>NW_026060958.1:609600-1219200 GCF_929443795.1 Astur gentilis | reverse complement strand
TTCCTCCTCTGGGCAAGCCCGGGTCCCAGATCCTGTTGTGCCTGTGAATAGGCTGCAGGGGGACGGTGAACACCAGCAACAGCTTTCAGGGCTGCCACCTTCCGTGTGGGACAATGAGCCGGATGTGTGCCTTTCTGGAAACAGGCCGTGCCGAGGACGAGAGCCATGAGATGTTCCTCCTCTGGGCAAGCCCCGGTCCTGAATCCTGTTGTGCCTTTGAATAGGCTGCAGGGGGATGGTGAAGACCAGCAACAGCTTTCAGGGCTGCCACCTTCCGTGTGGGACAAGGAGCCGGACGTGTCTTTCTGGATACAGGCCCTGCCGAGGATGAGAGCCATGAGATGTTCCTCCTCTGGGCAAGGCCGGGTCCCAGATCCTGTTGTGCCTGTGAATAGGCTGCAGGGGGACGGTGAAGACCAGCAACAGCTTTCAGGGCTGCCACCTTCCGTGTGGGACAAGGAGCCGGACGTGTGCCTTTTCGGAAACAGGATCTGCCGAGGACGAGAGCCATGAGATGTTCCTCCTCTGGGCAAGCCCGGGTCCCAGATCCTGTTGTGCCTGTGAATAGGCTGCAGGGGGACGGTGAAGACCAGCAACAGCTTCCAGGGCTGCCACCTTCCGTGTGGGACAAGGAGCCGGACGTGTGCCTTTTCGGAAACAAGCTCTGCCGAGGACGAGAGCCATGAGATGTTCCTCCTCTGGGCAAGCCCGGGTCCCAGATCCTGTTGTGCCTGTGAATAGGCTGCAGGGGGACGGTGAACACCAGCAACAGCTTTCACAGCTGCCACCTTCACTGTGGGACAAGGAGCCGGCGTGTGCCTTTTTGGAAACAGGCTCTGCCGAGGACGAGAGCCATGAGATGTTCCTCCTCTGGGCAAGCCCGGGTCCCAGATCCTGTTGTGCCTGTGGATAGGCTGCAGGGCGACGGTGAAGACCAGCAACAGCTTCCAGGGCTGCCACCTTCCGTGTGGGACAAGGAGCCGGATGAGTGCCTTTTCGGAAACAGTCTCTGCAGAGGACGAGAGCCATGAGATGTTCCTCCTCTGGGCAAGCCCGGGTCCTGAATCCTGTTGTGCCTGTGAATAGGCTGCAGGGGGACGGTGAAGACCAGCAACAGCTTTCAGGGCTGCCACCTTCCGTGTGGGACAAGGAGCCGGATGAGTGCCTTTTCGGAAACAGTCTCTGCAGAGGACGAGAGCCATGAGATGTTCCTCCTCTGGGCAAGCCCGGGTCCTGAATCCTGTTGTGCCTTTGAATAGGCTGCAGGGGGATGGTGAAGACCAGCAACAGCTTTCAGGGCTGCCACCTTCCGTGTGGGACAAGGAGCCGGACGTGTCTTTCTGGATACAGGCCCTGCCGAGGACGAGAGCCATGAGATGTTCCTCCTCTGGGCAAGGCCGGGTCCCAGATCCTGTTGTGCCTGTGAATAGGCTGCAGGGGGACGGTGAAGACCAGCAACAGCTTTCAGGGCTGCCACCTTCCGTGTGGGACAAGGAGCCGGACGTGTGCCTTTTCGGAAACAGGATCTGCCGAGGACGAGAGCCATGAGATGTTCCTCCTCTGGGCAAGCCCGGGTCCCAGATCCTGTTGTGCCTGTGAATAGGCTGCAGGGGGACGGTGAAGACCAGCAACAGCTTCCAGGGCTGCCACCTTCCGTGTGGGACAAGAAGCCGGACATGTGCCTTATCGGAAACAAGCTCTGCCGAGGACGAGAGCCATGAGATGTTCCTCCTCTGGGCAAGCCCGGGTCCCAGATCCTGTTGTGCCTGTGAATAGGCTGCAGGGGGACGGTGAACACCAGCAACAGCTTCCAGGGCTGCCACCTTCCGTGTGGGACAAGGAGCCGGACGTGTGCCTTTTCGGAAACAAGCTCTGCCGAGGACGAGAGCCATGAGATGTTCCTCCTCTGGGCAAGCCCGGGTCCCAGATCCTGTTGTGCCTGTGAATAGGCTGCAGGGGGACGGTGAACACCAGCAACAGCTTTCACAGCTGCCACCTTCACTGTGGGACAAGGAGCCGGCGTGTGCCTTTTTGGAAACAGGCTCTGCCGAGGACGAGAGCCATGAGATGTTCCTCCTCTGGGCAAGCCCGGGTCCCAGATCCTGTTGTGCCTGTGAATAGGCTGCAGGGGGACGGTGAAGACCAGCAACAGCTTTCAGGGCTGCCACCTTCCGTGTGGGACAAGGAGCCGGACGTGTGCATTTTCGGAAATAGGATCTGCCGAGGACGAGAGCCATGAGATGTTCCTCCTCTGGGCAAGGCCGGGTCCCAGATCCTGTTGTGCCTGTGAATAGGCTGCAGGGGGACGGTGAAGACCAGCAACAGCTTCCAGGGCTGCCACCTTCCGTGTGGGACAAGGAGCCGGACGTGTGCCTTTTCGGAAACAAGCTCTGCCGAGGACGAGAGCCATGAGATGTTCCTCCTCTGGGCAAGCCCGGGTCCCAGATCCTGTTGTGCCTGTGAATAGGCTGCAGGGGGACGGTGAAGACCAGCAACAGCTTTCACGGCTGCCACCTTCCGTGTGGGACAAGGAGCCGGACGTGTGCCTTTCTGGAAACAAGCTCTGCCGAGGACGAGAGCCATGAGATGTTCCTCCTCTGGGCAAGCCCGGGTCCCAGATCCTGTTGTGCCTGTGAATAGGCTGCAGGGGGACGGTGAAGACCAGCAACAGCTTTCACGGCTGCCACCTTCCGTGTGGGACAAGGAGCCGGATGTGTGCCTTTTCGGAATCAGGCTCTGCCGAGGACGAGAGCCATGAGATGTTCCTCCTCTGACCAAGCCCGGGTCCAAATCCTGTTGTGCCTGTGAATAGGCTGCAGGGGGACGGTGAAGACCAGCAACAGCTTTCAGGGCTGCCACCTTCCGTGTGGGACAATGAGCCGGATGTGTGCCTTTCTGGAAACAGGCCCTGCCGAGGACGGAGGACGAGAGCCATGAGATGTTCCTCCTCTGGGCAAGCCCGGGTCCCAGATCCTGTTGTGCCTGTGAATAGGCTGCAGGGGGACGGTGAACACCAGCAACAGCTTTCACGGCAGCCACCTTCACTGTGGGACAAGGAGCCGGACGTGTCTTTCTGGATACAGGCCCTGCCGAGGACGAGAGCCATGAGATGTTCCTCCTCTGGCCAAGCCCGGGTCCCAGATCCTGTTGTGCCTGTGAATAGGCTGCAGGGGGACGGTGAAGACTAGCAACAGCTTTCAGGGCTGCCACCTTCCGTGTGGGACAAGGAGCCGGACGTGTGCCTTTTCGGAAACAGGCTCTGCCGAGGACGAGAGCCATGAGATGTTCCTCCTCTGGGCAAGCCCGGGTCCCAGATCCTGTTGTGCCTGTGAATAGGCTGCAGGGGGACGGTGAAGACCAGCAACAGCTTCCAGGGCTGCCACCTTCCGTGTGGGACAAGGAGCCGGACGTGTGCCTTATCGGAAACAAGCTCTGCCGAGGACGAGAGCCATGAGATGTTCCTCCTCTGGGCAAGGCCGGGTCCCAGATCCTGTTGTGCCTGTGAATAGGCTGCAGGGGGACGGTGAAGACCAGCAACAGCTTCCAGGGCTGCCACCTTCCGTGTGGGACAAGGAGCCGGACGTGTGCCTTTTCGGAAACAAGCTCTGCCGAGGACGAGAGCCATGAGATGTTCCTCCTCTGGGCAAGCCCGGGTCCCAGATCCTGTTGTGCCTGTGAATAGGCTGCAGGGGGACGGTGAACACCAGCAACAGCTTTCAGGGCTGCCACCTTCACTGTGGGACAAGGAGCCGGCGTGTGCCTTTTTGGAAACAGGCTCTGCCGAGGACGAGAGCCATGAGATGTTCCTCCTCTGGGCAAGCCCGGGTCCCAGATCCTGTTGTGCCTGTGAATAGGCTGCAGGGGGACGGTGAAGACCAGCAACAGCTTTCAGGGCTGCCACCTTCACTGTGGGACAAGGAGCCGGACGTGTGCCTTTTCGGAATCAGGCTCTGCCGAGGACGAGAGCCATGAGATGTTCCTCCTCTGGGCAAGCCCGCGTCCAAATCCTGTTGTGCCTGTGAATAGGCTGCAGGGGGACGGTGAAGACCAGCAACAGCTTTCAGGGCTGCCACCTTCCGTGTGGGACAATGAGCCGGATGTGTGCCTTTCTGGAAACAGGCCGTGCCGAGGACGAGAGCCATGAGATGTTCCTCCTCTGGGCAAGCCCCGGTCCTGAATCCTGTTGTGCCTTTGAATAGGCTGCAGGGGGATGGTGAAGACCAGCAACAGCTTTCAGGGCTGCCACCTTCCGTGTGGGACAAGGAGCCGGACGTGTCTTTCTGGATACAGGCCCTGCCGAGGATGAGAGCCATGAGATGTTCCTCCTCTGGGCAAGGCCGGGTCCCAGATCCTGTTGTGCCTGTGAATAGGCTGCAGGGGGACGGTGAAGACCAGCAACAGCTTTCAGGGCTGCCACCTTCCGTGTGGGACAAGGAGCCGGACGTGTGCCTTTTCGGAAACAGGATCTGCCGAGGACGAGAGCCATGAGATGTTCCTCCTCTGGGCAAGCCCGGGTCCCAGATCCTGTTGTGCCTGTGAATAGGCTGCAGGGGGACGGTGAAGACCAGCAACAGCTTCCAGGGCTGCCACCTTCCGTGTGGGACAAGGAGCCGGACGTGTGCCTTTTCGGAAACAAGCTCTGCCGAGGACGAGAGCCATGAGATGTTCCTCCTCTGGGCAAGCCCGGGTCCCAGATCCTGTTGTGCCTGTGAATAGGCTGCAGGGGGACGGTGAACACCAGCAACAGCTTTCACAGCTGCCACCTTCACTGTGGGACAAGGAGCCGGCGTGTGCCTTTTTGGAAACAGGCTCTGCCGAGGACGAGAGCCATGAGATGTTCCTCCTCTGGGCAAGCCCGGGTCCCAGATCCTGTTGTGCCTGTGGATAGGCTGCAGGGCGACGGTGAAGACCAGCAACAGCTTCCAGGGCTGCCACCTTCCGTGTGGGACAAGGAGCCGGATGAGTGCCTTTTCGGAAACAGTCTCTGCAGAGGACGAGAGCCATGAGATGTTCCTCCTCTGGGCAAGCCCGGGTCCTGAATCCTGTTGTACCTGTGAATAGGCTGCAGGGGGACGGTGAAGACCAGCAACAGCTTTCAGGGCTGCCACCTTCCGTGTGGGACAAGGAGCCGGTCTTGTGCCTTTCTGGAAACAGGCCGTGCCGAGGACGAGAGCCATGAGATGTTCCTCCTCTGGGCAAGCCCGGGTCCCAGATCCTGTTGTGCCTGTGAATAGGCTGCAGGGGGACGGTGAAGACCAGCAACAGCTTCCAGGGCTGCCACCTTCCGTGTGGGACAAGGAGCCGGACGTGTGCCTTTTCGGAAAAAAGCTCTGCCGAGGACGAGAGCCATGAGATGTTCCTCCTCTGGGCAAGCCCGGGTCCCAGATCCTGTTGTGCCTGTGAATAGGCTGCAGGGGGACGGTGAAGACCAGCAACAGCTTTCAGGGCTGCCACCTTCCGTGTGGGACAAGGAGCCGGACGTGTGCCTTTCTGGAAACAGGCCGTGCCGAGGACGAGAGCCATGAGATGTTCCTCCTCTGGCCAAGCCCGGGTCCCAGATCCTGTTGTGCCTGTGAATAGGCTGCAGGGGGACGGTGAAGACCAGCAACAGCTTTCAGGGCTGCCACCTTCCGTGTGGGACAAGGAGCCGGACGTGTGCCTTTTCGGAATCAGGCTCTGCCGAGGACGAGAGCCATGAGATGTTCCTCCTCTGGGCAAGCCCGGGTCCAAATCCTGTTATGCCTGTGAATAGGCTGCAGGCGGACAGTGAAGACCAGCCATAGCTTTCAGGGCTGCCACCTTCCGTGTGGGACGAGGTGCCGGATGAGTGCCTTTCTGGAAACAGGCCGTGCCGAGGATGAGAGCCATGAGATGTTCCTCCTCTGGGCAAGCCCGGGTCCCAGATCCTGTTGTGCCTGTGAATAGGCTGCAGGGGGACGGTGAACACCAGCAACAGCTTTCAGGGCTGCCACCTTCCGTGTGGGACAAGGAGCCGGATGTGTGCCTTTTCGGAAACAGGCTCTGCCGAGGACGAGAGCCATGAGATGTTCCTCCTCTGGGCAAGCCCGGGTCCTGAATCCTGTTGTGGCTGTGAATAGGCTGCAGGGGGACGGTGAAGACCAGCAACAGCTTTCAGGGCTGCCACCTTCCGTGTGGGACAAGGAGCCGGTCTTGCGCCTTTTCGGAAACAGGCTCTGCCGAGGACGAGAGCCATGAGATGTTCCTCCTCTGGGCAAGCCCGGGTCCTGAATCCTGTTGTGCCTGTGAATAGGCTGCAGGGGGACGGTGAAGACCAGCAACAGCTTTCAGGGCTGCCACCTTCCGTGTGGGACAAGGAGCCGGACGTGTCTTTCTGGATACAGGCCCTGCCGAGGACGAGAGCCATGAGATGTTCCTCCTCTGGGCAAGCCCGGGTCCCAGATCCTGTTGTGCCTGTGAATAGGCTGCAGGGGGACGGTGAAGACCAGCAACAGCTTCCAGGGCTGCCACCTTCCGTGTGGGACAAGGAGCCGGACGTGTGCATTTTCGGAAACAGGATCTGCCGAGGACGAGAGCCATGACATGTTCCTCCTCTGGGCAAGGCCGGGTCCCAGATCCTGTTGTGCCTGTGAATAGGCTGCAGGGGGACGGTGAAGACCAGCAACAGCTTTCAGGGCTGCCACCTTCACTGTGGGACAAGGAGCCGGACGTATGCCTTTCTGGAAACAGGCCGTGCCGAGGACGAGAGCCATGAGATGTTCCTCCTCTGGGCAAGCCCGGGTCCCAGATCCTGTTGTGCCTGTGAATAGGCTGCAGGGGGACGGTGAAGACCAGCAACAGCTTTCAGGGCTGCCACCTTCCGTGTGGGACAAGGAGCCGGACGTGTGCATTTTCGGAAATAGGATCTGCCGAGGACGAGAGCCATGAGATGTTCCTCCTCTGGGCAAGGCCGGGTCCCAGATCCTGTTGTGCCTGTGAATAGGCTGCAGGGGGACGGTGAAGACCAGCAACAGCTTCCAGGGCTGCCACCTTCCGTGTGGGACAAGGAGCCGGACGTGTGCCTTTTCGGAAACAAGCTCTGCCGAGGACGAGAGCCATGAGATGTTCCTCCTCTGGGCAAGCCCGGGTCCCAGATCCTGTTGTGCCTGTGAATAGGCTGCAGGGGGACGGTGAAGACCAGCAACAGCTTTCACGGCTGCCACCTTCCGTGTGGGACAAGGAGCCGGACGTGTGCCTTTCTGGAAACAAGCTCTGCCGAGGACGAGAGCCATGAGATGTTCCTCCTCTGGGCAAGCCCGGGTCCCAGATCCTGTTGTGCCTGTGAATAGGCTGCAGGGGGACGGTGAAGACCAGCAACAGCTTTCACGGCTGCCACCTTCCGTGTGGGACAAGGAGCCGGATGTGTGCCTTTTCGGAATCAGGCTCTGCCGAGGACGAGAGCCATGAGATGTTCCTCCTCTGACCAAGCCCGGGTCCAAATCCTGTTGTGCCTGTGAATAGGCTGCAGGGGGACGGTGAAGACCAGCAACAGCTTTCAGGGCTGCCACCTTCCGTGTGGGACAATGAGCCGGATGTGTGCCTTTCTGGAAACAGGCCCTGCCGAGGACGGAGGACGAGAGCCATGAGATGTTCCTCCTCTGGGCAAGCCCGGGTCCCAGATCCTGTTGTGCCTGTGAATAGGCTGCAGGGGGACGGTGAACACCAGCAACAGCTTTCACGGCAGCCACCTTCACTGTGGGACAAGGAGCCGGACGTGTCTTTCTGGATACAGGCCCTGCCGAGGACGAGAGCCATGAGATGTTCCTCCTCTGGCCAAGCCCGGGTCCCAGATCCTGTTGTGCCTGTGAATAGGCTGCAGGGGGACGGTGAAGACTAGCAACAGCTTTCAGGGCTGCCACCTTCCGTGTGGGACAAGGAGCCGGACGTGTGCCTTTTCGGAAACAGGCTCTGCCGAGGACGAGAGCCATGAGATGTTCCTCCTCTGGGCAAGCCCGGGTCCCAGATCCTGTTGTGCCTGTGAATAGGCTGCAGGGGGACGGTGAAGACCAGCAACAGCTTCCAGGGCTGCCACCTTCCGTGTGGGACAAGGAGCCGGACGTGTGCCTTATCGGAAACAAGCTCTGCCGAGGACGAGAGCCATGAGATGTTCCTCCTCTGGGCAAGGCCGGGTCCCAGATCCTGTTGTGCCTGTGAATAGGCTGCAGGGGGACGGTGAAGACCAGCAACAGCTTCCAGGGCTGCCACCTTCCGTGTGGGACAAGGAGCCGGACGTGTGCCTTTTCGGAAACAAGCTCTGCCGAGGACGAGAGCCATGAGATGTTCCTCCTCTGGGCAAGCCCGGGTCCCAGATCCTGTTGTGCCTGTGAATAGGCTGCAGGGGGACGGTGAACACCAGCAACAGCTTTCAGGGCTGCCACCTTCACTGTAGGACAAGGAGCCGGCGTGTGCCTTTTTGGAAACAGGCTCTGCCGAGGACGAGAGCCATGAGATGTTCCTCCTCTGGGCAAGCCCGGGTCCCAGATCCTGTTGTGCCTGTGAATAGGCTGCAGGGGGACGGTGAAGACCAGCAACAGCTTTCAGGGCTGCCACCTTCACTGTGGGACAAGGAGCCGGACGTGTGCCTTTTCGGAATCAGGCTCTGCCGAGGACGAGAGCCATGAGATGTTCCTCCTCTGGGCAAGCCCGCGTCCAAATCCTGTTGTGCCTGTGAATAGGCTGCAGGGGGACGGTGAAGACCAGCAACAGCTTTCAGGGCTGCCACCTTCCGTGTGGGACAATGAGCCGGATGTGTGCCTTTCTGGAAACAGGCCGTGCCGAGGACGAGAGCCATGAGATGTTCCTCCTCTGGGCAAGCCCCGGTCCTGAATCCTGTTGTGCCTTTGAATAGGCTGCAGGGGGATGGTGAAGACCAGCAACAGCTTTCAGGGCTGCCACCTTCCGTGTGGGACAAGGAGCCGGACGTGTCTTTCTGGATACAGGCCCTGCCGAGGATGAGAGCCATGAGATGTTCCTCCTCTGGGCAAGGCCGGGTCCCAGATCCTGTTGTGCCTGTGAATAGGCTGCAGGGGGACGGTGAAGACCAGCAACAGCTTTCACGGCTGCCACCTTCCGTGTGGGACAAGGAGCCGGACGTGTGCCTTTTCGGAAACAGGATCTGCCGAGGACGAGAGCCATGAGATGTTCCTCCTCTGGGCAAGCCCGGGTCCCAGATCCTGTTGTGCCTGTGAATAGGCTGCAGGGGGACGGTGAAGACCAGCAACAGCTTCCAGGGCTGCCACCTTCCGTGTGGGACAAGGAGCCGGACGTGTGCCTTTTCGGAAACAAGCTCTGCCGAGGACGAGAGCCATGAGATGTTCCTCCTCTGGGCAAGCCCGGGTCCCAGATCCTGTTGTGCCTGTGAATAGGCTGCAGGGGGACGGTGAACACCAGCAACAGCTTTCACAGCTGCCACCTTCACTGTGGGACAAGGAGCCGGCGTGTGCCTTTTTGGAAACAGGCTCTGCCGAGGACGAGAGCCATGAGATGTTCCTCCTCTGGGCAAGCCCGGGTCCCAGATCCTGTTGTGCCTGTGGATAGGCTGCAGGGCGACGGTGAAGACCAGCAACAGCTTCCAGGGCTGCCACCTTCCGTGTGGGACAAGGAGCCGGATGAGTGCCTTTTCGGAAACAGTCTCTGCAGAGGACGAGAGCCATGAGATGTTCCTCCTCTGGGCAAGCCCGGGTCCTGAATCCTGTTGTGCCTGTGAATAGGCTGCAGGGGGACGGTGAAGACCAGCAACAGCTTTCAGGGCTGCCACCTTCCGTGTGGGACAAGGAGCCGGATCTGTGCCTTTTCGGAAACAGGCTCTGCAGAGGACGAGAGCCATGAGATGTTCCTCCTCTGGGCAAGCCCGGGTCCTGAATCCTGTTGTGCCTGTGAATAGGCTGCAGGGGGACGGTGAAGACCAGCAACAGCTTTCAGGGCTGCCACCTTCCGTGTGGGACAAGGAGCCGGTCTTGTGCCTTTCTGGAAACAGGCCGTGCCGAGGACGAGAGCCATGAGATGTTCCTCCTCTGGGCAAGCCCGGGTCCCAGATCCTGTTGTGCCTGTGAATAGGCTGCAGGGGGACGGTGAAGACCAGCAACAGCTTTCAGGGCTGCCACCTTCCGTGTGGGACAAGGAGCCGGACGTGTGCCTTTTCGGAAAAAAGCTCTGCCGAGGACGAGAGCCATGAGATGTTCCTCCTCTGGGCAAGCCCGGGTCCCAGATCCTGTTGTGCCTGTGAATAGGCTGCAGGGGGACGGTGAAGACCAGCAACAGCTTTCAGGGCTGCCACCTTCCGTGTGGGACAAGGAGCCGGACGTGTGCCTTTTCGGAATCAGGCTCTGCCGAGGACGAGAGCCATGAGATGTTCCTCCTCTGGGCAAGCCCGGGTCCAAATCCTGTTATGCCTGTGAATAGGCTGCAGGCGGACAGTGAAGACCAGCCATAGCTTTCAGGGCTGCCACCTTCCGTGTGGGACGAGGTGCCGGATGAGTGCCTTTCTGGAAACAGGCCGTGCCGAGGATGAGAGCCATGAGATGTTCCTCCTCTGGGCAAGCCCGGGTCCCAGATCCTGTTGTGCCTGTGAATAGGCTGCAGGGGGACGGTGAACACCAGCAACAGCTTTCAGGGCTGCCACCTTCCGTGTGGGACAAGGAGCCGGATGTGTGCCTTTTCGGAAACAGGCTCTGCCGAGGACGAGAGCCATGAGATGTTCCTCCTCTGGGCAAGCCCGGGTCCTGAATCCTGTTGTGGCTGTGAATAGGCTGCAGGGGGACGGTGAAGACCAGCAACAGCTTTCAGGGCTGCCACCTTCCGTGTGGGACAAGGAGCCGGTCTTGCGCCTTTTCGGAAACAGGCTCTGCCGAGGACGAGAGCCATGAGATGTTCCTCCTCTGGGCAAGCCCGGGTCCTGAATCCTGTTGTGCCTGTGAATAGGCTGCAGGGGGACGGTGAAGACCAGCAACAGCTTT
Organism: Astur gentilis; assembly: GCF_929443795.1. Taxonomy (NCBI): domain Eukaryota; kingdom Metazoa; phylum Chordata; class Aves; order Accipitriformes; family Accipitridae; genus Astur; species Astur gentilis. Next base: position 1,208,227 of record NW_026060958.1, on the reverse strand, counting down.
CAGGGCTGCCACCTTCCGTGTGGGACAAGGAGCCGGACGTGTCTTTCTGGATACAGGCCCTGCCGAGGACGAGAGCCATGAGATGTTCCTCCTCTGGGCAAGCCCGGGTCCCAGATCCTGTTGTGCCTGTGAATAGGCTGCAGGGGGACGGTGAAGACCAGCAACAGCTTCCAGGGCTGCCACCTTCCGTGTGGGACAAGGAGCCGGACGTGTGCATTTTCGGAAACAGGATCTGCCGAGGACGAGAGCCATGACATGTTCCTCCTCTGGGCAAGGCCGGGTCCCAGATCCTGTTGTGCCTGTGAATAGGCTGCAGGGGGACGGTGAAGACCAGCAACAGCTTTCAGGGCTGCCACCTTCACTGTGGGACAAGGAGCCGGACGTATGCCTTTCTGGAAACAGGCCGTGCCGAGGACGAGAGCCATGAGATGTTCCTCCTCTGGGCAAGCCCGGGTCCCAGATCCTGTTGTGCCTGTGAATAGGCTGCAGGGGGACGGTGAAGACCAGCAACAGCTTTCAGGGCTGCCACCTTCCGTGTGGGACAAGGAGCCGGACGTGTCTTTCAGGATACAGGCCCTGCCGAGGACGAGAGCCATGAGATGTTCCTCCTCTGGGCAAGCCCGGGTCCCAGATCCTGTTGTGCCTGTGAATAGGCTGCAGGGGGACGGTGAAGACCAGCAACAGCTTCCAGGGCTGCCACCTTCCGTGTGGGACAAGGAGCCGGACGTGTGCCTTTTCGGAAACAAGCTCTGCCGAGGACGAGAGCCATGAGATGTTCCTCCTCTGGGCAAGCCCGGGTCCCAGATCCTGTTGTGCCTGTGAATAGGCTGCAGGGGGACGGTGAACACCAGCAACAGCTTTCACGGCTGCCACCTTCACTGTGGGACAAGGAGCCGGACGTGTGCCTTTCTGGAAACAGGCCGTGCCGAGGACGAGAGCCATGAGATGTTCCTCCTCTGGCCAAGCCCGGGTCCCAGATCCTGTTGTGCCTGTGAATAGGCTGCAGGGGGACGGTGAAGACCAGCAACAGCTTCCAGGGCTGCCACCTTCCGTGTGGGACAAGGAGCCGGACGTGTGCATTTTCGGAAACAGGATCTGCCGAGGACGAGAGCCATGAGATGTTCCTCCTCTGGGCAAGGCCGGGTCCCAGATCCTGTTGTGCCTGTGAATAGGCTGCAGGGGGACGGTGAAGACCAGCAACAGCTTCCAGGGCTGCCACCTTCCGTGTGGGACAAGGAGCCGGACGTGTGCCTTTTCGGAAACAAGCTCTGCCGAGGACGAGAGCCATGAGATGTTCCTCCTCTGGGCAAGCCCGGGTCCCAGATCCTGTTGTGCCTGTGAATAGGCTGCAGGGGGACGGTGAACACCAGCAACAGCTTTCACGGCTGCCACCTTCACTGTGGGACAAGGAGCCGGACGTGTGCCTTTCTGGAAACAGGCCGTGCCGAGGACGAGAGCCATGAGATGTTCCTCCTCTGGCCAAGCCCGGGTCCCAGATCCTGTTGTGCCTGTGAATAGGCTGCAGGGGGACGGTGAAGACCAGCAACAGCTTTCAGGGCTGCCACCTTCCGTGTGGGACAAGGAGCCGGACGTGTGCCTTTTCGGAATCAGGCTCTGCCGAGGACGAGAGCCATGAGATGTTCCTCCTCTGGGCAAGCCCCGGTCCTGAATCCTGTTGTGCCTGTGAATAGGCTGCAGGGGGACGGTGAAGACCAGCAACAGCTTTCAGGGCTGCCACCTTCCGTGTGGGACAAGGAGCCGGACGTGTCTTTCTGGATACAGGCCGTGCCGAGGACGAGAGCCATGAGATGTTCCTCCTCTGGGCAAGCCCGGGTCCCAGATCCTGTTGTGCCTGTGAATAGGCTGCAGGGGGACGGTGAAGACCAGCAACAGCTTTCAGGGCTGCCACCTTCCGTGTGGGACAAGGAGCCGGACGTGTGCATTTTCGGAAACAGGATCTGCCGAGGACGAGAGCCATGAGATGTTCCTCCTCTGGGCAAGGCCGGGTCCCAGATCCTGTTGTGCCTGTGAATAGGCTGCAGGGGGACGGTGAAGACCAGCAACAGCTTCCAGGGCTGCCACCTTCCGTGTGGGACAAGGAGCCGGACGTGTGCCTTTTCGGAAACAAGCTCTGCCGAGGACGAGAGCCATGAGATGTTCCTCCTCTGGGCAAGCCCGGGACCCAGATCCTGTTGTGCCTGTGAATAGGCTGCAGGGGGACGGTGAACACCAGCAACAGCTTTCACGGCTGCCACCTTCCGTGTGGGACAAGGAGCCGGACGTGTGCCTTTCTGGAAACAGGCCGTGCCGAGGACGAGAGCCATGAGATGTTCCTCCTCTGGGCAAGCCCGGGTCCCAGATCCTGTTGTGCCTGTGAATAGGCTGCAGGGGGACGGTGAAGACCAGCAACAGCTTTCACGGCTGCCACCTTCCGTGTGGGACAAGGAGCCGGATGTGTGCCTTTTCGGAATCAGGCTCTGCCGAGGACGAGAGCCATGAGATGTTCCTCCTCTGACCAAGCCCGGGTCCAAATCCTGTTGTGCCTGTGAATAGGCTGCAGGGGGACGGTGAACACCAGCAACAGCTTCCAGGGCTGCCACCTTCCGTGTGGGACAATGAGCCGGATGTGTGCCTTTCTGGAAACAGGCCCTGCCGAGGACGGAGGACGAGAGCCATGAGATGTTCCTCCTCTGGGCAAGCCCGGGTCCCAGATCCTGTTGTGCCTGTGAATAGGCTGCAGGGGGACGGTGAACACCAGCAACAGCTTTCACGGCAGCCACCTTCACTGTGGGACAAGGAGCCGGACGTGTGCCTTTCTGGAAACAGGCCGTGCCGAGGACGAGAGCCATGAGATGTTCCTCCTCTGGCCAAGCCCGGGTCCCAGATCCTGTTGTGCCTGTGAATAGGCTGCAGGGGGACGGTGAAGACCAGCAACAGCTTTCAGGGCTGCCACCTTCCGTGTGGGACAAGGAGCCGGACGTGTGCCTTTTCGGAATCAGGCTCTGCCGAGGACGAGAGCCATGAGATGTTCCTCCTCTGGGCAAGCCCGCGTCCAAATCCTGTTGTGCCTGTGAATAGGCTGCAGGGGGACGGTGAAGACCAGCAACAGCTTTCAGGGCTGCCACCTTCCGTGTGGGACAATGAGCCGGATGTGTGCCTTTCTGGAAACAGGCCGTGCCGAGGACGAGAGCCATGAGATGTTCCTCCTCTGGGCAAGCCCCGGTCCTGAATCCTGTTGTGCCTTTGAATAGGCTGCAGGGGGATGGTGAAGACCAGCAACAGCTTTCAGGGCTGCCACCTTCCGTGTGGGACAAGGAGCCGGACGTGTCTTTCTGGATACAGGCCCTGCCGAGGACGAGAGCCATGAGATGTTCCTCCTCTGGCCAAGCCCGGGTCCCAGATCCTGTTGTGCCTGTGAATAGGCTGCAGGGGGACGGTGAAGACCAGCAACAGCTTTCAGGGCTGCCACCTTCCGTGTGGGACAAGGAGCCGGACGTGTGCCTTTTCGGAAACAGGCTCTGCCGAGGACGAGAGCCATGAGATGTTCCTCCTCTGGGCAAGCCCGGGTCCCAGATCCTGTTGTGCCTGTGAATAGGCTGCAGGGGGACGGTGAAGACCAGCAACAGCTTCCAGGGCTGCCACCTTCCGTGTGGGACAAGGAGCCGGACATGTGCCTTATCGGAAACAAGCTCTGCCGAGGACGAGAGCCATGAGATGTTCCTCCTCTGGGCAAGGCCGGGTCCCAGATCCTGTTGTGCCTGTGAATAGGCTGCAGGGGGACGGTGAACACCAGCAACAGCTTCCAGGGCTGCCACCTTCCGTGTGGGACAAGGAGCCGGACGTGTGCCTTTTCGGAAACAAGCTCTGCCGAGGACGAGAGCCATGAGATGTTCCTCCTCTGGGCAAGGCCGGGTCCCAGATCCTGTTGTGCCTGTGAATAGGCTGCAGGGGGACGGTGAACACCAGCAACAGCTTTCACGGCAGCCACCTTCACTGTGGGACAAGGAGCCGGACGTGTGCCTTTCTGGAAACAGGCCGTGCCGAGGACGAGAGCCATGAGATGTTCCTCCTCTGGGCAAGCCCGGGTCCCAGATCCTGTTGTGCCTGTGAATAGGCTGCAGGGGGACGGTGAAGACCAGCAACAGCTTTCACGGCTGCCACCTTCCTTGTGGGACAAGGAGCCGGACGTGTGCCTTTTCGGAATCAGGCTCTGCCGAGGACGAGAGCCATGAGATGTTCCTCCTCTGACCAAGCCCGGGTCCAAATCCTGTTGTGCCTGTGAATAGGCTGCAGGGGGACGGTGAAGACCAGCAACAGCTTTCAGGGCTGCCACCTTCCGTGTGGGACAATGAGCCGGATGTGTGCCTTTCTGGAAACAGGCCCTGCCGAGGACGGAGGACGAGAGCCATGAGATGTTCCTCCTCTGGGCAAGCCCGGGTCCCAGATCCTGTTGTGCCTGTGAATAGGCTGCAGGGGGACGGTGAACACCAGCAACAGCTTTCACGGCAGCCACCTTCACTGTGGGACAAGGAGCCGGATGTGTGCCTTTTCGGAATCAGGCTCTGCCGAGGACGAGAGCCATGAGATGTTCCTCCTCTGGCCAAGCCCGGGTCCCAGATCCTGTTGTGCCTGTGAATAGGCTGCAGGGGGACGGTGAAGACCAGCAACAGCTTTCAGGGCTGCCACCTTCCGTGTGGGACAAGGAGCCGGACGTGTGCCTTTTCGGAATCAGGCTCTGCCGAGGACGAGAGCCATGAGGTGTTCCTCCTCTGGGCAAGCCCGCGTCCAAATCCTGTTGTGCCTGTGAATAGGCTGCAGGGGGACGGTGAAGACCAGCAACAGCTTTCAGGGCTGCCACCTTCCGTGTGGGACAATGAGCCGGATGTGTGCCTTTCTGGAAACAGGCCGTGCCGAGGACGAGAGCCATGAGATGTTCCTCCTCTGGGCAAGCCCCGGTCCTGAATCCTGTTGTGCCTTTGAATAGGCTGCAGGGGGATGGTGAAGACCAGCAACAGCTTTCAGGGCTGCCACCTTCCGTGTGGGACAAGGTGCCGGACGTGTCTTTCTGGATACAGGCCCTGCCGAGGACGAGAGCCATGAGATGTTCCTCCTCTGGCCAAGCCCGGGTCCCAGATCCTGTTGTGCCTGTGAATAGGCTGCAGGGGGACGGTGAAGACCAGCAACAGCTTTCAGGGCTGCCACCTTCCGTGTGGGACAAGGAGCCGGACGTGTGCCTTTTCGGAAACAGGCTCTGCCGAGGACGAGAGCCATGAGATGTTCCTCCTCTGGGCAAGCCCGGGTCCCAGATCCTGTTGTGCCTGTGAATAGGCTGCAGGGGGACGGTGAAGACCAGCAACAGCTTCCAGGGCTGCCACCTTCCGTGTGGGACAAGGAGCCGGACATGTGCCTTATCGGAAACAAGCTCTGCCGAGGACGAGAGCCATGAGATGTTCCTCCTCTGGGCAAGGCCGGGTCCCAGATCCTGTTGTGCCTGTGAATAGGCTGCAGGGGGACGGTGAAGACCAGCAACAGCTTCCAGGGCTGCCACCTTCCGTGTGGGACAAGGAGCCGGAAGTGTGCCTTTTCGGAAACAAGCTCTGCCGAGGACGAGAGCCATGAGATGTTCCTCCTCTGGGCAAGCCCGGGTCCCAGATCCTGTTGTGCCTGTGAATAGGCTGCAGGGGGACGGTGAACACCAGCAACAACTTTCACGGCAGCCACCTTCACTGTGGGACAAGGAGCCGGACGTGTGCCTTTCTGGAAACAGGCCGTGCCGAGGACGAGAGCCATGAGATGTTCCTCCTCTGGCCAAGCCCGGGTCCCAGATCCTGTTGTGCCTGTGAATAGGCTGCAGGGGGACGGTGAAGACCAGCAACAGCTTTCACGGCTGCCACCTTCCGTGTGGGACAAGGAGCCGGATGTGTGCCTTTTCGGAATCAGGCTCTGCCGAGGACGAGAGCCATGAGATGTTCCTCCTCTGGGCAAGCCCGCGTCCAAATCCTGTTGTGCCTGTGAATAGGCTGCAGGGGGACGGTGAAAACCAGCAACAGCTTTCAGGGCTGCCACCTTCCGTGTGGGACAATGAGCCGGATGTGTGCCTTTCTGGAAACAGGCCCTGCCGAGGACGGAGGACGAGAGCCATGAGATGTTCCTCCTCTGGGCAAGCCCGGGTCCTGAATCCTGTTGTGCCTGTGAATAGGCTGCAGGGGGACGGTGAACACCAGCAACAGCTTTCACGGCAGCCACCTTCACTGTGGGACAAGGAGCCGGACGTGTGCCTTTCTGGAAACAGGCCGTGCCGAGGACGAGAGCCATGAGATGTTCCTCCTCTGGGCAAGCCCGGGTCCCAGATCCTGTTGTGCCTGTGAATAGGCTGCAGGGGGACGGTGAAGACCAGCAACAGCTTTCAGGGCTGCCACCTTCACTGTGGGACAAGGAGCCGGACGTGTGCCTTTTCGGAATCAGGCTCTGCCGAGGACGAGAGCCATGAGATGTTCCTCCTCTGGGCAAGCCCGTGTCCAAATCCTGTTGTGCCTGTGAATAGGCTGCAGGGGGACGGTGAAGACCAGCAACAGCTTTCAGGGCTGCCACCTTCCGTGTGGGACAAGGAGCCGGATGTGTGCCTTTCTGGAAACAGGCCGTGCCGAGGACGAGAGCCATGAGATGTTCCTCCTCTGGGCAAGCCCCGGTCCTGAATCCTGTTGTGCCTTTGAATAGGCTGCAGGGGGATGGTGAAGACCAGCAACAGCTTTCAGGGCTGCCACCTTCCGTGTGGGACAAGGAGCCGGACGTGTCTTTCTGGATACAGGCCCTGCCGAGGACGAGAGCCATGAGATGTTCCTCCTCTGGCCAAGCCCGGGTCCCAGATCCTGTTGTGCCTGTGAATAGGCTGCAGGGGGACGGTGAAGACCAGCAACAGCTTTCAGGGCTGCCACCTTCCGTGTGGGACAAGGAGCCGGACGTGTGCCTTTTCGGAAACAGGCTCTGCCGAGGACGAGAGCCATGAGATGTTCCTCCTCTGGGCAAGCCCGGGTCCCAGATCCTGTTGTGCCTGTGAATAGGCTGCAGGGGGACGGTGAACACCAGCAACAGCTTCCAGGGCTGCCACCTTCCGTGTGGGACAAGGAGCCGGACGTGTGCCTTTTCGGAAACAAGCTCTGCCGAGGACGAGAGCCATGAGATGTTCCTCCTCTGGGCAAGCCCGGGTCCCAGATCCTGTTGTGCCTGTGAATAGGCTGCAGGGGGACGGTGAACACCAGCAACAGCTTTCACGGCAGCCACCTTCACTGTGGGACAAGGAGCCGGACGTGTGCCTTTCTGGAAACAGGCCGTGCCGAGGACGAGAGCCATGAGATGTTCCTCCTCTGGCCAAGCCCGGGTCCCAGATCCTGTTGTGCCTGTGAATAGGCTGCAGGGGGACGGTGAAGACCAGCAACAGCTTTCAGGGCTGCCAGCTTCACTGTGGGACAAGGAGCCGGACGTGTGCCTTTTCGGAATCAGGCTCTGCCGAGGACGAGAGCCATGAGATGTTCCTCCTCTGGGCAAGCCCGCGTCCAAATCCTGTTGTGCCTGTGAATAGGCTGCAGGGGGACGGTGAAGACCAGCAACAGCTTTCAGGGCTGCCACCTTCCGTGTGGGACAAGGAGCCGGTCTTGTGCCTTTCTGGAAACAGGCCGTGCCGAGGACGAGAGCCATGAGATGTTCCTCCTCTGGGCAAGCCCCGGTCCTGAATCCTGTTGTGCCTTTGAATAGGCTGCAGGGGGATGGTGAAGACCAGCAACAGCTTCCAGGGCTGCCACCTTCCGTGTGGGACAAGGAGCCGGACGTGTCTTTCTGGATACAGGCCCTGCCGAGGACGAGAGCCATGAGATGTTCCTCCTCTGGGCAAGCCCGGGTCCCAGATCCTGTTGTGCCTGTGAATAGGCTGCAGGGGGACGGTGAACACCAGCAACAGCTTCCAGGGCTGCCACCTTCCGTGTGGGACAAGGAGCCGGACATGTGCCTTATCGGAAACAAGCTCTGCCGAGGACGAGAGCTATGAGATGTTCCTCCTCTGGGCAAGCCCGGGTCCCAGATCCTGTTGTGCCTGTGAATAGGCTGCAGGGGGACGGTGAACACCAGCAACAGCTTCCAGGGCTGCCACCTTCACTGTGGGACAAGGAGCCAGACGTGTGCCTATCCGGAAACAGGCCCTGCCGAGGACGAGAGCCATGAGATGTTCCTCCTCTGGCCAAGCCCGGGTCCCAGATCCTGTTGTGCCTGTGAATAGGCTGCAGGGGGACGGTGAAGACCAGCAACAGCTTTCAGGGCTGCCACCTTCCGTGTGGGACAAGGAGCCGGACGTGTGCCTTTTCGGAAACAAGCTCTGCCGAGGACGAGAGCCATGAGATGTTCCTCCTCTGGGCAAGCCCGGGTCCCAGATCCTGTTGTGCCTGTGAATAGGCTGCAGGGGGACGGTGAAGACCAGCAACAGCTTTCACGGCTGCCACCTTCCGTGTGGGACAAGGAGCCGGACGTGTGCCTTTCTGGAAACAGGCCGTGCCGAGGACGAGAGCCATGAGATGTTCCTCCTCTGGGCAAGCCCGGGTCCCAGATCCTGTTGTGCCTGTGAATAGGCTGCAGGGGGACGGTGAAGACCAGCAACAGCTTTCAGGGCTGCCACCTTCCGTGTGGGACAAGGAGCCGGACGTGTGCCTTTCTGGAAACAGGCCGTGCCGAGGACAAGAGCCATGAGATGTTCCTCCTCTGGGCAAGCCCCCGTCCTGAATCCTGTTGTGCCTTTGAATAGGCTGCAGGGGGATGGTGAAGACCAGCAACAGCTTTCAGGGCTGCCACCTTCCGTGTGGGACAAGGAGCCGGATGAATGCCTTTTCGGAAACAGGCTCTGCCGAGGACGAGAGCCATGAGATGTTCCTCCTCTGGGCAAGCCCGGGTCCCAGATCCTGTTGTGCCTGTGAATAGGCTGCAGGGGGACGGTGAAGACCAGCAACAGCTTCCAGGGCTGCCACCTTCCGTGTGGGACAAGGAGCCGGACATGTGCCTTTTCGGAAACAAGCTCTGCCGAGGACGAGAGCCATGAGATGTTCCTCCTCTGGGCAAGCCCGGGTCCCAGATCCTGTTGTGCCTGTGAATAGGCTGCAGGGGGACGGTGAAGACCAGCAACAGCTTCCAGGGCTGCCACCTTCCGTGTGGGACAAGGAGCCGGACATGTGCCTTTTAGGAAACAAGCTCTGCCGAGGACGAGAGCCATGAGATGTTCCTCCTCTGGGCAAGCCCGGGTCCCAGATCCTGTTGTGCCTGTGAATAGGCTGCAGGGGGACGGTGAACACCAGCAACAGCTTTCACGGCAGCCACCTTCACTGTGGGACAAGGAGCCGGACGTGTGCCTTTCTGGAAACAGGCCGTGCCGAGGACGAGAGCCATGAGATGTTCCTCCTCTGGCCAAGCCCGGGTCCCAGATCCTGTTGTGCCTGTGAATAGGCTGCAGGGGGACGGTGAAGACCAGCAACAGCTTTCAGGGCTGCCACCTTCCGTGTGGAACAAGGAGCCGGACGTGTGCCTTTTCGGAATCAGGCTCTGCCGAGGTAGAGAGCCATGAGATCTTCCTCCTCTGGGCAAGCCCGGGTCCAAATCCTGTTGTGCCTGTGAATAGGCTGCAGGGGGACGGTGAAGACCAGCAACAGCTTCCAGGGCTGCCACCTTCCGTGTGGGACAAGGAGCCGGACGTGTGCCTTATCGGAAACAAGCTCTGCCGAGGACGAGAGCCATGAGATGTTCCTCCTCTGGGCAAGCCCGGGTCCCAGATCCTGTTGTGCCTGTGAATAGGCTGCAGGGGGACGGTGAACACCAGCAACAGCTTTCACGGCTGCCACCTTCACTGTGGGACAAGGAGCCGGACGTGTGCCTTTCTGGAAACAGGCCGTGCCGAGGACGAGAGCCATGAGATGTTCCTCCTCTGGCCAAGCCCGGGTCCCAGATCCTGTTGTGCCTGTGAATAGGCTGCAGGGGGACGGTGAAGACCAGCAACAGCTTTCACGGCTGCCACCTTCCGTGTGGGACAAGGAGCCGGATGTGTGCCTTTTCGGAATAAGGCTCTGCCGAGGACGAGAGCCATGAGATGTTCCTCCTCTGACCAAGCCCGGGTCCAAATCCTACTGTGCCTGTGAATAGGCTGCAGGGGGACGGTGAAGACCAGCAACAGCTTTCACGGCTGCCACCTTCCGTGTGGGACAAGGAGCCGGACGTGTGCCTTTCTGGAAACAGGCCGTGCCGAGGACGAGAGCCATGAGATGTTCCTCCTCTGGGCAAGCCCGGGTCCCAGATCCTGTTGTGCCTGTGAATAGGCTGCAGGGGGACGGTGAAGACCAGCAACAGCTTTCAGGGCTGCCACCTTCCGTGTGGGACAAGGAGCCGGACGTGTGCCTTTCTGGAAACAGGCCGTGCCGAGGACAAGAGCCATGAGATGTTCCTCCTCTGGGCAAGCCCCCGTCCTGAATCCTGTTGTGCCTTTGAATAGGCTGCAGGGGGATGGTGAAGACCAGCAACAGCTTTCAGGGCTGCCACCTTCCGTGTGGGACAAGGAGCCGGATGAATGCCTTTTCGGAAACAGGCTCTGCCGAGGACGAGAGCCATGAGATGTTCCTCCTCTGGGCAAGCCCGGGTCCCAGATCCTGTTGTGCCTGTGAATAGGCTGCAGGGGGACGGTGAAGACCAGCAACAGCTTCCAGGGCTGCCACCTTCCGTGTGGGACAAGGAGCCGGACATGTGCCTTTTCGGAAACAAGCTCTGCCGAGGACGAGAGCCATGAGATGTTCCTCCTCTGGGCAAGCCCGGGTCCCAGATCCTGTTGTGCCTGTGAATAGGCTGCAGGGGGACGGTGAAGACCAGCAACAGCTTCCAGGGCTGCCACCTTCCGTGTGGGACAAGGAGCCGGACATGTGCCTTTTAGGAAACAAGCTCTGCCGAGGACGAGAGCCATGAGATGTTCCTCCTCTGGGCAAGCCCGGGTCCCAGATCCTGTTGTGCCTGTGAATAGGCTGCAGGGGGACGGTGAACACCAGCAACAGCTTTCACGGCAGCCACCTTCAGTGTGGGACAAGGAGCCGGACGTGTGCCTTTCTGGAAACAGGCCGTGCCGAGGACGAGAGCCATGAGATGTTCCTCCTCTGGCCAAGCCCGGGTCCCAGATCCTGTTGTGCCTGTGAATAGGCTGCAGGGGGACGGTGAAGACCAGCAACAGCTTTCAGGGCTGCCACCTTCCGTGTGGAACAAGGAGCCGGACGTGTGCCTTTTCGGAATCAGGCTCTGCCGAGGTCGAGAGCCATGAGATCTTCCTCCTCTGGGCAAGCCCGGGTCCAAATCCTGTTGTGCCTGTGAATAGGCTGCAGGGGGACGGTGAAGACCAGCAACAGCTTCCAGGGCTGCCACCTTCCGTGTGGGACAAGGAGCCGGACGTGTGCCTTATCGGAAACAAGCTCTGCCGAGGACGAGAGCCATGAGATGTTCCTCCTCTGGGCAAGCCCGGGTCCCAGATCCTGTTGTGCCTGTGAATAGGCTGCAGGGGGACGGTGAACACCAGCAACAGCTTTCACGGCTGCCACCTTCACTGTGGGACAAGGAGCCGGACGTGTGCCTTTCTGGAAACAGGCCGTGCCGAGGACGAGAGCCATGAGATGTTCCTCCTCTGGCCAAGCCCGGGTCCCAGATCCTGTTGTGCCTGTGAATAGGCTGCAGGGGGACGGTGAAGACCAGCAACAGCTTTCACGGCTGCCACCTTCCGTGTGGGACAAGGAGCCGGATGTGTGCCTTTTCGGAATAAGGCTCTGCCGAGGACGAGAGCCATGAGATGTTCCTCCTCTGACCAAGCCCGGGTCCAAATCCTACTGTGCCTGTGAATAGGCTGCAGGGGGACGGTGAAGACCAGCAACAGCTTTCAGGGCTGCCACCTTCCGTGTGGGATAAGGAGCCGGATGTGTGCCTTTCTGGAAACAGGCCCTGCCGAGGACGGAGGACGAGAGCCATGAGATGTTCCCCCTCTGGGCAAGCCCGGGTCCCAGATCCTGTTGCGCCTGTGAATAGGCTGCAGGGGGACGGTGAACACCAGCAACAGCTTTCACGGCAGCCACCTTCACTGTGGGACAAGGAGCCGGACGTGTGCCTTTCTGGAAACAGGCCGTGCCGAGGACGAGAGCCATGAGATGTTCCTCCTCTGGGCAAGCCCGGGTCCCAGATCCTGTTGTGCCTGTGAATAGGCTGCAGGGGGACGGTGAAGACCAGCAACAGCTTTCAGGGCTGCCACCTTCCGTGTGGGACAAGGAGCCGGATGTGTGCCTTTCTGGAAACAGGCCGTGCCGAGGACGAGAGCCATGAGATGTTCCTCCTCTGGGCAAGCCCCGGTCCTGAATCCTGTTGTGCCTTTGAATAGGCTGCAGGGGGATGGTGAAGACCAGCAACAGCTTTCAGGGCTGCCACCTTCCGTGTGGGACAAGGAGCCGGATGAATGCCTTTTCGGAAACAGGCTCTGCCGAGGACGAGAGCCATGAGATGTTCCTCCTCTGGGCAAGCCCGGGTCCCAGATCCTGTTGTGCCTGTGAATAGGCTGCAGGGGGACGGTGAAGACCAGCAACAGCTTCCAGGGCTGCCACCTTCCGTGTGGGACAAGGAGCCGGACATGTGCCTTATCGGAAACAAGCTCTGCCGAGGACGAGAGCCATGAGATGTTCCTCCTCTGGGCAAGCCCGGGTCCCAGATCCTGTTGTGCCTGTGAATAGGCTGCAGGGGGACGGTGAAGACCAGCAACAGCTTCCAGGGCTGCCACCTTCCGTGTGGGACAAGGAGCCGGACATGTGCCTTTTCGGAAACAAGCTCTGCCGAGGACGAGAGCCATGAGATGTTCCTCCTCTGGGCAAGCCCGGGTCCCAGATCCTGTTGTGCCTGTGAATAGGCTGCAGGGGGACGGTGAACACCAGCAACAGCTTTCACGGCAGCCACCTTCACTGTGGGACAAGGAGCCGGACGTGTGCCTTTCTGGAAACAGGCCGTGCCGATGACGAGAGCCATGAGATGTTCCTCCTCTGGCCAAGCCCGGGTCCCAGATCCTGTTGTGCCTGTGAATAGGCTGCAGGGGGACGGTGAAGACCAGCAACAGCTTTCAGGGCTGCCACCTTCCGTGTGGAACAAGGAGCCGGACGTGTGCCTTTTCGGAATCAGGCTCTGCCGAGGTCGAGAGCCATGAGATCTTCCTCCTCTGGGCAAGCCCGGGTCCAAATCCTGTTGTGCCTGTGAATAGGCTGCAGGGGGACGGTGAAGACCAGCAACAGCTTTCAGGGCTGCCACCTTCCGTGTGGGACAAGGAGCCGGACGTGTGCCTTTCTGGAAACAGGCTCTGCCGAGGACGAGAGCCATGAGATGTTCCTCCTCTGGCCAAGCCCCGGTCCTGAATCCTGTTGTGCCTTTGAATAGGCTGCAGGGGGATGGTGAAGACCAGCAACAGCTTTCAGGGCTGCCACCTTCCGTGTGGGACAAGGAGCCGGACGTGTCTTTCTGGATACAGGCCCTGCCGAGGACGAGAGCCATGAGATGTTCCTCCTCTGGCCAAGCACGGGTCCCAGATCCTGTTGTGCCTGTGAATAGGCTGCAGGGGGACGGTGAAGACCAGCAACAGCTTCCAGGGCTGCCACCTTCCGTGTGGGACAAGGAGCCGGACGTGTGCCTTTTCGGAAACAAGCTCTGCCGAGGACGAGAGCCATGAGATGTTCCTCCTCTGGCCAAGCCCGGGTCCCAGATCCTGTTGTGCCTGTGAATAGGCTGCAGGGGGACGGTGAAGACCAGCAACAGCTTTCAGGGCTGCCACCTTCCGTGTGGAACAAGGAGCCGGACGTGTGCCTTTTCGGAATCAGGCTCTGCCGAGGACGAGAGCCATGAGATGTTCCTCCTCTGGCCAAGCCCGGGTCCCAGATCCTGTTGTACCTGTGAATAGGCTGCAGGGGGACGGTGAAGACCAGCAACAGCTTTCACGGCTGCCACCTTCCGTGTGGGACAAGGAGCCGGATGTGTGCCTTTTCGGAATAAGGCTCTGCCGAGGACGAGAGCCATGAGATGTTCCTCCTCTGACCAAGCCCGGGTCCAAATCCTATTGTGCCTGTGAATAGGCTGCAGGGGGACGGTGAAGACCAGCAACAGCTTTCAGGGCTGCCACCTTCCGTGTTGGATAAGGAGCCGGATGTGTGCCTTTCTGGAAACAGGCCCTGCCGAGGACGGAGGACGAGAGCCATGAGATGTTCCCCCTCTGGGCAAGCCCGGGTCCCAGATCCTGTTGTGCCTGTGAATAGGCTGCAGGGGGACGGTGAACACCAGCAACAGCTTTCACGGCAGCCACCTTCACTGTGGGACAAGGAGCCGGACGTGTGCCTTTCAGGAAACAGGCCGTGCCGAGGACGAGAGCCATGAGATGTTCCTCCTCTGGCCAAGCCCGGGTCCCAGATCCTGTTGTGCCTGTGAATAGGCTGCAGGGGGACGGTGAAGACCAGCAACAGCTTTCAGGGCTGCCACCTTCCGTGTGGAACAAGGAGCCGGACGTGTGCCTTTTCGGAATCAGGCTCTGCCGAGGTCGAGAGCCATGAGATCTTCCTCCTCTGGGCAAGCCCGGGTCCAAATCCTGTTGTGCCTGTGAATAGGCTGCAGGGGGACGGTGAAGACCAGCAACAGCTTTCAGGGCTGCCACCTTCCGTGTGGGACAAGGAGCCGGACGTGTGCCTTTCTGGAAACAGGCTCTGCCGAGGACGAGAGCCATGAGATGTTCCTCCTCTGGGCAAGCCCCGGTCCTGAATCCTGTTGTGCCTTTGAATAGGCTGCAGGGGGATGGTGAAGACCAGCAACAGCTTTCAGGGCTGCCACCTTCCGTGTGGGACAAGGAGCCGGACGTGTCTTTCTGGATACAGGCCCTGCCGAGGACGAGAGCCATGAGATGTTCCTCCTCTGGCCAAGCACGGGTCCCAGATCCTGTTGTGCCTGTGAATAGGCTGCAGGGGGACGGTGAAGACCAGCAACAGCTTCCAGGGCTGCCACCTTCCGTGTGGGACAAGGAGCCGGACGTGTGCCTTTTCGGAAACAAGCTCTGCCGAGGACGAGAGCCATGAGATGTTCCTCCTCTGGGCAAGCCCGGGTCCCAGATCCTGTTGTGCCTGTGAATAGGCTGCAGGGGGACGGTGAACACCAGCAACAGCTTTCACGGCTGCCACCTTCCGTGTGGGACAAGGAGCCGGACGTGTGCCTTTCTGGAAACAGGCCGTGCCGAGGACGAGAGCCATGAGATGTTCCTCCTCTGGCCAAGCCCGGGTCCCAGATCCTGTTGTGCCTGTGAATAGGCTGCAGGGGGACGGTGAAGACCAGCAACAGCTTTCACGGCTGCCACCTTCCGTGTGGGACAAGGAGCCGGATGTGTGCCTTTTCGGAATAAGGCTCTGCCGAGGACGAGAGCCATGAGATGTTCCTCCTCTGGCCAAGCCCGGGTCCCAGATCCTGTTGTGCCTGTGAATAGGCTGCAGGGGGACGGTGAAGACCAGCAACAGCTTCCAGGGCTGCCACCTTCCGTGTGGGACAAGGAGCCGGATGTGTGCCTTTCTGGAAACAGGCCCTGCCGAGGACGGAGGACGAGAGCCATGAGATGTTCCTCCTCTGGGCAAGCCCGGGTCCCAGATCCTGTTGTGCCTGTGAATAGGCTGCAGGGGGACGGTGAACACCAGCAACAGCTTTCACGGCAGCCACCTTCACTGTGGGACAAGGAGCCGGACGTGTGCCTTTCTGGAAACAGGCCGTGCCGAGGACGAGAGCCATGAGATGTTCCTCCTCTGGGCAAGCCCGGGTCCCAGATCCTGTTGTGCCTGTGAATAGGCTGCAGGGGGACGGTGAAGACCAGCAACAGCTTTCAGGGCTGCCACCTTCCGTGTGGGACAAGGAGCCGGATGTGTGCCTTTCTGGAAACAGGCCGTGCCGAGGACGAGAGCCATGAGATGTTCCTCCTCTGGGCAAGCCCCGGTCCTGAATCCTGTTGTGCCTTTGAATAGGCTGCAGGGGGATGGTGAAGACCAGCAACAGCTTTCAGGGCTGCCACCTTCCGTGTGGGACAAGGAGCCGGATGAATGCCTTTTCGGAAACAGGCTCTGCCGAGGACGAGAGCCATGAGATGTTCCTCCTCTGGGCAAGCCCGGGTCCCAGATCCTGTTGTGCCTGTGAATAGGCTGCAGGGGGACGGTGAAGACCAGCAACAGCTTCCAGGGCTGCCACCTTCCGTGTGGGACAAGGAGCCGGACATGTGCCTTATCGGAAACAAGCTCTGCCGAGGACGAGAGCCATGAGATGTTCCTCCTCTGGGCAAGCCCGGGTCCCAGATCCTGTTGTGCCTGTGAATAGGCTGCAGGGGGACGGTGAAGACCAGCAACAGCTTCCAGGGCTGCCACCTTCCGTGTGGGACAAGGAGCCGGACATGTGCCTTTTCGGAAACAAGCTCTGCCGAGGACGAGAGCCATGAGATGTTCCTCCTCTGGGCAAGCCCGGGTCCCAGATCCTGTTGTGCCTGTGAATAGGCTGCAGGGGGACGGTGAACACCAGCAACAGCTTTCACGGCAGCCACCTTCACTGTGGGACAAGGAGCCGGACGTGTGCCTTTCTGGAAACAGGCCGTGCCGAGGACGAGAGCCATGAGATGTTCCTCCTCTGGCCAAGCCCGGGTCCCAGATCCTGTTGTGCCTGTGAATAGGCTGCAGGGGGACGGTGAAGACCAGCAACAGCTTTCAGGGCTGCCACCTTCCGTGTGGAACAAGGAGCCGGACGTGTGCCTTTTCGGAATCAGGCTCTGCCGAGGTCGAGAGCCATGAGATCTTCCTCCTCTGGGCAAGCCCGGGTCCAAATCCTGTTGTGCCTGTGAATAGGCTGCAGGGGGACGGTGAAGACCAGCAACAGCTTTCAGGGCTGCCACCTTCCGTGTGGGACAAGGAGCCGGACGTGTGCCTTTCTGGAAACAGGCTCTGCCGAGGACGAGAGCCATGAGATGTTCCTCCTCTGGCCAAGCCCCGGTCCTGAATCCTGTTGTGCCTTTGAATAGGCTGCAGGGGGATGGTGAAGACCAGCAACAGCTTTCAGGGCTGCCACCTTCCGTGTGGGACAAGGAGCCGGACGTGTCTTTCTGGATACAGGCCCTGCCGAGGACGAGAGCCATGAGATGTTCCTCCTCTGGCCAAGCACGGGTCCCAGATCCTGTTGTGCCTGTGAATAGGCTGCAGGGGGACGGTGAAGACCAGCAACAGCTTCCAGGGCTGCCACCTTCCGTGTGGGACAAGGAGCCGGACGTGTGCCTTTTCGGAAACAAGCTCTGCCGAGGACGAGAGCCATGAGATGTTCCTCCTCTGGCCAAGCCCGGGTCCCAGATCCTGTTGTGCCTGTGAATAGGCTGCAGGGGGACGGTGAAGACCAGCAACAGCTTTCAGGGCTGCCACCTTCCATGTGGAACAAGGAGCCGGACGTGTGCCTTTTCGGAATCAGGCTCTGCCGAGGACGAGAGCCATGAGATGTTCCTCCTCTGGCCAAGCCCGGGTCCCAGATCCTGTTGTGCCTGTGAATAGGCTGCAGGGGGACGGTGAAGACCAGCAACAGCTTTCACGGCTGCCACCTTCCGTGTGGGACAAGGAGCCGGATGTGTGCCTTTTCGGAATAAGGCTCTGCCGAGGACGAGAGCCATGAGATGTTCCTCCTCTGACCAAGCCCGGGTCCAAATCCTATTGTGCCTGTGAATAGGCTGCAGGGGGACGGTGAAGACCAGCAACAGCTTTCAGGGCTGCCACCTTCCGTGTTGGATAAGGAGCCGGATGTGTGCCTTTCTGGAAACAGGCCCTGCCGAGGACGGAGGACGAGAGCCATGAGATGTTCCCCCTCTGGGCAAGCCCGGGTCCCAGATCCTGTTGTGCCTGTGAATAGGCTGCAGGGGGACGGTGAACACCAGCAACAGCTTTCACGGCAGCCACCTTCACTGTGGGACAAGGAGCCGGACGTGTGCCTTTCAGGAAACAGGCCGTGCCGAGGACGAGAGCCATGAGATGTTCCTCCTCTGGCCAAGCCCGGGTCCCAGATCCTGTTGTGCCTGTGAATAGGCTGCAGGGGGACGGTGAAGACCAGCAACAGCTTTCAGGGCTGCCACCTTCCGTGTGGAACAAGGAGCCGGACGTGTGCCTTTTCGGAATCAGGCTCTGCCGAGGTCGAGAGCCATGAGATCTTCCTCCTCTGGGCAAGCCCGGGTCCAAATCCTGTTGTGCCTGTGAATAGGCTGCAGGGGGACGGTGAAGACCAGCAACAGCTTTCAGGGCTGCCACCTTCCGTGTGGGACAAGGAGCCGGACGTGTGCCTTTCTGGAAACAGGCTCTGCCGAGGACGAGAGCCATGAGATGTTCCTCCTCTGGCCAAGCCCCGGTCCTGAATCCTGTTGTGCCTTTGAATAGGCTGCAGGGGGATGGTGAAGACCAGCAACAGCTTTCAGGGCTGCCACCTTCCGTGTGGGACAAGGAGCCGGACGTGTCTTTCTGGATACAGGCCCTGCCGAGGACGAGAGCCATGAGATGTTCCTCCTCTGGCCAAGCACGGGTCCCAGATCCTGTTGTGCCTGTGAATAGGCTGCAGGGGGACGGTGAAGACCAGCAACAGCTTCCAGGGCTGCCACCTTCCGTGTGGGACAAGGAGCCGGACGTGTGCCTTTTCGGAAACAAGCTCTGCCGAGGACGAGAGCCATGAGATGTTCCTCCTCTGGGCAAGCCCGGGTCCCAGATCCTGTTGTGCCTGTGAATAGGCTGCAGGGGGACGGTGAACACCAGCAACAGCTTTCACGGCTGCCACCTTCCGTGTGGGACAAGGAGCCGGACGTGTGCCTTTCTGGAAACAGGCCGTGCCGAGGACGAGAGCCATGAGATGTTCCTCCTCTGGCCAAGCCCGGGTCCCAGATCCTGTTGTGCCTGTGAATAGGCTGCAGGGGGACGGTGAAGACCAGCAACAGCTTTCACGGCTGCCACCTTCCGTGTGGGACAAGGAGCCGGATGTGTGCCTTTTCGGAATAAGGCTCTGCCGAGGACGAGAGCCATGAGATGTTCCTCCTCTGGCCAAGCCCGGGTCCCAGATCCTGTTGTGCCTGTGAATAGGCTGCAGGGGGACGGTGAAGACCAGCAACAGCTTCCAGGGCTGCCACCTTCCGTGTGGGACAAGGAGCCGGACGTGTGCATTTTCGGAAACAGGATCTGCCGAGGACGAGAGCCATGAGATGTTCCTCCTCTGGGCAAGGCCGGGTCCCAGATCCTGTTGTGCCTGTGAATAGGCTGCAGGGGGACGGTGAAGACCAGCAACAGCTTCCAGGGCTGCCACCTTCCGTGTGGGACAAGGAGCCGGACGTGTGCCTTTTCGGAAACAAGCTCTGCCAAGGACGAGAGCCATGAGATGTTCCTCCTCTGGGCAAGCCCGGGTCCCAGATCCTGTTGTGCCTGTGAATAGGCTGCAGGGGGACGGTGAACACCAGCAACAGCTTTCACGGCTGCCACCTTCCGTGTGGGACAAGGAGCCGGACGTGTGCCTTTCTGGAAACAGGCCGTGCCGAGGACGAGAGCCATGAGATGTTCCTCCTCTGGCCAAGCCCGGGTCCCAGATCCTGTTGTGCCTGTGAATAGGCTGCAGGGGGACGGTGAAGACCAGCAACAGCTTTCACGGCTGCCACCTTCCGTGTGGGACAAGGAGCCGGATGTGTGCCTTTTCGGAATCAGGCTCTGCCGAGGACGAGAGCCATGAGATGTTCCTCCTCTGACCAAGCCCGGGTCCAAATCCTGTTGTGCCTGTGAATAGGCTGCAGGGGGACGGTGAAGACCAGCAACAGCTTTCAGGGCTGCCACCTTCCGTGTGGGACAATGAGCCGGATGTGTGCCTTTCTGGAAACAGGCCCTGCCGAGGACGGAGAACGAGAGCCATGAGATGTTCCTCCTCTGGGCAAGCCCGGGTCCCAGATCCTGTTGTGCCTGTGAATAGGCTGCAGGGGGACGGTGAAGACCAGCAACAGCTTTCAGGGCTGCCACCTTCCGTGTGGGACAAGAGCCGGACATGTGCCTTTTCGGAAACAAGCTCTGCCGAGGACGAGAGCCATGAGATGTTCCTCCTCTGGGCAAGCCCCGGTCCTGAATCCTGTTGTGCCTTTGAATAGGCTGCAGGGGGATGGTGAAGACCAGCAACAGCTTTCAGGGCTGCCACCTTCCGTGTGGGACAAGGAGCCGGACGTGTCTTTCTGGGTACAGGCCCTGCCGAGGACGAGAGCCATGAGATGTTCCTCCTCTGGCCAAGCCCGGGTCCCAGATCCTGTTGTGCCTGTGAATAGGCTGCAGGGGGACGGTGAAGACCAGCAACAGCTTTCAGGGCTGCCACCTTCCGTGTGGGACAAGGAGCCGGATGAATGCCTTTTCGGAAACAGGCTCTGTCGAGGACGAGAGCCATGAGATGTTCCTCCTCTGGGCAAGCCCGGGTCCCAGATCCTGTTGTGCCTGTGAATAGGCTGCAGGGGGACGGTGAAGACCAGCAACAGCTTCCAGGGCTGCCACCTTCCGTGTGGGACAAGGAGCCGGACATCTGCCTTATCGGAAACAAGCTCTGCCGAGGACGAGAGCCATGAGATGTTCCTCCTCTGGGCAAGCCCGGGTCCCAGATCCTGTTGTGCCTGTGAATAGGCTGCAGGGGGACGGTGAAGACCAGCAACAGCTTCCAGGGCTGCCACCTTCCGTGTGGGACAAGGAGCCGGACGTGTGCCTTTTCGGAAACAAGCTCTGCCGAGGACGAGAGCCATGAGATGTTCCTCCTCTGGGCAAGCCCGGGTCCCAGATCCTGTTGTGCCTGTGAATAGGCTGCAGGGGGACGGTGAACACCAGCAACAGCTTTCACGGCAGCCACCTTCACTGTGGGACAAGGAGCCGGACGTGTGCCTTTCTGGAAACAGGCCGTGCCGAGGACGAGAGCCATGAGATGTTCCTCCTCTGGCCAAGCCCGGGTCCCAGATCCTGTTGTGCCTGTGAATAGGCTGCAGGGGGACGGTGAAGACCAGCAACAGCTTTCAGGGCTGCCACCTTCCGTGTGGAACAAGGAGCCGGACGTGTGCCTTTTCGGAATCAGGCTCTGCCGAGGACGAGAGCCATGAGATGTTCCTCCTCTGGCCAAGCCCGGGTCCCAGATCCTGTTGTGCCTGTGAATAGGCTGCAGGGGGACGGTGAAGACCAGCAACAGCTTTCAGGGCTGCTACCTTCCGTGTGGGACAATGAGCCGGATGTGTGCCTTTCTGGAAACAGGCCCTGCCGAGGACGAGAGCCATGAGATGTTCCTCCTCTGGGCAAGCCCCGGTCCTGAATCCTGTTGTGCCTGTGAATAGGCTGCAGGGGGATGGTGAAGACCAGCAACAGCTTTCAGGGCTGCCACCTTCCGTGTGGGACAAGGAGCCGGACGTGCCTTTCTGGATACAGGCCCTGCCGAGGACGAGAGCCATGAGATGTTCCTCCTCTGGGCAAGCCCGGGTCCCAGATCCTGTTGTGCCTGTGAATAGGCTGCAGGGGGACGGTGAAGACCAGCAATAGCTTTCCGGCCTGCCACCTTCCGTGTGGGACAATGAGCCGGTCTTGTACCTTTATGGAAACAGGATCTGCCGAGGACGAGAGCCATGAGATGTTCCTCCTCTGGGCAAGCCCGGGTCCCAGATCCTGTTGTGCCTGTGAATAGGCTGCAGGGGGACGGTGAAGACCAGCAATAGCTTTCCGGCCTGCCACCTTCCGTGTGGGACAATGAGCCGGTCTTGTGCCTTTATGGAAACAGGATCTGCCGAGGACGAGAGCCATGAGATGTTCCTCCTCTGGGCAAGCCCGGGTCCCAGATCCTGTTGTGCCTGTGAATAGGCTGCAGGGAGACGGTGAAGACCAGCAACAGCTTCCAGGGCTGCCACCTTCCGTGTGGGACAAGGAGCCGGACGTGTGCCTTTTCGGAATCAGGCTCTGCCGAGGACGAGAGCCATGAGATGTTCCTCCTCTGGCCAAGCCCGCGTCCAAATCCTGTTGTGCCTGTGAATAGGCTGCAGGGGGACGGTGAAGACCAGCAACAGCTTTCAGGGCTGCCACCTTCCGTGTGGGACAATGAGCCGGATGTGTGCCTTTCTGGAAACAGGCCCTGCCGAGGACGGAGAACGAGAGCCATGAGATGTTCCTCCTCTGGGCAAGCCCGGGTCCCAGATCCTGTTGTGCCTGTGAATAGGCTGCAGGGGGACGGTGAACACCAGCAACAGCTTTCAGGGCTGCCACCTTCACTGTGGGACAAGGAGCCGGATGTGTGCCTTTCTGGAAACAGGCCGTGCCGAGGACGAGAGCCATGAGATGTTCCTCCTCTGGGCAAGCCCCGGTCCTGAATCCTGTTGTGCCTTTGAATAGGCTGCAGGGGGATGGTGAAGACCAGCAACAGCTTTCAGGGCTGCCACCTTCCGTGTGGGAAAAGGAGCCGGACGTGTCTTTCTGGATACAGGCCCTGCCGAGGACGAGAGCCATGAGATGTTCCTCCTCTGGGCAAGGCCGGGTCCCAGATCCTGTTGTGCCTGTGAATAGGCTGCAGGGGGACGGTGAAGACCAGCAACAGCTTTCAGGGCTGCCACCTTCCGTGTGGGACAAGGAGCCGGATGAATGCCTTTTCGGAAACAGGCTCTGTCGAGGACGAGAGCCATGAGATGTTCCTCCTCTGGGCAAGCCCGGGTCCCAGATCCTGTTGTGCCTGTGAATAGGCTGCAGGGGGACGGTGAAGACCAGCAACAGCTTCCAGGGCTGCCACCTTCCGTGTGGGACAAGGAGCCGGACATCTGCCTTATCGGAAACAAGCTCTGCCGAGGACGAGAGCCATGAGATGTTCCTCCTCTGGGCAAGCCCGGGTCCCAGATCCTGTTGTGCCTGTGAATAGGCTGCAGGGGGACGGTGAACACCAGCAACAGCTTCCAGGGCTGCCACCTTCCGTGTGGGACAAGGAGCCGGACGTGTGCCTTTTCGGAAACAAGCTCTGCCGAGGACGAGAGCCATGAGATGTTCCTCCTCTGGGCAAGCCCGGGTCCCAGATCCTGTTGTGCCTGTGAATAGGCTGCAGGGGGACGGTGAAGACCAGCAACAGCTTTCACGGCAGCCACCTTCCGTGTGGGACAAGGAGCCGGACGTGTGCCTTTCTGGAAACAGGCCGTGCCGATGACGAGAGCCATGAGATGTTCCTCCTTTGGCCAAGCCCGGGTCCCAGATCCTGTTGTGCCTGTGAATAGGCTGCAGGGGGACGGTGAAGACCAGCAACAGCTTTCAGGGCTGCCACCTTCCGTGTGGAACAAGGAGCCGGACGTGTGCCTTTTCGGAATCAGGCTCTGCCGAGGTCGAGAGCCATGAGATCTTCCTCCTCTGGGCAAGCCCGGGTCCAAATCCTGTTGTGCCTGTGAATAGGCTGCAGGGGGACGGTGAAGACCAGCAACAGCTTTCAGGGCTGCCACCTTCCGTGTGGGACAAGGAGCCGGACGTGTGCCTTTCTGGAAACAGGCTCTGCCGAGGACGAGAGCCATGAGATGTTCCTCCTCTGGGCAAGCCCGGGTCCCAGATCCTGTTGTGCCTGTGAATAGGCTGCAGGGGGACGGTGAAGACCAGCAACAGCTTTCAGGGCTGCTACCTTCCGTGTGGGACAATGAGCCGGATGTGTGCCTTTCTGGAAACAGGCCCTGCCGAGGACGAGAGCCATGAGATGTTCCTCCTCTGGGCAAGCCCCGGTCCTGAATCCTGTTGTGCCTGTGAATAGGCTGCAGGGGGATGGTGAAGACCAGCAACAGCTTTCAGGGCTGCCACCTTCCGTGTGGGACAAGGAGCCGGACGTGCCTTTCTGGATACAGGCCCTGCCGAGGACGAGAGCCATGAGATGTTCCTCCTCTGGGCAAGCCCGGGTCCCAGATCCTGTTGTGCCTGTGAATAGGCTGCAGGGGGACGGTGAAGACCAGCAACAGCTTTCAGGGCTGCCACCTTCCGTGTGGGACAAGGAGCCGGACGTGTGCATTTTCGGAAACAGGATCTGCCGAGGACGAGAGCCATGAGATGTTCCTCCTCTGGGCAAGGCCGGGTCCCAGATCCTGTTGTGCCTGTGAATAGGCTGCAGGGGGACGGTGAAGACCAGCAACAGCTTTCAGGGCTGCCACCTTCCGTGTGGGTCAAGGAGCCGGACGTGTGCCTTTTCGGAAACAAGCTCTGCCGAGGACGAGAGCCATGAGATGTTCCTCCTCTGGGCAAGGCCGGGTCCCAGATCCTGTTGTGCCTGTGAATAGGCTGCAGGGGGACGGTGAACACCAGCAACAGCTTTCACGGCTGCCACCTTCCGTGTGGGACAAGGAGCCGGACGTGTGCCTTTCTGGAAACAGGCTCTGCCGAGGACGAGAGCCATGAGATGTTCCTCCTCTGGCCAAGCCCGGGTCCCAGATCCTGTTGTGCCTGTGAATAGGCTGCAGGGGGACGGTGAAGACCAGCAACAGCTTTCAGGGCTGCCACCTTCCGTGTGGGACAAGGAGCCGGACGTGTGCCTTTTCGGAATCAGGCTCTGCCGAGGTCGAGAGCCATGAGATGTTCCTCCTCTGGGCAAGCCCGGGTCCAAATCCTGTTGTGCCTGTGAATAGGCTGCAGGGGGACGGTGAAGACCAGCAACAGCTTTCAGGGCTGCCACCTTCCGTGTGGGACAATGAGCCGGATGTGTGCCTTTCTGGAAACAGGCCCTGCCGAGGACGAGAGCCATGAGATGTTCCTCCTCTGGGCAAGCCCGCGTCCAAATCCTGTTGTGCCTGTGAATAGGCTGCAGGGGGACGGTGAAGACCAGCAACAGCTTTCAGGGCTGCCACCTTCCGTGTGGGACAAGGAGCCGGACGTGTCTTTCTGGATAGAGGCCCTGCCGAGGACGAGAGCCATGAGATGTTCCTCCTCTGGGCAAGCCCGGGTCCCAGATCCTGTTGTGCCTGTGAATAGGCTGCAGGGGGACGGTGAAGACCAGCAACAGCTTTCAGGGCTGCCACCTTCCGTGTGGGACAAGGAGCCGGATGAGTGCCCTTTCGGAAACAGGCTCTGCCGAGGACGAGAGCCATGAGATGTTCCTCCTCTGGGCAAGCCCGGGTCCCAGATCCTGTTGTGCCTGTGAATAGGCTGCAGGGGGACGGTGAAGACCAGCAACAGCTTTCAGGGCTGCCACCTTCCGTGTGGGACAAGGAGCCGGATGTATGCATTTTCGGAAACAGGCTCTGCCGAGGATGAGAGCCATGAGATGTTCCTCCTCTGGGCAAGCCCGGGTCCCAGATCCTGTTGTGCCTGTGAATAGGCTGCAGGGGGACGGTGAAGACCAGCAATAGCTTTCCGGCCTGCCACCTTCCGTGTGGGACAATGAGCCGGTCTTGTGCCTTTATGGAAACAGGATCTGCCGAGGACGAGAGCCATGAGATGTTCCTCCTCTGGGCAAGCCCGGGTCCCAGATCCTGTTGTGCCTGTGAATAGGCTGCAGGGAGACGGTGAAGACCAGCAACAGCTTCCAGGGCTGCCACCTTCCGTGTGGGACAAGGAGCCGGACGTGTGCCTTTTCGGAATCAGGCTCTGCCGAGGACGAGAGCCATGAGATGTTCCTCCTCTGGCCAAGCCCGCGTCCAAATCCTGTTGTGCCTGTGAATAGGCTGCAGGGGGACGGTGAAGACCAGCAACAGCTTTCAGGGCTGCCACCTTCCGTGTGGGACAAGAGCCGGACATGTGCCTTTTCGGAAACAAGCTCTGTCGAGGACGAGAGCCATGAGATGTTCCTCCTCTGGGCAAGCCCGGGTCCCAGATCCTGTTGTGCCTGTGAATAGGCTTCAGGGGGACGGTGAACACCAGCAACAGCTTTCACGGCTGCCACCTTCACTGTGGGTCAAGGAGCCGGACGTGTGCCTTTCTGGAAACAGGCTCTGCCGAGGACGAGAGCCATGAGATGTTCCTCCTCTGGCCAAGCCTGGGTCCCAGATCCTGTTGTGCCTGTGAATAGGCTGCAGGGGGACGGTGAAGACCAGCAACAGCTTTCAGGGCTGCCACCTTCCGTGTGGGACAAGGAGCCGGACGTGTGCATATTCGGAAACAGGATCTGCCGAGGACGAGAGCCATGAGATGTTCCTCCTCTGGGCAAGCCCGCGTCCAAATCCTGTTGTGCCTGTGAATAGGCTGCAGGGGGACGGTGAAGACCAGCAACAGCTTTCACAGCTGCCACCTTCCGTGTGGGACAAGGAGCCAGACGTGTCTTTCTGGATACAGGCCCTGCCGAGGACGAGAGCCATGAGATGTTCCTCCTCTGGGCAAGCCCGGGTCCCAGATCCTGTTGTGCCTGTGAATAGGCTGCAGGGGGACGGTGAAGACCAGCAACAGCTTTCAGGGCTGCCACCTTCCGTGTGTGACAATGAGCCGGATGAGTGCCTTTTCGGAAACAGGCTCTGCCGAGGACGAGAGCCATGAGATGTTCCTCCTCTGGGCAAGCCCGGGTCCCAGATCCTGTTGTGCCTGTGAATAGGCTGCAGGGAGACGGTGAAGACCAGCAACAGCTTCCAGGGCTGCCACCTTCCGTGTGGGACAAGGAGCCGGACGTGTGCCTTTTCGGAATCAGGCTCTGCCGAGGACGAGAGCCATGAGATGTTCCTCCTGTGGCCAAGCCCGGGTCCAAATCCTGTTGTGCCTGTGAATAGGCTGCAGGGGGACGGTGAAGACCAGCAACAGCTTTCAGGGCTGCCACCTTCCGTGTGGGACAAGGAGCCGGACATGTGCCTTATCGGAAACAAGCTCTGCCGAGGACGAGAGCCATGAGATGTTCCTCCTCTGGGCAAGCCCGGGTCCCAGATCCTGTTGTGCCTGTGAATAGGCTGCAGGGGGACGGTGAAGACCAGCAACAGCTTTCATGGCTGCCACCTTCCGTGTGTGACAATGAGCCGGATGAGTGCCTTTTCGGAAACAGGCTCTGCCGAGGACGAGAGCCATGAGATGTTCCTCCTCTGGCCAAGCCCGGGTCCCAGATCCTGTTGTGCCTGTGAATAGGCTGCAGGGGGACGGTGAAGACCAGCAACAGCTTCCAGGGCTGCCACCTTCCGTGTGGGACAAGGAGCCGGTCTAGCGCCTTTTCGGAAACAGGCTCTGCCGAGGACGAGAGCCATGAGATGTTCCTCCTCTGGGCAAGCCCGGTTCCTGAATCCTGTTGTGCCTGTGAATAGGCTGCAGGGGGACGGTGAAGACCAGCAACAGCTTTCAGGGCTGCCACCTTCCGTGTGGGACAAGGAGCCGGACGTGTCTTTCTGGATACAGGCCCTGCCGAGGACGAGAGCCATGAGATGTTCCTCCTCTGGGCAAGCCCCGGTCCTGAATCCTGTTGTGCCTGTGAATAGGCTGCAGGGGGACGGTGAAGACCAGCAACAGCTTTCAGGGCTGCCACCTTCCGTGTGGGACAAGGAGCCGGACGTGTGCATTTTCGGAAACAGGATCTGCCGAGGACGAGAGCCATGAGATGTTCCTCCTCTGGGCAAGGCGGGGTCCCAGATCCTGTTGTGCCTGTGAATAGGCTGCAGGGGGACGGTAAAGACCAGCAACAGCTTCCAGGGCTGCCACCTTCCGTGTGGGACAAGGAGCCGGAGGTGTGCCTTTTCGGAAACAAGCTCTGCCGAGGACGAGAGCCATGAGATTTTCCTCCTCTGGGCAAGCCCGGGTCCCAGATCCTGTTGTGCCTGTGAATAGGCTGCAGGGGGACGGTGAACACCAGCAACAGCTTCCAGGGCTGCCACCTTCCGTGTGGGACAAGGAGCCGGACGTGTGCCTTTCTGGAAACAGGCCGTGCCGAGGACGAGAGCCATGAGATGTTCCTCCTCTGGCCAAGCCCGGGTCCAAATCCTGTTGTGCCTGTGAATAGGCTGCAGGGGGACGGTGAAGACCAGCAACAGCTTTCAGGGCTGCCACCTTCCGTGTGGGACAATGAGCCGGACGTGTGCCTTTCTGGAAACAGACCCTGCCGAGGAGGGAGGACGAGAGCCATGAGATGTTCCTCCTCTGGGCAAGCCCGGGTCCCAGATCCTGTTGTGCCTGTGAATAGGCTGCAGGGGGACGGTGAACACCAGCAACAGCTTTCATGGCAGCCACCTTCACTGTGGGACAAGGAGCCGGACGTGTGCCTTTCAGGAAACAGGCCGTGCCGAGGACGAGAGCCATGAGATGTTCCTCCTCTGGCCAAGCCCGGGTCCCAGATCCTGTTGTGCCTGTGAATAGGCTGCAGGGGGACGGTGAAGACCAGCAACAGCTTTCAGGGCTGCCACCTTCACTGTGGGACAAGGAGCCGGACGTGTGCCTTTTCGGAATCAGGCTCTGCCGAGGACGAGAGCCATGAGATGTTCCTCCTCTGGGCAAGCCCGCGTCCAAATCCTGTTGTGCCTGTGAATAGGCTGCAGGGGGACGGTGAAGACCAGCAACAGCTTTCAGGGCTGCCACCTTCCGTGTGGGACAAGGAGCCGGATGTGTGCCTTTCCGGAAACAGGCCGTGCCGAGGACGAGAGCCATGAGATGTTCCTCCTCTGGGCAAGCCCCGGTCCTGAATCCTGTTGTGCCTTTGAATAGGCTGCAGGGGGATGGTGAAGACCAGCAACAGCTTTCAGGGCTGCCACCTTCCGTGTGGGACAAGGAGCCGGACGTGTCTTTCTGGATACAGGCCCTGCCGAGGACGAGAGCCATGAGATGTTCCTCCTCTGGCCAAGCCTGGGTCCCAGATCCTGTTGTGCCTGTGAATAGGCTGCAGGGGGACGGTGAAGACCAGCAACAGCTTTCAGGGCTGCCACCTTCCGTGTGGGACAAGGAGCCGGATGAATGCCTTTTCGGAAACAGGCTCTGCCGAGGACGAGAGCCATGAGATGTTCCTCCTCTGGCCAAGCCCGGGTCCCAGATCCTGTTGTGCCTGTGAATAGGCTGCAGGGGGACGGTGAAGACCAGCAACAGCTTCCAGGGCTGCCACCTTCCGTGTGGGACAAGGAGCCGGACATGTGCCTTATCGGAAACAAGCTCTGCCGAGGACGAGAGCCATGAGATGTTCCTCCTCTGGGCAAGCCCGGGTCCCAGATCCTGTTGTGCCTGTGAATAGGCTGCAGGGGGACGGTGAAGACCAGCAACAGCTTTCACGACTGCCACCTTCACTGTGGGACAAGGAGCCGGACGTGTGCCTATCCGGAAACAGGCCCTGCCGAGGACGAGAGCCATGAGATGTTCCTCTTCTGGCCAAGCCCGGGTCCCAGATCCTGTTGTGCCTGTGAATAGGCTGCAGGGGGACGGTGAAGACCAGCAACAGCTTTCAGGGCTGCCACCTTCCGTGTGGAACAAGGAGCCGGACGTGTGCCTTTTCGGAATCAGGCTCTGCCGTGGTCGAGAGCCATGTGTTGTTCCTCCTCTGGGCAAGCCCGGGTCCAAATCCTGTTGTGCCTGTGAATAGGCTGCAGGGGGACGGTGAAGACCAGCAACAGCTTTCAGGGCTGCCACCTTCCGTGTGGGACAAGGAGCCGGACGTGTGCCTTTCTGGAAACAGGCTCTGCCGAGGACGAGAGCCATGAGATGTTCCTCCTCTGGGCAAGCCCGGGTCCTGAATCCTGTTGTGCCTGTGAATAGGCTGCAGGGGGACGGTGAAGACCAGCAACAGCTTTCAGGGCTGCCACCTTCCGTGTGGGACAAGGAGCCGGACGTGTCTTTCTGGATACAGGCCCTGCCGAGGACGAGAGCCATGAGATGTTCCTCCTCTGGGCAAGCCCGGGTCCCAGATCCTGTTGTGCCTGTGAATAGGCTGCAGGGGGACGGTGAAGACCAGCAATAGCTTTCCGGCCTGCCACCTTCCGTGTGGGACAATGAGCCGGTCTTGTGCCTTTATGGAAACAGGATCTGCCGAGGACGAGAGCCATGAGATGTTCCTCCTCTGGGCAAGCCCGGGTCCCAGATCCTGTTGTGCCTGTGAATAGGCTGCAGGGAGACGGTGAAGACCAGCAACAGCTTCCAGGGCTGCCACCTTCCGTGTGGGACAAGGAGCCGGACGTGTGCCTTTTCGGAATCAGGCTCTGCCGAGGACGAGAGCCATGAGATGTTCCTCCTCTGGCCAAGCCCGCGTCCAAATCCTGTTGTGCCTGTGAATAGGCTGCAGGGGGACGGTGAAGACCAGCAACAGCTTTCAGGGCTGCCACCTTCCGTGTGGGACAAGAGCCGGACATGTGCCTTTTCGGAAACAAGCTCTGTCGAGGACGAGAGCCATGAGATGTTCCTCCTCTGGCCAAGCCCGGGTCCCAGATCCTGTTGTGCCTGTGAATAGGCTTCAGGGGGACGGTGAACACCAGCAACAGCTTTCACGGCTGCCACCTTCACTGTGGGTCAAGGAGCCGGACGTGTGCCTTTCTGGAAACAGGCTCTGCCGAGGACGAGAGCCATGAGATGTTCCTCCTCTGGCCAAGCCTGGGTCCCAGATCCTGTTGTGCCTGTGAATAGGCTGCAGGGGGACGGTGAAGACCAGCAACAGCTTTCAGGGCTGCCACCTTCCGTGTGGGACAAGGAGCCGGACGTGTGCATATTCGGAAACAGGATCTGCCGAGGACGAGAGCCATGAGATGTTCCTCCTCTGGGCAAGCCCGCGTCCAAATCCTGTTGTGCCTGTGAATAGGCTGCAGGGGGACGGTGAAGACCAGCAACAGCTTTCACAGCTGCCACCTTCCGTGTGGGACAAGGAGCCAGACGTGTCTTTCTGGATACAGGCCCTGCCGAGGACGAGAGCCATGAGATGTTCCTCCTCTGGGCAAGCCCGGGTCCCAGATCCTGTTGTGCCTGTGAATAGGCTGCAGGGGGACGGTGAAGACCAGCAACAGCTTTCAGGGCTGCCACCTTCCGTGTGTGACAATGAGCCGGATGAGTGCCTTTTCGGAAACAGGCTCTGCCGAGGACGAGAGCCATGAGATGTTCCTCCTCTGGGCAAGCCCGGGTCCCAGATCCTGTTGTGCCTGTGAATAGGCTGCAGGGAGACAGTGAAGACCAGCAACAGCTTCCAGGGCTGCCACCTTCCGTGTGGGACAAGGAGCCGGACGTGTGCCTTTTCGGAATCAGGCTCTGCCGAGGACGAGAGCCATGAGATGTTCCTCCTGTGGCCAAGCCCGGGTCCAAATCCTGTTGTGCCTGTGAATAGGCTGCAGGGGGACGGTGAAGACCAGCAACAGCTTTCAGGGCTGCCACCTTCCGTGTGGGACAAGGAGCCGGACATGTGCCTTATCGGAAACAAGCTCTGCCGAGGACGAGAGCCATGAGATGTTCCTCCTCTGGGCAAGCCCGGGTCCCAGATCCTGTTGTGCCTGTGAATAGGCTGCAGGGGGACGGTGAAGACCAGCAACAGCTTTCATGGCTGCCACCTTCCGTGTGTGACAATGAGCCGGATGAGTGCCTTTTCGGAAACAGGCTCTGCCGAGGACGAGAGCCATGAGATGTTCCTCCTCTGGCCAAGCCCGGGTCCCAGATCCTGTTGTGCCTGTGAATAGGCTGCAGGGGGACGGTGAAGACCAGCAACAGCTTCCAGGGCTGCCACCTTCCGTGTGGGACAAGGAGCCGGTCTTGCGCCTTTTCGGAAACAGGCTCTGCCGAGGACGAGAGCCATGAGATGTTCCTCCTCTGGGCAAGCCCGGTTCCTGAATCCTGTTGTGCCTGTGAATAGGCTGCAGGGGGACGGTGAAGACCAGCAACAGCTTTCAGGGCTGCCACCTTCCGTGTGGGACAAGGAGCCGGACGTGTCTTTCTGGATACAGGCCCTGCCGAGGACGAGAGCCATGAGATGTTCCTCCTCTGGGCAAGCCCCGGTCCTGAATCCTGTTGTGCCTGTGAATAGGCTGCAGGGGGACGGTGAAGACCAGCAACAGCTTTCAGGGCTGCCACCTTCCGTGTGGGACAAGGAGCCGGACGTGTGCATTTTCGGAAACAGGATCTGCCGAGGACGAGAGCCATGAGATGTTCCTCCTCTGGGCAAGGCGGGGTCCCAGATCCTGTTGTGCCTGTGAATAGGCTGCAGGGGGACGGTAAAGACCAGCAACAGCTTCCAGGGCTGCCACCTTCCGTGTGGGACAAGGAGCCGGAGGTGTGCCTTTTCGGAAACAAGCTCTGCCGAGGACGAGAGCCATGAGATGTTCCTCCTCTGGGCAAGCCCGGGTCCCAGATCCTGTTGTGCCTGTGAATAGGCTGCAGGGGGACGGTGAACACCAGCAACAGCTTCCAGGGCTGCCACCTTCCGTGTGGGACAAGGAGCCGGACGTGTGCCTTTCTGGAAACAGGCCGTGCCGAGGACGAGAGCCATGAGATGTTCCTCCTCTGGCCAAGCCCGGGTCCAAATCCTGTTGTGCCTGTGAATAGGCTGCAGGGGGACGGTGAAGACCAGCAACAGCTTTCAGGGCTGCCACCTTCCGTGTGGGACAATGAGCCGGACGTGTGCCTTTCTGGAAACAGACCCTGCCGAGGAGGGAGGACGAGAGCCATGAGATGTTCCTCCTCTGGGCAAGCCCGGGTCCCAGATCCTGTTGTGCCTGTGAATAGGCTGCAGGGGGACGGTGAACACCAGCAACAGCTTTCATGGCAGCCACCTTCACTGTGGGACAAGGAGCCGGACGTGTTCCTTTCAGGAAACAGGCCGTGCCGAGGACGAGAGCCATGAGATGTTCCTCCTCTGGCCAAGCCCGGGTCCCAGATCCTGTTGTGCCTGTGAATAGGCTGCAGGGGGACGGTGAAGACCAGCAACAGCTTTCAGGGCTGCCACCTTCACTGTGGGACAAGGAGCCGGACGTGTGCCTTTTCGGAATCAGGCTCTGCCGAGGACGAGAGCCATGAGATGTTCCTCCTCTGGGCAAGCCCGCGTCCAAATCCTGTTGTGCCTGTGAATAGGCTGCAGGGGGACGGTGAAGACCAGCAACAGCTTTCAGGGCTGCCACCTTCCGTGTGGGACAAGGAGCCGGATGTGTGCCTTTCCGGAAACAGGCCGTGCCGAGGACGAGAGCCATGAGATGTTCCTCCTCTGGGCAAGCCCCGGTCCTGAATCCTGTTGTGCCTTTGAATAGGCTGCAGGGGGATGGTGAAGACCAGCAACAGCTTTCAGGGCTGCCACCTTCCGTGTGGGACAAGGAGCCGGACATGTGCCTTATCGGAAACAAGCTCTGCCGAGGACGAGAGCCATGAGATGTTCCTCCTCTGGGCAAGCCCGGGTCCCAGATCCTGTTGTGCCTGTGAATAGGCTGCAGGGGGACGGTGAAGACCAGCAACAGCTTTCACGACTGCCACCTTCACTGTGGGACAAGGAGCCGGACGTGTGCCTATCCGGAAACAGGCCCTGCCGAGGACGAGAGCCATGAGATGTTCCTCTTCTGGCCAAGCCCGGGTCCCAGATCCTGTTGTGCCTGTGAATAGGCTGCAGGGGGACGGTGAAGACCAGCAACAGCTTTCAGGGCTGCCACCTTCCGTGTGGAACAAGGAGCCGGACGTGTGCCTTTTCGGAATCAGGCTCTGCCGTGGTCGAGAGCCATGAGATCTTCCTCCTCTGGGCAAGCCCGGGTCCCAGATCCTGTTGTGCCTGTGAATAGGCTGCAGGGGGACGGTGAAGACCAGCAACAGCTTTCAGGGCTGCCACCTTCCGTGTGGGACAAGGAGCCGGACGTGTGCCTTTCTGGAAACAGGCTCTGCCGAGGACGAGAGCCATGAGATGTTCCTCCTCTGGGCAAGCCCGGGTCCTGAATCCTGTTGTGCCTGTGAATAGGCTGCAGGGGGACGGTGAAGACCAGCAACAGCTTTCAGGGCTGCCACCTTCCGTGTGGGACAAGGAGCCGGACGTGTCTTTCTGGATACAGGCCCTGCCGAGGACGAGAGCCATGAGATGTTCCTCCTCTGGGCAAGCCCGGGTCCCAGATCCTGTTGTGCCTGTGAATAGGCTGCAGGGGGACGGTGAAGACCAGCAACAGCTTTCAGGGCTGCCACCTTCCGTGTGGGACAAGGAGCCGGACGTGTGCATTTTCGGAAACAGGATCTGCCGAGGACGAGAGCCATGAGATGTTCCTCCTCTGGGCAAGGCCGGGTCCCAGATCCTGTTGTGCCTGTGAATAGGCTGCAGGGGGACGGTGAACACCAGCAACAGCTTCCAGGGCTGCCACCTTCCGTGTGGGACAAGGAGCCGGACGTGTGCCTTTTCGGAAACAAGCTCTGCCGAGGACGAGAGCCATGAGATGTTCCTCCTCTGGGCAAGCCCGGGTCCCAGATCCTGTTGTGCCTGTGAATAGGCTGCAGGGGGACGGTGAACACCAGCAACAGCTTTCACGGCTGCCACCTTCCGTGTGGGACAAGGAGCCGGACGTGTGCCTTTCTGGAAACAGGCCGTGCCGAGGACGAGAGCCATGAGATGTTCCTCCTCTGGGCAAGCCCGGGTCCCAGATCCTGTTGTGCCTGTGAATAGGCTGCAGGGGGACGGTGAAGACCAGCAACAGCTTTCACGGCTGCCACCTTCCGTGTGGGACAAGGAGCCGGATGTGTGCCTTTTCGGAATCAGGCTCTGCCGAGGACGAGAGCCATGAGATGTTCCTCCTCTGACCAAGCCCGGGTCCAAATCCTGTTGTGCCTGTGAATAGGCTGCAGGGGGACGGTGAAGACCAGCAACAGCTTTCAGGGCTGCCACCTTCCGTGTGGGACAATGAGCCGGATGTGTGCCTTTCTGGAAACAGGCCCTGCCGAGGACGGAGGACGAGAGCCATGAGATGTTCCTCCTCTGGGCAAGCCCGGGTCCCAGATCCTGTTGTGCCTGTGAATAGGCTGCAGGGGGACGGTGAACACCAGCAACAGCTTTCACGGCAGCCACCTTCACTGTGGGACAAGGAGCCGGACGTGTGCCTTTCTGGAAACAGGCCGTGCCGAGGACAAGAGCCATGAGATGTTCCTCCTCTGGGCAAGCCCGGGTCCCAGATCCTGTTGTGCCTGTGAATAGGCTGCAGGGGGACGGTGAAGACCAGCAACAGCTTTCAGGGCTGCCACCTTCACTGTGGGACAAGGAGCCGGACGTGTGCCTTTTCGGAATCAGGCTCTGCCGAGGACGAGAGCCATGAGATGTTCCTCCTCTGGGCAAGCCCGCGTCCAAATCCTGTTGTGCCTGTGAATAGGCTGCAGGGGGACGGTGAAGACCAGCAACAGCTTTCAGGGCTGCCACCTTCCGTGTGGGACAATGAGCTGGATGTGTGACTTTCTGGAAACAGGCCGTGCCGAGGACGAGAGCCATGAGATGTTCCTCCTCTGGGCAAGCCCCGGTCCTGAATCCTGTTGTGCCTTTGAATAGGCTGCAGGGGGATGGTGAAGACCAGCAACAGCTTTCAGGGCTGCCACCTTCCGTGTGGGACAAGGAGCCGGACGTGTGCCTTTCTGGAAACAGGCCCTGCCGAGGACGAGAGCCATGAGATGTTCCTCCTCTGGCCAAGCCCCGGTCCTGAATCCTGTTGTGCCTGTGAATAGGCTGCAGGGGGATGGTGAAGACCAGCAACAGCTTTCAGGGCTGCCACCTTCCGTGTGGGACAAGGAGCCGGACGTGCCTTTCTGGATACAGGCCCTGCCGAGGACGAGAGCCATGAGATGTTCCTCCTCTGGCAAGCCCGGGTCCCAGATCCTGTTGTGCCTGTGAATAGGCTGCAGGGGGACGGTGAAGACCAGCAACAGCTTTCATGGCTGCCACCTTCCGTGTGTGACAATGAGCCGGATGAGTGCCTTTTCGGAAACAGGCTCTGCCGAGGACGAGAGCCATGAGATGTTCCTCCTCTGGCCAAGCCCGGGTCCCAGATCCTGTTGTGCCTGTGAATAGGCTGCAGGGGGACGGTGAAGACCAGCAACAGCTTCCAGGGCTGCCACCTTCCGTGTGGGACAAGGAGCCGGTCTTGTGCCTTTTCGGAAACAGGCTCTGCCGAGGACGAGAGCCATGAGATGTTCCTCCTCTGGGCAAGCCCGGTTCCTGAATCCTGTTGTGCCTGTGAATAGGCTGCAGGGGGACGGTGAAGACCAGCAACAGCTTTCAGGGCTGCCACCTTCCGTGTGGGACAAGGAGCCGGACGTGTCTTTCTGGATACAGGCCCTGCCGAGGACGAGAGCCATGAGATGTTCCTCCTCTGGGCAAGCCCCGGTCCTGAATCCTGTTGTGCCTGTGAATAGGCTGCAGGGGGACGGTGAAGACCAGCAACAGCTTTCAGGGCTGCCACCTTCCGTGTGGGACAAGGAGCCGGACGTGTGCATTTTCGGAAACAGGATCTGCCGAGGACGAGAGCCATGAGATGTTCCTCCTCTGGGCAAGGCGGGGTCCCAGATCCTGTTGTGCCTGTGAATAGGCTGCAGGGGGACGGTAAAGACCAGCAACAGCTTCCAGGGCTGCCACCTTCCGTGTGGGACAAGGAGCCGGAGGTGTGCCTTTTCGGAAACAAGCTCTGCCGAGGACGAGAGCCATGAGATGTTCCTCCTCTGGGCAAGCCCGGGTCCCAGATCCTGTTGTGCCTGTGAATAGGCTGCAGGGGGACGGTGAACACCAGCAACAGCTTCCAGGGCTGCCACCTTCCGTGTGGGACAAGGAGCCGGACGTGTGCCTTTCTGGAAACAGGCCGTGCCGAGGACGAGAGCCATGAGATGTTCCTCCTCTGGCCAAGCCCGGGTCCAAATCCTGTTGTGCCTGTGAATAGGCTGCAGGGGGACGGTGAAGACCAGCAACAGCTTTCAGGGCTGCCACCTTCCGTGTGGGACAATGAGCCGGACATGTGCCTTTCTGGAAACAGACCCTGCCGAGGAGGGAGGACGAGAGCCATGAGATGTTCCTCCTCTGGGCAAGCCCGGGTCCCAGATCCTGTTGTGCCTGTGAATAGGCTGCAGGGGGACGGTGAACACCAGCAACAGCTTTCATGGCAGCCACCTTCACTGTGGGACAAGGAGCCGGACGTGTGCCTTTCAGGAAACAGGCCGTGCCGAGGACGAGAGCCATGAGATGTTCCTCCTCTGGCCAAGCCCGGGTCCCAGATCCTGTTGTGCCTGTGAATAGGCTGCAGGGGGACGGTGAACACCAGCAACAGCTTTCAGGGCTGCCACCTTCACTGTGGGACAAGGAGCCGGACGTGTGCCTTTTCGGAATCAGGCTCTGCCGAGGACGAGAGCCATGAGATGTTCCTCCTCTGGGCAAGCCCGCGTCCAAATCCTGTTGTGCCTGTGAATAGGCTGCAGGGGGACGGTGAAGACCAGCAACAGCTTTCAGGGCTGCCACCTTCCGTGTGGGACAAGGAGCCGGACGTGTGCCTTTCCGGAAACAGGCCGTGCCGAGGACGAGAGCCATGAGATGTTCCTCCTCTGGGCAAGCCCCGGTCCTGAATCCTGTTGTGCCTTTGAATAGGCTGCAGGGGGATGGTGAAGACCAGCAACAGCTTTCAGGGCTGCCACCTTCCGTGTGGGACAAGGAGCCGGACGTGTCTTTCTGGATACAGGCCCTGCCGAGGACGAGAGCCATGAGATGTTCCTCCTCTGGCCAAGCCTGGGTCCCAGATCCTGTTGTGCCTGTGAATAGGCTGCAGGGGGACGGTGAAGACCAGCAACAGCTTTCAGGGCTGCCACCTTCCGTGTGGGACAAGGAGCCGGATGAATGCCTTTTCGGAAACAGGCTCTGCCGAGGACGAGAGCCATGAGATGTTCCTCCTCTGGGCAAGCCCGGGTCCCAGATCCTGTTGTGCCTGTGAATAGGCTGCAGGGGGACGGTGAAGACCAGCAACAGCTTCCAGGGCTGCCACCTTCCGTGTGGGACAAGGAGCCGGACATGTGCCTTATCGGAAACAAGCTCTGCCGAGGACGAGAGCCATGAGATGTTCCTCCTCTGGGCAAGCCCGGGTCCCAGATCCTGTTGTGCCTGTGAATAGGCTGCAGGGGGACGGTGAAGACCAGCAACAGCTTTCACGTCTGCCACCTTCACTGTGGGACAAGGAGCCGGACGTGTGCCTATCCGGAAACAGGCCCTGCCGAGGACGAGAGCCATGAGATGTTCCTCTTCTGGCCAAGCCCGGGTCCCAGATCCTGTTGTGCCTGTGAATAGGCTGCAGGGGGACGGTGAAGACCAGCAACAGCTTTCAGGGCTGCCACCTTCCGTGTGGAACAAGGAGCCGGACGTGTGCCTTTTCGGAATCAGGCTCTGCCGTGGTCGAGAGCCATGAGATCTTCCTCCTCTGGGCAAGCCCGGGTCCAAATCCTGTTGTGCCTGTGAATAGGCTGCAGGGGGACGGTGAAGACCAGCAACAGCTTTCAGGGCTGCCACCTTCCGTGTGGGACAAGGAGCCGGACGTGTGCCTTTCTGGAAACAGGCTCTGCCGAGGACGAGAGCCATGAGATGTTCCTCCTCTGGGCAAGCCCGGGTCCTGAATCCTGTTGTGCCTGTGAATAGGCTGCAGGGGGACGGTGAAGACCAGCAACAGCTTTCAGGGCTGCCACCTTCCGTGTGGGACAAGGAGCCGGACGTGTCTTTCTGGATACAGGCCCTGCCGAGGACGAGAGCCATGAGATGTTCCTCCTCTGGGCAAGCCCGGGTCCCAGATCCTGTTGTGCCTGTGAATAGGCTGCAGGGGGACGGTGAAGACCAGCAACAGCTTTCAGGGCTGCCACCTTCCGTGTGGGACAAGGAGCCGGACGTGTGCATTTTCGGAAACAGGATCTGCCGAGGACGAGAGCCATGAGATGTTCCTCCTCTGGGCAAGGCCGGGTCCCAGATCCTGTTGTGCCTGTGAATAGGCTGCAGGGGGACGGTGAACACCAGCAACAGCTTCCAGGGCTGCCACCTTCCGTGTGGGACAAGGAGCCGGACGTGTGCCTTTTCGGAAACAAGCTCTGCCGAGGACGAGAGCCATGAGATGTTCCTCCTCTGGGCAAGCCCGGGTCCCAGATCCTGTTGTGCCTGTGAATAGGCTGCAGGGGGACGGTGAACACCAGCAACAGCTTTCACGGCTGCCACCTTCCGTGTGGGACAAGGAGCCGGACGTGTGCCTTTCTGGAAACAGGCCGTGCCGAGGACGAGAGCCATGAGATGTTCCTCCTCTGGGCAAGCCCGGGTCCCAGATCCTGTTGTGCCTGTGAATAGGCTGCAGGGGGACGGTGAAGACCAGCAACAGCTTTCACGGCTGCCACCTTCCGTGTGGGACAAGGAGCCGGATGTGTGCCTTTTCGGAATCAGGCTCTGCCGAGGACGAGAGCCATGAGATGTTCCTCCTCTGACCAAGCCCGGGTCCAAATCCTGTTGTGCCTGTGAATAGGCTGCAGGGGGACGGTGAAGACCAGCAACAGCTTTCAGGGCTGCCACCTTCCGTGTGGGACAATGAGCCGGATGTGTGCCTTTCTGGAAACAGGCCCTGCCGAGGACGGAGGACGAGAGCCATGAGATGTTCCTCCTCTGGGCAAGCCCGGGTCCCAGATCCTGTTGTGCCTGTGAATAGGCTGCAGGGGGACGGTGAACACCAGCAACAGCTTTCACGGCAGCCACCTTCACTGTGGGACAAGGAGCCGGACGTGTGCCTTTCTGGAAACAGGCCGTGCCGAGGACAAGAGCCATGAGATGTTCCTCCTCTGGGCAAGCCCGGGTCCCAGATCCTGTTGTGCCTGTGAATAGGCTGCAGGGGGACGGTGAAGACCAGCAACAGCTTTCAGGGCTGCCACCTTCACTGTGGGACAAGGAGCCGGACGTGTGCCTTTTCGGAATCAGGCTCTGCCGAGGACGAGAGCCATGAGATGTTCCTCCTCTGGGCAAGCCCGCGTCCAAATCCTGTTGTGCCTGTGAATAGGCTGCAGGGGGACGGTGAAGACCAGCAACAGCTTTCAGGGCTGCCACCTTCCGTGTGGGACAATGAGCTGGATGTGTGACTTTCTGGAAACAGGCCGTGCCGAGGACGAGAGCCATGAGATGTTCCTCCTCTGGGCAAGCCCCGGTCCTGAATCCTGTTGTGCCTTTGAATAGGCTGCAGGGGGATGGTGAAGACCAGCAACAGCTTTCAGGGCTGCCACCTTCCGTGTGGGACAAGGAGCCGGACGTGTGCCTTTCTGGAAACAGGCCCTGCCGAGGACGAGAGCCATGAGATGTTCCTCCTCTGGCCAAGCCCCGGTCCTGAATCCTGT
Organism: Astur gentilis; assembly: GCF_929443795.1. Classification (NCBI taxonomy): domain Eukaryota; kingdom Metazoa; phylum Chordata; class Aves; order Accipitriformes; family Accipitridae; genus Astur; species Astur gentilis. Next base: position 1,167,968 of record NW_026060958.1, on the reverse strand, counting down.
TGTGCCTGTGAATAGGCTGCAGGGGGATGGTGAAGACCAGCAACAGCTTTCAGGGCTGCCACCTTCCGTGTGGGACAAGGAGCCGGACGTGCCTTTCTGGATACAGGCCCTGCCGAGGACGAGAGCCATGAGATGTTCCTCCTCTGGCAAGCCCGGGTCCCAGATCCTGTTGTGCCTGTGAATAGGCTGCAGGGGGACGGTGAAGACCAGCAACAGCTTTCAGGGCTGCCACCTTCCGTGTGGGACAAGGAGCCGGACGTGTGCCTTTCTGGAAACAGGCCCTGCCGAGGACGAGAGCCATGAGATGTTCCTCCTCTGGCCAAGCCCCGGTCCTGAATCCTGTTGTGCCTGTGAATAGGCTGCAGGGGGATGGTGAAGACCAGCAACAGCTTTCAGGGCTGCCACCTTCCGTGTGGGACAAGGAGCCGGACGTGCCTTTCTGGATACAGGCCCTGCCGAGGACGAGAGCCATGAGATGTTCCTCCTCTGGCAAGCCCGGGTCCCAGATCCTGTTGTGCCTGTGAATAGGCTGCAGGGGGACGGTGAACACCAGCAACAGCTTTCAGGGCTGCCACCTTCACTGTGGGACAAGGAGCCGGACGTGTGCCTTTCTGGAAACAGGCTCTGCCGAGGACGAGAGCCATGAGATGTTCCTCCTCTGGCCAAGCCCGGGTCCCAGATCCTGTTGTGCCTGTGAATAGGCTGCAGGGGGACGGTGAAGACCAGCAACAGCTTTCAGGGCTGCCACCTTCCGTGTGGGACAAGGAGCCGGACGTGTGCCTTTTCGGAATCAGGCTCTGCCGAGGTCGAGAGCCATGAGATGTTCCTCCTCTGGGCAAGCCCGGGTCCAAATCCTGTTGTGCCTGTGAATAGGCTGCAGGGGGACGGTGAAGACCAGCAACAGCTTTCAGGGCTGCCACCTTCCGTGTGGGACAATGAGCCGGACGTGTGCCTTTCTGGAAACAGGCCCTGCCGAGGACGAGAGCCATGAGATGTTCCTCCTCTGGGCAAGCCCGCGTCCAAATCCTGTTGTGCCTGTGAATAGGCTGCAGGGGGATGGTGAAGACCAGCAACAGCTTTCACGGCTGCCACCTTCCGTGTGGGACAAGGACCCGGACGTGTCTTTCTGGATACAGGCCCTGCCGAGGACGAGAGCCATGAGATGTTCCTCCTCTGGGCAAGCCCGGGTCCCAGATCCTGTTGTGCCTGTGAATAGGCTGCAGGGGGACGGTGAAGACCAGCAACAGCTTTCAGGGCTGCCACCTTCCGTGTGGGACAAGAGCCGGACATGTGCCTTTTGGGAAACAACCTCTGCCGAGGACGAGAGCCATGAGATGTTCCTCCTCTGGGCAAGCCCGGGTCCCAGATCCTGTTGTGCCTGTGAATAGGCTGCAGGGGGACGGTGAACACCAGCAACAGCTTTCACGGCTGCCACCTTCACTGTGGGACATTGAGCCGGACGTGTGCCTTTCTGGAAACAGGCTCTGCCGAGGACGAGAGCCATGAGATGTTCCTCCTCTGGCCAAGCCTGGGTCCCAGATCCTGTATGTGCCTGTGAATAGGCTGCAGGGGGACGGTGAAGACCAGCAACAGCTTTCAGGGCTGCCACCTTCCGTGTGGGACAATGAGCCGGATGTGTGCCTTTCTGGAAACAGGCCCTGCCGAGGACGAGAGCCATGAGATGTTCCTCCTCTGGGCAAGCCCCGGTCCTGAATCCTGTTGTGCCTGTGAACAGGCTGCAGGGGGATGGTGAAGACCAGCAACAGCTTTCAGGGCTGCCACCTTCCGTGTGGGACAAGGAGCCGGACGTGCCTTTCTGGATACAGGCCCTGCCGAGGACGAGAGCCATGAGATGTTCCTCCTCTGGGCAAGCCCGGGTCCCAGATCCTGTTGTGCCTGTGAATAGGCTGCAGGGGGACGGTGAAGACCAGCAACAGCTTTCAGGGCTGCCACCTTCCGTGTGGGACAAGGAGCCGGACGTGTGCATATTCGGAAACAGGCTCTGCCGAGGACGAGAGCCATGAGATGTTCCTCCTCTGGGCAATGCCGGGTCCATGATCCTGTTGTGCCTGTGAATAGGCTGCAGGGGGACGGTGAAGACCAGCAACAGCTTTCAGGGCTGCCACCTTCCGTCTGGGAAAAGGAGCCGGACGTGTGCCTTTTCGGAAACAAGCTCTGCCGAGGACGAGAGCCATGAGATGTTCCTCCTCTGGGCAAGCCCGGGTCCCAGATCCTGTTGTGCCTGTGAATAGGCTGCAGGGGGACGGTGAACACCAGCAACAGCTTTCACGGCTGCCACCTTCACTGTGGGACAAGGAGAAGGACGTGTGCCTTTCTGGAAACAGGCTCTGCCGAGGTCGAGAGCCATGAGATGTTCCTCCTCTGGGCAAGCCCGGGTCCAAATCCTGTTGTGCCTGTGAATAGGCTGCAGGGGGACGGTGAAGACCAACAACAGCTTTCAGGGCTGCCACCTTCCGTGTGGGACAATGAGCCGGATGTGTGCCTTTCTGGAAACAGGCCCTGCCGAGGACGAGAGCCATGAGATGTTCCTCCTCTGGGCAAGCCCGCGTCCAAATCCTGTTGTGCCTGTGAATAGGCTGCAGGGGGACGGTGAAGACCAGCAACAGCTTTCACAGCTGCCACCTTCCGTGTGGGACAAGGAGCCAGACGTGTCTTTCTGGATACAGGCCCTGCCGAGGACGAGAGCCATGAGATGTTCCTCCTCTGGGCAAGCCCGGGTCCCAGATCCTGTTGTGCCTGTGAATAGGCTGCAGGGGGACGGTGAAGACCAGCAACAGCTTTCAGGGCTGCCACCTTCCGTGTGTGACAATGAGCCGGATGAGTGCCTTTTCGGAAACAGGCTCTGCCGAGGACGAGAGCCATGAGATGTTCCTCCTCTGGGCAAGCCCGGGTCCCAGATCCTGTTGTGCCTGTGAATAGGCTGCAGGGAGACGGTGAAGACCAGCAACAGCTTCCAGGGCTGCCACCTTCCGTGTGGGACAAGGAGCTGGACGTGTGCCTTTTCGGAATCAGGCTCTGCCGAGGACGAGAGCCATGAGATGTTCCTCCTCTGGCCAAGCCCGGGTCCAAATCCTGTTGTGCCTGTGAATAGGCTGCAGGGGGACGGTGAAGACCAGCAACAGCTTCCAGGGCTGCCACCTTCCGTGTGGGACAAGGAGCCGGACATGTGCCTTATCGGAAACAAGCTCTGCCGAGGACGAGAGCCATGAGATGTTCCTCCTCTGGGCAAGCCCGGGTCCCAGATCCTGTTGTGCCTGTGAATAGGCTGCAGGGGGACGGTGAAGACCAGCAACAGCTTTCATGGCTGCCACCCTCCGTGTGTGACAATGAGCCGGATGAGTGCCTTTTCGGAAACAGGCTCTGCCGAGGACGAGAGCCATGAGATGTTCCTCCTCTGGGCAAGCCCGTGTCCCAGATCCTGTTGTGCCTGTGAATAGGCTGCAGGGGGACGGTGAAGACCAGCAACAGCTTTCAGGGCTGCCACCTTCCGTGTGGGACAAGGAGCCGGACGTGTCTTTCTGGATACAGGCCCTGCCGAGGACGAGAGCCATGAGATGTTCCTCCTCTGGGCAAGCCCGGGTCCCAGATCCTGTTGTGCCTGTGAATAGGCTGCAGGGGGACGGTGAAGACCAGCAACAGCTTTCAGGGCTGCCACCTTCCGTGTGGGACAAGAGCCGGACATGTGCCTTTTCGGAATCAGGCTCTGCCGAGGACGAGAGCCATGAGATGTTCCTCCTCTGGGCAAGCCCGGGTCCCAGATCCTGTTGTGCCTGTGAATAGGCTGCAGGGGGACGGTGAACACCAGCAACAGCTTTCACGGCTGCCACCTTCACTGTGGGACAAGGAGCCGGACGTGTGCCTTTCTGGAAACAGGCTCTGCCGAGGACGAGAGCCATGAGATGTTCCTCCTCTGGCCAAGCCCGGGTCCCAGATCCTGTTGTGCCTGTGAATAGGCTGCAGGGGGACGGTGAAGACCAGCAACAGCTTTCAGGGCTGCCACCTTCCGTGTGGGACAATGAGCCGGATGTGTGCCTTTCTGGAAACAGGCCCTGCCGAGGACGAGAGCCATGAGATGTTCCTCCTCTGGGCAAGCCCCGGTCCTGAATCCTGTTGTGCCTGTGAACAGGCTGCAGGGGGATGGTGAAGACCAGCAACAGCTTTCAGGGCTGCCACCTTCCGTGTGGGACAAGGAGCCGGACGTGCCTTTCTGGATACAGGCCCTGCCGAGGACGAGAGCCATGAGATGTTCCTCCTCTGGGCAAGCCCGGGTCCCAGATCCTGTTGTGCCTGTGAATAGGCTGCAGGGGGACGGTGAAGACCAGCAACAGCTTTCAGGGCTGCCACCTTCCGTGTGGGACAAGGAGCTGGACGTGTGCATATTCGGAAACAGGCTCTGCCGAGGACGAGAGCCATGAGATGTTCCTCCTCTGGGCAAGGCCGGGTCCAAGATCCTGTTGTGCCTGTGAATAGGCTGCAGGGGGACGGTGAAGACCAGCAACAGCTTTCAGGGCTGCCACCTTCCGTCTGGGAAAAGGAGCCGGACGTGTGCCTTTTCGGAAACAAGCTCTGCCGAGGACGAGAGCCATGAGATGTTCCTCCTCTGGGCAAGCCCGGGTCCCAGATCCTGTTGTGCCTGTGAATAGGCTGCAGGGGGACGGTGAACACCAGCAACAGCTTTCACGGCTGCCACCTTCACTGTGGGACAAGGAGAAGGACGTGTGCCTTTCTGGAAACAGGCTCTGCCGAGGTCGAGAGCCATGAGATGTTCCTCCTCTGGGCAAGCCCGGGTCCAAATCCTGTTGTGCCTGTGAATAGGCTGCAGGGGGACGGTGAAGACCAGCAACAGCTTTCACAGCTGCCACCTTCCGTGTGGGACAAGGAGCCAGACGTGTCTTTCTGGATACAGGCCCTGCCGAGGACGAGAGCCATGAGATGTTCCTCCTCTGGGCAAGCCCGGGTCCCAGATCCTGTTGTGCCTGTGAATAGGCTGCAGGGGGACGGTGAAGACCAGCAACAGCTTTCAGGGCTGCCACCTTCCGTGTGTGACAATGAGCCGGATGAGTGCCTTTTCGGAAACAGGCTCTGCCGAGGACGAGAGCCATGAGATGTTCCTCCTCTGGGCAAGCCCGGGTCCCAGATCCTGTTGTGCCTGTGAATAGGCTGCAGGGAGACGGTGAAGACCAGCAACAGCTTCCAGGGCTGCCACCTTCCGTGTGGGACAAGGAGCTGGACGTGTGCCTTTTCGGAATCAGGCTCTGCCGAGGACGAGAGCCATGAGATGTTCCTCCTCTGGCCAAGCCCGGGTCCAAATCCTGTTGTGCCTGTGAATAGGCTGCAGGGGGACGGTGAAGACCAGCAACAGCTTCCAGGGCTGCCACCTTCCGTGTGGGACAAGGAGCCGGACATGTGCCTTATCGGAAACAAGCTCTGCCGAGGACGAGAGCCATGAGATGTTCCTCCTCTGGGCAAGCCCGGGTCCCAGATCCTGTTGTGCCTGTGAATAGGCTGCAGGGGGACGGTGAAGACCAGCAACAGCTTTCATGGCTGCCACCCTCCGTGTGTGACAATGAGCCGGATGAGTGCCTTTTCGGAAACAGGCTCTGCCGAGGACGAGAGCCATGAGATGTTCCTCCTCTGGGCAAGCCCGGGTCCCAGATCCTGTTGTGCCTGTGAATAGGCTGCAGGGGGACGGTGAAGACCAGCAACAGCTTTCAGGGCTGCCACCTTCCGTGTGGGACAAGGAGCCGGACGTGTCTTTCTGGATACAGGCCCTGCCGAGGACGAGAGCCATGAGATGTTCCTCCTCTGGGCAAGCCCGGGTCCCAGATCCTGTTGTGCCTGTGAATAGGCTGCAGGGGGACGGTGAAGACCAGCAACAGCTTTCAGGGCTGCCACCTTCCGTGTGGGACAAGAGCCGGACATGTGCCTTTTCGGAATCAGGCTCTGCCGAGGACGAGAGCCATGAGATGTTCCTCCTCTGGGCAAGCCCGGGTCCCAGATCCTGTTGTGCCTGTGAATAGGCTGCAGGGGGACGGTGAACACCAGCAACAGCTTTCACGGCTGCCACCTTCACTGTGGGACAAGGAGCCGGACGTGTGCCTTTCTGGAAACAGGCTCTGCCGAGGACGAGAGCCATGAGATGTTCCTCCTCTGGGCAAGCCCGGGTCCCAGATCCTGTTGTGCCTGTGAATAGGCTGCAGGGGGACGGTGAAGACCAGCAACAGCTTTCAGGGCTGCCACCTTCCGTGTGGGACAATGAGCCGGATGTGTGCCTTTCTGGAAACAGGCCCTGCCGAGGACGAGAGCCATGAGATGTTCCTCCTCTGGGCAAGCCCCGGTCCTGAATCCTGTTGTGCCTGTGAATAGGCTGCAGGGGGATGGTGAAGACCAGCAACAGCTTTCAGGGCTGCCACCTTCAGTGTGGGACAATGAGCCGGATGTGTGCCTTTCTGGATACAGGGCCTGCCGAGGACGAGAGCCATGAGATGTTCCTCCTCTGGGCAAGCCCGGGTCCCAGATCCTGTTGTGCCTGTGAATAGGCTGCAGGGGGACGGTGAAGACCAGCAACAGCTTCCAGGGCTGCCACCTTCCGTGTGGGACAAGGAGCCGGATGTGTGCATTTTGGGAAACAGGCTCTGCCGAGGATGAGAGCCATGAGATGTTCCTCCTCTGGGCAAGCCCGGGTCCTGAATCCTGTTGTGCCTGTGAATAGGCTGCAGGGGGACGGTGAAGAACAGCAATAGCTTTCCGGCCTGCCACCTTCCGTGTGGGACAATGAGCCGGTCTTGTGCCTTTATGGAAACAGGATCTGCCGAGGACGAGAGCCATGAGATGTTCCTCCTCTGGGCAAGCCCGGGTCCCAGATCCTGTTGTGTCTGTGAATAGGCTGCAGGGAGACGGTGAAGACCAGCAACAGCTTCCAGGGCTGCCACCTTCCGTGTGGGACAAGGAGCCGGACGTGTGCCTTTTCGGAATCAGGCCGTGCCGAGGACGAGAGCCATGAGATGTTCCTCCTCTGGGCAAGCCCGGGTCCAAATCCTGTTGTGCCTGTGAATAGGCTGCAGGGGGACGGTGAAGACCAGCAACAGCTTTCAGGGCTGCCACCTTCCGTGTGGGACAATGAGCCGGTCTTGTGCCTTTATGGAAAAAGGCCCTGCCGAGGACGAGAGCCATGAGATGTTCCTCCTCTGGGCAAGCCCCGGTCCTGAATCCTGTTGTGCCTGTGAATAGGCTGCAGGGGGACGGTGAAGACCAGCAACAGCTTTCAGGGCTGCCACCTTCCTTGTGGGACAAGGAGCCGGACATGTCTTTCTGGATACAGGACCTGCCGAGGACGAGAGCCATGAGATGTTCCTCCTCTGGCAAGCCCGGGTCCCAGATCCTGTTGTGCCTGTGAATAGGCTGCAGGGGGACGGTGAAGACCAGCAACAGCTTCCAGGGCTGCCACCTTCCGTGTGGGACAAGGAGCCGGATATGTGCCTTTTCGGAAACAAGCTCTGCCGAGGATGAGAGCCATGAGATGTTCCTCCTCTGGGCAAGCCTGGGTCCCAGATCCTGTTGTGCCTGTGAATAGGCTGCAGGGGGACGGTGAAGACCAGCAACAGCTTCCAGGGCTGCCACCTTCACTGTGGGACAAGGAGCCGGACGTGTGCCTTTCTGGAAACAGGCCGTGCCGAGGACGAGAGCCATGAGATGTTCCTCCTCTGGCCAAGCCCGGGTCCCAGATCCTGTTGTGCCTGTGAATAGGCTGCAGGGGGACGGTGAAGACCAGCAACAGCTTCCAGGGCTGCCACCTTCCGTGTGGGACAAGGAGCCGGACGTGTGCCTTTTCGGAATCAGGCTCTGCCGAGGTCGAGAGCCATGAGATGTTCCTCCTCTGGGCAAGCCCGGGTCCAAATCCTGTTGTGCCTGTGAATAGGCTGCAGGGGGACGGTGAACACCAGCAACAGCTTTCAGGGCTGCCACCTTCCGTGTGGGACAAGGAGCCGGATGAGTGCCTTTTCGGAAACAGGCTCTGCCGAGGACGAGAGCCATGAGATGTTCCTCCTCTGGCCAAGCCCGGGTCCCAGATCCTGTTGTGCCTGTGAATAGGCTGCAGGGGGACGGTGAAGACCAGCAACAGCTTTCAGGGCTGCCACCTTCCGTGTGGGACAAGGAGCCGGATGTGTGCATTTTCGGAATCAGGCTCTGCCGAGGATGAGAGCCATGAGATGTTCCTCCTCTGGGCAAGCCCGGGTCCTGAATCCTGTTGTGCCTGTGAATAGGCTGCAGGGGGACGGTGAACACCAGCAATAGCTTTCCGGCCTGCCACCTTCCGTGTGGGACAATGAGCCGGTCTTGTGCCTTTATGGAAACAGGATCTGCCGAGGACGAGAGCCATGAGATGTTCCTCCTCTGGGCAAGCCCGGGTCCCAGATCCTGTTGTGCCTGTGAATAGGCTGCAGGGAGACGGTGAAGACCAGCAACAGCTTCCAGGGCTGCCACCTTCCGTGTGGGACAAGGAGCCGGACGTGTGCCTTTTCGGAATCAGGCTCTGCCGAGGACGAGAGCCATGAGATGTTCCTCCTCTGGGCAAGCCCGGGTCCCAGATCCTGTTGTGCCTGTGAATAGGCTGCAGGGGGACGGTGAACACCAGCAACAGCTTTCACGGCTGCCACCTTCACTGTGGGACAAGGAGCCGGACGTGTGCCTTTCTGGAAACAGGCCGTGCCGAGGACGAGAGCCATGAGATGTTCCTCCTCTGGCCAAGCCCGGGTCCCAGATCCTGTTGTGCCTGTGAATAGGCTGCACGGGGACGGTGAAGACCAGCAACAGCTTCCAGGGCTGCCACCTTCCGTGTGGGACAAGGAGCCGGACGTGTGCCTTTTCGGAATCAGGCTCTGCCGAGGTCGAGAGCCATGAGATGTTCCTCCTCTGGGCAAGCCCGGGTCCAAATCCTGTTGTGCCTGTGAATAGGCTGCAGGGAGACGGTGAAGACCAGCAACAGCTTTCAGGGCTGCCACCTTCCGTGTGGGACAAGGAGCCGGACATGTGCCTTTTCGGAAACAAGCTCTGCCGAGGACGAGAGCCATGAGATGTTCCTCCTCTGGCCAAGCCCGGGTCCCAGATCCTGTTGTGCCTGTGAATAGGCTGCAGGGGGACGGTGAAGACCAGCAACAGCTTCCAGGGCTGCCACCTTCCGTGTGGGACAAGGAGCCGGACGTGTGCCTTTTCGGAATCAGGCTCTGCCGAGGACGAGAGCCATGAGATGTTCCTCCTCTGGGCAAGCCCGGGTCCCAGATCCTGTTGTGCCTGTGAATAGGCTGCAGGGGGACGGTGAACACCAGCAACAGCTTTCACGGCTGCCGCCTTCACTGTGGGACAAGGAGCCGGACGTGTGCCTTTCTGGAAACAGGCCGTGCCGAGGACGAGAGCCATGAGATGTTCCTCCTCTGGCCAAGCCCGGGTCCCAGATCCTGTTGTGCCTGTGAATAGGCTGCAGGGGGACGGTGAAGACCAGCAACAGCTTCCAGGGCTGCCACCTTCCGTGTGGGACAAGGAGCCGGACGTGTGCCTTTTCGGAATCAGGCTCTGCCGAGGTCGAGAGCCATGAGATGTTCCTCCTCTGGGCAAGCCCGGGTCCAAATCCTGTTGTGCCTGTGAATAGGCTGCAGGGAGACGGTGAAGACCAGCAACAGCTTCCAGGGCTGCCACCTTCCGTGTGGGACAAGGAGCCGGACATGTGCCTTTTCGGAAACAAGCTCTGCCGAGGACGAGAGCCATGAGATGTTCCTCCTCTGGCCAAGCCCGGGTCCCAGATCCTGTTGTGCCTGTGAATAGGCTGCAGGGGGACGGTGAAGACCAGCAACAGCTTCCAGGGCTGCCACCTTCCGTGTGGGACAAGGAGCCGGACATGTGCCTTTTCGGAAACAAGCTCTGCCGAGGACGAGAGCCATGAGATGTTCCTCCTCTGGGCAAGCCCGGGTCCCAGATCCTGTTGTGTCTGTGAATAGGCTGTAGGGAGACGGTGAAGACCAGCAACAGCTTCCAGGGCTGCCACCTTCCGTGTGGGACAAGGAGCCGGACGTGTGCCTTTTCGGAAACAAGCTCTGCCGAGGACGAGAGCCATGAGATGTTCCTCCTCTGGCCAAGCCCGGGTCCCAGATCCTGTTGTGCCTGTGAATAGGCTGCAGGGAGACGGTGAAGACCAGCAACAGCTTCCAGGGCTGCCACCTTCCGTGTGGGACAAGGAGCCGGACATGTGCCTTTTCGGAAACAAGCTCTGCCGAGGACGAGAGCCTTGAGATGTTCCTCCTCTGGCCAAGCCCGGGTCCCAGATCCTGTTGTGCCTGTGAATAGGCTGCAGGGGGACGGTGAAGACCAGCAACAGCTTCCAGGGCTGCCACCTTCCGTGTGGGACAAGGAGCCGGACATGTGCCTTTTCGGAAACAAGCTCTGCCGAGGACGAGAGCCATGAGATGTTCCTCCTCTGGGCAAGCCCGGGTCCCAGATCCTGTTGTGTCTGTGAATAGGCTGCAGGGAGACGGTGAAGACCAGCAACAGCTTCCAGGGCTGCCACCTTCCGTGTGGGACAAGGAGCCGGACGTGTGCCTTTTCGGAATCAGGCTCTGCCGAGGTCGAGAGCCATGAGATGTTCCTCCTCTGGGCAAGCCCGGGTCCAAATCCTGTTGTGCCTGTGAATAGGCTGCAGGGAGACGGTGAAGACCAGCAACAGCTTCCAGGGCTGCCACCTTCCGTGTGGGACAAGGAGCCGGACATGTGCCTTTTCGGAAACAAGCTCTGCCGAGGACGAGAGCCATGAGATGTTCCTCCTCTGGGCAAGCCCGGGTCCCAGATCCTGTTGTGCCTGTGAATAGGCTGCAGGGGGACGGTGAAGACCAGCAACAGCTTCCAGGGCTGCCACCTTCCGTGTGGGACAAGGAGCCGGACATGTGCCTTTTCGGAAACAAGCTCTGCCGAGGACGAGAGCCATGAGATGTTCCTCCTCTGGCCAAGCCCGGGTCCCAGATCCTGTTGTGTCTGTGAATAGGCTGCAGGGAGACGGTGAAGACCAGCAACAGCTTCCAGGGCTGCCACCTTCCGTGTGGGACAAGGAGCCGGACGTGTGCCTTTTCGGAAACAAGCTCTGCCGAGGACGAGAGCCATGAGATGTTCCTCCTCTGGGCAAGCCCGGGTCCCAGATCCTGTTGTGCCTGTGAATAGGCTGCAGGGAGACGGTGAAGACCAGCAACAGCTTCCAGGGCTGCCACCTTCCGTGTGGGACAAGGAGCCGGACATGTGCCTTTTCGGAAACAAGCTCTGCCGAGGACGAGAGCCATGAGATGTTCCTCCTCTGGCCAAGCCCGGGTCCCAGATCCTGTTGTGCCTGTGAATAGGCTGCAGGGGGACGGTGAAGACCAGCAACAGCTTCCAGGGCTGCCACCTTCCGTGTGGGACAAGGAGCCGGACATGTGCCTTTTCGGAAACAAGCTCTGCCGAGGACGAGAGCCATGAGATGTTCCTCCTCTGGGCAAGCCCGGGTCCCAGATCCTGTTGTGTCTCTGAATAGGCTGCAGGGAGACGGTGAAGACCAGCAACAGCTTCCAGGGCTGCCACCTTCCGTGTGGGACCAGGAGCCGGACATGTGCCTTTTCGGAAACAAGCTCTGCCGAGGACGAGAGCCATGAGATGTTCCTCCTCTGGGCAAGCCCGGGTCCCAGATCCTGTTGTGCCTGTGAATAGGCTGCAGGGGGACGGTGAAGACCAGCAACAGCTTCCAGGGCTGCCACCTTCCGTGTGGGACAAGGAGCCGGACATGTGCCTTTTCGGAAACAAGCTCTGCCGAGGACGAGAGCCATGAGATGTTCCTCCTCTGGGCAAGCCCGGGTCCCAGATCCTGTTGTGTCTGTGAATAGGCTGCAGGGAGACGGTGAAGACCAGCAACAGCTTCCAGGGCTGCCACCTTCCGTGTGGGACAAGGAGCCGGACGTGTGCCTTTTCGGAATCAGGCTCTGCCGAGGACGAGAGCCATGAGATGTTCCTCCTCTGGGCAAGCCCGGGTCCAAATCCTGTTGTGCCTGTGAATAGGCTGCAGGGGGACGGTGAAGACCAGCAACAGCTTTCAGGGCTGCCACCTTCCGTGTGGGACAATGAGCCGGTCTTGTGCCTTTATGGAAAAAGGCCCTGCCGAGGACGAGAGCCATGAGATGTTCCTCCTCTGGGCAAGCCCCGGTCCTGAATCCTGTTGTGCCTGTGAATAGGCTGCAGGGGGACGGTGAAGACCAGCAACATCTTTCAGGGCTGCCACCTTCCGTGTGGGACAAGGAGCCGGACATGTCTTTCTGGATACAGGACCTGCCGAGGACGAGAGCCATGAGATGTTCCTCCTCTGGGCAAGCCCGGGTCCCAGATCCTGTTGTGCCTGTGAATAGGCTGCAGGGGGACGGTGAAGACCAGCAACAGCTTTCAGGGCTGCCACCTTCCGTGTGGGACAAGGAGCCGGATATGTGCCTTTTCGGAAACAAGCTCTGCCGAGGACGAGAGCCATGAGATGTTCCTCCTCTGGGCAAGCCTGGGTCCCAGATCCTGTTGTGCCTGTGAATAGGCTGCAGGGGGACGGTGAACACCAGCAACAGCTTTCACGGCTGCCACCTTCACTGTGGGACAAGGAGCCGGACGTGTGCCTTTCTGGAAACAGGCCGTGCCGAGGACGAGAGCCATGAGATGTTCCTCCTCTGGCCAAGCCCGGGTCCCAGATCCTGTTGTGCCTGTGAATAGGCTGCAGGGGGACGGTGAAGACCAGCAACAGCTTTCAGGGCTGCCACCTTCCGTGTGGGACAAGGAGCCGGATGTGTGCATTTTCGGAATCAGGCTCTGCCGAGGATGAGAGCCATGAGATGTTCCTCCTCTGGGCAAGCCCGGGTCCTGAATCCTGTTGTGCCTGTGAATAGGCTGCAGGGGGACGGTGAACACCAGCAATAGCTTTCCGGCCTGCCACCTTCCGTGTGGGACAATGAGCCGGTCTTGTGCCTTTATGGAAACAGGATCTGCCGAGGACGAGAGCCATGAGATGTTCCTCCTCTGGGCAAGCCCGGGTCCCAGATCCTGTTGTGCCTGTGAATAGGCTGCAGGGAGACGGTGAAGACCAGCAACAGCTTCCAGGGCTGCCACCTTCCGTGTGGGACAAGGAGCCGGACGTGTGCCTTTTCGGAATCAGGCTCTGCCGAGGACGAGAGCCATGAGATGTTCCTCCTCTGGGCAAGCCCGGGTCCCAGATCCTGTTGTGCCTGTGAATAGGCTGCAGGGGGACGGTGAACACCAGCAACAGCTTTCACGGCTGCCACCTTCACTGTGGGACAAGGAGCCGGACGTGTGCCTTTCTGGAAACAGGCAGTGCCGAGGACGAGAGCCATGAGATGTTCCTCCTCTGGCCAAGCCCGGGTCCCAGATCCTGTTGTGCCTGTGAATAGGCTGCAGGGGGACGGTGAAGACCAGCAACAGCTTCCAGGGCTGCCACCTTCCGTGTGGGACAAGGAGCCGGACGTGTGCCTTTTCGGAATCAGGCTCTGCCGAGGTCGAGAGCCATGAGATGTTCCACCTCTGGGCAAGCCCGGGTCCAAATCCTGTTGTGCCTGTGAATAGGCTGCAGGGAGACGGTGAAGACCAGCAACAGCTTCCAGGGCTGCCACCTTCCGTGTGGGACAAGGAGCCGGACATGTGCCTTTTGGGAAACAAGCTCTGCCGAGGACGAGAGCCATGAGATGTTCCTCCTCTGGGCAAGCCCGGGTCCCAGATCCTGTTGTGTCTGTGAATAGGCTGCAGGGGGTCGGTGAAGACCAGCAACAGCTTTCAGGGCTGCCACCTTCCGTGTGGGACAATGAGCCGGATGTGTGCCTTTCTGGAAACAGGCCCTGCCGAGGACGAGAGCCATGAGATGTTCCTCCTCTGGGCAAGCCCCGGTCCTGAATCCTGTTCTGCCTGTGAATAGGCTGCAGGGGGATGGTGAAGACCAGCAACAGCTTTCAGGGCTGCCACCTTCCGTGTGGGACAAGGAGCCGGACGTGCCTTTCTGGATACAGGCCCTGCCGAGGACGAGAGCCATGAGATGTTCCTCCTCTGGGCAAGCCCGGGTCCCAGATCCTGTTGTGCCTGTGAATAGGCTGCAGGGGGACGGTGAAGACCAGCAACAGCTTCCAGGGCTGCCACCTTCCGTGTGGGACAATGAGCCGGATGTGTGCATTTTGGGAAACAGGCTCTGCCGAGGATGAGAGCCATGAGATGTTCCTCCTCTGGGCAAGCCCGGGTCCAAATCCTGTTGTGCCTGTGAATAGGCTGCAGGTGGACGGTGAAGACCAGCAACAGCTTTCACGGCAGCCACCTTCACTGTGGGACAAGGAGCCGGACGTGTGCCTTTCTGGAAACAGGCCGTGCCGAGGACGAGAGCCATGAGATGTTCCTCCTCTGGCCAAGCCCGGGTCCCAGATCCTGTTGTGCCTGTGAATAGGCTGCAGGGGGACGGTGAAGACCAGCAACAGCTTTCAGGGCTGCCACCTTCACTGTGGGACAAGGAGCCGGACGTGTGCCTTTTCGGAATCAGGCTCTGCCGAGGACGAGAGCCATGAGATGTTCCTCCTCTGGGCAAGCCCCGGTCCTGAATCCTGTTGTGCCTTTGAATAGGCTGCAGGGGGATGGTGAAGACCAGCAACAGCTTTCAGGGCTGCCACCTTCCGTGTGGGACAAGGAGCCGGACGTGTCTTTCTGGATACAGGCCCTGCCGAGGACGAGAGCCATGAGATGTTCCTCCTCTGGGCAAGCCCGGGTCCCAGATCCTGTTGTGCCTGTGAATAGGCTGCAGGGGGACGGTGAAGACCAGCAACAGCTTTCAGGGCTGCCACCTTCCGTGTGGGACAAGGAGCCGGATGAATGCCTTTTCGGAAACAGGCTCTGCCGAGGACGAGAGCCATGAGATGTTCCTCCTCTGGGCAAGCCCGGGTCCCAGATCCTGTTGTGCCTGTGAATAGGCTGCAGGGGGACGGTGAAGACCAGCAACAGCTTCCAGGGCTGCCACCTTCCGTGTGGGACAAGGAGCCGGACATGTGCCTTATCGGAAACAAGCTCTGCCGAGGACGAGAGCCATGAGATGTTCCTCCTCTGGGCAAGCCCGGGTCCCAGATCCTGTTGTGCCTGTGAATAGGCTGCAGGGGGACGGTGAACAGCAGCAACAGCTTTCACGGCTGCCACCTTCACTGTGGGACAAGGAGCCAGACGTGTGCCTATCCGGAAACAGGCCCTGCCGAGGACGAGAGCCATGAGATGTTCCTCCTCTGGCCAAGCCCGGGTCCCAGATCCTGTTGTGCCTGTGAATAGGCTGCAGGGGGACGGTGAAGACCAGCAACAGCTTTCAGGGCTGCCACCTTCCGTGTGCGACAAGGAGCCGGACGTGTGCCTTTTCGGAAACAAGCTCTGCCAAGGACGAGAGCCATGAGATGTTCCTCCTCTGGGCAAGCCCGGGTCCCAGATCCTGTTGTGCCTGTGAATAGGCTGCAGGGGGACGGTGAACACCAGCAACAGCTTTCACGGCAGCCTCCTTCACTGTGGGACAAGGAGCCGGACGTGTGCCTTTCTGGAAACAGGCCGTGCCGAGGACGAGAGCCATGAGATGTTCCTCCTCTGGCCAAGCCCGGGTCCCAGATCCTGTTGTGCCTGTGAATAGGCTGCAGGGGGACGGTGAAGACCAGCAACAGCTTCCAGGGCTGCCACCTTCACTGTGGGACAAGAAGCCGGAAGTGTGCCTTTTCGGAATCAGGCTCTGCCGAGGACGAGAGCCATGAGATGTTCCTCCTCTGGGCAAGCCCGCGTCCAAATCCTGTTGTGCCTGTGAATAGGCTGCAGGGGGACGGTGAAGACCAGCAACAGCTTTCAGGGCTGCCACCTTCCGTGTGGGACAATGAGCCGGTCTTGTGCCTTTCTGGAAAAAGGCCGTGCCGAGGACGAGAGCCATGAGATGTTCCTCCTCTGGGCAAGCCCCGGTCCTGAATCCTGTTGTGCCTTTGAATAGGCTGCAGGGGGATGGTGAAGACCAGCAACAGCTTTCAGGGCTGCCACCTTCCGTGTGGGACAAGGAGCCGGACGTGTCTTTCTGGATACAGGCCCTGCCGAGGACGAGAGCCATGAGATGTTCCTCCTCTGGGCAAGCCCGGGTCCCAGATCCTGTTGTGCCTGTGAATAGGCTGCAGGGGGACGGTGAAGACCAGCAACAGCTTCCAGGGCTGCCACCTTCCGTGTGGGACAAGGAGCCGGACGTGTGCCTTTTCGGAAACAAGCTCTGCCGAGGACGAGAGCCATGAGATGTTCCTCCTCTGGGCAAGCCCGGGTCCCAGATCCTGTTGTGCCTGTGAATAGGCTGCAGGGGGACGGTGAACACCAGCAACAGCTTTCACGGCTGCCACCTTCACTGTGGGACAAGGAGCCGGACGTGTGCCTTTCTGGAAACAGGCCGTGCCGAGGACGAGAGCCATGAGATGTTCCTCCTCTGGGCAAGCCCGGGTCCCAGATCCTGTTGTGCCTGTGAATAGGCTGCAGGGGGACGGTGAAGACCAGCAACAGCTTTCAGGGCTGCCACCTTCCGTGTGGGACAAGGAGCCGGACGTGTGCCTTTTCGGAATCAGGCTCTGCCGAGGTCGAGAGCCATGAGATGTTCCTCCTCTGGGCAAGCCCGGGTCCAAATCCTGTTGTGCCTGTGAATAGGCTGCAGGGGGACGGTGAACACCAGCAACAGCTTTCACGGCTGCCACCTTCACTGTGGGACAAGGAGCCGGACGTGTGCCTTTCTGGAAACAGGCCCTGCCGAGGACGAGAGCCATGAGATGTTCCTGGTCTGGCCAAGCCCCGGTCCTGAATCCTGTTGTGCCTGTGAATAGGCTGCAGGGGGACGGTGAACACCAGCAACAGCTTTCAGGGCTGCCACCTTCCGTGTGGGACAAGGAGCCGGACGTGTCTTTCTGGATACAGGCCCTGCCGAGGACGAGAGCCATGAGATGTTCCTCCTCTGGGCAAGCCCGGGTCCCAGATCCTGTTGTGCCTGTGAATAGGCTGCAGGGGGACGGTGAAGACCAGCAACAGCTTCCAGGGCTGCCACCTTCCGTGTGGGACAAGGAGCCGGACATCTGCCTTTTCGGAAACAAGTTCTGCCGAGGACGAGAGCCATGAGATGTTCCTCCTCTGGGCAAGCCCGGGTCCCAGATCCTGTTGTGCCTGTGAATAGGCTGCAGGGGGACGGTGAAGACCAGCAACAGCTTCCAGGGCTGCTACCTTCCGTGTGGGATAAGGAGCCGGATGAGTGCCTTTTCGGAAACAGGCTCTGCCGAGGACGAGAGCCATGAGATGTTCCTCCTCTGGCCAAGCCCGGGTCCCAGATCCTGTTGTGCCTGTGAATAGGCTGCAGGGGGATGGTGAAGACCAGCAACAGCTTTCAGGGCTGCCACCTTCCGTGTGGGACAAGGAGCCGGATGTGTGCATTTTCGGAATCAGGCTCTGCCGAGGATGAGAGCCATGAGATGTTCCTCCTCTGGGCAAGCCCGGGTCCTGAATCCTGTTGTGCCTGTGAATAGGCTGCAGGGGGACGGTGAAGACCAGCAATAGCTTTCCGGCCTGCCACCTTCCGTGTGGGACAATGAGCCGGTCTTGTGCCTTTATGGAAACAGGATCTGCCGAGGACGAGAGCCATGAGATGTTCCTCCTCTGGGCAAGCCCGGGTCCCAGATCCTGTTGTGCCTGTGAATAGGCTGCAGGGAGACGGTGAAGACCAGCAACAGCTTCCAGGGCTGCCACCTTCCGTGTGGGACAAGGAGCCGGACATCTGCCTTTTCGGAATCAGGCTCTGCCGAGGACGAGAGCCATGAGATGTTCCTCCTCTGGCCAAGCCCGGGTCCAAATCCTGTTGTGCCTGTGAATAGGCTGCAGGGGGACGGTGAAGACCAGCAACAGCTTTCAGGGCTGCCACCTTCCGTGTGGGACAATGAGCCGGATGTGTACCTTTCTGGAAACAGGCCCTGCCGAGGACGAGAGCCATGAGATGTTCTTCCTCTGGGCAAGCCCCGGTCCTGAATCCTGTTGTGCCTGTGAATAGGCTGCAGGGGGACGGTGAAGACCAGCAACAGCTTTCACGGCTGCAACCTTCCGTGTGGGACAAGGAGCCGGATGTGTGCCTTTTCGGAATCAGGCTCTGCCGAGGACGAGAGCCATAAGATGTTCCTCCTCTGACCAAGCCCGGGTCCAAATCCTGTTGTGCCTGTGAATAGGCTGCAGGGGGACGGTGAAGACCAGCAACAGCTTTCAGGGCTGCCACCTTCCGTGTGGGACAATGAGCCGGATGTGTGCCTTTCTGGAAACAGGCCCTGCCGAGGACGGAGGACGAGAGCCATGAGATGTTCCTCCTCTGGGCAAGCCCGGGTCCCAGATCCTGTTGTGCCTGTGAATAGGCTGCAGGGGGACGGTGAAGACCAGCAACAGCTTTCAGGGCTGCCACCTTCCGTGTGGGACAAGGAGCCGGACGTGTGACTTTTCGGAAACAGGCTCTGCCGAGGACGAGAGCCATGAGATGTTCCTCCTCTGGGCAAGCCCGGGTCCCAGATCCTGTTGTGCCTGTGAATAGGCTGCAGGGGGACGGTGAAGACCAGCAACAGCTTCCAGGGCTGCCACCTTCCGTGTGGGACAAGGAGCCGGACATGTGCCTTATCGGAAACAAGCTCTGCCGAGGACGAGAGCCATGAGATGTTCCTCCTCTGGGCAAGCCCGGGTCCCAGATCCTGTTGTGCCTGTGAATAGGCTGCAGGGGGACGGTGAACACCAGCAACAGCTTCCAGGGCTGCCACCTTCACTGTGGGACAAGGAGCCAGACGTGTGCCTTTCTGGAAACAAGCTCTGCCGAGGACGAGAGCCATGAGATGTTCCTCCTCTGGGCAAGCCCGGGTCCCAGATCCTGTTGTGCCTGTGAATAGGCTGCAGGGGGACGGTGAACACCAGCAACAGCTTTCAGGGCTGCCACCTTCACTGTGGGACAAGGAGCCGGACGTGTGCCTTTTCGGAATCAGGCTCTGCCGAGGACGAGAGCCATGAGATGTTCCTCCTCTGGGCAAGCCCCGGTCCTGAATCCTGTTGTGCCTTTGAATAGGCTGCAGGGGGATGGTGAAGACCAGCAACAGCTTTCAGGGCTGCCACCTTCCGTGTGGGACAAGGAGCCGGACGTGTCTTTCTGGATACAGGCCCTGCCGAGGACGAGAGCCATGAGATGTTCCTCCTCTGGGCAAGCCCGGGTCCCAGATCCTGTTGTGCCTGTGAATAGGCTGCAGGGGGACGGTGAAGACCAGCAACAGCTTTCAGGGCTGCCACCTTCCGTGTGGGACAAGGAGCCGGATGAATGCCTTTTCGGAAACAGGCTCTGCCGAGGACGAGAGCCATGAGATGTTCCTCCTCTGGCCAAGCCCGGGTCCCAGATCCTGTTGTGCCTGTGAATAGGCTACAGGGGGACGGTGAAGACCAGCAACAGCTTCCAGGGCTGCCACCTTCCGTGTGGGACAAGGAGCCGGACATGTGCCTTATCGGCAACAAGCTCTGCCGAGGACGAGAGCCATGAGATGTTCCTCCTCTGGGCAAGCCCGGGTCCCAGATCCTGTTGTGCCTGTGAATAGGCTGCAGGGGGACGGTGAACACCAGCAACAGCTTTCACGGCAGCCACCTTCACTGTGGGACAAGGAGCCGGACGTGTGCCTTTCTGGAAACAGGCCGTGCCGAGGACGAGAGCCATGAGATGTTCCTCCTCTGGCCAAGCCCGGGTCCCAGATCCTGTTGTGCCTGTGAATAGGCTGCAGGGGGACGGTGAAGACCAGCAACAGCTTTCAGGGCTGCCACCTTCACTGTGGGACAAGGAGCCGGACGTGTGCCTTTTCGGAATCAGGCTCTGCCGAGGACGAGAGCCATGAGATGTTCCTCCTCTGGGCAAGCCCGCGTCCAAATCCTGTTGTGCCTGTGAATAGGCTGCAGGGGGACGGTGAAGACCAGCAACAGCTTTCAGGGCTGCCACCTTCCGTGTGGGACAATGAGCCGGATGTGTGCCTTTCTGGAAACAGGCCGTGCCGAGGACGAGAGCCATGAGATGTTCCTCCTCTGGGCAAGCCCCGGTCCTGAATCCTGTTGTGCCTTTGAATAGGCTGCAGGGGGATGGTGAAGACCAGCAACAGCTTTCAGGGCTGCCACCTTCCGTGTGGGACAAGGAGCCGGACGTGTCTTTCTGGATACAGGCCCTGCCGAGGACGAGAGCCATGAGATGTTCCTCCTCTGGCCAAGCCCGGGTCCCAGATCCTGTTGTGCCTGTGAATAGGCTGCAGGGGGACGGTGAAGACCAGCAACAGCTTCCAGGGCTGCCACCTTCCGTGTGGGACAAGGAGCCGGACATGTGCCTTATCGGAAACAAGATCTGCCGAGGACGAGAGCCATGAGATGTTCCTCCTCTGGGCAAGCCCGGGTCCCAGATCCTGTTGTGCCTGTGAATAGGCTGCAGGGGGACGGTGAAGACCAGCAACAGCTTTCAGGGCTGCCAGCTTCCGTGTGGGACAAGGTGCCGGACGTGTGCCTTTTCGGAAACAAGCTCTGCCGAGGACGAGAGCCATGAGATGTTCCTCCTCTGGGCAAGCCCGGGTCCCAGATCCTGTTGTGCCTGTGAATAGGCTGCAGGGGGACGGTGAACACCAGCAACAGCTTTCAGGGCTGCCACCTTCACTGTGGGACAAGGAGCCGGACGTGTGCCTTTTCGGAATCAGGCTCTGCCGAGGACGAGAGCCATGAGATGTTCCTCCTCTGGGCAAGCCCCGGTCCTGAATCCTGTTGTGCCTTTGAATAGGCTGCAGGGGGATGGTGAAGACCAGCAACAGCTTTCAGGGCTGCCACCTTCCGTGTGGGACAAGGAGCCGGACGTGTCTTTCTGGATACAGGCCCTGCCGAGGACGAGAGCCATGAGATGTTCCTCCTCTGGGCAAGCCCGGGTCCCAGATCCTGTTGTGCCTGTGAATAGGCTGCAGGGGGACGGTGAAGACCAGCAACAGCTTTCAGGGCTGCCACCTTCCGTGTGGGACAAGGAGCCGGATGAATGCCTTTTCGGAAACAGGCTCTGCCGAGGACGAGAGCCATGAGATGTTCCTCCTCTGGCCAAGCCCGGGTCCCAGATCCTGTTGTGCCTGTGAATAGGCTACAGGGGGACGGTGAAGACCAGCAACAGCTTTCAGGGCTGCCACCTTCCGTGTGGAATAAGGAGCCGGATGTGTGCCTTTCTGGAAACAGGCCCTGACGAGGACGGAGGACGAGAGCCATGAGATGTTCCTCCTCTGGGCAAGCCCGGGTCCCAGATCCTGTTGTGCCTGTGAATAGGCTGCAGGGGGACGGTGAAGACCAGCAACAGCTTTCAGGGCTGCCAGCTTCCGTGTGGGACAAGGTGCCGGACGTGTGCCTTTTCGGAAACAAGCTCTGCCGAGGACGAGAGCCATGAGATGTTCCTCCTCTGGGCAAGCCCGGGTCCCAGATCCTGTTGTGCCTGTGAATAGGCTGCAGGGGGACGGTGAACACCAGCAACGGCTTTCAGGGCTGCCACCTTCACTGTGGGACAAGGAGCCGGACGTGTGCCTTTTCGGAATCAGGCTCTGCCGAGGACGAGAGCCATGAGATGTTCCTCCTCTGGGCAAGCCCCGGTCCTGAATCCTGTTGTGCCTTTGAATAGGCTGCAGGGGGATGGTGAAGACCAGCAACAGCTTTCAGGGCTGCCACCTTCCGTGTGGGACAAGGAGCCGGACGTGTCTTTCTGGATACAGGCCCTGCCGAGGACGAGAGCCATGAGATGTTCCTCCTCTGGGCAAGCCCGGGTCCCAGATCCTGTTGTGCCTGTGAATAGGCTGCAGGGGGACGGTGAAGACCAGCAACAGCTTTCAGGGCTGCCACCTTCCGTGTGGGACAAGGAGCCGGATGAATGCCTTTTCGGAAACAGGCTCTGCCGAGGACGAGAGCCATGAGATGTTCCTCCTCTGGGCAAGCCCGGGTCCCAGATCCTGTTGTGCCTGTGAATAGGCTGCAGGGGGACGGTGAAGACCAGCAACAGCTTTCAGGGCTGCCACCTTCACTGTGGGACAAGGAGCCGGACGTGTGCCTTTTCGGAATCAGGCTCTGCCGAGGACGAGAGCCATGAGATGTTCCTCCTCTGGGCAAGCCCGCGTCCAAATCCTGTTGTGCCTGTGAATAGGCTGCAGGGGGACGGTGAAGACCAGCAACAGCTTTCAGGGCTGCCACCTTCACTGTGGGACAAGGAGCCGGACGTGTGCCTTTTCGGAATCAGGCTCTGCCGAGGACGAGAGCCATGAGATGTTCCTCCTCTGGGCAAGCCCGCGTCCAAATCCTGTTGTGCCTGTGAATAGGCTGCAGGGGGACGGTGAAGACCAGCAACAGCTTTCAGGGCTGCCACCTTCCGTGTGGGACAATGAGCCGGATGTGTGCCTTTCTGGAAACAGGCCGTGCCGAGGACGAGAGCCATGAGATGTTCCTCCTCTGGGCAAGCCCCGGTCCTGAATCCTGTTGTGCCTTTGAATAGGCTGCAGGGGGATGGTGAAGACCAGCAACAGCTTTCAGGGCTGCCACCTTCCGTGTGGGACAAGGAGCCGGACGTGTCTTTCTGGATACAGGCCCTGCCGAGGACGAGAGCCATGAGATGTTCCTCCTCTGGCCAAGCACGGGTCCCAGATCCTGTTGTGCCTGTGAATAGGCTGCAGGGGGACGGTGAAGACCAGCAACAGCTTCCAGGGCTGCCACCTTCCGTGTGGGACAAGGAGCCGGACATGTGCCTTATCGGAAACAAGATCTGCCGAGGACGAGAGCCATGAGATGTTCCTCCTCTGGGCAAGCCCGGGTCCCAGATCCTGTTGTGCCTGTGAATAGGCTGCAGGGGGACGGTGAAGACCAGCAACAGCTTTCACGGCTGCCAGCTTCCGTGTGGGACAAGGAGCCGGACGTGTGCCTTTTCGGAAACAAGCTCTGCCGAGGACGAGAGCCATGAGATGTTCCTCCTCTGGGCAAGCCCGGGTCCCAGATCCTGTTGTGCCTGTGAATAGGCTGCAGGGGGACGGTGAACACCAGCAACAGCTTTCACGGCTGCCACCTTCAGTGTGGGACAAGGAGCCGGACGTGTGCCTTTCTGGAAACAGGCCGTGCCGAGGACGAGAGCCATGAGATGTTCCTCCTCTGGCCAAGCCCGGGTCCCAGATCCTGTTGTGCCTGTGAATAGGCTGCAGGGGGACGGTGAAGACCAGCAACAGCTTTCAGGGCTGCCACCTTCCGTGTGGGACAAGGAGCCGGATGTGTGCCTTTTCGGAATCAGGCTCTGCCGAGGACGAGAGCCATGAGATGTTCCTCCTCTGGCCAAGCCCGGGTCCCAGATCCTGTTGTGCCTGTGAATAGGCTGCAGGGGGACGGTGAAGACCAGCAACAGCTTTCAGGGCTGCCACCTTCCGTGTGGAATAAGGAGCCGGATGTGTGCCTTTCTGGAAACAGGCCCTGCCGAGGACGGAGGACGAGAGCCATGAGATGTTCCTCCTCTGGGCAAGCCCGGGTCCCAGATCCTGTTGTGCCTGTGAATAGGCTGCAGGGGGACGGTGAAGACCAGCAACAGCTTTCACGGCAGCCACCTTCACTGTGGGACAAGGAGCCGGACGTGTGCCTTTCTGGAAACAGGCCGTGCCGAGGACGAGAGCCATGAGATGTTCCTCCTCTGGCCAAGCCCGGGTCCCAGATCCTGTTGTGCCTGTGAATAGGCTGCAGGGGGACGGTGAAGACCAGCAACAGCTTTCAGGGCTGCCACCTTCCGTGTGGGACAAGGAGCCGGATGTGTGCCTTTCTGGAAACAGGCCCTGCCGAGGACGAGAGCCATGAGATGTTCCTCCTCTGGGCAAGCCCCGGTCCTGAATCCTGTTGTGCCTTTGAATAGGCTGCAGGGGGATGGTGAAGACCAGCAACAGCTTTCAGGGCTGCCACCTTCCGTGTGGGACAAGGAGCCGGACGTGTCTTTCTGGATACAGGCCCTGCCGAGGACGAGAGCCATGAGATGTTCCTCCTCTGGCCAAGCCCGGGTCCCAGATCCTGTTGTGCCTGTGAATAGGCTGCAGGGGGACGGTGAAGACCAGCAACAGCTTTCAGGGCTGCCACCTTCACTGTGGGACAAGGAGCCGGATGAATGCCTTTTCGGAAACAGGCTCTGCCGAGGACGAGAGCCATGAGATGTTCCTCCTCTGGGCAAGCCCGGGTCCCAGATCCTGTTGTGCCTGTGAATAGGCTGCAGGGGGACGGTGAAGACCAGCAGCAGCTTCCAGGGCTGCCACCTTCCTTGTGGGACAAGGAGCCGGACATGTGCCTTATCGGAAACAAGCTCTGCCGAGGACAAGAGCCATGAGATGTTCCTCCTCTGGGCAAGCCCGGGTCCCAGATCCTGTTGTGCCTGTGAATAGGCTGCAGGGGGACGGTGAAGACCAGCAACAGCTTTCAGGGCTGCCACCTTCCGTGTGGGACAAGGAGCCGGACGTGTGCCTTTTCGGAAACAAGCTCTGCCGAGGACGAGAGCCATGAGATGTTCCTCCTCTGGGCAAGCCCGGGTCCCAGATCCTGTTGTGCCTGTGAATAGGCTGCAGGGGGACGGTGAACACCAGCAACAGCTTTCACGGCAGCCACCTTCACTGTGGGACAAGGAGCCGGACGTGTGCCTTTCTGGAAACAGGCCGTGCCGAGGACGAGAGCCATGAGATGTTCCTCCTCTGGCCAAGCCCGGGTCCCAGATCCTGTTGTGCCTGTGAATAGGCTGCAGGGGGACGGTGAAGACCAGCAACAGCTTTCAGGGCTGCCACCTTCCGTGTGGGACAAGGAGCCGGACGTGTGCCTTTTCGGAATCAGGCTCTGCCGAGGTCGAGAGCCATGATATCTTCCTCCTCTGGGCAAGCCCGGGTCCAAATCCTGTTGTGCCTGTGAATAGGCTGCAGGGGGACGGTGAAGACCAGCAACAACTTTCAGGGCTGCCACCTTCCGTGTGGGACAAGGAGCCGGACGTGTGCCTTTCTGGAAACAGGCTCTGCCGAGGACGAGAGCCATGAGATGTTCCTCCTCTGGCCAAGCCCGGGTCCCAGATCCTGTTGTGCCTGTGAATAGGCTGCAGGGGGACGGTGAAGACCAGCAACAGCTTTCACGGCTGCCACCTTCCGTGTGGGACAAGGAGCCGGATGTGTGCCTTTTCGGAATCAGGCTCTGCCGAGGACGAGAGCCATGAGATGTTCCTCTTCTGACCAAGCCCGGGTCCAAATCCTGTTGTGCCTGTGAATAGGCTGCAGGGGGACGGTGAAGACCAGCAACAGCTTTCAGGGCTGCCACCTTCCGTGTGGGATAAGGAGCCGGATGTGTGCCTTTCTGGAAACAGGCCCTGCCGAGGACGGAGGACGAGAGCCATGAGATGTTCCTCCTCTGGGCAAGCCCGGGTCCCAGATCCTGTTGTGCCTGTGAATAGGCTGCAGGGGGACGGTGAACACCAGCAACAGCTTTCACGGCAGCCACCTTCACTGTGGGACAAGGAGCCGGATGTGTGCCTTTCTGGAAACAGGCCGTGCCGAGGACGAGAGCCATGAGATGTTCCTCCTCTGGGCAAGCCCCGGTCCTGAATCCTGTTGTGCCTTTGAATAGGCTGCAGGGGGATGGTGAAGACCAGCAACAGCTTTCAGGGCTGCCACCTTCCGTGTGGGACAAGGAGCCGGACGTGTCTTTCTGGATACAGGCCCTGCCGAGGACGAGAGCCATGAGATGTTCCTCCTCTGGCCAAGCCCGGGTCCCAGATCCTGTTGTGCCTGTGAATAGGCTGCAGGGGGACGGTGAAGACCAGCAACAGCTTCCAGGGCTGCCACCTTCCGTGTGGGACAAGGAGCCGGACATATGCCTTATCGGAAACAAGCTCTGCCGAGGACGAGAGCCATGAGATGTTCCTCCTCTGGGCAAGCCCGGGTCCCAGATCCTGTTGTGCCTGTGAATAGGCTGCAGGGGGACGGTGAACACCAGCAACAGCTTCCAGGGCTGCCACCTTCCGTGTGGGACAAGGAGCCGGACGTGTGCCTTTTCGGAAACAAGCTCTGCCGAGGACGAGAGCCATGAGATGTTCCTCCTCTGGGCAAGCCCGGGTCCCAGATCCTGTTGTGCCTGTGAATAGGCTGCAGGGGGACGGTGAACACCAGCAACAGCTTTCACGGCAGCCACCTTCACTGTGGGACAAGGAGCCGGACGTGTGCCTTTCTGGAAACAGGCCGTGCCGAGGACGAGAGCCATGAGATGTTCCTCCTCTGGCCAAGCCCGGGTCCCAGATCCTGTTGTGCCTGTGAATAGGCTGCAGGGGGACGGTGAAGACCAGCAACAGCTTTCAGGGCTGCCACCTTCCGTGTGGGACAAAGAGCCGGTCTTGTGCCTTTATGGAAACAGGCCCTGCCGAGGACGAGAGCCATGAGATGTTCCTCCTCTGGGCAAGCCCCGGTCCTGAATCCTGTTGTGCCTGTGAATAGGCTGCAGGGGGACGGTGAAGACCAGCAACAGCTTTCAGGGCTGCCACCTTCCGTGTGGGACAAGGAGCCGGACATGTCTTTCTGGATACAGGCCCTGCCGAGGACGAGAGCCATGAGATGTTCCTCCTCTGGGCAAGCCCGGGTCCCAGATCCTGTTGTGCCTGTGAATAGGCTGCAGGGGGACGGTGAAGACCAGCAACAGCTTCCAGGGCTGCCACCTTCCGTGTGGGACAAGGAGCCGGACATGTGCCTTTTCGGTAACAAGCTCTGCCGAGGACGAGAGCCATGAGATGTTCCTCCTCTGGGCAAGCCCGGGTCCCAGATCCTGTTGTGCCTGTGAATAGGCTGCAGGGGGACGGTGAACACCAGCAACAGCTTTCACAGCTGCCACCTTCACTGTGGGACAAGGAGCCGGACGTGTGCCTTTCTGGAAACAGGCCGTGCCGAGGACGAGAGCCATGAGATGTTCCTCCTCTGGCCAAGCCCGGGTCCCAGATCCTGTTGTGCCTGTGAATAGGCTGCAGGGGGACGGTGAAGACCAGCAACAGCTTTCAGGGCTGCCACCTTACGTGTGGGACAAGGAGCCGGACGTGTGCCTTTTCGGAATCAGGCTCTGCCGAGGTCGAGAGCCATGAGATGTTCCTCCTCTGGGCAAGCCCGGGTCCAAATCCTGTTGTGCCTGTGAATAGGCTGCAGGGAGACGGTGAAGACCAGCAACAGCTTCCAGGGCTGCCACCTTCCGTGTGGGACAAGGAGCCGGACATGTGCCTTTTCGGAAACAAGCTCTGCCGAGGACGAGAGCCATGAGATGTTCCTCCTCTGGCCAAGCCCGGGTCCCAGATCCTGTTGTGCCTGTGAATAGGCTGCAGGGGGACGGTGAACACCAGCAACAGCTTTCACGGCTGCCACCTTCACTGTGGGACAAGGAGCCGGACGTGTGCCTTTCTGGAAACAGGCTCTGCCGAGGACGAGAGCCATGAGATGTTCCTCCTCTGGCCAAGCCCGGGTCCCAGATCCTGTTGTGCCTGTGAATAGGCTGCAGGGGGACGGTGAAGACCAGCAACAGCTTTCAGGGCTGCCACCTTCCGTGTGGGACAAGGAGCCGGATGTGTGCCTTTTCGGAATCAGGCTCTGCCGAGGTCGAGAGCCATGAGATGTTCCTCCTCTGGGCAAGCCCGGGTCCAAATCCTGTTGTGCCTGTGAATAGGCTGCAGGGGGACGGTGAAGACCAGCAACAGCTTTCAGGGCTGCCACCTTCCGTGTGGGACAAGGAGCCGGATGTTTGCCTTTCTGGAAACAGGCCCTGCCGAGGACGAGAGCCATGAGATGTTCCTCCTCTGGCCCAGCCCCGGTCCTGAATCCTGTTGTGCCTGTGAATAGGCTGCAGGGGGACGGTGAAGACCAGCAACAGCTTCCAGGGCTGCCACCTTCCGTGTGGGACAAGGAGCCGGACGTGTCTTTCTGGATACAGGCCCTGCCGAGGACGAGAGCCATGAGATGTTCCTCCTCTGGGCAAGCCCGGGTCCCAGATCCTGTTGTGCCTGTGAATAGGCTGCAGGGGGACGGTGAAGACCAGCAACAGCTTTCAGGGCTGCCACCTTCCGTGTGGGACAAGGAGCCGGATGTTTGCCTTTCTGGAAACAGGCCCTGCCGAGGACGAGAGCCATGAGATGTTCCTCCTCTGACCAAGCCCGGGTCCAAATCCTGTTGTGCCTGTGAATAGGCTGCAGGGGGACGGTGAAGACCAGCAACAGCTTTCAGGGCTGCCACCTTCCGTGTGGGATAAGGAGCCGGATATGTGCCTTTCTGGAAACAGGCCCTGCCGAGGACGGAGGACGAGAGCCATGAGATGTTCCTCCTCTGGGCAAGCCCGGGTCCCAGATCCTGTTGTGCCTGTGAATAGGCTGCAGGGGGACGGTGAACACCAGCAACAGCTTTCACGGCAGTCACCTTCACTGTGGGACAAGGAGCCGGATGTGTGCCTTTCTGGAAACAGGCCGTGCCGAGGACGAGAGCCATGACATGTTCCTCCTCTGGGCAAGCCCCGGTCCTGAATCCTGTTGTGCCTTTGAATAGGCTGCAGGGGGATGGTGAAGACCAGCAACAGCTTTCAGGGCTGCCACCTTCCGTGTGGGACAAGGAGCCGGACGTGTCTTTCTGGATACAGGCCCTGCCGAGGACGAGAGCCATGAGATGTTCCTCCTCTGGCCAAGCCCGGGTCCCAGATCCTGTTGTGCCTGTGAATAGGCTGCAGGGGGACGGTGAAGACCAGCAACAGCTTTCAGGGCTGCCACCTTCCGTGTGGGACAAGGAGCCGGATGAATGCCTTTTCGGAAACAGGCTCTGTCGAGGACGAGAGCCATGAGATGTTCCTCCTCTGGGCAAGCTCGGGTCCCAGATCCTGTTGTGCCTGTGAATAGGCTGCAGGGGGACGGTGAAGACCAGCAACAGCTTCCAGGGCTGCCACCTTCCGTGTGGGACAAGGAGCCGGACATATGCCTTATCGGAAACAAGCTCTGCCGAGGACGAGAGCCATGAGATGTTCCTCCTCTGGGCAAGCCCGGGTCCCAGATCCTGTTGTGCCTGTGAATAGGCTGCAGGGGGACGGTGAACACCAGCAACAGCTTCCAGGGCTGCCACCTTCCGTGTGGGACAAGGAGCCGGACGTGTGCCTTTTCGGAAACAAGCTCTGCCGAGGACGAGAGCCATGAGATGTTCCTCCTCTGGGCAAGCCCGGGTCCCAGATCCTGTTGTGCCTGTGAATAGGCTGCAGGGGGACGGTGAACACCAGCAACAGCTTTCACGGCAGCCACCTTCACTGTGGGACAAGGAGCCGGACGTGTGCCTTTCTGGAAACAGGCCGTGCCGAGGACGAGAGCCATGAGATGTTCCTCCTCTGGCCAAGCCCGGGTCCCAGATCCTGTTGTGCCTGTGAATAGGCTGCAGGGGGACGGTGAAGACCAGCAACAGCTTTCAGGGCTGCCACCTTCCGTGTGGGACAATGAGCCGGTCTTGTGCCTTTATGGAAACAGGCCCTGCCGAGGACGAGAGCCATGAGATGTTCCTCCTCTGGGCAAGCCCCGGTCCTGAATCCTGTTGTGCCTGTGAATAGGCTGCAGGGGGACGGTGAAGACCAGCAACAGCTTTCAGGGCTGCCACCTTCCGTGTGGGACAAGGAGCCGGACATGTCTTTCTGGATACAGGCCCTGCCGAGGACGAGAGCCATGAGATGTTCCTCCTCTGGGCAAGCCCGGGTCCCAGATCCTGTTGTGCCTGTGAATAGGCTGCAGGGGGACGGTGAAGACCAGCAACAGCTTCCAGGGCTGCCACCTTCCGTGTGGGACAAGGAGCCGGACATGTGCCTTTTCGGAAACAAGCTCTGCCGAGGACGAGAGCCATGAGATGTTCCTCCTCTGGGCAAGCCCGGGTCCCAGATCCTGTTGTGCCTGTGAATAGGCTGCAGGGGGACGGTGAACACCAGCAACAGCTTTCACAGCTGCCACCTTCACTGTGGGACAAGGAGCCGGACGTGTGCCTTTCTGGAAACAGGCCGTGCCGAGGACGAGAGCCATGAGATGTTCCTCCTCTGGCCAAGCCCGGGTCCCAGATCCTGTTGTGCCTGTGAATAGGCTGCAGGGGGACGGTGAAGACCAGCAACAGCTTTCAGGGCTGCCACCTTACGTGTGGGACAAGGAGCCGGACGTGTGCCTTTTCGGAATCAGGCTCTGCCGAGGTCGAGAGCCATGAGATGTTCCTCCTCTGGGCAAGCCCGGGTCCAAATCCTGTTGTGCCTGTGAATAGGCTGCAGGGAGACGGTGAAGACCAGCAACAGCTTCCAGGGCTGCCACCTTCCGTGTGGGACAAGGAGCCGGACATGTGCCTTTTCGGAAACAAGCTCTGCCGAGGACGAGAGCCATGAGATGTTCCTCCTCTGGCCAAGCCCGGGTCCCAGATCCTGTTGTGCCTGTGAATAGGCTGCAGGGGGACGGTGAACACCAGCAACAGCTTTCAGGGCTGCCACCTTCCGTGTGGGACAAGGAGCCGGATGTGTGCCTTTTCGGAAACAGGCTCTGCCGAGGACGAGAGCCATGAGATGTTCCTCCTCTGGGCAAGCCCGGGTCCTGAATCCTGTTGTGCCTGTGAATAGGCTGCAGGGGGACGGTGAAGACCAGCAACAGCTTTCAGGGCTGCCACCTTCCGTGTGGGACAAGGAGACGGATGTGTGCCTTTTCGGAATCAGGCTCTGCCGAGGTCGAGAGCCATGAGATGTTCCTCCTCTGGGCAAGCCCGGGTCCAAATCCTGTTGTGCCTGTGAATAGGCTGCAGGGGGACGGTGAAGACCAGCAACAGCTTTCAGGGCTGCCACCTTCCGTGTGGGACAAGGAGCCGGATGTTTGCCTTTCTGGAAACAGGCCCTGCCGAGGACGAGAGCCATGAGATATTCCTCCTCTGGCCAAGCCCCGGTCCTGAATCCTGTTGTGCCTGTGAATAGGCTGCAGGGGGACGGTGAAGACCAGCAACAGCTTCCAGGGCTGCCACCTTCCGTGTGGGACAAGGAGCCGGACGTGTCTTTCTGGATACAGGCCCTGCCGAGGACGAGAGCCATGAGATGTTCCTCCTCTGGGCAAGCCCGGGTCCCAGATCCTGTTGTGCCTGTGAATAGGCTGCAGGGGGACGGTGAAGACCAGCAACAGCTTTCATACTGCCTCCTTCCGTGTGTGACAAGGAGCCGGATGAGTGCCTTTTCTGAAACAGGCTTTGCCGAGGACGAGAGCCATGAGATGTTCCTCCTCTGGGCAAGCCCGGGTCCCAGATCCTGTTGTGCCTGTGAATAGGCTGCAGGGGGACGGTGAAGACCAGCAACAGCTTTCAGGGCTGCCACCTTCCGTGTGGGACAAGGAGCCGGATGTGTGCCTTTTCGGAAACAGGCTCTGCCGAGGACGAGAGCCATGAGATGTTCCTCCTCTGGGCAAGCCCGGGTCCTGAATCCTGTTGTGCCTGTGAATAGGCTGCAGGGGGACGGTGAAGACCAGCAACAGCTTCCAGGGCTGCCACCTTCCGTGTGGGACAAGGAGCCGGATGAGTGCCTTTTCGGAAACAGGCTCTGCCGAGGACGAGAGCCATGAGATGTTCCTCCTCTGGCCAAGCCCGGGTCCCAGATCCTGTTGTGCCTGTGAATAGGCTGCAGGGGGACGGTGAAGACCAGCAACAGCTTTCAGGGCTGCCACCTTCCGTGTGGGACAAGGAGCCGGATGTGTGCATTTTCGGAATCATGCTCTGCCGAGGATGAGAGCCATGAGATGTTCCTCCTCTGGGCAAGCCCGGGTCCTGAATCCTGTTGTGCCTGTGAATAGGCTGCAGGGGGACGGTGAAGACCAGCAATAGCTTTCCGGCCTGCCACCTTCCGTGTGGCACAATGAGCCGGTCTTGTGCCTTTATGGAAACAGGATCTGCCGAGGACGAGAGCCATGAGATGTTCCTCCTCTGGGCAAGCCCGGGTCCCAGATCCTGTTGTGCCTGTGAATAGGCTGCAGGGAGACGGTGAAGACCAGCAACAGCTTCCAGGGCTGCCACCTTCCGTGTGGGACAAGGAGCCGGACGTGTGACTTTTCGGAATCAGGCTCTGCCGAGAACGAGATCCATGAGATGTTCCTCCTCTGGGCAAGCCCGGGTCCAAATCCTGTTGTGCCTGTGAATAGGCTGCAGGGGGATGGTGAAGACCAGCAACAGCTTTCAGGGCTGCCACCTTCCGTGTGGGACAATGAGGCGGATGTGTACCTTTCTGGAAACAGGCCCTGCCGAGGACGAGAGCCATGAGATGTTCTTCCTCTGGGCAAGCCCCGGTCCTGAATCCTGTTGTGCCTGTGAATAGGCTGCAGGGGGACGGTGAAGACCAGCAACAGCTTTCACGGCAGCCACCTTCCGTGTGGGACAAGGAGCCGGACATGTCTTTCTGGATACAGGCCCTGCCGAGGACGAGAGCCATGAGATGTTCCTCCTCTGGGCAAGCCCGGGTCCCAGATCCTGTTGTGCCTGTGAATAGGCTGCAGGGGGACGGTGAAGACCAGCAACAGCTTTCAGGGCTGCCACCTTCCGTGTGGGACAAGGAGCCGGACGTGTGCCTTTTCGGAAACAAGCTCTGCCGAGGACGAGAGCCATGAGATGTTCCTCCTCTGGGCAAGCCCGGGTCCCAGATCCTGTTGTGCCTGTGAATAGGCTGCAGGGGGACGGTGAACACCAGCAATAGCTTTCACAGCTGCCACCTTCACTGTGGGACAAGGAGCCGGACGTGTGCCTTTCTGGAAACAGGCCGTGCCGAGGACGAGAGCCATGAGATGTTCCTCCTCTCGCCAAGCCCGGGTCCCAGATCCTGTTGTGCCTGTGAATAGGCTGCAGGGGGACGGTGAAGACCAGCAACAGCTTTCAGGGCTGCCACCTTCCGTGTGGGACAAGGAGCCGGACGTGTGCCTTTTCGGAATCAGGCTCTGCCGAGGTCGAGAGCCATGAGATGTTCCACCTCTGGGCAAGCCAGGGTCCAAATCCTGTTGTGCCTGTGAATAGGCTGCAGGGAGACGGTGAAGACCAGCAACAGCTTCCAGGGCTGCCACCTTCCGTGTGGGACCAGGAGCCGGACATGTGCCTTTTGGGAAACAAGCTCTGCCGAGAACGAGAGCCATGAGATGTTCCTCCTCTGGGCAAGCCCGGGTCCCAGATCCTGTTGTGCCTGTGAATAGGCTGCAGGGGGACGGTGAACACCAGCAACAGCTTCCAGGGCTGCCACCTTCCGTGTGGGACAAGGAGCCGGACGTGTGCCTTTCTGGAAACAGGCCGTGCCGAGGACGAGAGCCATGAGATGTTCCTCCTCTGGCCAAGCCCGGGTCCCAGATCCTGTTGTGCCTGTGAATAGGCTGCAGGGGGACGGTGAAGACCAGCAACAGCTTTCACGGCTGCCACCTTCCGTGTGGGACAAGGAGCCGGATGTGTGCCTTTTCGGAATCAGGCTCTGCCGAGGACGAGAGCCATGAGATGTTCCTCCTCTGACCAAGCCCGGGTCCAAATCCTGTTGTGCCTGTGAATAGGCTGCAGGGGGACGGTGAAGACCAGCAACAGCTTTCAGGGCTGCCACCTTCCGTGTGGGACAATGAGCCGGATGTGTGCCTTTCTGGAAACAGGCCCTGCCGAGGACGGAGGACGAGAGCCATGAGATGTTCCTCCTCTGGGCAAGCCCGGGTCCCAGATCCTGTTGTGCCTGTGAATAGGCTGCAGGGGGACGGTGAACACCAGCAACAGCTTTCACGGCAGCCACCTTCCGTGTGGGACAATGAGCCGGATGTGTGCCTTTCTGGAAACAGGCCGTGCCGAGGACGAGAGCCATGAGATGTTCCTCCTCTGGGCAAGCCCCGGTCCTGAATCCTGTTGTGCCTTTGAATAGGCTGCAGGGGGATGGTGAAGACCAGCAACAGCTTTCAGGGCTGCCACCTTCCGTGTGGGACAAGGAGCCGGACGTGTCTTTCTGGATACAGGCCCTGCCGAGGACGAGAGCCATGAGATGTTCCTCCTCTGGCAAAGCCCGGGTCCCAGATCCTGTTGTGCCTGTGAATAGGCTGCAGGGGGACGGTGAAGACCAGCAACAGCTTTCAGGGCTGCCACCTTCCGTGTGGGACAAGGAGCCAGACGTGTGCCTTTTCGGAAACAGGCTCTGCCGAGGACGAGAGCCATGAGATGTTCCTCCTCTGGGCAAGCCCGGGTCCCAGATCCTGTTGTGCCTGTGAATAGGCTGCAGGGGGACGGTGAAGACCAGCAACAGCTTTCAGGGCTGCCACCTTCCGTGTGGGACAAGGAGCCGGACATGTGCCTTATCGGAAACAAGCTCTGCCGAGGACGAGAGCCATGAGATGTTCCTCCTCTGGGCAAGCCCGGGTCCCAGATCCTGTTGTGCCTGTGAATAGGCTGCAGGGGGACGGTGAACACCACCAACAGCTTTCACGGCTGCCACCTTCACTGTGGGACAAGGAGCCGGACGTGTGCCTTTTCGGAATCAGGCCGTGCCGAGGACGAGAGCCATGAGATGTTCCTCCTCTGGCCAAGCCCGGGTCCCAGATCCTGTTGTGCCTGTGAATAGGCTGCAGGGGGACGGTGAAGACCAGCAACAGCTTTCAGGGCTGCCACCTTCACTGTGGGACAAGGAGCCGGACGTGTGCCTTTTCGGAATCAGGCTCTGCCGAGGACGAGAGCCATGAGATGTTCCTCCTCTGGGAAAGCCAGCGTCCAAATCCTGTTGTGCCTGTGAATAGGCTGCAGGGGGACGGTGAAGACCAGCAACAGCTTTCAGGGCTGCCACCTTCCGTGTGGGACAATGAGCCGGATGTGTGCCTTTCTGGAAACAGGCCGT
The DNA here is from genome assembly GCF_929443795.1 of Astur gentilis. NCBI lineage: Eukaryota > Metazoa > Chordata > Aves > Accipitriformes > Accipitridae > Astur > Astur gentilis. The sequence continues at coordinate 1,132,964 of NW_026060958.1, read as the reverse complement.
GCCGAGGACGAGAGCCATGAGATGTTCCTCCTCTGGGCAAGCCCCGGTCCTGAATCCTGTTGTGCCTTTGAATAGGCTGCAGGGGGATGGTGAAGACCAGCAACAGCTTTCAGGGCTGCCACCTTCCGTGTGGGACAAGGAGCCGGACGTGTCTTTCTGGATACAGGCCCTGCCGAGGACGAGAGCCATGAGATGTTCCTCCTCTGGCCAAGCCCGGGTCCCAGATCCTGTTGTGCCTGTGAATAGGCTGCAGGGGGACGGTGAAGACCAGCAACAGCTTTCAGGGCTGCCACCTTCCGTGTGGGACAAGGAGCCGGATGAATGCCTTTTCGGAAACAGGCTCTGCCGAGGACGAGAGCCATGAGATGTTCCTCCTCTGGGCAAGCCCGGGTCCCAGATCCTGTTGTGCCTGTGAATAGGCTGCAGGGGGACGGTGAAGACCAGCAACAGCTTCCAGGGCTGCCACCTTCCGTGTGGGACAAGGAGCCGGACATGTGCCTTTTCGGAAACAAGCTCTGCCGAGGACGAGAGCCATGAGATGTTCCTCCTCTGGGCAAGCCCGGGTCCCAGATCCTGTTGTGCCTGTGAATAGGCTGCAGGGGGACGGTGAACACCAGCAACAGCTTTCACGGCTGCCACCTTCACTGTGGGACAAGGAGCCAGACGTGTGCCTTCTTGGAAACAGGCTCTGCCGAGGAAGAGAGCCATGAGATGTTCCTCCTCTGGGCAAGCCCCGGTCCTGAATCCTGTTGTGCCTGTGAATAGGCTGCAGGGGGACGGTGAAGACAAGCAACAGCTTTCAGGGCTGCCACCTTCCGTGTGGGACAAGGAGCCGGACATGTGCCTTATCGGAAACAAGCTCTGCCGAGGACGAGAGCCATGAGATGTTCCTCCTCTGGCCAAGCCCGGGTCCCAGATCCTGTTGTGCCTGTGAATAGGCTGCAGGGGGACGGTGAAGACCAGCAACAGCTTTCAGGGCTGCCACCTTCACTGTGGGACAAGGAGCCGGACGTGTGCCTTTTCGGAATCAGGCTCTGCCGAGGACGAGAGCCATGAGATGTTCCTCCTCTGGGCAAGCCCGGGTCCAAATCCTGTTGTGCCTGTGAATAGGCTGCAGGGGGACGGTGAAGACCAGCAACAGCTTTCAGGGCTGCCACCTTCCGTGTGGGACAATGAGCCGGATGTGTGCCTTTCTGGAAACAGGCCGTGCCGAGGTCGAGAGCCATGAGATGTTCCTCCTCTGGGCAAGCCCCGGTCCTGAATCCTGTTGTGCCTTTGAATAGGCTGCAGGGGGATGGTGAAGACCAGCAACAGCTTTCAGGGCTGCCACCTTCCGTGTGGGACAAGGAGCCGGACGTGTCTTTCTGGATACAGGCCCTGCCGAGGACGAGAGCCATGAGATGTTCCTCCTCTGGGCAAGCCCGGGTCCCAGATCCTGTTGTGCCTGTGAATAGGCTGCAGGGGGACGGTGAAGACCAGCAACAGCTTCCAGGGCTGCCACCTTCCGTGTGGGACAAGGAGCCGGACATGTGCCTTATCGGAAACAAGCTCTGCCGAGGACGAGAGCCATGAGATGTTCCTCCTCTGGGCAAGCCCGGGTCCCAGATCCTGTTGTGCCTGTGAATAGGCTGCAGGGGGACGGTGAACACCAGCAACAGCTTTCACGGCTGCCACCTTCACTGTGGGACAAGGAGCCGGACGTGTGCCTATCCGGAAACAGGCCCTGCCGAGGACGAGAGCCATGAGATGTTCCTCCTCTGGCCAAGCCCGGGTCCCAGATCCTGTTGTGCCTGTGAATAGGCTGCAGGGGGACGGTGAAGACCAGCAACAGCTTTCAGGGCTGCCACCTTCCGTGTGGAACAAGGAGCCGGACGTGTGCCTTTTCGGAATCAGGCTCTGCCGAGGACGAGAGCCATGAGATGTTCCTCCTCTGGGCAAGCCCGCGTCCAAATCCTGTTGTGCCTGTGAATAGGCTGCAGGGGGACGGTGAAGACCAGCAACAGCTTTCACGGCTGCCACATTCCGTGTGGGAAAAGGAGCCGGATGTGTGCCTTTCTGGAAACAGGCCGTGCCGAGGACGAGAGCCATGAGATGTTCCTCCTCTGGGCAAGCCCCGGTCCTGAATCCTGTTGTGCCTTTGAATAGGCTGCAGGGGGATGGTGAAGACCAGCAACAGCTTTCAGGGCTGCCACCTTCCGTGTGGGACAAGGAGCCGGACGTGTCTTTTTGGATACAGGCCCTGCCGAGGACGAGAGCCATGAGATGTTCCTCCTCTGGGCAAGCCCCGGTCCTGAATCCTGTTGTGCCTTTGAATAGGCTGCAGGGGGATGGTGAAGACCAGCAACAGCTTTCACGGCTGCCACCTTCACTGTGGGACAAGGAGCCAGACGTGTGCCTATCCGGAAACAGGCCCTTCCGAGGACGAGAGCCATGAGATGTTCCTCCTCTGGCCAAGCCCGGGTCCCAGATCCTGTTGTGCCTGTGAATAGGCTGCAGGGGGACGGTGAAGACCAGCAACAGCTTTCAGGGCTGCCACCTTCCGTGTGGGACAAGGAGCCGGACGTGTGCCTTTTCGGAAACAAGCTCTGCCGAGGACGAGAGCCATGAGATGTTCCTCCTCTGGGCAAGCCCGGGTCCCAGATCCTGTTGTGCCTGTGAATAGGCTGCAGGGGGACGGTGAAGACCAGCAACAGCTTCCAGGGCTGCCACCTTCCGTGTGGGACAAGGAACCGGACGTGTGCCTTCTCGGAAACAGGCTCTGCCGAGGAAGAGAGCCATGAGATGTTCCTCCTCTGGGCAAGCCCCGGTCCTGAATCCTGTTGTGCCTGTGAATAGGCTGCAGGGGGACGGTGAAGACAAGCAACAGCTTTCAGGGCTGCCACCTTCCGTGTGGGACAAGGAGCCGGACATGTGCCTTATCGGAAACAAGCTCTGCCGAGGACGAGAGCCATGAGATGTTCCTCCTCTGGCCAAGCCCGGGTCCCAGATCCTGTTGTGCCTGTGAATAGGCTGCAGGGGGACGGTGAAGACCAGCAACAGCTTTCAGGGCTGCCACCTTCACTGTGGGACAAGGAGCCGGACGTGTGCCTTTTCGGAATCAGGCTCTGCCGAGGACGAGAGCCATGAGATGTTCCTCCTCTGGGCAAGCCCCGGTCCTGAATCCTGTTGTGCCTTTGAATAGGCTGCAGGGGGATGGTGAAGACCAGCAACAGCTTTCAGGGCTGCCACCTTCCGTGTGGGACAAGGAGCCGGACGTGTCTTTCTGGATACAGGCCCTGCCGAGGACGAGAGCCATGAGATGTTCCTCCTCTGGGCAAGCCCGGGTCCCAGATCCTGTTGTGCCTGTGAATAGGCTGCAGGGGGACGGTGAAGACCAGCAACAGCTTCCAGGGCTGCCACCTTCCGTGTGGGACAAGGAGCCGGACATGTGCCTTATCGGAAACAAGCTCTGCCGAGGACGAGAGCCATGAGATGTTCCTCCTCTGGGCAAGCCCGGGTCCCAGATCCTGTTGTGCCTGTGAATAGGCTGCAGGGGGACGGTGAACACCAGCAACAGCTTTCACGGCTGCCACCTTCACTGTGGGACAAGGAGCCGGACGTGTGCCTATCCGGAAACAGGCCCTGCCGAGGACGAGAGCCATGAGATGTTCCTCCTCTGGCCAAGCCCGGGTCCCAGATCCTGTTGTGCCTGTGAATAGGCTGCAGGGGGACGGTGAAGACCAGCAACAGCTTTCAGGGCTGCCACCTTCCGTGTGGAACAAGGAGCCGGACGTGTGCCTTTTCGGAATCAGGCTCTGCCGAGGACGAGAGCCATGAGATGTTCCTCCTCTGGGCAAGCCCGCGTCCAAATCCTGTTGTGCCTGTGAATAGGCTGCAGGGGGACGGTGAAGACCAGCAACAGCTTTCACGGCTGCCACATTCCGTGTGGGAAAAGGAGCCGGATGTGTGCCTTTCTGGAAACAGGCCGTGCCGAGGACGAGAGCCATGAGATGTTCCTCCTCTGGGCAAGCCCCGGTCCTGAATCCTGTTGTGCCTTTGAATAGGCTGCAGGGGGATGGTGAAGACCAGCAACAGCTTTCAGGGCTGCCACCTTCCGTGTGGGACAAGGAGCCGGACGTGTCTTTCTGGATACAGGCCCTGCCGAGGACGAGAGCCATGAGATGTTCCTCCTCTGGGCAAGCCCCGGTCCTGAATCCTGTTGTGCCTTTGAATAGGCTGCAGGGGGATGGTGAAGACCAGCAACAGCTTTCAGGGCTGCCACCTTCCGTGTGGGACAAGGAGCCGGATGAATGCCTTTTCGGAAACAGGCTCTGCCGAGGACGAGAGCCATGAGATGTTCCTCCTCTGGGCAAGCCCGGGTCCCAGATCCTGTTGTGCCTGTGAATAGGCTGCAGGGGGACGGTGAAGACCAGCAACAGCTTCCAGGGCTGCCACCTTCCGTGTGGGACAAGGAGCCGGACATGTGCCTTATCGGAAACAAGCTCTGCCGAGGACGAGAGCCATGAGATGTTCCTCCTCTGGGCAAGCCCGGGTCCCAGATCCTGTTGTGCCTGTGAATAGGCTGCAGGGGGACGGTGAACACCAGCAACAGCTTTCACGTCTGCCACCTTCACAGTGGGACAAGGAGCCAGACGTGTGCCTTTCTGGATACAGGCCGTGCCGAGGACGAGAGCCATGAGATGTTCCTCCTCTGGCCAAGCCCGGGTCCCAGATCCTGTTGTGCCTGTGAATAGGCTGCAGGGGGACGGTGAAGACCAGCAACAGCTTTCAGGGCTGCCACCTTCCGTGTGGGACAAGGAGCCGGACGTGTGCCTTTTCGGAAACAAGCTCTGCCGAGGACGAGAGCCATGAGATGTTCCTCCTCTGGGCAAGCCCGGGTCCCAGATCCTGTTGTGCCTGTGAATAGGCTGCAGGGGGACGGTGAAGACCAGCAACAGCTTCCAGGGCTGCCACCTTCCGTGTGGGACAAGGAGCCGGACGTGTGCCTTCTCGGAAACAGGCTCTGCCGAGGAAGAGAGCCATGAGATGTTCCTCCTCTGGGCAAGCCCCGGTCCTGAATCCTGTTGTGCCTGTGAATAGGCTGCAGGGGGACGGTGAAGACCAGCAACAGCTTTCAGGGCTGCCACCTTCCGTGTGGGACAAGGAGCCGGACATGTGCCTTATCGGAAACAAGCTCTGCCGAGGACGAGAGCCATGAGATGTTCCTCCTCTGGCCAAGCCCGGGTCCCAGATCCTGTTGTGCCTGTGAATAGGCTGCAGGGGGACGGTGAAGACCAGCAACAGCTTTCAGGGCTGCCACCTTCACTGTGGGACAAGGAGCCGGACGTGTGCCTTTTCGGAATCAGGCTCTGCCGAGGACGAGAGCCATGAGATGTTCCTCCTCTGGGCAAGCCCGCGTCCAAATCCTGTTGTGCCTGTGAATAGGCTGCAGGGGGACGGTGAAGACCAGCAACAGCTTTCAGGGCTGCCACCTTCCGTGTGGGACAATGAGCCGGATGTGTGCCTTTCTGGAAACAGGCCGTGCCGAGGACGAGAGCCATGAGATGTTCCTCCTCTGGGCAAGCCCCGGTCCTGAATCCTGTTGTGCCTTTGAATAGGCTGCAGGGGGATGGTGAAGACCAGCAACAGCTTTCAGGGCTGCCACCTTCCGTGTGGGACAAGGAGCCGGACGTGTCTTTCTGGATACAGGCCCTGCCGAGGACGAGAGCCATGAGATGTTCCTCCTCTGGGCAAGCCCGGGTCCCAGATCCTGTTGTGCCTGTGAATAGGCTGCAGGGGGACGGTGAAGACCAGCAACAGCTTCCAGGGCTGCCACCTTCCGTGTGGGACAAGGAGCCGGACATGTGCCTTATCGGAAACAAGCTCTGCCGAGGACGAGAGCCATGAGATGTTCCTCCTCTGGGCAAGCCCGGGTCCCAGATCCTGTTGTGCCTGTGAATAGGCTGCAGGGGGACGGTGAACACCAGCAACAGCTTTCACGGCTGCCACCTTCACTGTGGGACAAGGAGCCGGACGTGTGCCTATCCGGAAACAGGCCCTGCCGAGGACGAGAGCCATGAGATGTTCCTCCTCTGGCCAAGCCCGGGTCCCAGATCCTGTTGTGCCTGTGAATAGGCTGCAGGGGGACGGTGAAGACCAGCAACAGCTTTCAGGGCTGCCACCTTCCGTGTGGAACAAGGAGCCGGACGTGTGCCTTTTCGGAATCAGGCTCTGCCGAGGACGAGAGCCATGAGATGTTCCTCCTCTGGGCAAGCCCGCGTCCAAATCCTGTTGTGCCTGTGAATAGGCTGCAGGGGGACGGTGAAGACCAGCAACAGCTTTCACGGCTGCCACATTCCGTGTGGGAAAAGGAGCCGGATGTGTGCCTTTCTGAAAACAGGCCGTGCCGAGGACGAGAGCCATGAGATGTTCCTCCTCTGGGCAAGCCCCGGTCCTGAATCCTGTTGTGCCTTTGAATAGGCTGCAGGGGGATGGTGAAGACCAGCAACAGCTTTCAGGGCTGCCACCTTCCGTGTGGGACAAGGAGCCGGACGTGTCTTTCTGGATACAGGCCCTGCCGAGGACGAGAGCCATGAGATGTTCCTCCTCTGGGCAAGCCCCGGTCCTGAATCCTGTTGTGCCTTTGAATAGGCTGCAGGGGGATGGTGAAGACCAGCAACAGCTTTCACGGCAGCCACCTTCACTGTGGGACAAGGAGCCAGACGTGTGCCTATCCAGAAACAGGCCCTGCCGAGGACGAGAGCCATGAGATGTTCCTCCTCTGGCCAAGCCCGGGTCCCAGATCCTGTTGTGCCTGTGAATAGGCTGCAGGGGGACGGTGAAGACCAGCAACAGCTTTCAGGGCTGCCACCTTCCGTGTGGGACAAGGAGCCGGACGTGTGCCTTTTCGGAAACAAGCTCTGCCGAGGACGAGAGCCATGCGATGTTCCTCCTCTGGGCAAGCCCGGGTCCCAGATCCTGTTGTGCCTGTGAATAGGCTGCAGGGGGACGGTGAAGACAAGCAACAGCTTTCAGGGCTGCCACCTTCCGTGTGGGACAAGGAGCCGGACATGTGCCTTATCGGAAACAAGCTCTGCCGAGGACAAGAGCCATGAGATGTTCCTCCTCTGGCCAAGCCCGGGTCCCAGATCCTGTTGTGCCTGTGAATAGGCTGCAGGGGGACGGTGAAGACCAGCAACAGCTTTCAGGGCTGCCACCTTCACTGTGGGACAAGGAGCCGGACGTGTGCCTTTTCGGAATCAGGCTCTGCCGAGGACGAGAGCCATGAGATGTTCCTCCTCTGGGCAAGCCCGCGTCCAAATCCTGTTGTGCCTGTGAATAGGCTGCAGGGGGACGGTGAAGACCAGCAACAGCTTTCAGGGCTGCCACCTTCCGTGTGGGACAATGAGCCGGATGTGTGCCTTTCTGGAAACAGGCCGTGCCGAGGACGAGAGCCATGAGATGTTCCTCCTCTGGGCAAGCCCCGGTCCTGAATCCTGTTGTGCCTTTGAATAGGCTGCAGGGGGATGGTGAAGACCAGCAACAGCTTTCAGGGCTGCCACCTTCCGTGTGGGACAAGGAGCCGGACGTGTCTTTCTGGATACAGGCCCTGCCGAGGACGAGAGCCATGAGATGTTCCTCCTCTGGGCAAGCCCGGGTCCCAGATCCTGTTGTGCCTGTGAATAGGCTGCAGGGGGACGGTGAAGACCAGCAACAGCTTCCAGGGCTGCCACCTTCCGTGTGGGACAAGGAGCCGGACATGTGCCTTATCGGAAACAAGCTCTGCCGAGGACGAGAGCCATGAGATGTTCCTCCTCTGGGCAAGCCCGGGTCCCAGATCCTGTTGTGCCTGTGAATAGGCTGCAGGGGGACGGTGAACACCAGCAACAGCTTTCACGGCTGCCACCTTCACTGTGGGACAAGGAGCCGGACGTGTGCCTATCCGGAAACAGGCCCTGCCGAGGACGAGAGCCATGAGATGTTCCTCCTCTGGCCAAGCCCGGGTCCCAGATCCTGTTGTGCCTGTGAATAGGCTGCAGGGGGACGGTGAAGACCAGCAACAGCTTTCAGGGCTGCCACCTTCCGTGTGGAACAAGGAGCCGGACGTGTGCCTTTTCGGAATCAGGCTCTGCCGAGGACGAGAGCCATGAGATGTTCCTCCTCTGGGCAAGCCCGCGTCCAAATCCTGTTGTGCCTGTGAATAGGCTGCAGGGGGACGGTGAAGACCAGCAACAGCTTTCACGGCTGCCACATTCCGTGTGGGAAAAGGAGCCGGATGTGTGCCTTTCTGGAAACAGGCCGTGCCGAGGACGAGAGCCATGAGATGTTCCTCCTCTGGGCAAGCCCCGGTCCTGAATCCTGTTGTGCCTTTGAATAGGCTGCAGGGGGATGGTGAAGACCAGCAACAGCTTTCAGGGCTGCCACCTTCCGTGTGGGACAAGGAGCCGGACGTGTCTTTCTGGATACAGGCCCTGCCGAGGACGAGAGCCATGAGATGTTCCTCCTCTGGGCAAGCCCCGGTCCTGAATCCTGTTGTGCCTGTGAACAGGCTGCAGGGGGATGGTGAAGACCAGCAACAGCTTTCAGGGCTGCCACCTTCCGTGTGGGACAAGGAGCCGGATGAATGCCTTTTCGGAAACAGGCTCTGCCGAGGACGAGAGCCATGAGATGTTCCTCCTCTGGGCAAGCCCGGGTCCCAGATCCTGTTGTGCCTGTGAATAGGCTGCAGGGGGACGGTGAAGACCAGCAACAGCTTCCAGGGCTGCCACCTTCCGTGTGGGACAAGGAGCCGGACATGTGCCTTATCGGAAACAAGCTCTGCCGAGGACGAGAGCCATGAGATGTTCCTCCTCTGGGCAAGCCCGGGTCCCAGATCCTGTTGTGCCTGTGAATAGGCTGCAGGGGGACGGTGAACACCAGCAACAGCTTTCACGGCTGCCACCTTCACTGTGGGACAAGGAGCCAGACGTGTGCCTTTCTGGAAACAGGCCGTGCCGAGGACGAGAGCCATGAGATGTTCCTCCTCTGGCCAAGCCCGGGTCCCAGATCCTGTTGTGCCTGTGAATAGGCTGCAGGGGGACGGTGAAGACCAGCAACAGCTTTCAGGGCTGCCACCTTCCGTGTGGGACAAGGAGCCGGACGTGTGCCTTTTCGGAAACAAGCTCTGCCGAGGACGAGAGCCATGAGATGTTCCTCCTCTGGGCAAGCCCGGGTCCCAGATCCTGTTGTGCCTGTGAATAGGCTGCAGGGGGACGGTGAAGACCAGCAACAGCTTCCAGGGCTGCCACCTTCCGTGTGGGACAAGGAGCCGGACGTGTGCCTTCTCGGAAACAGGCTCTGCCGAGGAAGAGAGCCATGAGATGTTCCTCCTCTGGGCAAGCCCCGGTCCTGAATCCTGTTGTGCCTGTGAATAGGCTGCAGGGGGACGGTGAAGACCAGCAACAGCTTTCAGGGCTGCCACCTTCCGTGTGGGACAAGGAGCCGGACATGTGCCTTATCGGAAACAAGCTCTGCCGAGGACGAGAGCCATGAGATGTTCCTCCTCTGGCCAAGCCCGGGTCCCAGATCCTGTTGTGCCTGTGAATAGGCTGCAGGGGGACGGTGAAGACCAGCAACAGCTTTCAGGGCTGCCACCTTCACTGTGGGACAAGGAGCCGGACGTGTGCCTTTTCGGAATCAGGCTCTGCCGAGGACGAGAGCCATGAGATGTTCCTCCTCTGGGCAAGCCCGCGTCCAAATCCTGTTGTGCCTGTGAATAGGCTGCAGGGGGACGGTGAAGACCAGCAACAGCTTTCAGGGCTGCCACCTTCCGTGTGGGACAATGAGCCGGATGTGTGCCTTTCTGGAAACAGGCCGTGCCGAGGACGAGAGCCATGAGATGTTCCTCCTCTGGGCAAGCCCCGGTCCTGAATCCTGTTGTGCCTTTGAATAGGCTGCAGGGGGATGGTGAAGACCAGCAACAGCTTTCAGGGCTGCCACCTTCCGTGTGGGACAAGGAGCCGGACGTGTCTTTCTGGATACAGGCCCTGCCGAGGACGAGAGCCATTAGATGTTCCTCCTCTGGGCAAGCCCGGGTCCCAGATCCTGTTGTGCCTGTGAATAGGCTGCAGGGGGACGGTGAAGACCAGCAACAGCTTCCAGGGCTGCCACCTTCCGTGTGGGACAAGGAGCCGGACATGTGCCTTATCGGAAACAAGCTCTGCCGAGGACGAGAGCCATGAGATGTTCCTCCTCTGGGCAAGCCCGGGTCCCAGATCCTGTTGTGCCTGTGAATAGGCTGCAGGGGGACGGTGAACACCAGCAACAGCTTTCACGGCTGCCACCTTCACTGTGGGACAAGGAGCCGGACGTGTGCCTATCCGGAAACAGGCCCTGCCGAGGACGAGAGCCATGAGATGTTCCTCCTCTGGCCAAGCCCGGGTCCCAGATCCTGTTGTGCCTGTGAATAGGCTGCAGGGGGACGGTGAAGACCAGCAACAGCTTTCAGGGCTGCCACCTTCCGTGTGGAACAAGGAGCCGGACGTGTGCCTTTTCGGAATCAGGCTCTGCCGAGGACGAGAGCCATGAGATGTTCCTCCTCTGGGCAAGCCCGCGTCCAAATCCTGTTGTGCCTGTGAATAGGCTGCAGGGGGACGGTGAAGACCAGCAACAGCTTTCACGGCTGCCACATTCCGTGTGGGAAAAGGAGCCGGATGTGTGCCTTTCTGGAAACAGGCCGTGCCGAGGACGAGAGCCATGAGATGTTCCTCCTCTGGGCAAGCCCCGGTCCTGAATCCTGTTGTGCCTTTGAATAGGCTGCAGGGGGATGGTGAAGACCAGCAACAGCTTTCAGGGCTGCCACCTTCCGTGTGGGACAAGGAGCCGGACGTGTCTTTCTGGATACAGGCCCTGCCGAGGACGAGAGCCATGAGATGTTCCTCCTCTGGCCAAGCCCGGGTCCCAGATCCTGTTGTGCCTGTGAATAGGCTGCAGGGGGACGGTGAAGACCAGCAACAGCTTTCAGGGCTGCCACCTTCCGTGTGGGACAAGGAGCCGGATGAATGCCTTTTCGGAAACAGGCTCTGCCGAGGACGAGAGCCATGAGATGTTCCTCCTCTGGGCAAGCCCGGGTCCCAGATCCTGTTGTGCCTGTGAATAGGCTGCAGGGGGACGGTGAAGACCAGCAACAGCTTTCAGGGCTGCCACCTTCCGTGTGGAACAAGGAGCCGGACGTGTGCCTTTTCGGAATCAGGCTCTGCCGAGGACGAGAGCCATGAGATGTTCCTCCTCTGGGCAAGCCCGCGTCCAAATCCTGTTGTGCCTGTGAATAGGCTGCAGGGGGACGGTGAAGACCAGCAACAGCTTTCACGGCTGCCACATTCCGTGTGGGAAAAGGAGCCGGATGTGTGCCTTTCTGGAAACAGGCCGTGCCGAGGACGAGAGCCATGAGATGTTCCTCCTCTGGGCAAGCCCCGGTCCTGAATCCTGTTGTGCCTTTGAATAGGCTGCAGGGGGATGGTGAAGACCAGCAACAGCTTTCAGGGCTGCCACCTTCCGTGTGGGACAAGGAGCCGGACGTGTCTTTCTGGATACAGGCCCTGCCGAGGACGAGAGCCATGAGATGTTCCTCCTCTGGGCAAGCCCCGGTCCTGAATCCTGTTGTGCCTTTGAATAGGCTGCAGGGGGATGGTGAAGACCAGCAACAGCTTTCAGGGCTGCCACCTTCCGTGTGGGACAAGGAGCCGGATGAATGCCTTTTCGGAAACAGGCTCTGCCGAGGACGAGAGCCATGAGATGTTCCTCCTCTGGGCAAGCCCGGGTCCCAGATCCTGTTGTGCCTGTGAATAGGCTGCAGGGGGACGGTGAAGACCAGCAACAGCTTCCAGGGCTGCCACCTTCCGTGTGGGACAAGGAGCCGGACATGTGCCTTATCGGAAACAAGCTCTGCCGAGGACGAGAGCCATGAGATGTTCCTCCTCTGGGCAAGCCCGGGTCCCAGATCCTGTTGTGCCTGTGAATAGGCTGCAGGGGGACGGTGAACACCAGCAACAGCTTTCACGGCTGCCACCTTCACTGTGGGACAAGGAGCCAGACGTGTGCCTTTCTGGAAACAGGCCGTGCCGAGGACGAGAGCCATGAGATGTTCCTCCTCTGGCCAAGCCCGGGTCCCAGATCCTGTTGTGCCTGTGAATAGGCTGCAGGGGGACGGTGAAGACCAGCAACAGCTTTCAGGGCTGCCACCTTCCGTGTGGGACAAGGAGCCGGACGTGTGCCTTTTCGGAAACAAGCTCTGCCGAGGACGAGAGCCATGAGATGTTCCTCCTCTGGGCAAGCCCGGGTCCCAGATCCTGTTGTGCCTGTGAATAGGCTGCAGGGGGACGGTGAAGACCAGCAACAGCTTCCAGGGCTGCCACCTTCCGTGTGGGACAAGGAGCCGGACGTGTGCCTTCTCGGAAACAGGCTCTGCCGAGGAAGAGAGCCATGAGATGTTCCTCCTCTGGGCAAGCCCCGGTCCTGAATCCTGTTGTGCCTGTGAATAGGCTGCAGGGGGACGGTGAAGACCAGCAACAGCTTTCAGGGCTGCCACCTTCCGTGTGGGACAAGGAGCCGGACATGTGCCTTATCGGAAACAAGCTCTGCCGAGGACGAGAGCCATGAGATGTTCCTCCTCTGGCCAAGCCCGGGTCCCAGATCCTGTTGTGCCTGTGAATAGGCTGCAGGGGGACGGTGAAGACCAGCAACAGCTTTCAGGGCTGCCACCTTCACTGTGGGACAAGGAGCCGGACGTGTGCCTTTTCGGAATCAGGCTCTGCCGAGGACGAGAGCCATGAGATGTTCCTCCTCTGGGCAAGCCCGCGTCCAAATCCTGTTGTGCCTGTGAATAGGCTGCAGGGGGACGGTGAAGACCAGCAACAGCTTTCAGGGCTGCCACCTTCCGTGTGGGACAATGAGCCGGATGTGTGCCTTTCTGGAAACAGGCCGTGCCGAGGACGAGAGCCATGAGATGTTCCTCCTCTGGGCAAGCCCCGGTCCTGAATCCTGTTGTGCCTTTGAATAGGCTGCAGGGGGATGGTGAAGACCAGCAACAGCTTTCAGGGCTGCCACCTTCCGTGTGGGACAAGGAGCCGGACGTGTCTTTCTGGATACAGGCCCTGCCGAGGACGAGAGCCATTAGATGTTCCTCCTCTGGGCAAGCCCGGGTCCCAGATCCTGTTGTGCCTGTGAATAGGCTGCAGGGGGACGGTGAAGACCAGCAACAGCTTCCAGGGCTGCCACCTTCCGTGTGGGACAAGGAGCCGGACATGTGCCTTATCGGAAACAAGCTCTGCCGAGGACGAGAGCCATGAGATGTTCCTCCTCTGGGCAAGCCCGGGTCCCAGATCCTGTTGTGCCTGTGAATAGGCTGCAGGGGGACGGTGAACACCAGCAACAGCTTTCACGGCTGCCACCTTCACTGTGGGACAAGGAGCCGGACGTGTGCCTATCCGGAAACAGGCCCTGCCGAGGACGAGAGCCATGAGATGTTCCTCCTCTGGCCAAGCCCGGGTCCCAGATCCTGTTGTGCCTGTGAATAGGCTGCAGGGGGACGGTGAAGACCAGCAACAGCTTTCAGGGCTGCCACCTTCCGTGTGGAACAAGGAGCCGGACGTGTGCCTTTTCGGAATCAGGCTCTGCCGAGGACGAGAGCCATGAGATGTTCCTCCTCTGGGCAAGCCCGCGTCCAAATCCTGTTGTGCCTGTGAATAGGCTGCAGGGGGACGGTGAAGACCAGCAACAGCTTTCACGGCTGCCACATTCCGTGTGGGAAAAGGAGCCGGATGTGTGCCTTTCTGGAAACAGGCCGTGCCGAGGACGAGAGCCATGAGATGTTCCTCCTCTGGGCAAGCCCCGGTCCTGAATCCTGTTGTGCCTTTGAATAGGCTGCAGGGGGATGGTGAAGACCAGCAACAGCTTTCAGGGCTGCCACCTTCCGTGTGGGACAAGGAGCCGGACGTGTCTTTCTGGATACAGGCCCTGCCGAGGACGAGAGCCATGAGAGGTTCCTCCTCTGGCCAAGCCCGGGTCCCAGATCCTGTTGTGCCTGTGAATAGGCTGCAGGGGGACGGTGAAGACCAGCAACAGCTTTCAGGGCTGCCACCTTCCGTGTGGGACAAGGAGCCGGATGAATGCCTTTTCGGAAACAGGCTCTGCCGAGGACGAGAGCCATGAGATGTTCCTCCTCTGGGCAAGCCCGGGTCCCAGATCCTGTTGTGCCTGTGAATAGGCTGCAGGGGGACGGTGAACACCAGCAACAGCTTTCACGGCTGCCACCTTCACTGTGGGACAAGGAGCCAGACGTGTGCCTTCTTGGAAACAGGCTCTGCCGAGGAAGAGAGCCATGAGATGTTCCTCCTCTGGGCAAGCCCCGGTCCTGAATCCTGTTGTGCCTGTGAATAGGCTGCAGGGGGACGGTGAAGACAAGCAACAGCTTTCAGGGCTGCCACCTTCCGTGTGGGACAAGGAGCCGGACATGTGCCTTATCGGAAACAAGCTCTGCCGAGGACGAGAGCCATGAGATGTTCCTCCTCTGGCCAAGCCCGGGTCCCAGATCCTGTTGTGCCTGTGAATAGGCTGCAGGGGGACGGTGAAGACCAGCAACAGCTTTCAGGGCTGCCACCTTCACTGTGGGACAAGGAGCCGGACGTGTGCCTTTTCGGAATCAGGCTCTGCCGAGGACGAGAGCCATGAGATGTTCCTCCTCTGGGCAAGCCCGGGTCCAAATCCTGTTGTGCCTGTGAATAGGCTGCAGGGGGACGGTGAAGACCAGCAACAGCTTTCAGGGCTGCCACCTTCCGTGTGGGACAATGAGCCGGATGTGTGCCTTTCTGGAAACAGGCCGTGCCGAGGACGAGAGCCATGAGATGTTCCTCCTCTGGGCAAGCCCCGGTCCTGAATCCTGTTGTGCCTTTGAATAGGCTGCAGGGGGATGGTGAAGACCAGCAACAGCTTTCAGGGCTGCCACCTTCCGTGTGGGACAAGGAGCCGGACGTGTCTTTCTGGATACAGGCCCTGCCGAGGACGAGAGCCATGAGATGTTCCTCCTCTGGGCAAGCCCGGGTCCCAGATCCTGTTGTGCCTGTGAATAGGCTGCAGGGGGACGGTGAAGACCAGCAACAGCTTCCAGGGCTGCCACCTTCCGTGTGGGACAAGGAGCCGGACATGTGCCTTATCGGAAACAAGCTCTGCCGAGGACGAGAGCCATGAGATGTTCCTCCTCTGGGCAAGCCCGGGTCCCAGATCCTGTTGTGCCTGTGAATAGGCTGCAGGGGGACGGTGAACACCAGCAACAGCTTTCACGGCTGCCACCTTCACTGTGGGACAAGGAGCCGGACGTGTGCCTATCCGGAAACAGGCCCTGCCGAGGACGAGAGCCATGAGATGTTCCTCCTCTGGCCAAGCCCGGGTCCCAGATCCTGTTGTGCCTGTGAATAGGCTGCAGGGGGACGGTGAAGACCAGCAACAGCTTTCAGGGCTGCCACCTTCCGTGTGGAACAAGGAGCCGGACGTGTGCCTTTTCGGAATCAGGCTCTGCCGAGGACGAGAGCCATGAGATGTTCCTCCTCTGGGCAAGCCCGCGTCCAAATCCTGTTGTGCCTGTGAATAGGCTGCAGGGGGACGGTGAAGACCAGCAACAGCTTTCACGGCTGCCACATTCCGTGTGGGAAAAGGAGCCGGATGTGTGCCTTTCTGGAAACAGGCCGTGCCGAGGACGAGATCCATGAGATGTTCCTCCTCTGGGCAAGCCCCGGTCCTGAATCCTGTTGTGCCTTTGAATAGGCTGCAGGGGGATGGTGAAGACCAGCAACAGCTTTCAGGGCTGCCACCTTCCGTGTGCGACAAGGAGCCGGACGTGTCTTTTTGGATACAGGCCCTGCCGAGGACGAGAGCCATGAGATGTTCCTCCTCTGGGCAAGCCCCGGTCCTGAATCCTGTTGTGCCTTTGAATAGGCTGCAGGGGGATGGTGAAGACCAGCAACAGCTTTCACGGCTGCCACCTTCACTGTGGGACAAGGAGCCAGACGTGTGCCTATCCGGAAACAGGCCCTGCCGAGGACGAGAGCCATGAGATGTTCCTCCTCTGGGCAAGCCCGGGTCCCAGATCCTGTTGTGCCTGTGAATAGGCTGCAGGGGGACGGTGAAGACCAGCAACAGCTTTCAGGGCTGCCACCTTCCGTGTGGGACAAGGAGCCGGACGTGTGCCTTTTCGGAAACAAGCTCTGCCGAGGACGAGAGCCATGAGATGTTCCTCCTCTGGGCAAGCCCGGGTCCCAGATCCTGTTGTGCCTGTGAATAGGCTGCAGGGGGACGGTGAAGACCAGCAACAGCTTCCAGGGCTGCCACCTTCCGTGTGGGACAAGGAGCCGGACGTGTGCCTTCTCGGAAACAGGCTCTGCCGAGGAAGAGAGCCATGAGATGTTCCTCCTCTGGGCAAGCCCCGGTCCTGAATCCTGTTGTGCCTGTGAATAGGCTGCAGGGGGACGGTGAAGACAAGCAACAGCTTTCAGGGCTGCCACCTTCCGTGTGGGACAAGGAGCCGGACATGTGCCTTATCGGAAACAAGCTCTGCCGAGGACGAGAGCCATGCTCCTCTGGGCAAGCCCGGGTCCCAGATCCTGTTGTGCCTGTGAATAGGCTGCAGGGGGACGGTGAAGACCAGCAACAGCTTTCAGGGCTGCCACCTTCACTGTGGGACAAGGAGCCGGACGTGTGCCTTTTCGGAATCAGGCTCTGCCGAGGACGAGAGCCATGAGATGTTCCTCCTCTGGGCAAGCCCGCGTCCAAATCCTGTTGTGCCTGTGAATAGGCTGCAGGGGGACGGTGAAGACCAGCAACAGCTTTCAGGGCTGCCACCTTCCGTGTGGGACAATGAGCCGGATGTGTGCCTTTCTGGAAACAGGCCGTGCCGAGGACGAGAGCCATGAGATGTTCCTCCTCTGGGCAAGCCCCGGTCCTGAATCCTGTTGTGCCTTTGAATAGGCTGCAGGGGGATGGTGAAGACCAGCAACAGCTTTCAGGGCTGCCACCTTCCGTGTGGGACAAGGAGCCGGACGTGTCTTTCTGGATACAGGCCCTGCCGAGGACGAGAGCCATGAGATGTTCCTCCTCTGGGCAAGCCCGGGTCCCAGATCCTGTTGTGCCTGTGAATAGGCTGCAGGGGGACGGTGAAGACCAGCAACAGCTTCCAGGGCTGCCACCTTCCGTGTGGGACAAGGAGCCGGACATGTGCCTTATCGGAAACAAGCTCTGCCGAGGACGAGAGCCATGAGATGTTCCTCCTCTGGGCAAGCCCGGGTCCCAGATCCTGTTGTGCCTGTGAATAGGCTGCAGGGGGACGGTGAACACCAGCAACAGCTTTCACGGCTGCCACCTTCACTGTGGGACAAGGAGCCGGACGTGTGCCTATCCGGAAACAGGCCCTGCCGAGGACGAGAGCCATGAGATGTTCCTCCTCTGGCCAAGCCCGGGTCCCAGATCCTGTTGTGCCTGTGAATAGGCTGCAGGGGGACGGTGAAGACCAGCAACAGCTTTCAGGGCTGCCACCTTCCGTGTGGAACAAGGAGCCGGACGTGTGCCTTTTCGGAATCAGGCTCTGCCGAGGACGAGAGCCATGAGATGTTCCTCCTCTGGGCAAGCCCGCGTCCAAATCCTGTTGTGCCTGTGAATAGGCTGCAGGGGGACGGTGAAGACCAGCAACAGCTTTCACGGCTGCCACATTCCGTGTGGGAAAAGGAGCCGGATGTGTGCCTTTCTGGAAACAGGCCGTGCCGAGGACGAGAGCCATGAGATGTTCCTCCTCTGGGCAAGCCCCGGTCCTGAATCCTGTTGTGCCTTTGAATAGGCTGCAGGGGGATGGTGAAGACCAGCAACAGCTTTCAGGGCTGCCACCTTCCGTGTGGGACAAGGAGCCGGACGTGTCTTTCTGGATACAGGCCCTGCCGAGGACGAGAGCCATGAGATGTTCCTCCTCTGGGCAAGCCCCGGTCCTGAATCCTGTTGTGCCTTTGAATAGGCTGCAGGGGGATGGTGAAGACCAGCAACAGCTTTCAGGGCTGCCACCTTCCGTGTGGGACAAGGAGCCGGATGAATGCCTTTTCGGAAACAGGCTCTGCCGAGGACGAGAGCCATGAGATGTTCCTCCTCTGGGCAAGCCCGGGTCCCAGATCCTGTTGTGCCTGTGAATAGGCTGCAGGGGGACGGTGAAGACCAGCAACAGCTTCCAGGGCTGCCACCTTCCGTGTGGGACAAGGAGCCGGACATGTGCCTTATCGGAAACAAGCTCTGCCGAGGACGAGAGCCATGAGATGTTCCTCCTCTGGGCAAGCCCGGGTCCCAGATCCTGTTGTGCCTGTGAATAGGCTGCAGGGGGACGGTGAACACCAGCAACAGCTTTCACGTCTGCCACCTTCACTGTGGGACAAGGAGCCAGACGTGTGCCTTTCTGGAAACAGGCCGTGCCGAGGACGAGAGCCATGAGATGTTCCTCCTCTGGCCAAGCCCGGGTCCCAGATCCTGTTGTGCCTGTGAATAGGCTGCAGGGGGACGGTGAAGACCAGCAACAGCTTTCAGGGCTGCCACCTTCCGTGTGGGACAAGGAGCCGGACGTGTGCCTTTTCGGAAACAAGCTCTGCCGAGGACGAGAGCCATGAGATGTTCCTCCTCTGGGCAAGCCCGGGTCCCAGATCCTGTTGTGCCTGTGAATAGGCTGCAGGGGGACGGTGAAGACCAGCAACAGCTTCCAGGGCTGCCACCTTCCGTGTGGGACAAGGAGCCGGACGTGTGCCTTCTCGGAAACAGGCTCTGCCGAGGAAGAGAGCCATGAGATGTTCCTCCTCTGGGCAAGCCCCGGTCCTGAATCCTGTTGTGCCTGTGAATAGGCTGCAGGGGGACGGTGAAGACCAGCAACAGCTTTCAGGGCTGCCACCTTCCGTGTGGGACAAGGAGCCGGACATGTGCCTTATCGGAAACAAGCTCTGCCGAGGACGAGAGCCATGAGATGTTCCTCCTCTGGCCAAGCCCGGGTCCCAGATCCTGTTGTGCCTGTGAATAGGCTGCAGGGGGACGGTGAAGACCAGCAACAGCTTTCAGGGCTGCCACCTTCACTGTGGGACAAGGAGCCGGACGTGTGCCTTTTCGGAATCAGGCTCTGCCGAGGACGAGAGCCATGAGATGTTCCTCCTCTGGGCAAGCCCGCGTCCAAATCCTGTTGTGCCTGTGAATAGGCTGCAGGGGGACGGTGAAGACCAGCAACAGCTTTCAGGGCTGCCACCTTCCGTGTGGGACAATGAGCCGGATGTGTGCCTTTCTGGAAACAGGCCGTGCCGAGGACGAGAGCCATGAGATGTTCCTCCTCTGGGCAAGCCCCGGTCCTGAATCCTGTTGTGCCTTTGAATAGGCTGCAGGGGGATGGTGAAGACCAGCAACAGCTTTCAGGGCTGCCACCTTCCGTGTGGGACAAGGAGCCGGACGTGTCTTTCTGGATACAGGCCCTGCCGAGGACGAGAGCCATGAGATGTTCCTCCTCTGGGCAAGCCCGGGTCCCAGATCCTGTTGTGCCTGTGAATAGGCTGCAGGGGGACGGTGAAGACCAGCAACAGCTTCCAGGGCTGCCACCTTCCGTGTGGGACAAGGAGCCGGACATGTGCCTTATCGGAAACAAGCTCTGCCGAGGACGAGAGCCATGAGATGTTCCTCCTCTGGGCAAGCCCGGGTCCCAGATCCTGTTGTGCCTGTGAATAGGCTGCAGGGGGACGGTGAACACCAGCAACAGCTTTCACGGCTGCCACCTTCACTGTGGGAAAAGGAGCCGGACGTGTGCCTATCCGGAAACAGGCCCTGCCGAGGACGAGAGCCATGAGATGTTCCTCCTCTGGCCAAGCCCGGGTCCCAGATCCTGTTGTGCCTGTGAATAGGCTGCAGGGGGACGGTGAAGACCAGCAACAGCTTTCAGGGCTGCCACCTTCCGTGTGGAACAAGGAGCCGGACGTGTGCCTTTTCGGAATCAGGCTCTGCCGAGGACGAGAGCCATGAGATGTTCCTCCTCTGGGCAAGCCCGCGTCCAAATCCTGTTGTGCCTGTGAATAGGCTGCAGGGGGACGGTGAAGACCAGCAACAGCTTTCACGGCTGCCACATTCCGTGTGGGAAAAGGAGCCGGATGTGTGCCTTTCTGAAAACAGGCCGTGCCGAGGACGAGAGCCATGAGATGTTCCTCCTCTGGGCAAGCCCCGGTCCTGAATCCTGTTGTGCCTTTGAATAGGCTGCAGGGGGATGGTGAAGACCAGCAACAGCTTTCAGGGCTGCCACCTTCCGTGTGGGACAAGGAGCCGGACGTGTCTTTCTGGATACAGGCCCTGCCGAGGACGAGAGCCATGAGATGTTCCTCCTCTGGGCAAGCCCCGGTCCTGAATCCTGTTGTGCCTTTGAATAGGCTGCAGGGGGATGGTGAAGACCAGCAACAGCTTTCACGGCAGCCACCTTCACTGTGGGACAAGGAGCCAGACGTGTGCCTATCCAGAAACAGGCCCTGCCGAGGACGAGAGCCATGAGATGTTCCTCCTCTGGCCAAGCCCGGGTCCCAGATCCTGTTGTGCCTGTGAATAGGCTGCAGGGGGACGGTGAAGACCAGCAACAGCTTTCAGGGCTGCCACCTTCCGTGTGGGACAAGGAGCCGGACGTGTGCCTTTTCGGAAACAAGCTCTGCCGAGGACGAGAGCCATGCGATGTTCCTCCTCTGGGCAAGCCCGGGTCCCAGATCCTGTTGTGCCTGTGAATAGGCTGCAGGGGGACGGTGAAGACCAGCAACAGCTTCCAGGGCTGCCACCTTCCGTGTGGGACAAGGAGCCGGACGTGTGCCTTCTTGGAAACAGGCTCTGCCGAGGAAGAGAGCCATGAGATGTTCCTCCTCTGGGCAAGCCCCGGTCCTGAATCCTGTTGTGCCTGTGAATAGGCTGCAGGGGGACGGTGAAGACAAGCAACAGCTTTCAGGGCTGCCACCTTCCGTGTGGGACAAGGAGCCGGACATGTGCCTTATCGGAAACAAGCTCTGCCGAGGACGAGAGCCATGAGATGTTCCTCCTCTGGCCAAGCCCGGGTCCCAGATCCTGTTGTGCCTGTGAATAGGCTGCAGGGGGACGGTGAAGACCAGCAACAGCTTTCAGGGCTGCCACCTTCACTGTGGGACAAGGAGCCGGACGTGTGCCTTTTCGGAATCAGGCTCTGCCGAGGACGAGAGCCATGAGATGTTCCTCCTCTGGGCAAGCCCGCGTCCAAATCCTGTTGTGCCTGTGAATAGGCTGCAGGGGGACGGTGAAGACCAGCAACAGCTTTCAGGGCTGCCACCTTCCGTGTGGGACAATGAGCCGGATGTGTGCCTTTCTGGAAACAGGCCGTGCCGAGGACGAGAGCCATGAGATGTTCCTCCTCTGGGCAAGCCCCGGTCCTGAATCCTGTTGTGCCTTTGAATAGGCTGCAGGGGGATGGTGAAGACCAGCAACAGCTTTCAGGGCTGCCACCTTCCGTGTGGGACAAGGAGCCGGACGTGTCTTTCTGGATACAGGCCCTGCCGAGGACGAGAGCCATGAGATGTTCCTCCTCTGGGCAAGCCCGGGTCCCAGATCCTGTTGTGCCTGTGAATAGGCTGCAGGGGGACGGTGAAGACCAGCAACAGCTTTCAGGGCTGCCACCTTCCGTGTGGGACAAGGAGCCGGACATGTGCCTTATCGGAAACAAGCTCTGCCGAGGACGAGAGCCATGAGATGTTCCTCCTCTGGGCAAGCCCGGGTCCCAGATCCTGTTGTGCCTGTGAATAGGCTGCAGGGGGACGGTGAACACCAGCAACAGCTTTCAGGGCTGCCACCTTCCGTGTGGGACAAGGAGCCGGACGTGTGCCTATCCGGAAACAGGCCCTGCCGAGGACGAGAGCCATGAGATGTTCCTCCTCTGGCCAAGCCCGGGTCCCAGATCCTGTTGTGCCTGTGAATAGGCTGCAGGGGGACGGTGAAGACCAGCAACAGCTTTCAGGGCTGCCACCTTCCGTGTGGAACAAGGAGCCGGACGTGTGCCTTTTCGGAATCAGGCTCTGCCGAGGACGAGAGCCATGAGATGTTCCTCCTCTGGGCAAGCCCGCGTCCAAATCCTGTTGTGCCTGTGAATAGGCTGCAGGGGGACGGTGAAGACCAGCAACAGCTTTCACGGCTGCCACATTCCGTGTGGGAAAAGGAGCCGGATGTGTGCCTTTCTGGAAACAGGCCGTGCCGAGGACGAGAGCCATGAGATGTTCCTCCTCTGGGCAAGCCCCGGTCCTGAATCCTGTTGTGCCTTTGAATAGGCTGCAGGGGGATGGTGAAGACCAGCAACAGCTTTCAGGGCTGCCACCTTCCGTGTGGGACAAGGAGCCGGACGTGTCTTTCTGGATACAGGCCCTGCCGAGGACGAGAGCCATGAGATGTTCCTCCTCTGGGCAAGCCCCGGTCCTGAATCCTGTTGTGCCTTTGAATAGGCTGCAGGGGGATGGTGAAGACCAGCAACAGCTTTCAGGGCTGCCACCTTCCGTGTGGGACAAGGAGCCGGATGAATGCCTTTTCGGAAACAGGCTCTGCCGAGGACGAGAGCCATGAGATGTTCCTCCTCTGGGCAAGCCCGGGTCCCAGATCCTGTTGTGCCTGTGAATAGGCTGCAGGGGGACGGTGAAGACCAGCAACAGCTTCCAGGGCTGCCACCTTCCGTGTGGGACAAGGAGCCGGACATGTGCCTTATCGGAAACAAGCTCTGCCGAGGACGAGAGCCATGAGATGTTCCTCCTCTGGGCAAGCCCGGGTCCCAGATCCTGTTGTGCCTGTGAATAGGCTGCAGGGGGACGGTGAACACCAGCAACAGCTTTCACGGCTGCCACCTTCACTGTGGGACAAGGAGCCAGACGTGTGCCTTTCTGGAAACAGGCCGTGCCGAGGACGAGAGCCATGAGATGTTCCTCCTCTGGCCAAGCCCGGGTCCCAGATCCTGTTGTGCCTGTGAATAGGCTGCAGGGGGACGGTGAAGACCAGCAACAGCTTTCAGGGCTGCCACCTTCCGTGTGGGACAAGGAGCCGGACGTGTGCCTTTTCGGAAACAAGCTCTGCCGAGGACGAGAGCCATGAGATGTTCCTCCTCTGGGCAAGCCCGGGTCCCAGATCCTGTTGTGCCTGTGAATAGGCTGCAGGGGGACGGTGAAGACCAGCAACAGCTTCCAGGGCTGCCACCTTCCGTGTGGGACAAGGAGCCGGACGTGGCCTTCTCGGAAACAGGCTCTGCCGAGGAAGAGAGCCATGAGATGTTCCTCCTCTGGGCAAGCCCCGGTCCTGAATCCTGTTGTGCCTGTGAATAGGCTGCAGGGGGACGGTGAAGACCAGCAACAGCTTTCAGGGCTGCCACCTTCCGTGTGGGACAAGGAGCCGGACATGTGCCTTATCGGAAACAAGCTCTGCCGAGGACGAGAGCCATGAGATGTTCCTCCTCTGGCCAAGCCCGGGTCCCAGATCCTGTTGTGCCTGTGAATAGGCTGCAGGGGGACGGTGAAGACCAGCAACAGCTTTCAGGGCTGCCACCTTCACTGTGGGACAAGGAGCCGGACGTGTGCCTTTTCGGAATCAGGCTCTGCCGAGGACGAGAGCCATGAGATGTTCCTCCTCTGGGCAAGCCCGCGTCCAAATCCTGTTGTGCCTGTGAATAGGCTGCAGGGGGACGGTGAAGACCAGCAACAGCTTTCAGGGCTGCCACCTTCCGTGTGGGACAATGAGCCGGATGTGTGCCTTTCTGGAAACAGGCCGTGCCGAGGACGAGAGCCATGAGATGTTCCTCCTCTGGGCAAGCCCCGGTCCTGAATCCTGTTGTGCCTTTGAATAGGCTGCAGGGGGATGGTGAAGACCAGCAACAGCTTTCAGGGCTGCCACCTTCCGTGTGGGACAAGGAGCCGGACGTGTCTTTCTGGATACAGGCCCTGCCGAGGACGAGAGCCATGAGATGTTCCTCCTCTGGGCAAGCCCGGGTCCCAGATCCTGTTGTGCCTGTGAATAGGCTGCAGGGGGACGGTGAAGACCAGCAACAGCTTCCAGGGCTGCCACCTTCCGTGTGGGACAAGGAGCCGGACATGTGCCTTATCGGAAACAAGCTCTGCCGAGGACGAGAGCCATGAGATGTTCCTCCTCTGGGCAAGCCCGGGTCCCAGATCCTGTTGTGCCTGTGAATAGGCTGCAGGGGGACGGTGAACACCAGCAACAGCTTTCACGGCTGCCACCTTCACTGTGGGACAAGGAGCCGGACGTGTGCCTATCCGGAAACAGGCCCTGCCGAGGACGAGAGCCATGAGATGTTCCTCCTCTGGCCAAGCCCGGGTCCCAGATCCTGTTGTGCCTGTGAATAGGCTGCAGGGGGACGGTGAAGACCAGCAACAGCTTTCAGGGCTGCCACCTTCCGTGTGGAACAAGGAGCCGGACGTGTGCCTTTTCGGAATCAGGCTCTGCCGAGGACGAGAGCCATGAGATGTTCCTCCTCTGGGCAAGCCCGCGTCCAAATCCTGTTGTGCCTGTGAATAGGCTGCAGGGGGACGGTGAAGACCAGCAACAGCTTTCACGGCTGCCACATTCCGTGTGGGAAAAGGAGCCGGATGTGTGCCTTTCTGGAAACAGGCCGTGCCGAGGACGAGAGCCATGAGATGTTCCTCCTCTGGGCAAGCCCCGGTCCTGAATCCTGTTGTGCCTTTGAATAGGCTGCAGGGGGATGGTGAAGACCAGCAACAGCTTTCAGGGCTGCCACCTTCCGTGTGGGACAAGGAGCCGGACGTGTCTTTCTGGATACAGGCCCTGCCGAGGACGAGAGCCATGAGATGTTCCTCCTCTGGCCAAGCCCGGGTCCCAGATCCTGTTGTGCCTGTGAATAGGCTGCAGGGGGACGGTGAAGACCAGCAACAGCTTTCAGGGCTGCCACCTTCCGTGTGGGACTAGGAGCCGGATGAATGCCTTTTCGGAAACAGGCTCTGCCGAGGACGAGAGCCATGAGATGTTCCTCCTCTGGGCAAGCCCGGGTCCCAGATCCTGTTGTGCCTGTGAATAGGCTGCAGGGGGACGGTGAAGACCAGCAACAGCTTCCAGGGCTGCCACCTTCCGTGTGGGACAAGGAGCCGGACATGTTCCTTATCGGAAAGAAGCTCTGCCGAGGACGAGAGCCATGAGATGTTCCTCCTCTGGGCAAGCCCGGGTCCCAGATCCTGTTGTGCCTGTGAATAGGCTGCAGGGGGACGGTGAACACCAGCAACAGCTTCCAGGGCTGCCACCTTCCGTGTGGGACAAGGAGCCAGACGTGTGCCTATCCGGAAACAGGCCCTGCCGAGGACGAGAGCCATGAGATGTTCCTCCTCTGGCCAAGCCCGGGTCCCAGATCCTGTTGTGCCTGTGAATAGGCTGCAGGGGGACGGTGAAGACCAGCAACAGCTTTCAGGGCTGCCACCTTCCGTGTGGGACAAGGAGCCGGACGTGTGCCTTTTCGGAAACAAGCTCTGCCGAGGACGAGAGCCATGAGATGTTCCTCCTCTGGGCAAGCCCGGGTCCCAGATCCTGTTGTGCCTGTGAATAGGCTGCAGGGGGACGGTGAAGACCAGCAACAGCTTTCAGGGCTGCCACCTTCCGTGTGGGACAAGGAGCCGGACGTGTGCCTTCTCGGAAACAGGCTCTGCCGAGGAAGAGAGCCATGAGATATTCCTCCTCTGGGCAAGCCCCGGTCCTGAATCCTGTTGTGCCTGTGAATAGGCTGCAGGGGGACGGTGAAGACCAGCAACAGCTTTCAGGGCTGCCACCTTCCGTGTGGGACAAGGAGCCGGACATGTGCCTTATCGGAAACAAGCTCTGCCGAGGACGAGAGCCATGAGATGTTCCTCCTCTGGCCAAGCCCGGGTCCCAGATCCTGTTGTGCCTGTGAATAGGCTGCAGGGGGACGGTGAAGACCAGCAACAGCTTTCAGGGCTGCCACCTTCACTGTGGGACAAGGAGCCGGACGTGTGCCTTTTCGGAATCAGGCTCTGCCGAGGACGAGAGCCATGAGATGTTCCTCCTCTGGGCAAGCCCGCGTCCAAATCCTGTTGTGCCTGTGAATAGGCTGCAGGGGGACGGTGAAGACCAGCAACAGCTTTCAGGGCTGCCACCTTCCGTGTGGGACAAGGAGCCGGCGTGTGCCTTTCTGGAAACAGGCCGTGCCGAGGACGAGAGCCATGAGATGTTCCTCCTCTGGGCAAGCCCCGGTCCTGAATCCTGTTGTGCCTTTGAATAGGCTGCAGGGGGATGGTGAAGACCAGCAACAGCTTTCAGGGGTGCCACCTTCCGTGTGGGACAAGGAGCCGGACGTGTCTTTCTGGATACAGGCCCTGCCGAGGACGAGAGCCATGAGATGTTCCTCCTCTGGGCAAGCCCGGGTCCCAGATCCTGTTGTGCCTGTGAATAGGCTGCAGGGGGACGGTGAAGACCAGCAACAGCTTCCAGGGCTGCCACCTTCCGTGTGGGACAAGGAGCCGGACATGTGCCTTATCGGAAACAAGCTCTGCCGAGGACGAGAGCCATGAGATGTTCCTCCTCTGGGCAAGCCCGGGTCCCAGATCCTGTTGTGCCTGTGAATAGGCTGCAGGGGGACGGTGAACACCAGCAACAGCTTTCACGGCTGCCACCTTCACTGTGGGACAAGGAGCCGGACGTGTGCCTATCCGGAAACAGGCCCTGCCGAGGACGAGAGCCATGAGATGTTCCTCCTCTGGCCAAGCCCGGGTCCCAGATCCTGTTGTGCCTGTGAATAGGCTGCAGGGGGACGGTGAAGACCAGCAACAGCTTTCAGGGCTGCCACCTTCCGTGTGGGACAAGGAGCCGGACGTGTGCCTTTTCGGAAACAGGATCTGCCGAGGACGAGAGCCATGAGATGTTCCTCCTCTGGGCAAGGCCGGGTCCCAGATCCTGTTGTGCCTGTGAATAGGCTGCAGGGGGACGGTGAAGACCAGCAACAGCTTCCAGGGCTGCCACCTTCCGTGTGGGACAAGGAGCCGGACGTGTGCCTTTTCGGAAACAAGCTCTGCCGAGGACAAGAGCCATGAGATGTTCCTCCTCTGGGCAAGCCCGGGTCCCAGATCCTGTTGTGCCTGTGAATAGGCTGCAGGGGGACGGTGAACACCAGCAACAGCTTTCACGGCTGCCACCTTCCGTGTG
The DNA here is from genome assembly GCF_929443795.1 of Astur gentilis. Taxonomy (NCBI): domain Eukaryota; kingdom Metazoa; phylum Chordata; class Aves; order Accipitriformes; family Accipitridae; genus Astur; species Astur gentilis. The sequence goes on along the minus strand of NW_026060958.1, from coordinate 1,105,754 downwards.
GGACAAGGAGCCGGACGTGTGCCTTTCTGGAAACAGGCCGTGCCGAGGACGAGAGCCATGAGATGTTCCTCCTCTGGCCAAGCCCGGGTCCCAGATCCTGTTGTGCCTGTGAATAGGCTGCAGGGGGACGGTGAAGACCAGCAACAGCTTTCACGGCTGCCACCTTCCGTGTGGGACAAGGAGCCGGATGTGTGCCTTTTCGGAATCAGGCTCTGCCGAGGACGAGAGCCATGAGATGTTCCTCCTCTGACCAAGCCCGGGTCCAAATCCTGTTGTGCCTGTGAATAGGCTGCAGGGGGACGGTGAAGACCAGCAACAGCTTTCAGGGCTGCCACCTTCCGTGTGGGATAAGGAGCCGGATGTGTGCCTTTCTGAAAACAGGCCCTGCCGAGGACGGAGGACGAGAGCCATGAGATGTTCCTCTTCTGGGCAAGGCCGGGTCCCAGATCCTGTTGTGCCTGTGAATAGGCTGCAGGGGGACGGTGAACACCAGCAACAGCTTTCACGGCAGCCACCTTCACTGTGGGACAAGGAGCCGGATGTGTGCCTTTCTGGATACAGGCCGTGCCGAGGACGAGAGCCATGAGATGTTCCTCCTCTGGGCAAGCCCCGGTCCTGAATCCTGTTGTGCCTTTGAATAGGCTGCAGGGGGATGGTGAAGACCAGCAACAGCTTTCAGGGCTGCCACCTTCCGTGTGGGACAAGGAGCCGGACGTGTCTTTCTGGATACAGGCCCTGCCGAGGACGAGAGCCATGAGATGTTCCTCCTCTGGGCAAGGCCGGGTCCCAGATCCTGTTGTGCCTGTGAATAGGCTGCAGGGGGACGGTGAAGACCAGCAACAGCTTTCAGGGCTGCCACCTTCCGTGTGGGACAAGGAGCCGGATGAGTGCCTTTTCGGAAACAGGCTCTGCCGAGGACGAGAGCCATGAGATGTTCCTCCTCTGGGCAAGCCCGGGTCCCAGATCCTGTTGTGCCTGTGAATAGGCTGCAGGGGGACGGTGAAGACCAGCAACAGCTTCCAGGGCTGCCACCTTCCGTGTGGGACAAGGAGCCGGACATGTGCCTTATCGGAAACAAGCTCTGCCGAGGACGAGAGCCATGAGATGTTCCTCCTCTGGGCAAGCCCGGGTCCCAGATCCTGTTGTGCCTGTGAATAGGCTGCAGGGGGACGGTGAACACCAGCAACAGCTTTCACGGCAGCCACCTTCACTGTGGGAGAAGGATCCGGACGTGTGCCTTTCTGGAAACAGGCCGTGCCGAGGACGAGAGCCATGAGATGTTCCTCCTCTGGCCAAGCCCGGGTCCCAGATCCTGTTGTGCCTGTGAATAGGCTGCAGGGGGACGGTGAAGACCAGCAACAGCTTTCAGGGCTGCCACCTTCCGTGTGGAACAAGGAGCCGGACGTGTGCCTTTTCGGAATCAGGCTCTGCCGAGGTCGAGAGCCATGAGATGTTCCTCCTCTGGGCAAGCCCGGGTCCAAATCCTGTTGTGCCTGTGAATAGGCTGCAGGGGGACGGTGAAGACCAGCAACAACTTTCAGGGCTGCCACCTTCCGTGTGGGACAAGGAGCCGGACGTGTGCCTTTCTGGAAACAGGCTCTGCCGAGGACGAGAGCCATGAGATGTTCCTCCTCTGGCCAAGCCCGGGTCCCAGATCCTGTTGTGCCTGTGAATAGGCTGCAGGGGGACGGTGAAGACCAGCAACAGCTTTCAGGGCTGCCACCTTCCGTGTGGGACAAGGAGCCGGACGTGTGCATTTTCGGAAACAGGATCTGCCGAGGTCGAGAGCCATGAGATGTTCCTCCTCTGGGCAAGGCCGGGTCCCAGATCCTGTTGTGCCTGTGAATAGGCTGCAGGGGGACGGTGAAGACCAGCAACAGCTTCCAGGGCTGCCACCTTCCGTGTGGGACAAGGAGCCGGACGTGTGCCTTTTCGGAAACAAGCTCTGCCGAGGACGAGAGCCATGAGATGTTCCTCCTCTGGGCAAGCCCCGGTCCTGAATCCTGTTGTGCCTTTGAATAGGCTGCAGGGGGATGGTGAAGACCAGCAACAGATTTCAGGGCTGCCACCTTCCGTGTGGGACAAGGAGCCGGACGTGTCTTTCTGGATACAGGCCCTGCCGAGGACGAGAGCCATGACATGTTCCTCCTCTGGCCAAGCCCGGGTCCCAGATCCTGTTGTGCCTGTGAATAGGCTGCAGGGGGACGGTGAAGACCAGCAACAGCTTTCAGGGCTGCCACCTTCCGTGTGGGACAAGGAGCCGGATGAATGCCTTTTCGGAAACAGGCTCTGTCGAGGACGAGAGCCATGAGATGTTCCTCCTCTGGGCAAGCCCGGGTCCCAGATCCTGTTGTGCCTGTGAATAGGCTGCAGGGGGACGGTGAAGACCAGCAACAGCTTCCAGGGCTGCCACCATCCGTGTGGGACAAGGAGCTGGACATGTGCCTTATCGGAAACAAGCTCTGCCGAGGACGAGAGCCATGAGATGTTCCTCCTCTGGGCAAGCCCGGGTCCCAGATCCTGTTGTGCCTGTGAATAGGCTGCAGGGGGACGGTGAACACCAGCAACAGCTTCCACGGCTGCCACCTTCCGTGTGGGACAAGGAGCCGGACGTGTGCCTTTTCGGAAACAAGCTCTGCCGAGGACGAGAGCCATGAGATGTTCCTCCTCTGGGCAAGCCCGGGTCCCAGATCCTGTTGTGCCTGTGAATAGGCTGCAGGGGGACGGTGAACACCAGCAACAGCTTTCACGGCAGCCACCTTCACTGTGGGAAAAGGAGCCGGACGTGTGCCTTTCTGGAAACAGGCCGTGCCGAGGACGAGAGCCATGAGATGTTCCTCCTCTGGCCAAGCCCGGGTCCCAGATCCTGTTGTGCCTGTGAATAGGCTGCAGGGGGACGGTGAAGACCAGCAACAGCTTTCAGGGCTGCCACCTTCCGTGTGGGACAATGAGCCGGACGTGTGCCTTTTCGGAATCAGGCTCTGCCGAGGTCGAGAGCCATGAGATCTTCCTCCTCTGGGCAAGCCCGGGTCCAAATCCTGTTGTGCCTGTGAATAGGCTGCAGGGGGACGGTGAAGACCAGCAACAGCTTTCAGGGCTGCCACCTTCCGTGTGGGACAAGGAGCCGGACGTGTGCCTTTCTGGAAACAGGCTCTGCCGAGGACGAGAGCCATGAGATGTTCCTCCTCTGGCCAAGCCCGGGTCCCAGATCCTGTTGTGCCTGTGAATAGGCTGCAGGGGGACGGTGAAGACCAGCAACAGCTTTCAGGGCTGCCACCTTCCGTGTGGGACAAGGAGCCGGACGTGTGCATATTCGGAAACAGGATCTGCAGAGGACGAGAGCCATGAGATGTTCCTCCTCTGGGCAAGCCCGCGTCCAAATCCTGTTGTGCCTGTGAATAGGCTGCAGGGGGACGGTGAAGACCAGCAACAGCTTTCAGGGCTGCCACCTTCCGTGTGGGACAAGGAGCCGGACGTGTCTTTCTGGATACAGGCCCTGCCGAGGACGAGAGCCATGAGATGTTCCTCCTCTGGGCAAGCCCGGGTCCCAGATCCTGTTGTGCCTGTGAATAGGCTGCAGGGGGACGGTGAAGACCAGCAACAGCTTTCATGGCTGCCACATTCCGTGTGTGACAATGAGCCGGATGAGTGCCTTTTCGGAAACAGGCTCTGCCGAGGACGAGAGCCATGAGATGTTCCTCCTCTGGGCAAGCCCGGGTCCCAGATCCTGTTGTGCCTGTGAATAGGCTGCAGGGGGACGGTGAAGACCAGCAACAGCTTTCATGGCTGCCACCTTCCGTGTGTGACAATGAGCCGGATGAGTGCCTTTTCGGAAACAGGCTCTGCCGAGGACGAGAGCCATGAGATGTTCCTCCTCTGGCCAAGCCCGGGTCCCAGATCCTGTTGTGCCTGTGAATAGGCTGCAGGGGGACGGTGAAGACCAGCAACAGCTTCCAGGGCTGCCACCTTCCGTGTGGGACAAGGAGCCGGTCTTGCGCCTTTTCGGAAACAGGCTCTGCCGAGGATGAGAGCCATGAGATGTTCCTCCTCTGGGCAAGCCCGGTTCCTGAATCCTGTTGTGCCTGTGAATAGGCTGCAGGGGGACGGTGAACACCAGCAACAGCTTTCAGGGCTGCCACCTTCCGTGTGGGACAAGGAGCCGGACGTGCCTTTCTGGATACAGGCCCTGCCGAGGACGAGAGCCATGAGATGTTCCTCCTCTGGGCAAGCCCGGGTCCCAGATCCTGTTGTGCCTGTGAATAGGCTGCAGGGGGACGGTGAAGACCAGCAACAGCTTTCAGGGCTGCCACCTTCCGTGTGGGACAAGGAGCCGGACGTGTGCATATTCGGAAACAGGATCTGCCGAGGACGAGAGCCATGAGATGTTCCTCCTCTGGGCAAGCCCGCGTCCAAATCCTATTGTGCCTGTGAATAGGCTGCAGGGCGACGGTGAAGACCAGCAACAGCTTTCACAGCTGCCACCTTCCGTGTGGAACAAGGAGCCGGACGTGTCTTTCTGGATACAGGCCCTGCCGAGGACGAGAGCCATGAGATGTTCCTCCTCTGGGCAAGCCCGGGTCCCAGATCCTGTTGTGCCTGTGAATAGGCTGCAGGGGGACGGTGAAGACCAGCAACAGCTTTCATGGCTGCCACCTTCCGTGTGTGACAATGAGCCGGATGAGTGCCTTTTCGGAAACAGGCTCTACCGAGGACGAGAGCCATGAGATGTTCCTCCTCTGGGCAAGCCCGGGTCCCAGATCCTGTTGTGCCTGTGAATAGGCTGCAGGGAGACGGTGAAGACCAGCAACAGCTTCCAGGGCTGCCACCTTCCGTGTGGGACAAGGAGCCGGACGTGTGCCTTTTCGGAATCAGGCTCTGCCGAGGACGAGAGCCATGAGATGTTCCTCCTCTGGCCAAGCCCGGGTCCAAATCCTGTTGTGCCTGTGAATAGGCTGCAGGGGGACGGTGAAGACCAGCAACAGCTTCCAGGGCTGCCACCTTCCATGTGGGACAAGGAGCCGGACATGTGCCTTATCGGAAACAAGCTCTGCCGAGGACGAGAGCCATGAGATGTTCCTCCTCTGGGCAAGCCCGGGTCCCAGATCCTGTTGTGCCTGTGAATAGGCTGCAGGGGGACAGTGAACACCAGCAACAGCTTTCACGGCTGCCACCTTCACTGTGGGACAAGGAGCCGGACGTGTGCCTTTCTGGAAACAGGCCGTGCCGAGGACGAGAGCCATGAGATGTTCCTCCTCTGGCCAAGCCCGGGTCCCAGATCCTGTTGTGCCTGTGAATAGGCTGCAGGGGGACGGTGAAGACCAGCAACAGCTTTCAGGGCTGCCACCTTCCGTGTGGAACAAGGAGCCGGACGTGTGCCTTTTCGGAATCAGGCTCTGCCGAGGTCGAGAGCCATGAGATCTTCCTCCTCTGGGCAAGCCCGGGTCCAAATCCTGTTGTGCCTGTGAATAGGCTGCAGGGGGACGGTGAAGACCAGCAACAGCTTTCAGGGCTGCCACCTTCCGTGTGGGACAAGGAGCCGGACGAGTGCCTTTCTGGAAACAGGCTCTGCCGAGGACGAGAGCCATGAGATGTTCCTCCTCTGGGCAAGCCCGGGTCCTGAATCCTGTTGTGCCTGTGAATAGGCTGCAGGGGGACGGTGAAGACCAGCAACAGCTTTCAGGGCTGCCACCTTCCGTGTGGGACAATGAGCCGGACGTGTCTTTCTGGATACAGGCCCTGCCGAGGACGAGAGCCATGAGATGTTCCTCCTCTGGGCAAGCCCGGGTCCCAGATCCTGTTGTGCCTGTGAATAGGCTGCAGGGGGACGGTGAAGACCAGCAACAGCTTTCAGGGCTGCCACCTTCCGTGTGGGACAAGGAGCCGGACGTGTGCATTTTCGGAAACAGGATCTGCCGAGGACGAGAGCCATGAGATGTTCCTCCTCTGGGCAAGGCCGGGTCCCAGATCCTGTTGTGCCTGTGAATAGGCTGCAGGGGGACGGTGAAGACCAGCAACAGCTTCCAGGGCTGCCACCTTCCGTGTGGGACAAGGAGCCGGATGTGTGCCTTTTCGGAAACAAGCTCTGCCGAGGACGAGAGACATGAGATGTTCCTCCTCTGGGCAAGCCCGGGTCCCAGATCCTGTTGTGCCTGTGAATAGGCTGCAGGGGGACGGTGAAGACCAGCAACAGCTTTCACGGCTGCCACCTTCCGTGTGGGACAAGGAGCCGGACGTGTGCCTTTCTGGAAACAGGCCGTGCCGAGGACGAGAGCCATGAGATGTTCCTCCTCTGGCCAAGCCCGGGTCCCAGATCCTGTTGTGCCTGTGAATAGGCTGCAGGGGGACGGTGAAGACCAGCAACAGCTTTCAGGGCTGCCACCTTCCGTGTGGGACAATGAGCCGGACGTGTGCCTTTCTGGAAACAGACCCTGCCGAGGAGGGAGGACGAGAGCCATGAGATGTTCCTCCTCTGGGCAAGCCCGGGTCCCAGATCCTGTTGTGCCTGTGAATAGGCTGCAGGGGGACGGTGAAGACCAGCAACAGCTTCCAGGGCTGCCACCTTCCGTGTGGGACAAGGAGCCGGACATGTGCCTTATCGGAAACAAGCTCTGCCGAGGACGAGAGCCATGAGATGTTCCTCCTCTGGGCAAGGCCGGGTCCAAGATCCTGTTGTGCCTGTGAATAGGCTGCAGGGGGACGGTGAAGACCAGCAACAGCTTTCAGGGCTGCCACCTTCCGTCTGGGACAAGGAGCCGGACGTGTGCCTTTTCGGAAAAAAGCTCTGCCGAGGACGAGAGCCATGAGATGTTCCTCCTCTGGGCAAGCCCGGGTCCCAGATCCTGTTGTGCCTGTGAATAGGCTGCAGGGGGACGGTGAACACCAGCAACAGCTTTCACGGCAGCCACCTTCACTGTGGGACAAGGAGCCGGACGTGTGCCTTTCTGGAAACAGGCCGTGCCGATGACGAGAGCCATGAGATGTTCCTCCTCTGGCCAAGCCCGGGTCCCAGATCCTGTTGTGCCTGTGAATAGGCTGCAGGGGGACGGTGAAGACCAGCAACAGCTTCCAGGGCTGCCACCTTCCGTGTGGGACAAGGAGCCGGACGTGTGCCTTTTCGGAAACAAGCTCTGCCGAGGACGAGAGCCATGAGATGTTCCTCCTCTGGGCAAGCCCGGGTCCCAGATCCTGTTGTGCCTGTGAATAGGCTGCAGGGGGACGGTGAAGACCAGCAACAGCTTTCACGGCTGCCACCTTCCGTGTGGGACAAGGAGCCGGACGTGTGCCTTTCTGGAAACAGGCCGTGCCGAGGACGAGAGCCATGAGATGTTCCTCCTCTGGCCAAGCCCGGGTCCCAGATCCTGTTGTGCCTGTGAATAGGCTGCAGGGGGACGGTGAAGACCAGCAACAGCTTTCAGGGCTGCCACCTTCCGTGTGGGACAAGGAGCCGGACGAGTGCCTTTCTGGAAACAGGCTCTGCCGAGGACGAGAGCCATGAGATGTTCCTCCTCTGGGCAAGCCCGGGTCCTGAATCCTGTTGTGCCTGTGAATAGGCTGCAGGGGGATGGTGAAGACCAGCAACAGCTTTCAGGGCTGCCACCTTCCGTGTGGGACAAGGAGCCGGACGTGTCTTTCTGGATACAGGCCCTGCCGAGGACGAGAGCCATGAGATGTTCCTCCTCTGGGCAAGCCCGGGTCCCAGATCCTGTTGTGCCTGTGAATAGGCTGCAGGGGGACGGTGAAGACCAGCAACAGCTTTCAGGGCTGCCACCTTCCGTGTGGGACAAGGAGCCGGACGTGTGCATTTTCGGAAACAGGATCTGCCGAGGACGAGAGCCATGAGATGTTCCTCCTCTGGGCAAGGCCGGGTCCCAGATCCTGTTGTGCCTGTGAATAGGCTGCAGGGGGACGGTGAAGACCAGCAACAGCTTCCAGGGCTGCCACCTTCCGTGTGGGACAAGGAGCCGGACGTGTGCCTTTTCGGAAACAAGCTCTGCCGAGGACGAGAGCCATGAGATGTTCCTCCTCTGGGCAAGCCCGGGTCCCAGATCCTGTTGTGCCTGTGAATAGGCTGCAGGGGGACGGTGAAGACCAGCAACAGCTTTCACGGCTGCCACCTTCCGTGTGGGACAAGGAGCCGGACGTGTGCCTTTCTGGAAACAGGCCGTGCCGAGGACGAGAGCCATGAGATGTTCCTCCTCTGGCCAAGCCCGGGTCCCAGATCCTGTTGTGCCTGTGAATAGGCTGCAGGGGGACGGTGAAGACCAGCAACAGCTTTCAGGGCTGCCACCTTCCGTGTGGGACAATGAGCCGGACGTGTGCCTTTCTGGAAACAGACCCTGCCGAGGAGGGAGGACGAGAGCCATGAGATGTTCCTCCTCTGGGCAAGCCCGGGTCCCAGATCCTGTTGTGCCTGTGAATAGGCTGCAGGGGGACGGTGAAGACCAGCAACAGCTTCCAGGGCTGCCACCTTCCGTGTGGGACAAGGAGCCGGACATGTGCCTTATCGGAAACAAGCTCTGCCGAGGACGAGAGCCATGAGATGTTCCTCCTCTGGGCAAGGCCGGGTCCAAGATCCTGTTGTGCCTGTGAATAGGCTGCAGGGGGACGGTGAAGACCAGCAACAGCTTTCAGGGCTGCCACCTTCCGTCTGGGACAAGGAGCCGGACGTGTGCCTTTTCGGAAAAAAGCTCTGCCGAGGACGAGAGCCATGAGATGTTCCTCCTCTGGGCAAGCCCGGGTCCCAGATCCTGTTGTGCCTGTGAATAGGCTGCAGGGGGACGGTGAACACCAGCAACAGCTTTCACGGCAGCCACCTTCACTGTGGGACAAGGAGCCGGACGTGTGCCTTTCTGGAAACAGGCCGTGCCGATGACGAGAGCCATGAGATGTTCCTCCTCTGGCCAAGCCCGGGTCCCAGATCCTGTTGTGCCTGTGAATAGGCTGCAGGGGGACGGTGAAGACCAGCAACAGCTTCCAGGGCTGCCACCTTCCGTGTGGGACAAGGTGCCGGACGTGTGCCTTTTCGGAAACAAGCTCTGCCGAGGACGAGAGCCATGAGATGTTCCTCCTCTGGGCAAGCCCGGGTCCCAGATCCTGTTGTGCCTGTGAATAGGCTGCAGGGGGACGGTGAAGACCAGCAACAGCTTTCACGGCTGCCACCTTCACTGTGGGACAAGGAGCCGGACGTGTGCCTTTCTGGAAACAGGCCGTGCCGAGGACGAGAGCCATGAGATGTTCCTCCTCTGGCCAAGCCCGGGTCCCAGATCCTGTTGTGCCTGTGAATAGGCTGCAGGGGGACGGTGAAGACCAGCAACAGCTTTCAGGGCTGCCACCTTCCGTGTGGGACAATGAGCCGGACGTGTGCCTTTCTGGAAACAGACCCTGCCGAGGAGGGAGGACGAGAGCCATGAGATGTTCCTCCTCTGGGCAAGCCCGGGTCCCAGATCCTGTTGTGCCTGTGAATAGGCTGCAGGGGGACGGTGAAGACCAGCAACAGCTTCCAGGGCTGCCACCTTCCGTGTGGGACAAGGAGCCGGACATGTGCCTTATCGGAAACAAGCTCTGCCGAGGACGAGAGCCATGAGATGTTCCTCCTCTGGGCAAGCCCGGGTCCCAGATCCTGTTGTGCCTGTGAATAGGCTGCAGGGGGACGGTGAACACCAGCAACAGCTTCCAGGGCTGCCACCTTCCGTGTGGGACAAGGAGCCGGACGTGTGCCTTTTCGGAAACAAGCTCTGCCGAGGACGAGAGCCATGAGATGTTCCTCCTCTGGGCAAGCCCGGGTCCCAGATCCTGTTGTGCCTGTGAATAGGCTGCAGGGGGACGGTGAAGACCAGCAACAGCTTTCACGGCAGCCACCTTCACTGTGGGACAAGGAGCCGGACGTGTGCCTTTCTGGAAACAGGCCGTGCCGAGGACGAGAGCCATGAGATGTTCCTCCTCTGGCCAAGCCCGGGTCCCAGATCCTGTTGTGCCTGTGAATAGGCTGCAGGGGGACGGTGAAGACCAGCAACAGCTTTCAGGGCTGCCACCTTCACTGTGGGACAAGGAGCCGGACGTGTGCCTTTTCGGAAACAAGCTCTGCCGAGGACGAGAGCCATGAGATGTTCCTCCTCTGGGCAAGCCCGCGTCCAAATCCTGTTGTGCCTGTGAATAGGCTGCAGGGGGACGGTGAAGACCAGCAACAGCTTTCAGGGCTGCCACCTTCCGTGTGGGACAATGAGCCGGATGTGTGCCTTTTCGGAAACAGGCCGTGCCGAGGACGAGAGCCATGAGATGTTCCTCCTCTGGGCAAGGCCGGGTCCCAGATCCTGTTGTGCCTGTGAATAGGCTGCAGGGGGACGGTGAACACCAGCAACAGCTTTCACGGCTGCCACCTTCACTGTGGGACAAGGAGCCGGACGTGTGCCTATCCGGAAACAGGCCCTGCCGAGGACGAGAGCCATGAGATGTTCCTCCTCTGGCCAAGCCCGGGTCCCAGATCCTGTTGTGCCTGTGAATAGGCTGCAGGGGGACGGTGAAGACCAGCAACAGCTTTCAGGGCTGCCACCTTCCGTGTGGAACAAGGAGCCGGACGTGTGCCTTTTCGGAATCAGGCTCTGCCGAGGTCGAGAGCCATGAGATCTTCCTCCTCTGGGCAAGCCCGGGTCCAAATCCTGTTGTGCCTGTGAATAGGCTGCAGGGGGACGGTGAAGACCAGCAACAGCTTTCAGGGCTGCCACCTTCCGTGTGGGACAAGGAGCCGGACGTGTGCATTTTAGGAAACAGGATCTGCCGAGGACGAGAGCCATGAGATGTTCCTCCTCTGGGCAAGGCCGGGTCCCAGATCCTGTTGTGCCTGTGAATAGGCTGCAGGGGGACGGTGAAGACCAGCAACAGCTTCCAGGGCTGCCACCTTCCGTGTGGGACAAGGAGCCGGACGTGTGCCTTTTCGGAAACAAGCTCTGCCGAGGACGAGAGCCATGAGATGTTCCTCCTCTGGGCAAGCCCGGGTCCCAGATCCTGTTGTGCCTGTGAATAGGCTGCAGGGGGACGGTGAACACCAGCAACAGCTTTCACGGCTGCCACCTTCCGTGTGGGACAAGGAGCCGGACGTGTGCCTTTCTGGAAACAGGCCGTGCCGAGGACGAGAGCCATGAGATGTTCCTCCTCTGGCCAAGCCCGGGTCCCATATCCTGTTGTGCCTGTGAATAGGCTGCAGGGGGACGGTGAAGACCAGCAACAGCTTTCACGGCTGCCACCTTCCGTGTGGGACAAGGAGCCGGATGTGTGCCTTTTCGGAATCAGGCTCTGCCGAGGACGAGAGCCATGAGATGTTCCTCCTCTGACCAAGCCCGGGTCCAAATCCTGTTGTGCCTGTGAATAGGCTGCAGGGGGACGGTGAAGACCAGCAACAGCTTTCAGGGCTGCCACCTTCCGTGTGGGACAATGAGCCGGATGTGTGCCTTTCTGGAAACAGGCCCTGCCGAGGACGGAGGACGAGAGCCATGAGATGTTCCTCCTCTGGGCAAGCCCGGGTCCCAGATCCTGTTGTGCCTGTGAATAGGCTGCAGGGGGACGGTGAACACCAGCAACAGCTTTCACGGCAGCCACCTTCACTGTGGGACAAGGAGCCGGACGTGTGCCTTTCTGGAAACAGGCCGTGCCGAGGACAAGAGCCATGAGATGTTCCTCCTCTGGGCAAGCCCGGGTCCCAGATCCTGTTGTGCCTGTGAATAGGCTGCAGGGGGACGGTGAAGACCAGCAACATCTTTCAGGGCTGCCACCTTCACTGTGGGACAAGGAGCCGGACGTGTGCCTTTTCGGAATCAGGCTCTGCCGAGGACGAGAGCCATGAGATGTTCCTCCTCTGGGCAAGCCCGCGTCCAAATCCTGTTGTGCCTGTGAATAGGCTGCAAGGGGACGGTGAAGACCAGCAACAGCTTTCAGGGCTGCCACCTTCCGTGTGGGACAAGGAGCCGGACGTGTCTTTCTGGATACAGGCCCTGCCGAGGACGAGAGCCATGAGATGTTCCTTCTCTGGGCAAGCCCGGGTTCCAGATCCTGTTGTGCCTGTGAATAGGGTGCAGGGGGACGGTGAAGACCAGCAACAGCTTCCAGGGCTGCCACCTTCCGTGTGGGACAAGGAGCCGGATGAGTGCCTTTTCGGAAACAGTCTCTGCAGAGGACGAGAGCCATGAGATGTTCCTCCTCTGGGCAAGCCCGGGTCCCAGATCCTGTTGTGCCTGTGAATAGGCTGCAGGGGGACGGTGAAGACCAGCAACAGCTTTCAGGGCTGCCACCATCCGTGTGGGACAATGAGCCGGATGTGTGCCTTTTCGGAAACAGGCCGTGCCGAGGACGAGAGCCATGAGATGTTCCTCCTCTGGGCAAGCCCCGGTCCTGAATCCTGTTGTGCCTTTGAATAGGCTGCAGGGGGATGGTGAAGACCAGCAACAGCTTTCAGGGCTGCCACCTTCCGTGTGGGACAAGAAGCCGGACGTGTCTTTCTGGATACAGGCCCTGCCGAGGACGAGAGCCATGAGATGTTCCTCCTCTGGCCAAGCCCGGGTCCCAGATCCTGTTGTGCCTGTGAATAGGCTGCAGGGGGACGGTGAACACCAGCAACAGCTTTCACGGCTGCCACCTTCACTGTGGGACAAGGAGCCGGACGTGTGCCTATCCGGAAACAGGCCCTGCCGAGGACGAGAGCCATGAGATGTTCCTCCTCTGGCCAAGCCCGGGTCCCAGATCCTGTTGTGCCTGTGAATAGGCTGCAGGGGGACGGTGAAGACCAGCAACAGCTTTCAGGGCTGCCACCTTCCGTGTGGAACAAGGAGCCGGACGTGTGCCTTTTCGGAATCAGGCTCTGCCGAGGTCGAGAGCCATGAGATCTTCCTCCTCTGGGCAAGCCCGGGTCCAAATCCTGTTGTGCCTGTGAATAGGCTGCAGGGGGACGGTGAAGACCAGCAACATCTTTCAGGGCTGCCACCTTCCGTGTGGGACAAGGAGCCGGATGAGTGCCTTTTCAGAAACAGGCTCTGCCGAGGACGAGAGCCATGAGATGTTCCTCCTCTGGGCAAGCCCGGGTCCTGAATCCTGTTGTGCCTGTGAATAGGCTGCAGGGGGACGGTGAAGACCAGCAACAGCTTTCAGGGCTGCCACCTTCCGTGTGGGACAAGGAGCCAGACGTGTGCCTTTTCGGAAACAAGCTCTGCCGAGGACGAGAGCCATGAGATGTTCCTCCTCTGGGCAAGGCCGGGTCCCAGATCCTGTTGTGCCTGTGAATAGGCTGCAGGGGGACGGTGAAGACCAGCAACAGCTTCCAGGGCTGCCACCTTCCGTGTGGGACAAGGAGCCGGACTTGTGCCTTTTCGGAAACAAGCTCTGCCGAGGACGAGAGCCATGAGATGTTCCTCCTCTGGGCAAGCCCGGGTCCCAGATCCTGTTGTGCCTGTGAATAGGCTGCAGGGGGACGGTGAACACCAGCAACAGCTTTCACGGCTGCCACCTTCCGTGTGGGACAAGGATCCGGACGTGTGCCTTTCTGGAAACAGGCCGTGCCGAGGACGAGAGCCATGAGATGTTCCTCCTCTGGCCAAGCCCGGGTCCCAGATCCTGTTGTGCCTGTGAATAGGCTGCAGGGGGACGGTGAAGACCAGCAACAGCTTTCAGGGCTGCCACCTTCCGTGTGGGACAAGGAGCCAGATGTGTGCCTTTTCGGAATCAGGCTCTGCCGAGGACGAGAGCCATGAGATGTTCCTCCTCTGACCAAGCCCGGGTCCAAATCCTGTTGTGCCTGTGAATAGGCTGCAGGGGGACGGTGAAGACCAGCAACAGCTTTCAGGGCTGCCACCTTCCGTGTGGGACAATGAGCCGGATGTGTGCCTTTCTGGAAACAGGCCCTGCCGAGGACGGAGGACGAGAGCCATGAGATGTTCCTCCTCTGGGCAAGCCCGGGTCCCAGATCCTGTTGTGCCTGTGAATAGGCTGCAGGGGGACGGTGAACACCAGCAACAGCTTTCACGGCAGCCACCTTCACTGTGGGACAAGGAGCCGGACGTGTGCCTTTCTGGAAACAGGCCGTGCCGAGGACGAGAGCCATGAGATGTTCCTCCTCTGGGCAAGCCCGGGTCCCAGATCCTGTTGTGCCTGTGAATAGGCTGCAGGGGGACGGTGAAGACCAGCAACAGCTTTCAGGGCTGCCACCTTCACTGTGGGACAAGGAGCCGGACGTGTGCCTTTTCGGAATCAGGCTCTGCCGAGGACGAGAGCCATGAGATGTTCCTCCTCTGGGCAAGCCCGCGTCCAAATCCTGTTGTGCCTGTGAATAGGCTGCAAGGGAACGGTGAAGACCAGCAACAGCTTTCAGGGCTGCCACCTTCCGTGTGGGACAAGGAGCCGGACGTGTCTTTCTGGATACAGGCCCTGCCGAGGACGAGAGCCATGAGATGTTCCTTCTCTGGGCAAGCCCGGGTTCCAGATCCTGTTGTGCCTGTGAATAGGCTGCAGGGGGACGGTGAAGACCAGCAACAGCTTCCAGGGCTGCCACCTTCCGTGTGGGACAAGGAGCCGGATGAGTGCCTTTTCGGAAACAGTCTCTGCAGAGGACGAGAGCCATGAGATGTTCCTCCTCTGGGCAAGCCCGGGTCCCAGATCCTGTTGTGCCTGTGAATAGGCTGCAGGGGGACGGTGAAGACCAGCAACAGCTTTCAGGGCTGCCACCTTCCGTGTGGGACAATGAGCCGGATGTGTGCCTTTTCGGAAACAGGCCGTGCCGAGGACGAGAGCCATGAGATGTTCCTCCTCTGGGCAAGCCCCGGTCCTGAATCCTGTTGTGCCTTTGAATAGGCTGCAGGGGGATGGTGAAGACCAGCAACAGCTTTCAGGGCTGCCACCTTCCGTGTGGGACAAGAAGCCGGACGTGTCTTTCTGGATACAGGCCCTGCCGAGGACGAGAGCCATGAGATGTTCCTCCTCTGGCCAAGCCCGGGTCCCAGATCCTGTTGTGCCTGTGAATAGGCTGCAGGGGGACGGTGAACACCAGCAACAGCTTTCACGGCTGCCACCTTCACTGTGGGACAAGGAGCCGGACGTGTGCCTATCCGGAAACAGGCCCTGCCGAGGACGAGAGCCATGAGATGTTCCTCCTCTGGCCAAGCCCGGGTCCCAGATCCTGTTGTGCCTGTGAATAGGCTGCAGGGGGACGGTGAAGACCAGCAACAGCTTTCAGGGCTGCCACCTTCCGTGTGGAACAAGGAGCCGGACGTGTGCCTTTTCGGAATCAGGCTCTGCCGAGGTCGAGAGCCATGAGATCTTCCTCCTCTGGGCAAGCCCGGGTCCAAATCCTGTTGTGCCTGTGAATAGGCTGCAGGGGGACGGTGAAGACCAGCAACAGCTTTCAGGGCTGCCACCTTCCGTGTGGGACAAGGAGCCGGATGAGTGCCTTTTCAGAAACAGGCTCTGCCGAGGACGAGAGCCATGAGATGTTCCTCCTCTGGGCAAGCCCGGGTCCTGAATCCTGTTGTGCCTGTGAATAGGCTGCAGGGGGACGGTGAAGACCAGCAACAGCTTTCAGGGCTGCCACCTTCCGTGTGGGACAAGGAGCCGGACATGTGCCTTTTCGGAAACAAGCTCTGCCGAGGACGAGAGCCATGAGATGTTCCTCCTCTGGGCAAGGCCGGGTCCCAGATCCTGTTGTGCCTGTGAATAGGCTGCAGGGGGACGGTGAAGACCAGCAACAGCTTCCAGGGCTGCCACCTTCCGTGTGGGACAAGGAGCCGGACGTGTGCCTTTTCGGAAACAAGCTCTGCCGAGGACGAGAGCCATGAGATGTTCCTCCTCTGGGCAAGCCCGGGTCCCAGATCCTGTTGTGCCTGTGAATAGGCTGCAGGGGGACGGTGAACACCAGCAACAGCTTTCACGGCTGCCACCTTCCGTGTGGGACAAGGATCCGGACGTGTGCCTTTCTGGAAACAGGCCGTGCCGAGGACGAGAGCCATGAGATGTTCCTCCTCTGGCCAAGCCCGGGTCCCAGATCCTGTTGTGCCTGTGAATAGGCTGCAGGGGGACGGTGAAGACCAGCAACAGCTTTCACGGCTGCCACCTTCACTGTGGGACAAGGAGCCGGATGTGTGCCTTTTCGGAATCAGGCTCTGCCGAGGACGAGAGCCATGAGATGTTCCTCCTCTGACCAAGCCCGGGTCCAAATCCTGTTGTGCCTGTGAATAGGCTGCAGGGGGACGGTGAAGACCAGCAACAGCTTTCAGGGCTGCCACCATCCGTGTGGGACAATGAGCCGGATGTGTGCCTTTCTGGAAACAGGCCCTGCCGAGGTCGGAGGACGAGAGCCATGAGATGTTCCTCCTCTGGGCAAGCCCGGGTCCCAGATCCTGTTGTGCCTGTGAATAGGCTGCAGGGGGACGGTGAACACCAGCAACAGCTTTCACGGCAGCCACCTTCACTGTGGGACAAGGAGCCGGACGTGTGCCTTTCTGGAAACAGGCCGTGCCGAGGACGAGAGCCATGAGATGTTCCTCCTCTGGGCAAGCCCGGGTCCCAGATCCTGTTGTGCCTGTGAATAGGCTGCAGGGGGACGGTGAAGACCAGCAACAGCTTTCAGGGCTGCCACCTTCACTGTGGGACAAGGAGCCGGACGTGTGCCTTTTCGGAATCAGGCTCTGCCGAGGACGAGAGCTATGAGATGTTCCTCCTCTGGGCAAGCCCGCGTCCAAATCCTGTTGTGCCTGTGAATAGGCTGCAAGGGGACGGTGAAGACCAGCAACAGCTTTCAGGGCTGCCACCTTCACTGTGGGACAATGAGCCGGATGTGTGACTTTCTGGAAACAGGCTCTGCCGAGGACGAGAGCCATGAGATGTTCCTCCTCTGGGCAAGCCCCGGTCCTGAATCCTGTTGTGCCTTTGAATAGGCTGCAGGGGGATGGTGAAGACCAGCAACAGCTTTCAGGGCTGCCACCTTCCGTGTGGGACAAGAAGCCGGACGTGTCTTTCTGGATACAGGCCCTGCCGAGGACGAGAGCCATGAGATGTTCCTCCTCTGGGCAAGCCCGGGTCCCAGATCCTGTTGTGCCTGTGAATAGGCTGCAGGGGGACGGTGAAGACCAGCAACAGCTTTCAGGGCTGCCACCTTCCGTGTGGGACAAGGAGCCGGATGAATGCCTTTTCGGAAACAGGCTCTGCCGAGGACGAGAGCCATGAGATGTTCCTCCTCTGGGCAAGCCCGGGTCCCAGATCCTGTTGTGCCTGTGAATAGGCTGCAGGGGGACGGTGAAGACCAGCAACAGCTTTCAGGGCTGCCACCTTCCGTGTGGGACAAGGAGCCGGACATGTGCGTTATCGGAAACAAGCTCTGCCGAGGACGAGAGCCATGAGATGTTCCTCCTCTGGGCAAGCCCGGGTCCCAGATCCTGTTGTGCCTTTGAATAGGCTGCAGGGGGACGGTGAACACCAGCAACAGCTTTCACGGCAGCCACCTTCCGTGTGGGACAAGGAGCCGGACGTGTGCCTTTCTGGAAACAGGCCGTGCCGAGGACGAGAGCCATGAGATGTTCCTCCTCTGGCCAAGCCCGGGTCCCAGATCCTGTTGTGCCTGTGAATAGGCTGCAGGGGGACGGTGAAGACCAGCAACAGCTTTCAGGGCTGCCACCTTCACTGTGGGACAAGGAGCCGGACGTGTGCCTTTTCGGAATCAGGCTCTGCCGAGGACGAGAGCCATGAGATGTTGCTCCTCTGGGCAAGCCCGCGTCCAAATCCTGTTGTGCCTGTGAATAGGCTGCAGGGGGACGGTGAAGACCAGCAACAGCTTTCAGGGCTGCCACCTTCCGTGTGGGACAATGAGCCGGATGTGTGCCTTTCTGGAAACAGGCCGTGCCGAGGACGAGAGCCATGAGATGTTCCTCCTCTGGGCAAGCCCTGGTCCTGAATCCTGTTGTGCCTGTGAATAGGCTGCAGGGGGACGGTGAAGACCAGCAACAGCTTTCATGGCTGCCACATTCCTTGTGGGACAAGGAGCCGGACGTGTGCCTTTTCGGAAACAAGCTCTGCCGAGGACGAGAGCCATGAGATGTTCCTCCTCTGGCCAAGCCCGGGTCCCAGATCCTGTTGTGCCTGTGAATAGGCTGCAGGGGGACGGTGAAGACCAGCAACAGCTTCCAGGGCTGCCACCTTCCGTGTGGGACAAGGAGCCGGACGTGTGCCTTCTCGGAAACAGGCTCTGCCGAGGAAGAGAGCCATGAGATGTTCCTCCTCTGGGTAAGCCCCGGTCCTGAATCCTGTTGTGCCTGTGAATAGGCTGCAGGGGGACGGTGAAGACCAGCAACAGCTTTCAGGGCTGCCACCTTCACTGTGGGACAAGGAGCCGGACGTGTGCCTTTTCGGAATCAGGCTCTGCCGAGGACGAGAGCCATGAGATGTTCCTCCTCTGGGCAAGCCCGCGTCCAAATCCTGTTGTGCCTGTGAATAGGCTGCAGGGGGACGGTGAAGACCAGCAACAGCTTTCAGGGCTGCCACCTTCCGTGTGGGACAAGGAGCCGGATGTGTGCCTTTTCGGAATCAGGCTCTGCCGAGGACGAGAGCCATGAGATGTTCCTCCTCTGGGCAAGCCCGCGTCCAAATCCTGTTGTGCCTGTGAATAGGCTGCAGGGGGACGGTGAAGACCAGCAACAGCTTTCAGGGCTGCCACCTTCCGTGTGGGACAATGAGCCGGATGTGTGCCTTTCTGGAAACAGGCCGTGCCGAGGACGAGAGCCATGAGATGTTCCTCCTCTGGGCAAGCCCCGGTCCTGAATCCTGTTGTGCCTGTGAATAGGCTGCAGGGGGATGGTGAAGACCAGCAACAGCTTTCAGGGCTGCCACCTTCCGTGTGGGACAAGGAGCCGGACGTGTCTTTCTGGATACAGGCCCTGCCGAGGACGAGAGCCATGAGATGTTCCTCCTCTGGGCAAGCCCGGGTCCCAGATCCTGTTGTGCCTGTGAATAGGCTGCAGGGGGACGGTGAAGACCAGCAACAGCTTTCAGGGCTGCCACCTTCCGTGTGGGACAAGGAGCCGGACGTGTGCCTTTTCGGAAACAGGCTATGCCGAGGACGAGAGCCATGAGATGTTCCTCCTCTGGGCAAGCCCGGGTCCCAGATCCTGTTGTGCCTGTGAATAGGCTGCAGGGGGACGGTGAAGACCAGCAACAGCTTTCAGGGCTGCCACCTTCCGTGTGGGACAAGGAGCCGGACGTGTGCATTTTCGGAAACAAGCTCTGCCGAGGACGAGAGCCATGAGATGTTCCTCCTCTGGGCAAGCCCGGGTCCCAGATCCTGTTGTGCCTGTGAATAGGCTGCAGGGGGACGGTGAACACCAGCAACAGCTTTCACGGCTGCCACCTTCACTGTGGGACAAGGAGCCAGACGTGTGCCTATCCGGAAACAGGCCCTGCCGAGGACGAGAGCCATGAGATGTTCCTCCTCTGGCCAAGCCCGGGTCCCAGATCCTGTTGTGCCTGTGAATAGGCTGCAGGGGGACGGTGAAGACCAGCAACAGCTTTCAGGGCTGCCACCTTCCGTGTGGGACAAGGAGCCGGACGTGTGCCTTTTCGGAAACAGGATCTGCCGAGGACGAGAGCCATGAGATGTTCCTCCTCTGGGCAAGCCCGGGTCCCAGATCCTGTTGTGCCTGTGAATAGGCTGCAGGGGGACGGTGAAGACCAGCAACAGCTTTCAGGGCTGCCACCTTCCGTGTGGGACAAGGAGCCGGACGTGTGCATTTTCGGAAACAAGCTCTGCCGAGGACGAGAGCCATGAGATGTTCCTCCTCTGGGCAAGCCCCGGTCCTGAATCCTGTTGTGCCTTTGAATAGGCTGCAGGGGGATGGTGAAGACCAGCAACAGCTTTCAGGGCTGCCACCTTCCGTGTGGGACAAGAAGCCGGACGTGTCTTTCTGGATACAGGCCCTGCCGAGGACGAGAGCCATGAGATGTTCCTCCTCTGGCCAAGCCCGGGTCCCAGATCCTGTTGTGCCTGTGAATAGGCTGCAGGGGGACGGTGAAGACCAGCAACAGCTTTCAGGGCTGCCACCTTCCGTGTGGGATAAGGAGCCGGACGTGTGCCTTTTCGGAATCAGGCTCTGCCGAGGACGAGAGCCATGAGATGTTCCTCCTCTGGGCAAGCCCGCGTCCAAATCCTGTTGTGCCTGTGAATAGGCTGCAGGGGGACGGTGAAGACCAGCAACAGCTTTCAGGGCTGCCACCTTCCGTGTGGGACAATGAGCCGGATGTGTGCCTTTTCGGAATCAGGCTCTGCCGAGGACGAGAGCCATGAGATGTTCCTCCTCTGGGCAAGCCCGCGTCCAAATCCTGTTGTGCCTGTGAATAGGCTGCAGGGGGACGGTGAAGACCAGCAACAGCTTTCAGGGCTGCCACCTTCCGTGTGGGACAAGGAGCCGGATGTGTGCCTTTCTGGAAACAGGCCGTGCCGAGGACGAGAGCCATGAGATGTTCCTCCTCTGGGCAAGCCCCGGTCCTGAATCCTGTTGTGCCTTTGAATAGGCTGCAGGGGGATGGTGAAGACCAGCAACAGCTTTCAGGGCTGCCACCATCCGTGTGGGACAAGGAGCCGGACGTGTCTTTCTGGATACAGGCCCTGCCGAGGACGAGAGCCATGAGATGTTCCTCCTCTGGGCAAGCCCGGGTCCCAGATCCTGTTGTGCCTGTGAATAGGCTGCAGGGGGACGGTGAAGACCAGCAACAGCTTTCAGGGCTGCCACCTTCCGTGTGGGACAAGGAGCCGGATGAATGCCTTTTCGGAAACAGGCTCTGCCGAGGACGAGAGCCATGAGATGTTCCTCCTCTGGGCAAGCCCGGGTCCCAGATCCTGTTGTGCCTGTGAATAGGCTGCAGGGGGACGGTGAAGACCAGCAACAGCTTTCACGGCTGCCACCTTCACTGTGGGACAAGGAGCCAGACGTGTGCCTATCCGGAAACAGGCCCTGCCGAGGACGAGAGCCATGAGATGTTCCTCCTCTGGGCAAGCCCGGGTCCCAGATCCTGTTGTGCCTGTGAATAGGCTGCAGGGGGACGGTGAAGACCAGCAACAGCTTTCAGGGCTGCCACCTTCCGTGTGGGACAAGGAGCCGGACGTGTGCCTTTTCGGAATCAGGCTCTGCCGAGGTCGAGAGCCATGAGATGTTCCTCCTCTGGCCAAGCCCGGGTCCCAGATCCTGTTGTGCCTGTGAATAGGCTGCAGGGGGACGGTGAAGACCAGCAACAGCTTTCAGGGCTGCCACCTTCCGTGTGGGACAATGAGCCGGATGTGTGCCTTTCTGAAAACAGGCCCTGCCGAGGACGAGAGCCATGAGATGTTCCTCCTCTGGCCAAGCCCCGGTCCTGAATCCTGTTGTGCCTTTGAATAGGCTGCAGGGGGACGGTGAAGACCAGCAACAGCTTTCAGGGCTGCCACCTTCCGTGTGGGACAAGGAGCCGGACATGTGCCTTATCGGAAACAAGCTCTGCCGAGGACGAGAGCCATGAGATGTTCCTCCTCTGGGCAAGCCCGGGTCCCAGATCCTGTTGTGCCTGTGAATAGGCTGCAGGGGGACGGTGAACACCAGCAACAGCTTTCACGGCAGTCACCTTCCGTGTGGGACAAGGAGCCGGACGTGTGCCTTTCTGGAAACAGGCCGTGCCGAGGACGAGAGCCATGAGATGTTCCTCCTCTGGCCAAGCCCGGGTCCCAGATCCTGTTGTGCCTGTGAATAGGCTGCAGGGGGACGGTGAAGACCAGCAACAGCTTTCAGGGCTGCCACGTTCACTGTGGGACAAGGAGCCGGACGTGTGCCTTTTCGGAATCAGGCTCTGCCGAGGACGAGAGCCATGAGATGTTCCTCCTCTGGGCAAGCCCGCGTCCAAATCCTGTTGTGCCTGTGAATAGGCTGCAGGGGGACGGTGAAGACCAGCAACAGCTTTCAGGGCTGCCACCTTCCGTGTGGGACAAGGAGCCGGATGTGTGCCTTTCTGGAAACAGGCCGTGCCGAGGACGAGAGCCATGAGATGTTCCTCCTCTGGGCAAGCCCCGGTCCTGAATCCTGTTGTGCCTGTGAATAGGCTGCAGGGGGACGGTGAAGACCAGCAACAGCTTTCAGGGCTGCCACCTTCCGTGTGGGACAAGGAGCCGGACGTGTGCCTTTTCGGAAACAAGCTCTGCCGAGGACGAGAGCCATGAGATGTTCCTCCTCTGGGCAAGCCCGGGTCCCAGATCCTGTTGTGCCTGTGAATAGGCTGCAGGGGGACGGTGAAGACCAGCAACAGCTTTCAGGGCTGCCACCTTCCGTGTGGGACAAGGAGCCGGACGTGTGCCTTCTCGGAAACAGGCTCTGCCGAGGAAGAGAGCCATGAGATGTTCCTCCTCTGGGTAAGCCCCGGTCCTGAATCCTGTTGTGCCTGTGAATAGGCTGCAGGGGGACGGTGAAGACCAGCAACAGCTTTCAGGGCTGCCACCTTCACTGTGGGACAAGGAGCCGGACGTGTGCCTTTTCGGAATCAGGCTCTGCCGAGGACGAGAGCCATGAGATGTTCCTCCTCTGGGCAAGCCCGCGTCCAAATTCTGTTGTGCCTGTGAATAGGCTGCAGGGGGACGGTGAAGACCAGCAACAGCTTTCAGGGCTGCCACCTTCCGTGTGGGACAATGAGCCGGACGTGTGCCTTCTCGGAAACAGGCTCTGCCGAGGAAGAGAGCCATGAGATGTTCCTCCTCTGGCCAAGCCCCGGTCCTGAATCCTGTTGTGCCTGTGAATAGGCTGCAGGGGGACGGTGAAGACCAGCAACAGCTTTCAGGGCTGCCACCTTCCGTGTGGGACAAGGAGCCGGACATGTGCCTTATCGGAAACAAGCTCTGCCGAGGACGAGAGCCATGAGATGTTCCTCCTCTGGGCAAGCCCGGGTCCCAGATCCTGTTGTGCCTGTGAATAGGCTGCAGGGGGACGGTGAAGACCAGCAACAGCTTTCAGGGCTGCCACCTTCACTGTGGGACAATGAGCCGGACGTGTGCCTTTTCGGAATCAGGCTCTGCCGAGGACGAGAGCCATGAGATGTTCCTCCTCTGGGCAAGCCCGCGTCCAAATCCTGTTGTGCCTGTGAATAGGCTGCAGGGGGACGGTGAAGACCAGCAACAGCTTTCAGGGCTGCCACCTTCCGTGTGGGACAATGAGCCGGATGTGTGCCTTTCTGGAAACAGGCCGTGCCGAGGACGAGAGCCATGAGATGTTCCTCCTCTGGGCAAGCCCCGGTCCTGAATCCTGTTGTGCCTTTGAATAGGCTGCAGGGGGATGGTGAAGACCAGCAACAGCTTTCAGGGCTGCCACCTTCCGTGTGGGACAAGGAGCCGGACGTGTCTTTCTGGATACAGGCCCTGCCGAGGACGAGAGCCATGAGATGTTCCTCCTCTGGGCAAGCCCGGGTCCCAGATCCTGTTGTGCCTGTGAATAGGCTGCAGGGGGACGGTGAAGACCAGCAACAGCTTCCAGGGCTGCCACCTTCCGTGTGGGACAAGGAGCCGGACATGTGCCTTATCGGAAACAAGCTCTGCCGAGGACGAGAGCCATGAGATGTTCCTCCTCTGGGCAAGCCCGGGTCCCAGATCCTGTTGTGCCTGTGAATAGGCTGCAGGGGGACGGTGAACACCAGCAACAGCTTTCACGGCTGCCACCTTCACTGTGGGACAAGGAGCCGGACGTGTGCCTATCCGGAAACAGGCCCTGCCGAGGACGAGAGCCATGAGATGTTCCTCCTCTGGGCAAGCCCGGGTCCCAGATCCTGTTGTGCCTGTGAATAGGCTGCAGGGGGACGGTGAAGACCAGCAACAGCTTTCAGGGCTGCCACCTTCCGTGTGGGACAAGGAGCCGGACGTGTGCATTTTCGGAAACAGGATCTGCCGAGGACGAGAGCCATGAGATGTTCCTCCTCTGGGCAAGGCCGGGTCCCAGATCCTGTTGTGCCTGTGAATAGGCTGCAGGGGGACGGTGAAGACCAGCAACAGCTTCCAGGGCTGCCACCTTCCGTGTGGGACAAGGAGCCGGACGTGTGCCTTTTCGGAAACAAGCTCTGCCGAGGATGAGAGCCATGAGATGTTCCTCCTCTGGGCAAGCCCGGGTCCCAGATCCTGTTGTGCCTGTGAATAGGCTGCAGGGGGACGGTGAACACCAGCAACAGCTTTCACGGCTGCCACCTTCCGTGTGGGACAAGGAGCCGGATGTGTGCCTTTTCGGAATCAGGCTCTGCCGAGGACGAGAGCCATGAGATGTTCCTCCTCTGGCCAAGCCCGGGTCCAAATCCTGTTGTGCCTGTGAATAGGCTGCAGGGGGACGGTGAAGACCAGCAACAGCTTTCAGGGCTGCCACCTTCCGTGTGGGATAAGGAGCCGGATGTGTGCCTTTCTGGAAACAGGCCCTGCCGAGGACGGAGGATGAGAGCCATGAGATGTTCCTCCTCTGGCCAAGCCCGGGTCCAAATCCTGTTGTGCCTGTGAATAGGCTGCAGGGGGACGGTGAACACCAGCAACAGCTTTCACGGCAGCCACCTTCACTGTGGGACAAGGAGCGGGATGTGTGCCTTTCTGGATACAGGCCGTGCCGAGGACGAGAGCCATGAGATGTTCCTCCTCTGGGCAAGCCCCGGTCCTGAATCCTGTTGTGCCTTTGAATAGGCTGCAGGGGGATGGTGAAGACCAGCAACAGCTTTCAGGGCTGCCACCTTCCGTGTGGGACAAGGAGCCGGACGTGTCTTTCTGGATACAGGCCCTGCCGAGGACGAGAGCCATGAGATGTTCCTCCTCTGGCCAAGCCCGGGTCCCAGATCCTGTTGTGCCTGTGAATAGGCTGCAGGGGGACGGTGAAGACCAGCAACAGCTTTCAGGGCTGCCACCTTCCGTGTGGGACAAGGAGCCGGATGAGTGCCTTTTCGGAAACAGGCTCTGCCGAGGACGAGAGCCATGAGATGTTCCTCCTCTGGGCAAGCCCGGGTCCCAGATCCTGTTGTGCCTGTGAATAGGCTGCAGGGGGACGGTGAAGACCAGCAACAGCTTCCAGGGCTGCCACCTTCCGTGTGGGACAAGGAGCCGGACATGTGCCTTATCGGAAACAAGCTCTGCCGAGGACGAGAGCCATGAGATGTTCCTCCTCTGGGCAAGCCCGGGTCCCAGATCCTGTTGTGCCTGTGAATAGGCTGCAGGGGGACGGTGAAGACCAGCAACAGCTTTCAGGGCTGCCACCTTCCGTGTGGGACAAGGAGCCGGACGTGTGCCTTTTCGGAATCAGGCTCTGCCGAGGTCGAGAGCCATGAGATGTTCCTCCTCTGGCCAAGCCCGGGTCCCAGATCCTGTTGTGCCTGTGAATAGGCTGCAGGGGGACGGTGAAGACCAGCAACAGCTTTCAGGGCTGCCACCTTCCGTGTGGGACAATGAGCCGGATGTGTGCCTTTCTGAAAACAGGCCCTGCCGAGGACGAGAGCCATGAGATGTTCCTCCTCTGGCCAAGCCCCGGTCCTGAATCCTGTTGTGCCTTTGAATAGGCTGCAGGGGGACGGTGAAGACCAGCAACAGCTTTCAGGGCTGCCACCTTCCGTGTGGGACAAGGAGCCGGACATGTGCCTTATCGGAAACAAGCTCTGCCGAGGACGAGAGCCATGAGATGTTCCTCCTCTGGGCAAGCCCGGGTCCCAGATCCTGTTGTGCCTGTGAATAGGCTGCAGGGGGACGGTGAACACCAGCAACAGCTTTCACGGCAGTCACCTTCCGTGTGGGACAAGGAGCCGGACGTGTGCCTTTCTGGAAACAGGCCGTGCCGAGGACGAGAGCCATGAGATGTTCCTCCTCTGGCCAAGCCCGGGTCCCAGATCCTGTTGTGCCTGTGAATAGGCTGCAGGGGGACGGTGAAGACCAGCAACAGCTTTCAGGGCTGCCACGTTCACTGTGGGACAAGGAGCCGGACGTGTGCCTTTTCGGAATCAGGCTCTGCCGAGGACGAGAGCCATGAGATGTTCCTCCTCTGGGCAAGCCCGCGTCCAAATCCTGTTGTGCCTGTGAATAGGCTGCAGGGGGACGGTGAAGACCAGCAACAGCTTTCAGGGCTGCCACCTTCCGTGTGGGACAAGGAGCCGGATGTGTGCCTTTCTGGAAACAGGCCGTGCCGAGGACGAGAGCCATGAGATGTTCCTCCTCTGGGCAAGCCCCGGTCCTGAATCCTGTTGTGCCTGTGAATAGGCTGCAGGGGGACGGTGAAGACCAGCAACAGCTTTCAGGGCTGCCACCTTCCGTGTGGGACAAGGAGCCGGAGGTGTGCCTTTTCGGAAACAAGCTCTGCCGAGGACGAGAGCCATGAGATGTTCCTCCTCTGGGCAAGCCCGGGTCCCAGATCCTGTTGTGCCTGTGAATAGGCTGCAGGGGGACGGTGAAGACCAGCAACAGCTTTCAGGGCTGCCACCTTCCGTGTGGGACAAGGAGCCGGACGTGTGCCTTCTCGGAAACAGGCTCTGCCGAGGAAGAGAGCCATGAGATGTTCCTCCTCTGGGTAAGCCCCGGTCCTGAATCCTGTTGTGCCTGTGAATAGGCTGCAGGGGGACGGTGAAGACCAGCAACAGCTTTCAGGGCTGCCACCTTCACTGTGGGACAAGGAGCCGGACGTGTGCCTTTTCGGAATCAGGCTCTGCCGAGGACGAGAGCCATGAGATGTTCCTCCTCTGGGCAAGCCCGCGTCCAAATTCTGTTGTGCCTGTGAATAGGCTGCAGGGGGACGGTGAAGACCAGCAACAGCTTTCAGGGCTGCCACCTTCCGTGTGGGACAATGAGCCGGACGTGTGCCTTCTCGGAAACAGGCTCTGCCGAGGAAGAGAGCCATGAGATGTTCCTCCTCTGGCCAAGCCCCGGTCCTGAATCCTGTTGTGCCTGTGAATAGGCTGCAGGGGGACGGTGAAGACCAGCAACAGCTTTCAGGGCTGCCACCTTCCGTGTGGGACAAGGAGCCGGACATGTGCCTTATCGGAAACAAGCTCTGCCGAGGACGAGAGCCATGAGATGTTCCTCCTCTGGGCAAGCCCGGGTCCCAGATCCTGTTGTGCCTGTGAATAGGCTGCAGGGGGACGGTGAAGACCAGCAACAGCTTTCAGGGCTGCCACCTTCACTGTGGGACAATGAGCCGGACGTGTGCCTTTTCGGAATCAGGCTCTGCCGAGGACGAGAGCCATGAGATGTTCCTCCTCTGGGCAAGCCCGCGTCCAAATCCTGTTGTGCCTGTGAATAGGCTGCAGGGGGACGGTGAAGACCAGCAACAGCTTTCAGGGCTGCCACCTTCCGTGTGGGACAATGAGCCGGATGTGTGCCTTTCTGGAAACAGGCCGTGCCGAGGACGAGAGCCATGAGATGTTCCTCCTCTGGGCAAGCCCCGGTCCTGAATCCTGTTGTGCCTTTGAATAGGCTGCAGGGGGATGGTGAAGACCAGCAACAGCTTTCAGGGCTGCCACCTTCCGTGTGGGACAAGGAGCCGGACGTGTCTTTCTGGATACAGGCCCTGCCGAGGACGAGAGCCATGAGATGTTCCTCCTCTGGGCAAGCCCGGGTCCCAGATCCTGTTGTGCCTGTGAATAGGCTGCAGGGGGACGGTGAAGACCAGCAACAGCTTCCAGGGCTGCCACCTTCCGTGTGGGACAAGGAGCCGGACATGTGCCTTATCGGAAACAAGCTCTGCCGAGGACGAGAGCCATGAGATGTTCCTCCTCTGGGCAAGCCCGGGTCCCAGATCCTGTTGTGCCTGTGAATAGGCTGCAGGGGGACGGTGAACACCAGCAACAGCTTTCACGGCTGCCACCTTCACTGTGGGACAAGGAGCCGGACGTGTGCCTATCCGGAAACAGGCCCTGCCGAGGACGAGAGCCATGAGATGTTCCTCCTCTGGGCAAGCCCGGGTCCCAGATCCTGTTGTGCCTGTGAATAGGCTGCAGGGGGACGGTGAAGACCAGCAACAGCTTTCAGGGCTGCCACCTTCCGTGTGGGACAAGGAGCCGGACGTGTGCATTTTCGGAAACAGGATCTGCCGAGGACGAGAGCCATGAGATGTTCCTCCTCTGGGCAAGGCCGGGTCCCAGATCCTGTTGTGCCTGTGAATAGGCTGCAGGGGGACGGTGAAGACCAGCAACAGCTTCCAGGGCTGCCACCTTCCGTGTGGGACAAGGAGCCGGACGTGTGCCTTTTCGGAAACAAGCTCTGCCGAGGATGAGAGCCATGAGATGTTCCTCCTCTGGGCAAGCCCGGGTCCCAGATCCTGTTGTGCCTGTGAATAGGCTGCAGGGGGACGGTGAACACCAGCAACAGCTTTCACGGCTGCCACCTTCCGTGTGGGACAAGGAGCCGGATGTGTGCCTTTTCGGAATCAGGCTCTGCCGAGGACGAGAGCCATGAGATGTTCCTCCTCTGGCCAAGCCCGGGTCCAAATCCTGTTGTGCCTGTGAATAGGCTGCAGGGGGACGGTGAAGACCAGCAACAGCTTTCAGGGCTGCCACCTTCCGTGTGGGATAAGGAGCCGGATGTGTGCCTTTCTGGAAACAGGCCCTGCCGAGGACGGAGGATGAGAGCCATGAGATGTTCCTCCTCTGGCCAAGCCCGGGTCCAAATCCTGTTGTGCCTGTGAATAGGCTGCAGGGGGACGGTGAACACCAGCAACAGCTTTCACGGCAGCCACCTTCACTGTGGGACAAGGAGCGGGATGTGTGCCTTTCTGGATACAGGCCGTGCCGAGGACGAGAGCCATGAGATGTTCCTCCTCTGGGCAAGCCCCGGTCCTGAATCCTGTTGTGCCTTTGAATAGGCTGCAGGGGGATGGTGAAGACCAGCAACAGCTTTCAGGGCTGCCACCTTCCGTGTGGGACAAGGAGCCGGACGTGTCTTTCTGGATACAGGCCCTGCCGAGGACGAGAGCCATGAGATGTTCCTCCTCTGGCCAAGCCCGGGTCCCAGATCCTGTTGTGCCTGTGAATAGGCTGCAGGGGGACGGTGAAGACCAGCAACAGCTTTCAGGGCTGCCACCTTCCGTGTGGGACAAGGAGCCGGATGAGTGCCTTTTCGGAAACAGGCTCTGCCGAGGACGAGAGCCATGAGATGTTCCTCCTCTGGGCAAGCCCGGGTCCCAGATCCTGTTGTGCCTGTGAATAGGCTGCAGGGGGACGGTGAAGACCAGCAACAGCTTCCAGGGCTGCCACCTTCCGTGTGGGACAAGGAGCCGGACATGTGCCTTATCGGAAACAAGCTCTGCCGAGGACGAGAGCCATGAGATGTTCCTCCTCTGGGCAAGCCCGGGTCCCAGATCCTGTTGTGCCTGTGAATAGGCTGCAGGGGGACGGTGAACACCAGCAACAGCTTTCACGGCAGCCACCTTCACTGTGGGAGAAGGAGCCGGACGTGTGCCTTTCTGGAAACAGGCCGTGCCGAGGACGAGAGCCATGAGATGTTCCTCCTCTGGCCAAGCCCGGGTCCCAGATCCTGTTGTGCCTGTGAATAGGCTGCAGGGGGACGGTGAAGACCAGCAACAGCTTTCAGGGCTGCCACCTTCCGTGTGGAACAAGGAGCCGGACGTGTGCCTTTTCGGAATCAGGCTCTACCGAGGTCGAGAGCCATGAGATCTTCCTCCTCTGGGCAAGCCCGGGTCCAAATCCTGTTGTGCCTGTGAATAGGCTGCAGGGGGACGGTGAAGACCAGCAACAACTTTCAGGGCTGCCACCTTCCGTGTGGGACAAGGAGCCGGACGTGTGCCTTTCTGGAAACAGGCTCTGACGAGGACGAGAGCCATGAGATGTTCCTCCTCTGGCCAAGCCCGGGTCCCAGATCCTGTTGTGCCTGTGAATAGGCTGCAGGGGGACGGTGAAGACCAGCAACAGCTTTCAGGGCTGCCACCTTCCGTGTGGGACAAGGAGCCGGACGTGTGCATTTTCGGAAACAGGATCTGCCGAGGACGAGAGCCATGAGATGTTCCTCCTCTGGGCAAGCCCCGGTCCTGAATCCTGTTGTGCCTGTGAATAGGCTGCAGGGGGACGGTGAAGACCAGCAACAGCTTCCAGGGCTGCCACCTTCCGTGTGGGACAAGGAGCCGGCGTGTGCATTTTCGGAAACAAGCTCTGCCGAGGACGAGAGCCATGAGATGTTCCTCCTCTGGGCAAGCCCGGGTCCCAGATCCTGTTGTGCCTGTGAATAGGCTGCAGGGGGACGGTGAACACCAGCAACAGCTTTCACGGCTGCCACCTTCCGTGTGGGACAAGGAGCCGGACGTGTGCCTTTCTGGAAACAGGCCGTGCCGAGGACGAGAGCCATGAGATGTTCCTCCTCTGGCCAAGCCCGGGTCCCAGATCCTGTTGTGCCTGTGAATAGGCTGCAGGGGGATGGTGAAGACCAGCAACAGCTTTCACGGCTGCCACCTTCCGTGTGGGACAAGGAGCCGGATGTGTGCCTTTTCGGAATCAGGCTCTGCCGAGGACGAGAGCCATGAGATGTTCCTCCTCTGGGCAAGCCCGGGTCCAAATCCTGTTGTGCCTGTGAATAGGCTGCAGGGGGACGGTGAAGACCAGCAACAGCTTTCAGGGCTGCCACCTTCCGTGTGGGACAATGAGCCGGATGTGTGCCTTTCTGGAAACAGGCCGTGCCGAGGACGAGAGCCATGAGATGTTCCTCCTCTGGGCAAGCCCCGGTCCTGAATCCTGTTGTGCCTGTGAATAGGCTGCAGGGAGATGGTGAAGACCAGCAACAGCTTTCAGGGCTGCCACCTTCCGTGTGGGACAAGGAGCCGGACGTGTCTTTCTGGATACAGGCCCTGCCGAGGACGAGAGCCATGAGATGTTCCTCCTCTGGGCAAGCTCGGGTCCCAGATCCTGTTGTGCCTGTGAATAGGCTGCAGGGGGACGGTGAAGACCAGCAACAGCTTTCAGGGCTGCCACCTTCCGTGTGGGACAAGGAGCCGGATGAATGCCTTTTCGGAAACAGGCTATGCCGAGGATGAGAGCCATGAGATGTTCCTCCTCTGGGCAAGCCCGGGTCCCAGATCCTGTTGTGCCTGTGAATAGGCTGCAGGGGGACGGTGAAGACCAGCAACAGCTTTCAGGGCTGCCACCTTCCGTGTGGGACAAGGAGCCGGACGTGTGCATTTTCGGAAACAAGCTCTGCCGAGGACGAGAGCCATGAGATGTTCCTCCTCTGGGCAAGCCCGGGTCCCAGATCCTGTTGTGCCTGTGAATAGGCTGCAGGGGGACGGTGAACACCAGCAACAGCTTTCACGGCTGCCACCTTCACTGTGGGACAAGGAGCCAGACGTGTGCCTATCCGGAAACAGGCCCTGCCGAGGACGAGAGCCATGAGATGTTCCTCCTCTGGGCAAGCCCGGGTCCCAGATCCTGTTGTGCCTGTGAATAGGCTGCAGGGGGACGGTGAAGACCAGCAACAGCTTTCAGGGCTGCCACCTTCCGTGTGGGACAAGGAGCCGGACGTGTGCCTTTTCGGAAACAGGATCTGCCGAGGACGAGAGCCATGAGATGTTCCTCCTCTGGGCAAGCCCGGGTCCCAGATCCTGTTGTGCCTGTGAATAGGCTGCAGGGGGACGGTGAAGACCAGCAACAGCTTTCAGGGCTGCCAACTTCCGTGTGGGACAATGAGCCGGATGTGTGACTTTCTGGAAACAAGCTCTGCCGAGGACGAGAGCCATGAGATGTTCCTCCTCTGGGCAAGCCCCGGTCCTGAATCCTGTTGTGCCTTTGAATAGGCTGCAGGGGGATGGTGAAGACCAGCAACAGCTTTCAGGGCTGCCACCTTCCGTGTGGGACAAGAAGCCGGACGTGTCTTTCTGGATACAGGCCCTGCCGAGGACGAGAGCCATGAGATGTTCCTCCTCTGGCCAAGCCCGGGTCCCAGATCCTGTTGTGCCTGTGAATAGGCTGCAGGGGGACGGTGAAGACCAGCAACAGCTTTCAGGGCTGCCACCTTCCGTGTGGGACAAGGAGCCGGATAAATGCCTTTTCGGAAACAGGCTCTGCCGAGGACGAGAGCCATGAGATGTTCCTCCTCTGGGCAAGCCCGGGTCCCAGATCCTGTTGTGCCTGTGAATAGGCTGCAGGGGGACGGTGAAGACCAGCAACAGCTTTCAGGGCTGCCACCTTCCGTGTGGGACAAGGAGCCGGACATGTGCCTTATCGGAAACAAGCTCTGCCGAGGACGAGAGCCATGAGATGTTCCTCCTCTGGGCAAGCCCGGGTCCCAGATCCTGTTGTGCCTGTGAATAGGCTGCAGGGGGACGGTGAACACCAGCAACAGCTTTCACGGCAGCCACCTTCCGTGTGGGACAAGGAGCCGGACGTGTGCCTTTCTGGAAACAGGCCGTGCCGAGGACGAGAGCCATGAGATGTTCCTCCTCTGGCCAAGCCCGGGTCCCAGATCCTGTTGTGCCTGTGAATAGGCTGCAGGGGGACGGTGAAGACCAGCAACAGCTTTCAGGGCTGCCACCTTCACTGTGGGACAAGGAGCCGGACGTGTGCCTTTTCGGAATCAGGCTCTGCCGAGGACGAGAGCCATGAGATGTTCCTCCTCTGGGCAAGCCCGCGTCCAAATCCTGTTGTGCCTGTGAATAGGCTGCAGGGGGACGGTGAAGACCAGCAACAGCTTTCAGGGCTGCCACCTTCCGTGTGGGACAAGGAGCCGGATGTGTGCCTTTCTGGAAACAGGCCGTGCCGAGGACGAGAGCCATGAGATGTTCCTCCTCTGGGCAAGCCCCGGTCCTGAATCCTGTTGTGCCTGTGAATAGGCTGCAGGGGGACGGTGAAGACCAGCAACAGCTTTCAGGGCTGCCACCTTCCGTGTGGGACAAGGAGCCGGACGTGTGCCTTTTCGGAAACAAGCTCTGCCGAGGACGAGAGCCATGAGATGTTCCTCCTCTGGGCAAGCCCGGGTCCCAGATCCTGTTGTCCCTGTGAATAGGCTGCAGGGGGACGGTGAAGACCAGCAACAGCTTTCAGGGCTGCCACCTTCCGTGTGGGACAAGGAGCCGGACGTGTGCCTTCTCGGAAACAGGCTCTGCCGAGGAAGAGAGCCATGAGATGTTCCTCCTCTGGGTAAGCCCCGGTCCTGAATCCTGTTGTGCCTGTGAATAGGCTGCAGGGGGACGGTGAAGACCAGCAACAGCTTTCAGGGCTGCCACCTTCACTGTGGGACAAGGAGCCGGACGTGTGCCTTTTCGGAATCAGGCTCTGCCGAGGACGAGAGCCATGAGATGTTCCTCCTCTGGGCAAGCCCGCGTCCAAATCCTGTTGCGCCTGTGAATAGGCTGCAGGGGGACGGTGAAGACCAGCAACAGCTTTCAGGGCTGCCACCTTCCGTGTGGGACAAGGAGCCGGACGTGTGCCTTCTCGGAAACAGGCTCTGCCGAGGACGAGAGCCATGAGATGTTCCTCCTCTGGGCAAGCCCGGGTCCCAGATCCTGTTGTGCCTTTGAATAGGCTGCAGGGGGACGGTGAAGACCAGCAACAGCTTTCAGGGCTGCCACCTTCCGTGTGGGACAATGAGCCGGATGTGTGCCTTTCTGGAAACAGGCCGTGCCGAGGACGAGAGCCATGAGATGTTCCTCCTCTGGGCAAGCCCCGGTCCTGAATCCTGTTGTGCCTGTGAATAGGCTGCAGGGGGATGGTGAAGACCAGCAACAGCTTTCAGGGCTGCCACCTTCCGTGTGGGACAAGGAGCCGGACGTGTCTTTCTGGATACAGGCCCTGCCGAGGACGAGAGCCATGAGATGTTCCTCCTCTGGGCAAGCCCGGGTCCCAGATCCTGTTGTGCCTGTGAATAGGCTGCAGGGGGACGGTGAAGACCAGCAACAGCTTTCAGGGCTGCCACCTTCCGTGTGGGACAAGGAGCCGGATGAATGCCTTTTCGGAAACAGGCTATGCCGAGGACGAGAGCCATGAGATGTTCCTCCTCTGGGCAAGCCCGGGTCCCAGATCCTGTTGTGCCTGTGAATAGGCTGCAGGGGGACGGTGAAGACCAGCAACAGCTTCCAGGGCTGCCACCTTCCGTGTGGGACAAGGAGCCGGACGTGTGCATTTTCGGAAACAAGCTCTGCCGAGGACGAGAGCCATGAGATGTTCCTCCTCTGGGCAAGCCCGGGTCCCAGATCCTGTTGTGCCTGTGAATAGGCTGCAGGGGGACGGTGAACACCAGCAACAGCTTTCACGGCTGCCACCTTCACTGTGGGACAAGGAGCCGGACGTGTGCCTATCCGGAAACAGGCCCTGCCGAGGACGAGAGCCATGAGATGTTCCTCCTCTGGGCAAGCCCGGGTCCCAGATCCTGTTGTGCCTGTGAATAGGCTGCAGGGGGACGGTGAAGACCAGCAACAGCTTTCAGGGCTGCCACCTTCCGTGTGGGACAAGGAGCCGGACGTGTGCATTTTCGGAAACAGGATCTGCCGAGGACGAGAGCCATGAGATGTTCCTCCTCTGGGCAAGGCCGGGTCCCAGATCCTGTTGTGCCTGTGAATAGGCTGCAGGGGGACGGTGAAGACCAGCAACAGCTTCCAGGGCTGCCACCTTCCGTGTGGGACAAGGAGCCGGACGTGTGCCTTTTCGGAAACAAGCTCTGCCGAGGATGAGAGCCATGAGATGTTCCTCCTCTGGGCAAGCCCGGGTCCCAGATCCTGTTGTGCCTGTGAATAGGCTGCAGGGGGACGGTGAACACCAGCAACAGCTTTCACGGCTGCCACCTTCCGTGTGGGACAAGGAGCCGGATGTGTGCCTTTTCGGAATCAGGCTCTGCCGAGGACGAGAGCCATGAGATGTTCCTCCTCTGGCCAAGCCCGGGTCCAAATCCTGTTGTGCCTGTGAATAGGCTGCAGGGGGACGGTGAACACCAGCAACAGCTTTCACGGCAGCCACCTTCACTGTGGGACAAGGAGCCGGATGTGTGCCTTTCTGGATACAGGCCGTGCCGAGGACGAGAGCCATGAGATGTTCCTCCTCTGGGCAAGCCCCGGTCCTGAATCCTGTTGTGCCTTTGAATAGGCTGCAGGGGGATGGTGAAGACCAGCAACAGCTTTCAGGGCTGCCACCTTCCGTGTGGGACAAGGAGCCGGACGTGTCTTTCTGGATACAGGCCCTGCCGAGGACGAGAGCCATGAGATGTTCCTCCTCTGGCCAAGCCCGGGTCCCAGATCCTGTTGTGCCTGTGAATAGGCTGCAGGGGGACGGTGAAGACCAGCAACAGCTTTCAGGGCTGCCACCTTCCGTGTGGGACAAGGAGCCGGATGAGTGCCTTTTCGGAAACAGGCTCTGCCGAGGACGAGAGCCATGAGATGTTCCTCCTCTGGGCAAGCCCGGGTCCCAGATCCTGTTGTGCCTGTGAATAGGCTGCAGGGGGACGGTGAAGACCAGCAACAGCTTCCAGGGCTGCCACCTTCCGTGTGGGACAAGGAGCCGGACATGTGCCTTATCGGAAACAAGCTCTGCCGAGGACGAGAGCCATGAGATGTTCCTCCTCTGGGCAAGCCCGGGTCCCAGATCCTGTTGTGCCTGTGAATAGGCTGCAGGGGGACGGTGAACACCAGCAACAGCTTTCACGGCAGCCACCTTCACTGTGGGAGAAGGAGCCGGACGTGTGCCTTTCTGGAAACAGGCCGTGCCGAGGACGAGAGCCATGAGATGTTCCTCCTCTGGCCAAGCCCGGGTCCCAGATCCTGTTGTGCCTGTGAATAGGCTGCAGGGGGACGGTGAAGACCAGCAACAGCTTTCAGGGCTGCCACCTTCCGTGTGGAACAAGGAGCCGGACGTGTGCCTTTTCGGAATCAGGCTCTACCGAGGTCGAGAGCCATGAGATCTTCCTCCTCTGGGCAAGCCCGGGTCCAAATCCTGTTGTGCCTGTGAATAGGCTGCAGGGGGACGGTGAAGACCAGCAACAACTTTCAGGGCTGCCACCTTCCGTGTGGGACAAGGAGCCGGACGTGTGCCTTTCTGGAAACAGGCTCTGACGAGGACGAGAGCCATGAGATGTTCCTCCTCTGGCCAAGCCCGGGTCCCAGATCCTGTTGTGCCTGTGAATAGGCTGCAGGGGGACGGTGAAGACCAGCAACAGCTTTCAGGGCTGCCACCTTCCGTGTGGGACAAGGAGCCGGACGTGTGCATTTTCGGAAACAGGATCTGCCGATGACGAGAGCCATGAGATGTTCCTCCTCTGGGCAAGCCCCGGTCCTGAATCCTGTTGTGCCTGTGAATAGGCTGCAGGGGGACGGTGAAGACCAGCAACAGCTTCCAGGGCTGCCACCTTCCGTG
The DNA here is from genome assembly GCF_929443795.1 of Astur gentilis. Classification (NCBI taxonomy): domain Eukaryota; kingdom Metazoa; phylum Chordata; class Aves; order Accipitriformes; family Accipitridae; genus Astur; species Astur gentilis. The sequence continues at coordinate 1,069,448 of NW_026060958.1, read as the reverse complement.
TGGGACAAGGAGCCGGCGTGTGCATTTTCGGAAACAAGCTCTGCCGAGGACGAGAGCCATGAGATGTTCCTCCTCTGGGCAAGCCCGGGTCCCAGATCCTGTTGTGCCTGTGAATAGGCTGCAGGGGGACGGTGAACACCAGCAACAGCTTTCACGGCTGCCACCTTCCGTGTGGGACAAGGAGCCGGACGTGTGCCTTTCTGGAAACAGGCCGTGCCGAGGACGAGAGCCATGAGATGTTCCTCCTCTGGCCAAGCCCGGGTCCCAGATCCTGTTGTGCCTGTGAATAGGCTGCAGGGGGACGGTGAAGACCAGCAACAGCTTTCACGGCTGCCACCTTCCGTGTGGGACAAGGAGCCGGATGTGTGCCTTTTCGGAATCAGGCTCTGCCGAGGACGAGAGCCATGAGATGTTCCTCCTCTGGGCAAGCCCGGGTCCAAATCCTGTTGTGCCTGTGAATAGGCTGCAGGGGGACGGTGAAGACCAGCAACAGCTTTCAGGGCTGCCACCTTCCGTGTGGGACAATGAGCCGGATGTGTGCCTTTCTGGAAACAGGCCGTGCTGAGGACGAGAGCCATGAGATGTTCCTCCTCTGGGCAAGCCCCGGTCCTGAATCCTGTTGTGCCTGTGAATAGGCTGCAGGGGGATGGTGAAGACCAGCAACAGCTTTCAGGGCTGCCACCTTCCGTGTGGGACAAGGAGCCGGACGTGTCTTTCTGGATACAGGCCCTGCCGAGGACGAGAGCCATGAGATGTTCCTCCTCTGGGCAAGCTCGGGTCCCAGATCCTGTTGTGCCTGTGAATAGGCTGCAGGGGGACGGTGAAGACCAGCAACAGCTTTCAGGGCTGCCACCTTCCGTGTGGGACAAGGAGCCGGATGAATGCCTTTTCGGAAACAGGCTATGCCGAGGATGAGAGCCATGAGATGTTCCTCCTCTGGGCAAGCCCGGGTCCCAGATCCTGTTGTGCCTGTGAATAGGCTGCAGGGGGACGGTGAAGACCAGCAACAGCTTTCAGGGCTGCCACCTTCCGTGTGGGACAAGGAGCCGGACGTGTGCATTTTCGGAAACAAGCTCTGCCGAGGACGAGAGCCATGAGATGTTCCTCCTCTGGGCAAGCCCGGGTCCCAGATCCTGTTGTGCCTGTGAATAGGCTGCAGGGGGACGGTGAACACCAGCAACAGCTTTCACGGCTGCCACCTTCACTGTGGGACAAGGAGCCAGACGTGTGCCTATCCGGAAACAGGCCCTGCCGAGGACGAGAGCCATGAGATGTTCCTCCTCTGGGCAAGCCCGGGTCCCAGATCCTGTTGTGCCTGTGAATAGGCTGCAGGGGGACGGTGAAGACCAGCAACAGCTTTCAGGGCTGCCACCTTCCGTGTGGGACAAGGAGCCGGACGTGTGCCTTTTCGGAAACAGGATCTGCCGAGGACGAGAGCCATGAGATGTTCCTCCTCTGGGCAAGCCCGGGTCCCAGATCCTGTTGTGCCTGTGAATAGGCTGCAGGGGGACGGTGAAGACCAGCAACAGCTTTCAGGGCTGCCAACTTCCGTGTGGGACAATGAGCCGGATGTGTGACTTTCTGGAAACAAGCTCTGCCGAGGACGAGAGCCATGAGATGTTCCTCCTCTGGGCAAGCCCCGGTCCTGAATCCTGTTGTGCCTTTGAATAGGCTGCAGGGGGATGGTGAAGACCAGCAACAGCTTTCAGGGCTGCCACCTTCCGTGTGGGACAAGAAGCCGGACGTGTCTTTCTGGATACAGGCCCTGCCGAGGACTAGAGCCATGAGATGTTCCTCCTCTGGCCAAGCCCGGGTCCCAGATCCTGTTGTGCCTGTGAATAGGCTGCAGGGGGACGGTGAAGACCAGCAACAGCTTTCAGGGCTGCCACCTTCCGTGTGGGACAAGGAGCCGGATGAATGCCTTTTCGGAAACAGGCTCTGCCGAGGACGAGAGCCATGAGATGTTCCTCCTCTGGGCAAGCCCGGGTCCCAGATCCTGTTGTGCCTGTGAATAGGCTGCAGGGGGACGGTGAAGACCAGCAACAGCTTTCAGGGCTGCCACCTTCCGTGTGGGACAAGGAGCCGGACATGTGCCTTATCGGAAACAAGCTCTGCCGAGGACGAGAGCCATGAGATGTTCCTCCTCTGGGCAAGCCCGGGTCCCAGATCCTGTTGTGCCTGTGAATAGGCTGCAGGGGGACGGTGAACACCAGCAACAGCTTTCACGGCAGCCACCTTCCGTGTGGGACAAGGAGCCGGACGTGTGCCTTTCTGGAAACAGGCCGTGCCGAGGACGAGAGCCATGAGATGTTCCTCCTCTGGCCAAGCCCGGGTCCCAGATCCTGTTGTGCCTGTGAATAGGCTGCAGGGGGACGGTGAAGACCAGCAACAGCTTTCAGGGCTGCCACCTTCACTGTGGGACAAGGAGCCGGACGTGTGCCTTTTCGGAATCAGGCTCTGCCGAGGACGAGAGCCATGAGATGTTCCTCCTCTGGGCAAGCCCGCGTCCAAATCCTGTTGTGCCTGTGAATAGGCTGCAGGGGGACGGTGAAGACCAGCAACAGCTTTCAGGGCTGCCACCTTCCGTGTGGGATAAGGAGCCGGATGTGTGCCTTTCTGGAAACAGGCCGTGCCGAGGACGAGAGCCATGAGATGTTCCTCCTCTGGGCAAGCCCCGGTCCCAGATCCTGTTGTGCCTGTGAATAGGCTGCAGGGGGACGGTGAAGACCAGCAACAGCTTTCAGGGCTGCCACCTTCCGTGTGGGACAAGGAGCCGGACGTGTGCCTTTTCGGAAACAAGCTCTGCCGAGGACGAGAGCCATGAGATGTTCCTCCTCTGGGCAAGCCCGGGTCCCAGATCCTGTTGTGCCTGTGAATAGGCTGCAGGGGGACGGTGAAGACCAGCAACAGCTTTCAGGGCTGCCACCTTCCGTGTGGGACAAGGAGCCGGACGTGTGCCTTCTCGGAAACAGGCTCTGCCGAGGAAGAGAGCCATGAGATGTTCCTCCTCTGGGTAAGCCCCGGTCCTGAATCCTGTTGTGCCTGTGAATAGGCTGCAGGGGGACGGTGAAGACCAGCAACAGCTTTCAGGGCTGCCACCTTCACTGTGGGACAAGGAGCCGGACGTGTGCCTTTTCGGAATCAGGCTCTGCCGAGGACGAGAGCCATGAGATGTTCCTCCTCTGGGCAAGCCCGCGTCCAAATCCTGTTGCGCCTGTGAATAGGCTGCAGGGGGACGGTGAAGACCAGCAACAGCTTTCAGGGCTGCCACCTTCCGTGTGGGACAAGGAGCCGGACGTGTGCCTTCTCGGAAACAGGCTCTGCCGAGGACGAGAGCCATGAGATGTTCCTCCTCTGGGCAAGCCCGGGTCCCAGATCCTGTTGTGCCTGTGAATAGGCTGCAGGGGGACGGTGAAGACCAGCAACAGCTTTCAGGGCTGCCACCTTCCGTGTGGGACAATGAGCCGGATGTGTGCCTTTCTGGAAACAGGCCGTGCCGAGGACGAGAGCCATGAGATGTTCCTCCTCTGGGCAAGCCCCGGTCCTGAATCCTGTTGTGCCTGTGAATAGGCTGCAGGGGGATGGTGAAGACCAGCAACAGCTTTCAGGGCTGCCACCTTCCGTGTGGGACAAGGAGCCGGACGTGTCTTTCTGGATACAGGCCCTGCCGAGGACGAGAGCCATGAGATGTTCCTCCTCTGGGCAAGCCCGGGTCCCAGATCCTGTTGTGCCTGTGAATAGGCTGCAGGGGGACGGTGAAGACCAGCAACAGCTTTCAGGGCTGCCACCTTCCGTGTGGGACAAGGAGCCGGATGAATGCCTTTTCGGAAACAGGCTATGCCGAGGACGAGAGCCATGAGATGTTCCTCCTCTGGGCAAGCCCGGGTCCCAGATCCTGTTGTGCCTGTGAATAGGCTGCAGGGGGACGGTGAAGACCAGCAACAGCTTCCAGGGCTGCCACCTTCCGTGTGGGACAAGGAGCCGGACGTGTGCATTTTCGGAAACAAGCTCTGCCGAGGACGAGAGCCATGAGATGTTCCTCCTCTGGGCAAGCCCGGGTCCCAGATCCTGTTGTGCCTGTGAATAGGCTGCAGGGGGACGGTGAAGACCAGCAACAGCTTTCAGGGCTGCCACCTTCCGTGTGGGACAAGGAGCCGGATGAGTGCCTTTTCGGAAACAGGCTATGCCGAGGACGAGAGCCATGAGATGTTCCTCCTCTGGGCAAGCCCGGGTCCCAGATCCTGTTGTGCCTGTGAATAGGCTGCAGGGGGACGGTGAACACCAGCAACAGCTTTCACGGCTGCCACCTTCACTGTGGGACAAGGAGCCAGACGTGTGCCTATCCGGAAACAGGCCCTGCCGAGGACGAGAGCCATGAGATGTTCCTCCTCTGGCCAAGCCCGGGTCCCAGATCCTGTTGTGCCTGTGAATAGGCTGCAGGGGGACGGTGAAGACCAGCAACAGCTTTCAGGGCTGCCACCTTCCGTGTGGGACAAGGAGCCGGACGTGTGCCTTTCGGAAACAGGATCTGCCGAGGACGAGAGCCATGAGATGTTCCTCCTCTGGGCAAGCCCGGGTCCCAGATCCTGTTGTGCCTGTGAATAGGCTGCAGGGGGACGGTGAAGACCAGCAACAGCTTTCAGGGCTGCCACCTTCCGTGTGGGACAAGGAGCCGGACGTGTGCCTTCTCGGAAACAGGCTCTGCCGAGGAAGAGAGCCATGAGATGTTCCTCCTCTGGCCAAGCCCCGGTCCTGAATCCTGTTGTGCCTGTGAATAGGCTGCAGGGGGACGGTGAAGACCAGCAACAGCTTTCAGGGCTGCCACCTTCCGTGTGGGACAAGGAGCCGGACATGTGCCTTATCGGAAACAAGCTCTGCCGAGGACGAGAGCCATGAGATGTTCCTCCTCTGGGCAAGCCCGGGTCCCAGATCCTGTTGTGCCTGTGAATAGGCTGCAGGGGGACGGTGAAGACCAGCAACAGCTTTCAGGGCTGCCACCTTCACTGTGGGACAAGGAGCCGGACGTGTGCCTTTTCGGAATCAGGCTCTGCCGAGGACGAGAGCCATGAGATGTTCCTCCTCTGGGCAAGCCCGCGTCCAAATCCTGTTGTGCCTGTGAATAGGCTGCAGGGGGACGGTGAAGACCAGCAACAGCTTTCAGGGCTGCCACCTTCCGTGTGGGACAATGAGCCGGATGTGTGCCTTTCTGGAAACAGGCCGTGCCGAGGACGAGAGCCATGAGATGTTCCTCCTCTGGGCAAGCCCCGGTCCTGAATCCTGTTGTGCCTTTGAATAGGCTGCAGGGGGATGGTGAAGACCAGCAACAGCTTTCAGGGCTGCCACCTTCCGTGTGGGACAAGGAGCCGGACGTGTCTTTCTGGATACAGGCCCTGCCGAGGACGAGAGCCATGAGATGTTCCTCCTCTGGGCAAGCCCGGGTCCCAGATCCTGTTGTGCCTGTGAATAGGCTGCAGGGGGACGGTGAAGACCAGCAACAGCTTCCAGGGCTGCCACCTTCCGTGTGGGACAAGGAGCCGGACATGTGCCTTATCGGAAACAAGCTCTGCCGAGGACGAGAGCCATGAGATGTTCCTCCTCTGGGCAAGCCCGGGTCCCAGATCCTGTTGTGCCTGTGAATAGGCTGCAGGGGGACGGTGAACACCAGCAACAGCTTTCACGGCTGCCACCTTCCGTGTGGGACAAGGAGCCGGACGTGTGCCTATCCGGAAACAGGCCCTGCCGAGGACGAGAGCCATGAGATGTTCCTCCTCTGGGCAAGCCCGGGTCCCAGATCCTGTTGTGCCTGTGAATAGGCTGCAGGGGGACGGTGAAGACCAGCAACAGCTTTCAGGGCTGCCACCTTCCGTGTGGGACAAGGAGCCGGACGTGTGCATTTTCGGAAACAGGATCTGCCGAGGACGAGAGCCATGAGATGTTCCTCCTCTGGGCAAGGCCGGGTCCCAGATCCTGTTGTGCCTGTGAATAGGCTGCAGGGGGACGGTGAAGACCAGCAACAGCTTCCAGGGCTGCCACCTTCCGTGTGGGACAAGGAGCCGGACGTGTGCCTTTTCGGAAACAAGCTCTGCCGAGGATGAGAGCCATGAGATGTTCCTCCTCTGGGCAAGCCCGGGTCCCAGATCCTGTTGTGCCTGTGAATAGGCTGCAGGGGGACGGTGAACACCAGCAACAGCTTTCACGGCTGCCACCTTCCGTGTGGGACAAGGAGCCGGATGAGTGCCTTTTCGGAATCAGGCTCTGCCGAGGACGAGAGCCATGAGATGTTCCTCCTCTGGCCAAGCCCGGGTCCAAATCCTGTTGTGCCTGTGAATAGGCTGCAGGGGGACGGTGAAGACCAGCAACAGCTTTCAGGGCTGCCACCTTCCGTGTGGGATAAGGAGCCGGATGTGTGCCTTTCTGGAAACAGGCCCTGCCGAGGACGGAGGACGAGAGCCATGAGATGTTCCTCCTCTGGCCAAGCCCGGGTCCAAATCCTGTTGTGCCTGTGAATAGGCTGCAGGGGGACGGTGAACACCAGCAACAGCTTTCACGGCAGCCACCTTCACTGTGGGACAAGGAGCCGGATGTGTGCCTTTCTGGATACAGGCCGTGCCGAGGACGAGAGCCATGAGATGTTCCTCCTCTGGGCAAGCCCCGGTCCTGAATCCTGTTGTGCCTTTGAATAGGCTGCAGGGGGATGGTGAAGACCAGCAACAGCTTTCAGGGCTGCCACCTTCCGTGTGGGACAAGGAGCCGGACGTGTCTTTCTGGATACAGGCCCTGCCGAGGACGAGAGCCATGAGATGTTCCTCCTCTGGCCAAGCCCGGGTCCCAGATCCTGTTGTGCCTGTGAATAGGCTGCAGGGGGACGGTGAAGACCAGCAACAGCTTTCAGGGCTGCCACCTTCCGTGTGGGACAAGGAGCCGGACGTGTGCCTTTTCGGAAACAGGCTCTGCCGAGGACGAGAGCCATGAGATGTTCCTCCTCTGGGCAAGCCCGGGTCCCAGATCCTGTTGTGCCTGTGAATAGGCTGCAGGGGGACGGTGAAGACCAGCAACAGCTTCCAGGGCTGCCACCTTCCGTGTGGGACAAGGAGCCGGACATGTGCCTTATCGGAAACAAGCTCTGCCGAGGACGAGAGCCATGAGATGTTCCTCCTCTGGGCAAGCCCGGGTCCCAGATCCTGTTGTGCCTGTGAATAGGCTGCAGGGGGACGGTGAAGACCAGCAACAGCTTTCAGGGCTGCCACCTTCCGTGTGGAACAAGGAGCCGGACGTGTGCCTTTTCGGAATCAGGCTCTACCGAGGTCGAGAGCCATGAGATCTTCCTCCTCTGGGCAAGCCCGGGTCCAAATCCTGTTGTGCCTGTGAATAGGCTGCAGGGGGACGGTGAAGACCAGCAACATCTTTCAGGGCTGCCACCTTCCGTGTGGGACAAGGAGCCGGACGTGTGCCTTTCTGGAAACAGGCTCTGACGAGGACGAGAGCCATGAGATGTTCCTCCTCTGGCCAAGCCCGGGTCCCAGATCCTGTTGTGCCTGTGAATAGGCTGCAGGGGGACGGTGAAGACCAGCAACAGCTTTCAGGGCTGCCACCTTCCGTGTGGGACAAGGAGCCGGACGTGTGCATTTTCGGAAACAGGATCTGCCGAGGACGAGAGCCATGAGATGTTCCTCCTCTGGGCAAGGCCGGGTCCCAGATCCTGTTGTGCCTGTGAATAGGCTGCAGGGGGACGGTGAAGACCAGCAACAGCTTCCAGGGCTGCCACCTTCCGTGTGGGACAAGGAGCCGGCGTGTGCATTTTCGGAAACAAGCTCTGCCGAGGACGAGAGCCATGAGATGTTCCTCCTCTGGGCAAGCCCGGGTCCCAGATCCTGTTGTGCCTGTGAATAGGCTGCAGGGGGACGGTGAACACCAGCAACAGCTTTCACGGCTGCCACCTTCCGTGTGGGACAAGGAGCCGGACGTGTGCCTTTCTGGAAACAGGCCGTGCCGAGGACGAGAGCCATGAGATGTTCCTCCTCTGGCCAAGCCCGGGTCCCAGATCCTGTTGTGCCTGTGAATAGGCTGCAGGGGGACGGTGAAGACCAGCAACAGCTTTCACGGCTGCCACCTTCCGTGTGGGACAAGGAGCCGGATGTGTGCCTTTTCGGAATCAGGCTCTGCCGAGGACGAGAGCCATGAGATGTTCCTCCTCTGACCAAGCCCGGGTCCAAATCCTGTTGTGCCTGTGAATAGGCTGCAGGGGGACGGTGAAGACCAGCAACAGCTTTCAGGGCTGCCACCTTCCGTGTGGGATAAGGAGCCGGATGTGTGCCTTTCTGGAAACAGGCCCTGCCGAGGACGGAGGACGAGAGCCATGAGATGTTCCTCCTCTGGGCAATCCCCGGTCCTGAATCCTGTTGTGCCTGTGAATAGGCTGCAGGGGGATGGTGAAGACCAGCAACAGCTTTCAGGGCTGCCACCTTCCGTGTGGGACAAGGAGCCGGACGTGTCTTTCTGGATACAGGCCCTGCCGAGGACGAGAGCCATGAGATGTTCCTCCTCTGGGCAAGCTCGGGTCCCAGATCCTGTTGTGCCTGTGAATAGGCTGCAGGGGGACGGTGAAGACCAGCAACAGCTTTCAGGGCTGCCACCTTCCGTGTGGGACAAGGAGCCGGATGAATGCCTTTTCGGAAACAGGCTATGCCGAGGATGAGAGCCATGAGATGTTCCTCCTCTGGGCAAGCCCGGGTCCCAGATCCTGTTGTGCCTGTGAATAGGCTGCAGGGGGACGGTGAAGACCAGCAACAGCTTTCAGGGCTGCCACCTTCCGTGTGGGACAAGGAGCCGGACGTGTGCATTTTCGGAAACAAGCTCTGCCGAGGACGAGAGCCATGAGATGTTCCTCCTCTGGGCAAGCCCGGGTCCCAGATCCTGTTGTGCCTGTGAATAGGCTGCAGGGGGACGGTGAACACCAGCAACAGCTTTCACGGCTGCCACCTTCACTGTGGGACAAGGAGCCAGACGTGTGCCTATCCGGAAACAGGCCCTGCCGAGGACGAGAGCCATGAGATGTTCCTCCTCTGGCCAAGCCCGGGTCCCAGATCCTGTTGTGCCTGTGAATAGGCTGCAGGGGGACGGTGAAGACCAGCAACAGCTTTCAGGGCTGCCACCTTCCGTGTGGGACAAGGAGCCGGACGTGTGCCTTTTCGGAAACAGGATCTGCCGAGGACGAGAGCCATGAGATGTTCCTCCTCTGGGCAAGCCCGGGTCCCAGATCCTGTTGTGCCTGTGAATAGGCTGCAGGGGGACGGTGAAGACCAGCAACAGCTTTCAGGGCTGCCACCTTCCGTGTGGGACAAGGAGCCGGACGTGTGCCTTCTCGGAAACAGGCTCTGCCGAGGAAGAGAGCCATGAGATGTTCCTCCTCTGGGCAAGCCCCGGTCCTGAATCCTGTTGTGCCTGTGAATAGGCTGCAGGGGGACGGTGAAGACCAGCAACAGCTTTCAGGGCTGCCACCTTCACTGTGGGACAAGGAGCCGGACGTGTGCCTTTTCGGAATCAGGCTCTGCCGAGGACGAGAGCCATGAGATGTTCCTCCTCTGGGCAAGCCCGCGTCCAAATCCTGTTGTGCCTGTGAATAGGCTGCAGGGGGACGGTGAAGACCAGCAACAGCTTTCAGGGCTGCCACCTTCCGTGTGGGACAATGAGCCGGATGTGTGCCTTTCTGGAAACAGGCCGTGCCGAGGACGAGAGCCATGAGATGTTCCTCCTCTGGGCAAGCCCCGGTCCTGAATCCTGTTGTGCCTTTGAATAGGCTGCAGGGGGATGGTGAAGACCAGCAACAGCTTTCAGGGCTGCCACCTTCCGTGTGGGACAAGGAGCCGGACGTGTCTTTCTGGATACAGGCCCTGCCGAGGACGAGAGCCATGAGATGTTCCTCCTCTGGGCAAGCCCGGGTCCCAGATCCTGTTGTGCCTGTGAATAGGCTGCAGGGGGACGGTGAAGACCAGCAACAGCTTCCAGGGCTGCCACCTTCCGTGTGGGACAAGGAGCCGGACATGTGCCTTATCGGAAACAAGCTCTGCCGAGGACGAGAGCCATGAGATGTTCCTCCTCTGGGCAAGCCCGGGTCCCAGATCCTGTTGTGCCTGTGAATAGGCTGCAGGGGGACGGTGAACACCAGCAACAGCTTTCACGGCTGCCACCTTCACTGTGGGACAAGGAGCCGGACGTGTGCCTATCCGGAAACAGGCCCTGCCGAGGACGAGAGCCATGAGATGTTCCTCCTCTGGCCAAGCCCGGGTCCCAGATCCTGTTGTGCCTGTGAATAGGCTGCAGGGGGACGGTGAAGACCAGCAACAGCTTTCAGGGCTGCCACCTTCCGTGTGGGACAAGGAGCCGGACGTGTGCATTTTCGGAAACAGGATCTGCCGAGGACGAGAGCCATGAGATGTTCCTCCTCTGGGCAAGGCCGGGTCCCAGATCCTGTTGTGCCTGTGAATAGGCTGCAGGGGGACGGTGAAGACCAGCAACAGCTTCCAGGGCTGCCACCTTCCGTGTGGGACAAGGAGCCGGACGTGTGCCTTTTCGGAAACAAGCTCTGCCGAGGATGAGAGCCATGAGATGTTCCTCCTCTGGGCAAGCCCGGGTCCCAGATCCTGTTGTGCCTGTGAATAGGCTGCAGGGGGACGGTGAACACCAGCAACAGCTTTCACGGCTGCCACCTTCCGTGTGGGACAAGGAGCCGGATGAGTGCCTTTTCGGAATCAGGCTCTGCCGAGGACGAGAGCCATGAGATGTTCCTCCTCTGGCCAAGCCCGGGTCCAAATCCTGTTGTGCCTGTGAATAGGCTGCAGGGGGACGGTGAAGACCAGCAACAGCTTTCAGGGCTGCCACCTTCCGTGTGGGATAAGGAGCCGGATGTGTGCCTTTCTGGAAACAGGCCCTGCCGAGGACGGAGGACGAGAGCCATGAGATGTTCCTCCTCTGGGCAAGCCCGGGTCCCAGATCCTGTTGTGCCTGTGAATAGGCTGCAGGGGGACGGTGAACACCAGCAACAGCTTTCACGGCAGCCACCTTCACTGTGGGACAAGGAGCCGGATGTGTGCCTTTCTGGATACAGGCCGTGCCGAGGACGAGAGCCATGAGATGTTCCTCCTCTGGGCAAGCCCCGGTCCTGAATCCTGTTGTGCCTGTGAATAGGCTGCAGGGGGACGGTGAAGACCAGCAACAGCTTTCAGGGCTGCCACCTTCACTGTGGGACAAGGAGCCGGACGTGTGCCTTTTCGGAATCAGGCTCTGCCGAGGACGAGAGCCATGAGATGTTCCTCCTCTGGGCAAGCCCGCGTCCAAATCCTGTTGTGCCTGTGAATAGGCTGCAGGGGGACGGTGAAGACCAGCAACAGCTTTCAGGGCTGCCACCTTCCGTGTGGGACAAGGAGCCGGACGTGTCTTTCTGGATACAGGCCCTGCCGAGGACGAGAGCCATGAGATGTTCCTCCTCTGGCCAAGCCCGGGTCCCAGATCCTGTTGTGCCTGTGAATAGGCTGCAGGGGGACGGTGAAGACCAGCAACAGCTTTCAGGGCTGCCACCTTCCGTGTGGGACAAGGAGCCGGATGAGTGCCTTTTCGGAAACAGGCTCTGCCGAGGACGAGAGCCATGAGATGTTCCTCCTCTGGGCAAGCCCGGGTCCCAGATCCTGTTGTGCCTGTGAATAGGCTGCAGGGGGACGGTGAACACCAGCAACAGCTTCCAGGGCTGCCACCTTCCGTGTGGGACAAGGAGCCGGACATGTGCCTTATCGGAAACAAGCTCTGCCGAGGACGAGAGCCATGAGATGTTCCTCCTCTGGGCAAGCCCGGGTCCCAGATCCTGTTGTGCCTGTGAATAGGCTGCAGGGGGACGGTGAAGACCAGCAACAGCTTTCACGGCAGCCACCTTCACTGTGGGAGAAGGAGCCGGACGTGTGCCTTTCTGGAAACAGGCCGTGCCGAGGACGAGAGCCATGAGATGTTCCTCCTCTGGCCAAGCCCGGGTCCCAGATCCTGTTGTGCCTGTGAATAGGCTGCAGGGGGACGGTGAAGACCAGCAACAACTTTCAGGGCTGCCACCTTCCGTGTGGGACAAGGAGCCGGACGTGTGCCTTTCTGGAAACAGGCTCTGCCGAGGAAGAGAGCCATGAGATGTTCCTCCTCTGGCCAAGCCCGGGTCCCAGATCCTGTTGTGCCTGTGAATAGGCTGCAGGGGGACGGTGAAGACCAGCAACAGCTTTCAGGGCTGCCACCTTCCGTGTGGGACAAGGAGCCGGACGTGTGCATTTTCGGAAACAGGATCTGCCGAGGACGAGAGCCATGAGATGTTCCTCCTCTGGGCAAGCCCGGGTCCCAGATCCTGTTGTGCCTGTGAATAGGCTGCAGGGGGACGGTGAAGACCAGCAACAGCTTCCAGGGCTGCCACCTTCCGTGTGGGACAAGGAGCCGGACGTGTGCATTTTCGGAAACAAGCTCTGCCGAGGACGAGAGCCATGAGATGTTCCTCCTCTGGGCAAGCCCGGGTCCCAGATCCTGTTGTGCCTGTGAATAGGCTGCAGGGGGACGGTGAAGACCAGCAACAGCTTTCACGGCTGCCACCTTCCGTGTGGGACAAGGAGCCGGACGTGTGCCTTTCTGGAAACAGGCCGTGCCGAGGACGAGAGCCATGAGATGTTCCTCCTCTGGCCAAGCCCGGGTCCCAGATCCTGTTGTGCCTGTGAATAGGCTGCAGGGGGACGGTGAAGACCAGCAACAGCTTTCACGGCTGCCACCTTCCGTGTGGGACAAGGAGCCGGATGTGTGCCTTTTCGGAATCAGGCTCTGCCGAGGACGAGAGCCATGAGATGTTCCTCCTCTGACCAAGCCCGGGTCCAAATCCTGTTGTGCCTGTGAATAGGCTGCAGGGGGACGGTGAAGACCAGCAACAGCTTTCAGGGCTGCCACCTTCCGTGTGGGATAAGGAGCCGGATGTGTGCCTTTCTGGAAACAGGCCCTGCCGAGGACGGAGGACGAGAGCCATGAGATGTTCCTCCTCTGGGCAAGCCCGGGTCCCAGATCCTGTTGTGCCTGTGAATAGGCTGCAGGGGGACGGTGAACACCAGCAACAGCTTTCACGGCTGCCACCTTCACTGTGGGACAAGGAGCCGGACGTGTGCCTATCCGGAAACAGGCCCTGCCGAGGACGAGAGCCATGAGATGTTCCTCCTCTGGGCAAGCTCGGGTCCCAGATCCTGTTGTGCCTGTGAATAGGCTGCAGGGGGACGGTGAAGACCAGCAACAGCTTTCAGGGCTGCCACCTTCCGTGTGGAACAAGGAGCCGGACGTGTGCCTTTTCGGAATCAGGCTCTGCCGAGGTCGAGAGCCATGAGATCTTCCTCCTCTGGGCAAGCCCGGGTCCAAATCCTGTTGTGCCTGTGAATAGGCTGCAGGGGGACGGTGAAGACCAGCAACAGCTTTCAGGGCTGCCACCTTCCGTGTGGGACAAGGAGCCGGACGAGTGCCTTTCTGGAAACAGGCTCTGCCGAGGACGAGAGCCATGAGATGTTCCTCCTCTGGGCAAGCCCGGGTCCTGAATCCTGTTGTGCCTGTGAATAGGCTGCAGGGGGACGGTGAAGACCAGCAACAGCTTTCAGGGCTGCCACCTTCCGTGTGGGGCAAGGAGCCGGACGTGTGCATTTTAGGAAACAGGATCTGCCGAGGACGAGAGCCATGAGATCTTCCTCCTCTGGGCAAGGCCGGGTCCCAGATCCTGTTGTGCCTGTGAATAGGCTGCAGGGGGACGGTGAAGACCAGCAACAGCTTCCAGGGCTGCCACCTTCCGTGTGGGACAAGGAGCCGGACGTGTGCCTTTTCGGAAACAAGCTCTGCCGAGGACGAGAGCCATGAGATGTTCCTCCTCTGGGCAAGCCCGGGTCCCAGATCCTGTTGTGCCTGTGAATAGGCTGCAGGGGGACGGTGAACACCAGCAACAGCTTTCACGGCTGCCACCTTCCGTGTGGGACAAGGAGCCGGACGTGTGCCTTTCTGGAAACAGGCCGTGCCGAGGACGAGAGCCATGAGATGTTCCTCCTCTGGCCAAGCCCGGGTCCCAGATCCTGTTGTGCCTGTGAATAGGCTGCAGGGGGACGGTGAAGACCAGCAACAGCTTTCAGGGCTGCCACCTTCCGTGTGGGACAATGAGCCGGATGTGTGCCTTTCTGGAAACAGGCCCTGCCGAGGACGGAGGACGAGAGCCATGAGATGTTCCTCCTCTGGGCAAGCCCGGGTCCCAGATCCTGTTGTGCCTGTGAATAGGCTGCAGGGGGACGGTGAACACCAGCAACAGCTTTCACGGCAGCCACCTTCACTGTGGGACAAGGAGCCGGACGTGTGCCTTTCTGGAAACAGGCCGTGCCGAGGACGAGAGCCATGAGATGTTCCTCCTCTGGGCAAGCCCGGGTCCCAGATCCTGTTGTGCCTGTGAATAGGCTGCAGGGGGACGGTGAAGACCAGCAACATCTTTCAGGGCTGCCACCTTCACTGTGGGACAAGGAGCCGGACGTGTGCCTTTTCGGAATCAGGCTCTGCCGAGGACGAGAGCCATGAGATGTTCCTCCTCTGGGCAAGCCCGCTTCCAAATCCTGTTGTGCCTGTGAATAGGCTGCAAGGGGACGGTGAAGACCAGCAACAGCTTTCAGGGCTGCCACCTTCCGTGTGGGACAAGGAGCCGGACGTGTCTTTCTGGATACAGGCCCTGCCGAGGACGAGAGCCATGAGATGTTCCTTCTCTGGGCAAGCCCGGGTTCCAGATCCTGTTGTGCCTGTGAATAGGGTGCAGGGGGACGGTGAAGACCAGCAACAGCTTCCAGGGCTGCCACCTTCCGTGTGGGACAAGGAGCCGGATGAGTGCCTTTTCGGAAACAGTCTCTGCAGAGGACGAGAGCCATGAGATGTTCCTCCTCTGGGCAAGCCCGGGTCCTGAATCCTGTTGTGCCTGTGAATAGGCTGCAGGGGGACGGTGAAGACCAGCAACAGCTTTCAGGGCTGCCACCTTCCGTGTGGGACAATGAGCCGGATGTGTGACTTTCTGGAAACAGGCTCTGCCGAGGACGAGAGCCATGAGATGTTCCTCCTCTGGGCAAGCCCCGGTCCTGAATCCTGTTGTGCCTTTGAATAGGCTGCAGGGGGATGGTGAAGACCAGCAACAGCTTTCAGGGCTGCCACCTTCCTTGTGGGACAAGAAGCCGGACGTGTCTTTCTGGATACAGGCCCTGCCGAGGACGAGAGCCATGAGATGTTCCTCCTCTGGCCAAGCCCGGGTCCCAGATCCTGTTGTGCCTGTGAATAGGCTGCAGGGGGACGGTGAACACCAGCAACAGCTTTCACGGCTGCCACCTTCACTGTGGGACAAGGAGCCGGACGTGTGCCTATCCGGAAACAGGCCCTGCCGAGGACGAGAGCCATGAGATGTTCCTCCTCTGGCCAAGCCCGGGTCCCAGATCCTGTTGTGCCTGTGAATAGGCTGCAGGGGGACGGTGAAGACCAGCAACAGCTTTCAGGGCTGCCACCTTCCGTGTGGAACAAGGAGCCGGACGTGTGCCTTTTCGGAATAAGGCTCTGCCGAGGTCGAGAGCCATGAGATCTTCCTCCTCTGGGCAAGCCCGGGTCCAAATCCTGTTGTGCCTGTGAATAGGCTGCAGGGGGACGGTGAAGACCAGCAACAGCTTTCAGGGCTGCCACCTTCCGTGTGGGACAAGGAGCCGGATGAGTGCCTTTTCAGAAACAGGCTCTGCCGAGGACGAGAGCCATGAGATGTTCCTCCTCTGGGCAAGCCCGGGTCCTGAATCCTGTTTTGCCTGTGAATAGGCTGCAGGGGGACGGTGAAGACCAGCAACAGCTTTCAGGGCTGCCACCTTCCGTGTGGGACAAGGAGCCGGACGTGTGCATTTTCGGAAACAGGATCTGCCGAGGACGAGAGCCATGAGATGTTCCTCCTCTGGGCAAGGCCGGGTCCCAGATCCTGTTTTGCCTGTGAATAGGCTGCAGGGGGACGGTGAAGACCAGCAACAGCTTCCAGGGCTGCCACCTTCCGTGTGGGACAAGGAGCCGGACGTGTGCCTTTTCGGAAACAAGCTCTGCCGAGGACGAGAGCCATGAGATGTTCCTCCTCTGGGCAAGCCCGGGTCCCAGATCCTGTTGTGCCTGTGAATAGGCTGCAGGGGGACGGTGAACACCAGCAACAGCTTTCACGGCTGCCACCTTCCGTGTGGGACAAGGAGCCGGACGTGTGCCTTTCTGGAAACAGGCCGTGCCGAGGACGAGAGCCATGAGATGTTCCTCCTCTGGCCAAGCCCGGGTCCCAGATCCTGTTGTGCCTGTGAATAGGCTGCAGGGGGACGGTGAAGACCAGCAACAGCTTTCACGGCTGCCACCTTCCGTGTGGGACAAGGAGCCGGATGTGTGCCTTTTCGGAATCAGGCTCTGCCGAGGACGAGAGCCATGAGATGTTCCTCCTCTGGGCAAGCCCGCTTCCAAATCCTGTTGTGCCTGTGAATAGGCTGCAAGGGGACGGTGAAGACCAGCAACAGCTTTCAGGGCTGCCACCTTCCGTGTGGGACAAGGAGCCGGACGTGTCTTTCTGGATACAGGCCCTGCCGAGGACGAGAGCCATGAGATGTTCCTTCTCTGGGCAAGCCCGGGTTCCAGATCCTGTTGTGCCTGTGAATAGGGTGCAGGGGGACGGTGAAGACCAGCAACAGCTTCCAGGGCTGCCACCTCCCGTGTGGGACAAGGAGCCGGATGAGTGCCTTTTCGGAAACAGTCTCTGCAGAGGACGAGAGCCATGAGATGTTCCTCCTCTGGGCAAGCCCGGGTCCTGAATCCTGTTGTGCCTGTGAATAGGCTGCAGGGGGACGGTGAAGACCAGCAACAGCTTTCAGGGCTGCCACCTTCCGTGTGGGACAATGAGCCGGATGTGTGACTTTCTGGAAACAGGCTCTGCCGAGGACGAGAGCCATGAGATGTTCCTCCTCTGGGCAAGCCCCGGTCCTGAATCCTGTTGTGCCTTTGAATAGGCTGCAGGGGGATGGTGAAGACCAGCAACAGCTTTCAGGGCTGCCACCTTCCTTGTGGGACAAGAAGCCGGACGTGTCTTTCTGGATACAGGCCCTGCCGAGGACGAGAGCCATGAGATGTTCCTCCTCTGGCCAAGCCCGGGTCCCAGATCCTGTTGTGCCTGTGAATAGGCTGCAGGGGGACGGTGAACACCAGCAACAGCTTTCACGGCTGCCACCTTCACTGTGGGACAAGGAGCCGGACGTGTGCCTATCCGGAAACAGGCCCTGCCGAGGACGAGAGCCATGAGATGTTCCTCCTCTGGCCAAGCCCGGGTCCCAGATCCTGTTGTGCCTGTGAATAGGCTGCAGGGGGACGGTGAAGACCAGCAACAGCTTTCAGGGCTGCCACCTTCCGTGTGGAACAAGGAGCCGGACGTGTGCCTTTTCGGAATCAGGCTCTGCCGAGGTCGAGAGCCATGAGATCTTCCTCCTCTGGGCAAGCCCGGGTCCAAATACTGTTGTGCCTGTGAATAGGCTGCAGGGGGACGGTGAAGACCAGCAACAGCTTTCAGGGCTGCCACCTTCCGTGTGGGACAAGGAGCCGGATGAGTGCCTTTTCAGAAACAGGCTCTGCCGAGGACGAGAGCCATGAGATGTTCCTCCTCTGGGCAAGCCCGGGTCCTGAATCCTGTTTTGCCTGTGAATAGGCTGCAGGGGGACGGTGAAGACCAGCAACAGCTTTCAGGGCTGCCACCTTCCGTGTGGGACAAGGAGCCGGACGTGTGCATTTTCGGAAACAGGATCTGCCGAGGACGAGAGCCATGAGATGTTCCTCCTCTGGGCAAGGCCGGGTCCCAGATCCTGTTGTGCCTGTGAATAGGCTGCAGGGGGACGGTGAAGACCAGCAACAGCTTCCAGGGCTGCCACCTTCCGTGTGGGACAAGGAGCCGGACGTGTGCCTTTTCGGAAACAAGCTCTGCCGAGGACGAGAGCCATGAGATGTTCCTCCTCTGGGCAAGCCCGGGTCCCAGATCCTGTTGTGCCTGTGAATAGGCTGCAGGGGGACGGTGAACACCAGCAACAGCTTTCACGGCTGCCACCTTCCGTGTGGGACAAGGAGCCGGACGTGTGCCTTTCTGGAAACAGGCCGTGCCGAGGACGAGAGCCATGAGATGTTCCTCCTCTGGCCAAGCCCGGGTCCCAGATCCTGTTGTGCCTGTGAATAGGCTGCAGGGGGACGGTGAAGACCAGCAACAGCTTTCACGGCTGCCACCTTCCGTGTGGGACAAGGAGCCGGATGTGTGCCTTTAAGGAATCAGGCTCTGCCGAGGACGAGAGCCATGAGATGTTCCTCCTCTGACCAAGCCCGGGTCCAAATCCTGTTGTGCCTGTGAATAGGCTGCAGGGGGACGGTGAAGACCAGCAACAGCTTTCAGGGCTGCCACCTTCCGTGTGGGACAATGAGCCGGATGTGTGCCTTTCTGGAAACAGGCCCTGCCGAGGACGGAGGACGAGAGCCATGAGATGTTCCTCCTCTGGGCAAGCCCGGGTCCCAGATCCTGTTGTGCCTGTGAATAGGCTGCAGGGGGACGGTGAAGACCAGCAACAGCTTTCACGGCAGCCACCTTCACTGTGGGACAAGGAGCCGGACGTGTGCCTTTCTGGAAACAGGCCGTGCCGAGGACGAGAGCCATGAGATGTTCCTCCTCTGGGCAAGCCCGGGTCCCAGATCCTGTTGTGCCTGTGAATAGGCTGCAGGGGGACGGTGAAGACCAGCAACAGCTTTCAGGGCTGCCACCTTCACTGTGGGACAAGGAGCCGGACGTGTGCCTTTTCGGAATCAGGCTCTGCCGAGGACGAGAGCCATGAGATGTTCCTCCTCTGGGCAAGCCCGCGTCCAAATCCTGTTGTGCCTGTGAATAGGCTGCAAGGGGACGGTGAAGACCAGCAACAGCTTTCAGGGCTGCCACCTTCCGTGTGGGACAAGGAGCCGGACGTGTCTTTCTGGATACAGGCCCTGCCGAGGACGAGAGCCATGAGATGTTCCTTCTCTGGGCAAGCCCGGGTTCCAGATCCTGTTGTGCCTGTGAATAGGCTGCAGGGGGACGGTGAAGACCAGCAACAGCTTCCAGGGCTGCCACCTTCCGTGTGGGACAAGGAGCCGGATGAGTGCCTTTTCGGAAACAGTCTCTGCAGAGGACGAGAGCCATGAGATGTTCCTCCTCTGGGCAAGCCCGGGTCCTGAATCCTGTTGTGCCTGTGAATAGGCTGCAGGGGGACGGTGAAGACCAGCAACAGCTTTCAGGGCTGCCACCTTCCGTGTGGGACAATGAGCCGGATGTGTGACTTTCTGGAAACAGGCTCTGCCGAGGACGAGAGCCATGAGATGTTCCTCCTCTGGGCAAGCCCCGGTCCTGAATCCTGTTGTGCCTTTGAATAGGCTGCAGGGGGATGGTGAAGACCAGCAACAGCTTTCAGGGCTGCCACCTTCCGTGTGGGACAAGAAGCCGGACGTGTCTTTCTGGATACAGGCCCTGCCGAGGACGAGAGCCATGAGATGTTCCTCCTCTGGCCAAGCCCGGGTCCCAGATCCTGTTGTGCCTGTGAATAGGCTGCAGGGGGACGGTGAAGACCAGCAACAGCTTTCAGGGCTGCCACATTCCGTGTGGGACAAGGAGCCGGATGAATGCCTTTTCGGAAACAGGCTCTGCCGAGGACGAGAGCCATGAGATGTTCCTCCTCTGGGCAAGCCCGGGTCCCAGATCCTGTTGTGCCTGTGAATAGGCTGCAGGGGGACGGTGAAGACCAGCAACAGCTTTCAGGGCTGCCACCTTCCGTGTGGGACAAGGAGCCGGACATGTGCCTTATCGGAAACAAGCTCTGCCGAGGACGAGAGCCATGAGATGTTCCTCCTCTGGGCAAGCCCGGGTCCCAGATCCTGTTGTGCCTGTGAATAGGCTGCAGGGGGACGGTGAACACCAGCAACAGCTTTCACGGCAGCCACCTTCCGTGTGGGAGAAGGAGCCGGACGTGTGCCTTTCTGGA
Organism: Astur gentilis; assembly: GCF_929443795.1. Classification (NCBI taxonomy): domain Eukaryota; kingdom Metazoa; phylum Chordata; class Aves; order Accipitriformes; family Accipitridae; genus Astur; species Astur gentilis. The sequence continues at coordinate 1,049,355 of NW_026060958.1, read as the reverse complement.
AACAGGCCGTGCCGAGGACGAGAGCCATGAGATGTTCCTCCTCTGGGCAAGCCCCGGTCCTGAATCCTGTTGTGCCTTTGAATAGGCTGCAGGGGGATGGTGAAGACCAGCAACAGCTTTCAGGGCTGCCACCTTCCGTGTGGGACAAGGAGCCGGACGTGTCTTTCTGGATACAGGCCCTGCCGAGGACGAGAGCCATGAGATGTTCCTCCTCTGGGCAAGCCCGGGTCCCAGATCCTGTTGTGCCTGTGAATAGGCTGCAGGGGGACGGTGAAGACCAGCAACAGCTTCCAGGGCTGCCACCTTCCGTGTGGGACAAGGAGCCGGACATGTGCCTTATCGGAAACAAGCTCTGCCGAGGACGAGAGCCATGAGATGTTCCTCCTCTGGGCAAGCCCGGGTCCCAGATCCTGTTGTGCCTGTGAATAGGCTGCAGGGGGACGGTGAACACCAGCAACAGCTTTCACGGCTGCCACCTTCACTGTGGGACAAGGAGCCGGACGTGTGCCTATCCGGAAACAGGCCCTGCCGAGGACGAGAGCCATGAGATGTTCCTCCTCTGGCCAAGCCCGGGTCCCAGATCCTGTTGTGCCTGTGAATAGGCTGCAGGGGGACGGTGAAGACCAGCAACAGCTTTCAGGGCTGCCACCTTCCGTGTGGAACAAGGAGCCGGACGTGTGCCTTTTCGGAATCAGGCTCTGCCGAGGACGAGAGCCATGAGATGTTCCTCCTCTGGGCAAGCCCGCGTCCAAATCCTGTTGTGCCTGTGAATAGGCTGCAGGGGGACGGTGAAGACCAGCAACAGCTTCCAGGGCTGCCACCTTCCGTGTGGGACAATGAGCCGGATGTGTGCCTTTCTGGAAACAGGCCGTGCCGAGGACGAGAGCCATGAGATGTTCCTCCTCTGGGTAAGCCCCGGTCCTGAATCCTGTTGTGCCTGTGAATAGGCTGCAGGGGGATGGTGAAGACCAGCAACAGCTTTCAGGGCTGCCACCTTCCGTGTGGGACAAGGAGCCGGACGTGTCTTTCTGGATACAGGCCCTGCCGAGGACGAGAGCCATGAGATGTTCCTCCTCTGGGCAAGCCCGGGTCCCAGATCCTGTTGTGCCTGTGAATAGGCTGCAGGGGGACGGTGAAGACCAGCAACAGCTTTCAGGGCTGCCACCTTCCGTGTGGGACAAGGAGCCGGACATGTTCCTTATCGGAAACAAGCTATGCCGAGGACGAGAGCCATGAGATGTTCCTCCTCTGGGCAAGCCCGGGTCCCAGATCCTGTTGTGCCTGTGAATAGGCTGCAGGGGGACGGTGAACACCAGCAACAGCTTTCACGGCTGCCACCTTCACTGTGGGACAAGGAGCCAGACGTGTGCCTATCCGGAAACAGGCCCTGCCGAGGACGAGAGCCATGAGATGTTCCTCCTCTGGCCAAGCCCGGGTCCCAGATCCTGTTGTGCCTGTGAATAGGCTGCAGGGGGACGGTGAAGACCAGCAACAGCTTTCAGGGCTGCCACCTTCCGTGTGGGACAAGGAGCCGGACGTGTGCCTTCTCGGAAACAGGCTCTGCCGAGGAAGAGAGCCATGAGATGTTCCTCCTCTGGGCAAGCCCCGGTCCTGAATCCTGTTGTGCCTGTGAATAGGCTGCAGGGGGACGGTGAAGACCAGCAACAGCTTTCAGGGCTGCCACCTTCCGTGTGGGACAATGAGCCGGATGTGTGCCTTATCGGAAACAAGCTCTGCCGAGGACGAGAGCCATGAGATGTTCCTCCTCTGGGCAAGCCCGGGTCCCAGATCCTGTTGTGCCTGTGAATAGGCTGCAGGGGGACGGTGAAGACCAGCAACAGCTTTCAGGGCTGCCACCTTCCGTGTGGGACAAGGAGCCGGACGTGTGCCTTTTCGGAATCAGGCTCTGCCGAGGTCGAGAGCCATGAGATGTTCCTCCTCTGGGCAAGCCCGGGTCCAAATCCTGTTGTGCCTGTGAATAGGCTGCAGGGGGACGGTGAAGACCAGCAACAGCTTTCAGGGCTGCCACCTTCCGTGTGGGACAATGAGCCGGATGTGTGCCTTTCTGGAAACAGGCCGTGCCGAGGACGAGAGCCATGAGATGTTCCTCCTCTGGGCAAGCCCCGGTCCTGAATCCTGTTGTGCCTTTGAATAGGCTGCAGGGGGATGGTGAAGACCAGCAACAGCTTTCAGGGCTGCCACCTTCCGTGTGGGACAAGGAGCCGGACGTGTCTTTCTGGATACAGGCCCTGCCGAGGACGAGAGCCATGAGATGTTCCTCCTCTGGGCAAGCCCGGGTCCCAGATCCTGTTGTGCCTGTGAATAGGCTGCAGGGGGACGGTGAAGACCAGCAACAGCTTCCAGGGCTGCCACCTTCCGTGTGGGACAAGGAGCCGGACATGTGCCTTATCGGAAACAAGCTCTGCCGAGGACGAGAGCCATGAGATGTTCCTCCTCTGGGCAAGCCCGGGTCCCAGATCCTGTTGTGCCTGTGAATAGGCTGCAGGGGGACGGTGAAGACCAGCAACAGCTTTCAGGGCTGCCACCTTCCGTGTGGGACAAGGAGCCGGACGTGTGCATTTTCGGAAACAGGATCTGCCGAGGACGAGAGCCATGAGATGTTCCTCCTCTGGGCAAGCCCGGGTCCCAGATCCTGTTGTGCCTGTGAATAGGCTGCAGGGGGACGGTGAAGACCAGCAACAGCTTCCAGGGCTGCCACCTTCCGTGTGGGACAAGGAGCCGGACGTGTGCATTTTCGGAAACAAGCTCTGCCGAGGACGAGAGCCATGAGATGTTCCTCCTCTGGGCAAGCCCGGGTCCCAGATCCTGTTGTGCCTGTGAATAGGCTGCAGGGGGACGGTGAACACCAGCAACAGCTTTCACGGCTGCCACCTTCCGTGTGGGACAAGGAGCCGGACGTGTGCCTTTCTGGAAACAGGCCGTGCCGAGGACGAGAGCCATGAGATGTTCCTCCTCTGGCCAAGCCCGGGTCCCAGATCCTGTTGTGCCTGTGAATAGGCTGCAGGGGGACGGTGAACACCAGCAACAGCTTTCACGGCTGCCACCTTCACTGTGGGACAAGGAGCCAGACGTGTGCCTATCCGGAAACAGGCCCTGCCGAGGACGAGAGCCATGAGATGTTCCTCCTCTGGCCAAGCCCGGGTCCCAGATCCTGTTGTGCCTGTGAATAGGCTGCAGGGGGACGGTGAAGACCAGCAACAGCTTTCAGGGCTGCCACCTTCCGTGTGGGACAAGGAGCCGGACGTGTGCCTTTTCGGAAACAAGCTCTGCCGAGGACGAGAGCCATGAGATGTTCCTCCTCTGGGCAAGCCCGGGTCCCAGATCCTGTTGTGCCTGTGAATAGGCTGCAGGGGGACGGTGAAGACCAGCAACAGCTTTCAGGGCTGCCACCTTCCGTGTGGGACAAGGAGCCGGACGTGTGCCTTCTCGGAAACAGGCTCTGCCGAGGAAGAGAGCCATGAGATGTTCCTCCTCTGGGCAAGCCCCGGTCCCAGATCCTGTTGTGCCTGTGAATAGGCTGCAGGGGGACGGTGAAGACCAGCAACAGCTTTCAGGGCTGCCACCTTCCGTGTGGGACAATGAGCCGGATGTGTGCCTTTCTGGAAACAGGCCGTGCCGAGGACGAGAGCCATGAGATGTTCCTCCTCTGGGCAAGCCCCGGTCCTGAATCCTGTTGTGCCTGTGAATAGGCTGCAGGGGGACGGTGAAGACCAGCAACAGCTTCCAGGGCTGCCACCTTCCGTGTGGGACAAGGAGCCGGACGTGTGCATTTTCGGAAACAAGCTCTGCCGAGGACGAGAGCCATGAGATGTTCCTCCTCTGGGCAAGCCCGGGTCCCAGATCCTGTTGTGCCTGTGAATAGGCTGCAGGGGGACGGTGAACACCAGCAACAGCTTTCACGGCTGCCACCTTCCGTGTGGGACAAGGAGCCGGATGTGTGCCTTTCTGGAAACAGGCCGTGCCGAGGACGAGAGCCATGAGATGTTCCTCCTCTGGCCAAGCCCGGGTCCCAGATCCTGTTGTGCCTGTGAATAGGCTGCAGGGGGACGGTGAACACCAGCAACAGCTTTCACGGCTGCCACCTTCCGTGTGGGACAAGGAGCCGGATGTGTGCCTTTTCGGAATCAGGCTCTGCCGAGGACGAGAGCCATGAGATGTTCCTCCTCTGACCAAGCCCGGGTCCAAATCCTGTTGTGCCTGTGAATAGGCTGCAGGGGGACGGTGAAGACCAGCAACAGCTTTCAGGGCTGCCACCTTCCGTGTGGAACAAGGAGCCGGACGTGTGCCTTTCTGGAAACAGGCCCTGCCGAGGACGGAGGACGAGAGCCATGAGATGTTCCTCCTCTGGGCAAGCCCGGGTCCCAGATCCTGTTGTGCCTGTGAATAGGCTGCAGGGGGACGGTGAACACCAGCAACAGCTTTCACGGCAGCCACCTTCACTGTGGGACAAGGAACCGGATGTGTGCCTTTCTGGATACAGGCCGTGCCGAGGACGAGAGCCATGAGATGTTCCTCCTCTGGGCAAGCCCCGGTCCTGAATCCTGTTGTGCCTTTGAATAGGCTGCAGGGGGATGGTGAAGACCAGCAACAGCTTTCAGGGCTGCCACCTTCCGTGTGGGACAAGGAGCCGGACGTGTCTTTCTGGATACAGGCCCTGCCGAGGACGAGAGCCATGAGATGTTCCTCCTCTGGCCAAGCCCGGGTCCCAGATCCTGTTGTGCCTGTGAATAGGCTGCAGGGGGACGGTGAAGACCAGCAACAGCTTTCAGGGCTGCCACCTTCCGTGTGGGACAAGGAGCCGGATGAGTGCCTTTTCGAAAACAGGCTCTGCCGAGGACGAGAGCCATGAGATGTTCCTCCTCTGGGCAAGCCCGGGTCCCAGATCCTGTTGTGCCTGTGAATAGGCTGCAGGGGGACGGTGAAGACCAGCAACAGCTTCCAGGGCTGCCACCTTCCGTGTGGGACAAGGAGCCGGACATGTGCCTTATCGGAAACAAGCTCTGCCGAGGACGAGAGCCATGAGATGTTCCTCCTCTGGGCAAGCCCGGGTCCCAGATCCTGTTGTGCCTGTGAATAGGCTGCAGGGGGACGGTGAACACCAGCAACAGCTTTCACGGCAGCCACCTTCACTGTGGGAGAAGGAGCCGGACGTGTGCCTTTCTGGAAACAGGCCATGCCGAGGACGAGAGCCATGAGATGTTCCTCCTCTGGCCAAGCCCGGGTCCCAGATCCTGTTGTGCCTGTGAATAGGCTGCAGGGGGACGGTGAAGACCAGCAACAGCTTTCAGGGCTGCCACCTTCCGTGTGGAACAAGGAGCCGGACGTGTGCCTTTTCGGAATCAGGCTCTGCCGAGGTCGAGGGCCATGAGATCTTCCTCCTCTGGGCAAGCCCGGGTCCAAATCCTGTTGTGCCTGTGAATAGGCTGCAGGGGGACGGTGAAGACCAGCAACAACTTTCAGGGCTGCCACCTTCCGTGTGGGACAAGGAGCCGGACGTGTGCCTTTCTGGAAACAGGCTCTGACGAGGACGAGAGCCATGAGATGTTCCTCCTCTGGCCAAGCCCGGGTCCCAGATCCTGTTGTGCCTGTGAATAGGCTGCAGGGGGACGGTGAAGACCAGCAACAGCTTTCAGGGCTGCCACCTTCCGTGTGGGACAAGGAGCCGGACGTGTGCATTTTCGGAAACAGGATCTGCCGAGGACGAGAGCCATGAGATGTTCCTCCTCTGGGCAAGGCCGGGTCCCAGATCCTGTTGTGCCTGTGAATAGGCTGCAGGGGGACGGTGAAGACCAGCAACAGCTTCCAGGGCTGCCACCTTCCGTGTGGGACAAGGAGCCGGACGTGTGCATTTTCGGAAACAAGCTCTGCCGAGGACGAGAGCCATGAGATGTTCCTCCTCTGGGCAAGCCCGGGTCCCAGATCCTGTTGTGCCTGTGAATAGGCTGCAGGGGGACGGTGAACACCAGCAACAGCTTTCACGGCTGCCACCTTCCGTGTGGGACAAGGAGCCGGACGTGTGCCTTTCTGGAAACAGGCCGTGCCGAGGACGAGAGCCATGAGATGTTCCTCCTCTGGCCAAGCCCGGGTCCCAGATCCTGTTGTGCCTGTGAATAGGCTGCAGGGGGACGGTGAAGACCAGCAACAGCTTTCACGGCTGCCACCTTCCGTGTGGGACAAGGAGCCGGACGTGTGCATTTTCGGAAACAAGCTCTGCCGAGGACGAGAGCCATGAGATGTTCCTCCTCTGGGCAAGCCCGGGTCCCAGATCCTGTTGTGCCTGTGAATAGGCTGCAGGGGGACGGTGAACACCAGCAACAGCTTTCACGGCTGCCACCTTCCGTGTGGGACAAGGAGCCGGACGTGTGCCTTTCTGGAAACAGGCCGTGCCGAGGACGAGAGCCATGAGATGTTCCTCCTCTGGCCAAGCCCGGGTCCCAGATCCTGTTGTGCCTGTGAATAGGCTGCAGGGGGACGGTGAACACCAGCAACAGCTTTCACGGCTGCCACCTTCCGTGTGGGACAAGGAACCGGATGTGTGCCTTTTCGGAATCAGGCTCTGCCGAGGACGAGAGCCATGAGATGTTCCTCCTCTGACCAAGCCCGGGTCCAAATCCTGTTGTGCCTGTGAATAGGCTGCAGGGGGACGGTGAAGACCAGCAACAGCTTTCAGGGCTGCCACCTTCCGTGTGGAACAAGGAGCCGGACGTGTGCCTTTCTGGAAACAGGCCCTGCCGAGGACGTAGGACGAGAGCCATGAGATGTTCCTCCTCTGGGCAAGCCCGGGTCCCAGATCCTGTTGTGCCTGTGAATAGGCTGCAGGGGGACGGTGAACACCAGCAACAGCTTTCACGGCAGCCACCTTCACTGTGGGACAAGGAACCGGATGTGTGCCTTTCTGGATACAGGCCGTGCCGAGGACGAGAGCCATGAGATGTTCCTCCTCTGGGCAAGCCCCGGTCCTGAATCCTGTTGTGCCTTTGAATAGGCTGCAGGGGGATGGTGAAGACCAGCAACAGCTTTCAGGGCTGCCACCTTCCGTGTGGGACAAGGAGCCGGACGTGTCTTTCTGGATACAGGCCCTGCCGAGGACGAGAGCCATGAGATGTTCCTCCTCTGGCCAAGCCCGGGTCCCAGATCCTGTTGTGCCTGTGAATAGGCTGCAGGGGGACGGTGAAGACCAGCAACAGCTTTCAGGGCTGCCACCTTCCGTGTGGGACAAGGAGCCGGATGAGTGCCTTTTCGGAATCAGGCTCTGCCGAGGACGAGAGCCATGAGATGTTCCTCCTCTGGGCAAGCCCGGGTCCCAGATCCTGTTGTGCCTGTGAATAGGCTGCAGGGGGACGGTGAAGACCAGCAACAGCTTCCAGGGCTGCCACCTTCCGTGTGGGACAAGGAGCCGGACATGTGCCTTATCGGAAACAAGCTCTGCCGAGGACGAGAGCCATGAGATGTTCCTCCTCTGGGCAAGCCCGGGTCCCAGATCCTGTTGTGCCTGTGAATAGGCTGCAGGGGGACGGTGAACACCAGCAACAGCTTTCACGGCAGCCACCTTCACTGTGGGAGAAGGAGCCGGACGTGTGCCTTTCTGGAAACAGGCCATGCCGAGGACGAGAGCCATGAGATGTTCCTCCTCTGGCCAAGCCCGGGTCCCAGATCCTGTTGTGCCTGTGAATAGGCTGCAGGGGGACGGTGAAGACCAGCAACAGCTTTCAGGGCTGCCACCTTCCGTGTGGAACAAGGAGCCGGACGTGTGCCTTTTCGGAATCAGGCTCTGCCGAGGTCGAGAGCCATGAGATCTTCCTCCTCTGGGCAAGCCCGGGTCCAAATCCTGTTGTGCCTGTGAATAGGCTGCAGGGGGACGGTGAAGACCAGCAACAACTTTCAGGGCTGCCACCTTCCGTGTGGGACAAGGAGCCGGACGTGTGCCTTTCTGGAAACAGGCTCTGACGAGGACGAGAGCCATGAGATGTTCCTCCTCTGGGCAAGCCCGGGTCCCAGATCCTGTTGTGCCTGTGAATAGGCTGCAGGGGGACGGTGAAGACCAGCAACAGCTTTCAGGGCTGCCACCTTCCGTGTGGGACAAGGAGCCGGACGTGTGCATTTTCGGAAACAGGATCTGCCGAGGACGAGAGCCATGAGATGTTCCTCCTCTGGGCAAGGCCGGGTCCCAGATCCTGTTGTGCCTGTGAATAGGCTGCAGGGGGACGGTGAAGACCAGCAACAGCTTCCAGGGCTGCCACCTTCCGTGTGGGACAAGGAGCCGGACGTGTGCATTTTCGGAAACAAGCTCTGCCGAGGACGAGAGCCATGAGATGTTCCTCCTCTGGGCAAGCCCGGGTCCCAGATCCTGTTGTGCCTGTGAATAGGCTGCAGGGGGACGGTGAACACCAGCAACAGCTTTCACGGCTGCCACCTTCACTGTGGGACAAGGAGCCGGACGTGTGCCTTTCTGGAAACAGGCCGTGCCGAGGACGAGAGCCATGAGATGTTCCTCCTCTGGCCAAGCCCGGGTCCCAGATCCTGTTGTGCCTGTGAATAGGCTGCAGGGGGACGGTGAAGACCAGCAACAGCTTTCACGGCTGCCACCTTCCGTGTGGGACAAGGAGCCGGATGTGTGCCTTTTCGGAATCAGGCTCTGCCGAGGACGAGAGCCATGAGATGTTCCTCCTCTGACCAAGCCCGGGTCCAAATCCTGTTGTGCCTGTGAATAGGCTGCAGGGGGACGGTGAAGACCAGCAACAGCTTTCAGGGCTGCCACCTTCCGTGTGGGATAAGGAGCCGGATGTGTGCCTTTCTGGAAACAGGCCCTGCCGAGGACGGAGGACGAGAGCCATGAGATGTTCCTCCTCTGGGCAAGCCCGGGTCCCAGATCCTGTTGTGCCTGTGAATAGGCTGCAGGGGGACGGTGAACACCAGCAACAGCTTTCACGGCAGCCACCTTCACTGTGGGACAAGGAGCCGGATGTGTGCCTTTCTGGAAACAGGCCGTGCCGAGGACGAGAGCCATGAGATGTTCCTCCTCTGGGCAAGCCCCGGTCCTGAATCCTGTTGTGCCTTTGAATAGGCTGCAGGGGGATGGTGAAGACCAGCAACAGCTTTTAGGGCTGCCACCTTCCGTGTGGGACAAGGAGCCGGACGTGTCTTTCTGGATACAGGCCCTGCCGAGGACGAGAGCCATGAGATGTTCCTCCTCTGGCCAAGCCCGGGTCCCAGATCCTGTTGTGCCTGTGAATAGGCTGCAGGGGGACGGTGAAGACCAGCAACAGCTTTCAGGGCTGCCACCTTCCGTGTGGGACAAGGAGCCGGATGAATGCCTTTTCGGAAACAGGCTCTGTCGAGGACGAGAGCCATGAGATGTTCCTCCTCTGGGCAAGCCCGGGTCCCAGATCCTGTTGTGCCTGTGAATAGGCTGCAGGGGGACGGTGAAGACCAGCAACAGCTTCCAGGGCTGCCACCTTCCGTGTGGGACAAGGAGCCGGACATGTGCCTTATCGGAAACAAGCTCTGCCGAGGACGAGAGCCATGAGATGTTCCTCCTCTGGGCAAGCCCGGGTCCCAGATCCTGTTGTGCCTGTGAATAGGCTGCAGGGGGACGGTGAACACCAGTAACAGCTTCCAGGGCTGCCACCTTCCGTGTGGGACAAGGAGCCAGACGTGTGCCTTTTCGGAAACAAGCTCTGCCGAGGACGAGAGCCATGAGATGTTCCTCCTCTGGGCAAGCCCGGGTCCCAGATCCTGTTGTGCCTGTGAATAGGCTGCAGGGGGACGGTGAAGACCAGCAACAGCTTTCAGGGCTGCCACCTTCCGTGTGGAACAAGGAGCCGGACGTGTGCCTTTTCGGAATCAGGCTCTGCCGAGGTCGAGAGCCATGAGATCTTCCTCCTCTGGGCAAGCCCGGGTCCAAATCCTGTTGTGCCTGTGAATAGGCTGCAGGGGGACGGTGAAGACCAGCAACAGCTTTCAGGGCTGCCACCTTCCGTGTGGGACAAGGAGCCGGACGTGTGCCTTTCTGGAAACAGGCTCTGCCGAGGACGAGAGCCATGAGATGTTCCTCCTCTGGCCAAGCCCGGGTCCCAGATCCTGTTGTGCCTGTGAATAGGCTGCAGGGGGACGGTGAAGACCAGCAACAGCTTTCAGGGCTGCCACCTTCCGTGTGGGACAATGAGGCGGATGTGTGCCTTTCTGGAAACAGGCCCTGCCGAGGACGAGAGCCATGAGATGTTCCTCCTCTGGGCAAGCCCGGGTCCCAGATCCTGTTGTGCCTGTGAATAGGCTGCAGGGGGACGGTGAAGACCAGCAACAGCTTTCACGGCTGCCACCTTCCGTGTGGGACAAGGAGCCGGATGTGTGCATTTTCGGAAACAGGCTCTGCCGAGGATGAGAGCCATGAGATGTTCCTCCTCTGGGCAAGCCCGGGTCCCAGATCCTGTTGTGCCTGTGAATAGGCTGCAGGGGGACGGTGAAGACCAGCAATAGCTTTCCGGCCTGCCACCTTCCGTGCGGGACAATGAGCCGGTCTTGTGCCTTTATGGAAACAGGATCTGCCGAGGACGAGAGCCATGAGATGTTCCTCCTCTGGGCAAGCCCGGGTCCCAGATCCTGTTGTGCCTGTGAATAGGCTGCAGGGGGACGGTGAAGACCAGCAACAGCTTCCAGGGCTGCCACCTTCCGTGTGGGACAAGAGCCGGACATGTGCCTTTTCGGAAACAAGCTCTGCCGAGGACGAGAGCCATGAGATGTTCCTCCTCTGGGCAAGCCCGGGTCCCAGATCCTGTTGTGCCTGTGAATAGGCTGCAGGGGGACGGTGAACACCAGCAACAACTTTCACGGCTGCCACCTTCACTGTGGGTCAAGGAGCCGGACGTGTGCCTTTCTGGAAACAGGCTCTGCCGAGGACGAGAGCCATGAGATGTTCCTCCTCTGGCCAAGCCTGGGTCCCAGATCCTGTTGTGCCTGTGAATAGGCTGCAGGGGGACGGTGAAGACCAGCAACAGCTTTCAGGGCTGCCACCTTCCGTGTGGGACAATGAGCCGGATGTGTGCCTTTCTGGAAACAGGCCCTGCCGAGGACGAGAGCCATGAGATGTTCCTCCTCTGGGCAAGCCCCGGTCCTGAATCCTGTTGTGCCTGTGAATAGGCTGCAGGGGGATGGTGAAGACCAGCAACAGCTTTCAGGGCTGCCACCTTCCCTGTGGGACAAGGAGCCGGACGTGTGCCTTTTCGGAATCAGGCTCTGCCGAGGACGAGAGCCATGAGATGTTCCTCCTCTGGCCAAGCCCGGGTCCAAATCCTGTTGTGCCTGTGAATAGGCTGCAGGGGGACGGTGAAGACCAGCAACAGCTTCCAGGGCTGCCACCTTCCATGTGGGACAAGGAGCCGGACATGTGCCTTATCGGAAACAAGCTCTGCCGAGGACGAGAGCCATGAGATGTTCCTCCTCTGGGCAAGCCCGGGTCCCAGATCCTGTTGTGCCTGTGAATAGGCTGCAGGGGGACGGTGAAGACCAGCAACAGCTTTCATGGCTGCCACCTTCCGTGTGTGACAATGAGCCGGATGAGTGCCTTTTCGGAAACAGGCTCTGCCGAGGACGAGAGCCATGAGATGTTCCTCCTCTGGGCAAGCCCGGGTCCCAGATCCTGTTGTGCCTGTGAATAGGCTGCAGGGGGACGGTGAAGACCAGCAACAGCTTCCAGGGCTGCCACCTTCCGTGTGGGACAAGGAGCCGGTCTTGCGCCTTTTCGGAAACAGGCTCTGCCGAGGACGAGAGCCATGAGATGTTCCTCCTCTGGGCAAGCCCGGGTCCTGAATCCTGTTGTGCCTGTGAATAGGCTGCAGGGGGACGGTGAAGACCAGCAACAGCTTTCAGGGCTGCCACCTTCCGTGTGGGACAAGGAGCCGGATGTGTGTCTTTCTGGATACAGGCCCTGCCGAGGACGAGAGCCATGAGATGTTCCTCCTCTGGGCAAGCCCGGGTCCCAGATCCTGTTGTGCCTGTGAATAGGCTGCAGGGTGACGGTGAAGACCAGCAACAGCTTTCAGGGCTGCCACCTTCCGTGTGGGACAAGGAGCCGGACGTGTGCATTTTCGGAAACAGGATCTGCCGAGGACGAGAGCCATGAGATGTTCCTCCTCTGGGCAAGGCCGGGTCCCAGATCCTGTTGTGCCTGTGAATAGGCTGCAGGGGGACGGTGAAGACCAGCAACAGCTTCCAGGGCTGCCACCTTCCGTGTGGGACAAGGAGCCGGACGTGTGCCTTTCTGGAAACAGGCCGTGCCGAGGACGAGAGCCATGAGATGTTCCTCCTCTGGCCAAGCCCGGGTCCCAGATCCTGTTGTGCCTGTGAATAGGCTGCAGGGGGACGGTGAAGACCAGCAACAGCTTTCAGGGCTGCCACCTTCCGTGTGGGACAAGGAGCCGGACGTGTGCCTTTTCGGAATCAGGCTCTGCCGAGGACGAGAGCCATGAGATGTTCCTCCTCTGGGCAAGCCCCGGTCCTGAATCCTGTTGTGCCTGTGAATAGGCTGCAGGGGGACGGTGAAGACCAGCAACAGCTTTCAGGGCTGCCACCTTCCGTGTGGGACAAGGAGCCGGACGTGTCTTTCTGGATACAGGCCCTGCCGAGGACGAGAGCCATGAGATGTTCCTCCTCTGGGCAAGCCCGGGTCCCAGATCCTGTTGTGCCTGTGAATAGGCTGCAGGGGGACGGTGAAGACCAGCAACAGCTTTCAGGGCTGCCACCTTCCGTGTGGGACAAGGAGCCAGACGTGTGCCTTTTCGGAAACGAGCTCTGCCGAGGACGAGAGCCATGAGATGTTCCTCCTCTGGGCAAGCCCGGGTCCCAGATCCTGTTGTGCCTGTGAATAGGCTGCAGGGGGACGGTGAACACCAGCAACAGCTTTCACGGCAGCCACCTTCACTGTGGGACAAGGAGACGGACGTGTGCCTTTCTGGAAACAGGCCGTGCCGAGGACGAGAGCCATGAGATGTTCCTCCTCTGGCCAAGCCCGGGTCCCAGATCCTGTTGTGCCTGTGAATAGGCTGCAGGGGGACGGTGAAGACCAGCAACAGCTTTCAGGGCTGCCACCTTCCGTGTGGAACAAGGAGCCGGACGTGTGCCTTTCTGGAAACAGGCTCTGCCGAGGACGAGAGCCATGAGATGTTCCTCCTCTGGCCAAGCCCGGGTCCCAGATCCTGTTGTGCCTGTGAATAGGCTGCAGGGGGACGGTGAAGACCAGCAACAGCTTTCAGGGCTGCCACCTTCCGTGTGGGACAAGGAGCCGGATGAGTGCCTTTTCGGAAACAGGCTCTGCCGAGGACGAGAGCCATGAGATGTTCCTCCTCTGGGCAAGCCCGGGTCCCAGATCCTGTTGTGCCTGTGAATAGGCTGCAGGGGGACGGTGAAGACCAGCAACAGCTTTCAGGGCTGCCACCTTCCGTGTGGGACAAGGAGCCGGACGTGTGCATTTTCGGAAACAGGATCTGCCGAGGACGAGAGCCATGAGATGTTCCTCCTCTGGGCAAGGCCGGGTCCCAGATCCTGTTGTGCCTGTGAATAGGCTGCAGGGGGATGGTGAAGACCAGCAACAGCTTTCAGGGCTGCCACCTTCCGTGTGGGTCAAGGAGCCGGACGTGTGCCTTTTCGGAAACAAGCTCTGCCGAGGACGAGAGCCATGAGATGTTCCTCCTCTGGGCAAGCCCGGGTCCCAGATCCTGTTGTGCCTGTGAATAGGCTGCAGGGGGACGGTGAACACCAGCAACAGCTTTCACGGCTGCCACCTTCACTGTGGGACAAGGAGCCGGACGTGTGCCTTTCTGGAAACAGGCCGTGCCGAGGACGAGAGCCATGAGATGTTCCTCCTCTGGGCAAGCCCGGGTCCCAGATCCTGTTGTGCCTGTGAATAGGCTGCAGGGGGACGGTGAAGACCAGCAACAGCTTTCAGGGCTGCCACCTTCCGTGTGGAACAAGGAGCCGGACGTGTGCCTTTTCGGAATCAGGCTCTGCCGAGGTCGAGAGCCATGAGATCTTCCTCCTCTGGGCAAGCCCGGGTCCAAATCCTGTTGTGCCTGTGAATAGGCTGCAGGGGGACGGTGAAGACCAGCAACAGCTTTCAGGGCTGCCACCTTCCGTGTGGGACAAGGAGCCGGACGTGTGCCTTTCTGGAAACAGGCTCTGCCGAGGACGAGAGCCATGAGATGTTCCTCCTCTGGGCAAGCCCGGGTCCCAGATCCTGTTGTGCCTGTGAATAGGCTGCAGGGGGACGGTGAAGACCAGCAACAGCTTTCAGGGCTGCCACCTTCCGTGTGGGACAATGAGCCGGATGTGTGCCTTTCTGGAAACAGACCCTGCCGAGGACGAGAGCCATGAGATGTTCCTCCTCTGGGCAAGCCCCGGTCCTGAATCCTGTTGTGCCTGTGAATAGGCTGCAGGGGGATGGTGAAGACCAGCAACAGCTTTCAGGGCTGCCACCTTCCGTGTGGGACAAGGAGCCGGACGTGCCTTTCTGGATACATGCCCTGCCGAGGACGAGAGCCATGAGATGTTCCTCCTCTGGGCAAGCCCGGGTCCCAGATCCTGTTGTGCCTGTGAATAGGCTGCAGGGGGACGGTGAAGACCAGCAACAGCTTTCAGGGCTGCCACCTTCCGTGTGGGACAAGGAGCCGGACGTGTGCATTTTCGGAAACAGGATCTGCCGAGGACGAGAGCCATGAGATGTTCCTCCTCTGGGCAAGCCCGGGTCCCAGATCCTGTTGTGCCTGTGAATAGGCTGCAGGGGGACGGTGAACACCAGCAACAGCTTTCACGGCTGCCACCTTCACTGTGGGACAAGGAGCCGGTCTTGTGCCTTTCTGGAAACAGGCTCTGCCGAGGACGAGAGCCATGAGATGTTCCTCCTCTGGCCAAGCCCGGGTCCCAGATCCTGTTGTGCCTGTGAATAGGCTGCAGGGGGACGGTGAAGACCAGCAACAGCTTTCAGGGCTGCCACCTTCCGTGTGGGACAAGGAGCCGGACGTGTGCCTTTTCGGAATCAGGCTCTGCCGAGGTCGAGAGCCATGAGATGTTCCTCCTCTGGGCAAGCCCGGGTCCAAATCCTGTTGTGCCTGTGAATAGGCTGCAGGGGGACGGTGAAGACCAGCAACAGCTTTCAGGGCTGCCACCTTCCGTGTGGGACAATGAGCCGGATGTGTGCCTTTCTGGAAACAGGCCCTGCCGAGGACGAGAGCCATGAGATGTTCCTCCTCTGGGCAAGCCCGCGTCCAGATCCTGTTGTGCCTGTGAATAGGCTGCAGGGGGACGGTGAAGACCAGCAACAGCTTTCACGGCTGCCACCTTCCGTGTGGGACAAGGAGCCGGACGTGTCTTTCTGGATACAGGCCCTGCCGAGGACGAGAGCCATGAGATGTTCCTCCTCTGGGCAAGCCCGGGTCCCAGATCCTGTTGTGCCTGTGAATAGGCTGCAGGGGGACGGTGAAGACCAGCAACAGCTTACAGGGCTGCCACCTTCCGTGTGGGACAAGGAGCCGGACGTGTGCCTTTTCGGAATCAGGCTCTGCCGAGGACGAGATCCATGAGATGTTCCTCCTCTGGGCATGCCCAGGTCCCGAATCCTGTTGTGCCTGTGAATAGGCTGCAGGGGGACGGTGAAGACCAGCAACAGCTTTCAGGGCTGCCACCTTCCGTGTGGGACAAGGAGCCAGACGTGTGCCTTTTCGGAAACGAGCTCTGCCGAGGACGAGAGCCATGAGATGTTCCTCCTCTGGGCAAGCCCGGGTCCCAGATCCTGTTGTGCCTGTGAATAGGCTGCAGGGGGACGGTGAACACCAGCAACAGCTTTCACGGCAGCCACCTTCACTGTGGGACAAGGAGCCGGACGTGTGCCTTTCTGGAAACAGGCCGTGCCGAGGACGAGAGCCATGAGATGTTCCTCCTCTGGCCAAGCCCGGGTCCCAGATCCTGTTGTGCCTGTGAATAGGCTGCAGGGGGACGGTGAAGACCAGCAACAGCTTTCAGGGCTGCCACCTTCCGTGTGGAACAAGGAGCCGGACGTGTGCCTTTTCGGAAACGAGCTCTGCCGAGGACGAGAGCCATGAGATGTTCCTCCTCTGGGCAAGCCCGGGTCCCAGATCCTGTTGTGCCTGTGAATAGGCTGCAGGGGGACGGTGAACACCAGCAACAGCTTTCACGGCAGCCACCTTCACTGTGGGACAAGGAGCCGGACGTGTGCCTTTCTGGAAACAGGCCGTGCCGAGGACGAGAGCCATGAGATGTTCCTCCTCTGGCCAAGCCCGGGTCCCAGATCCTGTTGTGCCTGTGAATAGGCTGCAGGGGGACGGTGAAGACCAGCAACAGCTTTCAGGGCTGCCACCTTCCGTGTGGAACAAGGAGCCGGACGTGTGCCTTTTCGGAATCAGGCTCTGCCGAGGTCGAGAGCCATGAGATCTTCCTCCTCTGGGCAAGCCCGGGTCCAAATCCTGTTGTGCCTGTGAATAGGCTGCAGGGGGACGGTGAAGACCAGCAACAGCTTTCAGGGCTGCCACCTTCCGTGTGGGACAAGGAGCCGGACGTGTGCCTTTCTGGAAACAGGCTCTGCCGAGGACGAGAGCCATGAGATGTTCCTCCTCTGGCCAAGCCCGGGTCCCAGATCCTGTTGTGCCTGTGAATAGGCTGCAGGGGGACGGTGAAGACCAGCAACAGCTTTCAGGGCTGCCACCTTCCGTGTGGGACAAGGAGCCGGATGTGTGCCTTTCTGGAAACAGGCCCTGCCGAGGACGAGAGCCATGAGATGTTCCTCCTCTGGGCAAGCCCCGGTCCTGAATCCTGTTGTGCCTGTGAATAGGCTGCAGGGGGATGGTGAAGACCAGCAACAGCTTTCAGGGCTGCCACCTTCCGTGTGGGACAAGGAGCCGGACGTGCCTTTCTGGATACAGGCCCTGCCGAGGACGAGAGCCATGAGATGTTCCTCCTCTGGGCAAGCCCGGGTCCCAGATCCTGTTGTGCCTGTGAATAGGCTGCAGGGGGACGGTGAAGACCAGCAACAGCTTTCAGGGCTGCCACCTTCACTGTGGGACAAGGAGCCGGACGTGTGCATTTTCGGAAACAGGATCTGCCGAGGACGAGAGCCATGAGATGTTCCTCCTCTGGGCAAGGCCGGGTCCCAGATCCTGTTGTGCCTGTGAATAGGCTGCAGGGGGATGGTGAAGACCAGCAACAGCTTTCAGGGCTGCCACCTTCCGTGTGGGTCAAGGAGCCGGACGTGTGCCTTTTCGGAAACAAGCTCTGCCGAGGACGAGAGCCATGAGATGTTCCTCCTCTGGGCAAGCCCGGGTCCCAGATCCTGTTGTGCCTGTGAATAGGCTGCAGGGGGACGGTGAACACCAGCAACAGCTTTCACGGCTGCCACCTTCACTGTGGGACAAGGAGCCGGACGTGTGCCTTTCTGGAAACAGGCCGTGCCGAGGACGAGAGCCATGAGATGTTCCTCCTCTGGGCAAGCCCGGGTCCCAGATCCTGTTGTGCCTGTGAATAGGCTGCAGGGGGACGGTGAAGACCAGCAACAGCTTTCAGGGCTGCCACCTTCCGTGTGGGACAAGGAGCCGGATGTGTGCATTTTCGGAAACAGGCTCTGCCGAGGATGAGAGCCATGAGATGTTCCTCCTCTGGGCAAGCCCGGGTCCCAGATCCTGTTGTGCCTGTGAATAGGCTGCAGGGGGACGGTGAAGACCAGCAATAGCTTTCCGGCCTGCCACCTTCCGTGTGGGAAAATGAGCCGGTCTTGTGCATTTATGGAAACAGGATCTGCCGAGGACGAGAGCCATGAGATGTTCCTCCTCTGGGCAAGCCCGGGTCCCAGATCCTGTTGTGCCTGTGAATAGGCTGCAGGGAGACGGTGAAGACCAGCAACAGCTTCCAGGGCTGCCACCTTCCGTGTGGGACAAGGAGCCGGACGTGTGCCTTTTCGGAATCAGGCTCTGCCGAGGACGAGAGCCATGAGATGTTCCTCCTCTGGCCAAGCCCGGGTCCCAGATCCTGTTGTGCCTGTGAATAGGCTGCAGGGGGACGGTGAAGACCAGCAACAGCTTTCAGGGCTGCCACCTTCCGTGTGGGACAAGGAGCCGGATGTGTGCCTTTCTGGATACAGGCCCTGCCGAGGACGAGAGCCATGAGATGTTCCTCCTCTGGGCAAGCCCCGGTCCTGAATCCTGTTGTGCCTGTGAATAGGCTGCAGGGGGATGGTGAAGACCAGCAACAGCTTTCAGGGCTGCCACCTTCCGTGTGGGACAAGGAGCCGGACGTGCCTTTCTGGATACAGGCCCTGCCGAGGACGAGAGCCATGAGATGTTCCTCCTCTGGGCAAGCCCGGGTCCAAATCCTGTTGTGCCTGTGAATAGGCTGCAGGGGGACGGTGAAGACCAGCAACAGCTTTCAGGGCTGCCACCTTCCGTGTGGGACAAGGAGCCGGACGTGTGCATTTTCGGAAACAGGATCTGCCGAGGACGAGAGCCATGAGATGTTCCTCCTCTGGGCAAGCCCGGGTCCCAGATCCTGTTGTGCCTGTGAATAGGCTGCAGGGGGACGGTGAACACCAGCAACAGCTTTCACGGCTGCCACCTTCACTGTGGGACAAGGAGCCGGTCTTGTGCCTTTCTGGAAACAGGCTCTGCCGAGGACGAGAGCCATGAGATGTTCCTCCTCTGGCCAAGCCCGGGTCCCAGATCCTGTTGTGCCTGTGAATAGGCTGCAGGGGGACGGTGAAGACCAGCAACAGCTTTCAGGGCTGCCACCTTTCGTGTGGGACAAGGAGCCGGACGTGTGCCTTTTCGGAATCAGGCTCTGCCGAGGATGAGAGCCATGAGATGTTCCTCCTCTGGGCAAGCCCGGGTCCAAATCCTGTTGTGCCTGTGAATAGGCTGCAGGGGGACGGTGAAGACCAGCAACAGCTTTCAGGGCTGCCACCTTCCGTGTGGGACAATGAGCCGGATGTGTGCCTTTCTGGAAACAGGCCCTGCCGAGGACGAGAGCCATGAGATGTTCCTCCTCTGGGCAAGCCCGCGTCCAAATCCTGTTGTGCCTGTGAATAGGCTGCAGGGGGACGGTGAAGACCAGCAACAGCTTTCACGGCTGCCACCTTCCGTGTGGGACAAGGAGCCGGACGTGTCTTTCTGGATACAGGCCCTGCCGAGGACGAGAGCCATGAGATGTTCCTCCTCTGGGCAAGCCCGGGTCCCAGATCCTGTTGTGCCTGTGAATAGGCTGCAGGGGGACGGTGAAGACCAGCAACAGCTTTCATGGCTGCCACCTTCCGTGTGTGACAATGAGCCGGATGAGTGCCTTTTCGGAAACAGGCTCTGCCGAGGACGAGAGCCATGAGATGTTCCTCCTCTGGGCAAGCCCGGGTCCCAGATCCTGTTGTGCCTGTGAATAGGCTGCAGGGGGACGGTGAAGACCAGCAACAGCTTTCAGGGCTGCCACCTTCCGTGTGGGACAAGGAGCCGGATGTGTGCATTTTCGGAAACAGGCTCTGCCGAGGATGAGAGCCATGAGATGTTCCTCCTCTGGGCAAGCCCGGGTCCCAGATCCTGTTGTGCCTGTGAATAGGCTGCAGGGGGACGGTGAAGACCAGCAATAGCTTTCCGGCCTGCCACCTTCCGTGTGGGAAAATGAGCCGGTCTTGTGCCTTTATGGAAACAGGATCTGCCGAGGACGAGAGCCATGAGATGTTCCTCCTCTGGGCAAGCCCGGGTCCCAGATCCTGTTGTGCCTGTGAATAGGCTGCAGGGAGACGGTGAAGACCAGCAACAGCTTCCAGGGCTGCCACCTTCCGTGTGGGACAAGGAGCCGGACGTGTGCCTTTTTGGAATCAGGCTCTGCCGAGGACGAGAGCCATGAGATGTTCCTCCTCTGGGCAAGCCCGGGTCCAAATCCTGTTGTGCCTGTGAATAGGCTGCAGGGGGACGGTGAAGACCAGCAACAGCTTTCAGGGCTGCCACCTTCCGTGTGGGACAAGGAGCCGGACGTGTCTTTCTGGATACAGGCCCTGCCGAGGACGAGAGCCATGAGATGTTCCTCCTCTGGGCAAGCCCGGGTCCCAGATCCTGTTGTGCCTGTGAATAGGCTGCAGGGGGACGGTGAAGACCAGCAACAGCTTCCAGGGCTGCCACCTTCCGTGTGGGACAAGAGCCGGACATGTGCCTTTTCGGAAACAAGCTCTGCCGAGGACGAGAGCCATGAGATGTTCCTCCTCTGGGCAAGCCCGGGTCCCAGATCCTGTTGTGCCTGTGAATAGGCTGCAGGGGGACGGTGAACACCAGCAACAACTTTCACGGCTGCCACCTTCACTGTGGGTCAAGGAGCCGGACGTGTGCCTTTCTGGAAACAGGCCGTGCCGAGGACGAGAGCCATGAGATGTTCCTCCTCTGGCCAAGCCTGGGTCCCAGATCCTGTTGTGCCTGTGAATAGGCTGCAGGGGGACGGTGAAGACCAGCAACAGCTTTCAGGGCTGCCACCTTCCGTGTGGGACAATGAGCCGGATGTGTGCCTTTCTGGAAACAGGCCCTGCCGAGGACGAGAGCCATGAGATGTTCCTCCTCTGGGCAAGCCCCGGTCCTGAATCCTGTTGTGCCTGTGAATAGGCTGCAGGGGGATGGTGAAGACCAGCAACAGCTTTCAGGGCTGCCACCTTCCGTGTGGGACAAGGAGCCGGACGTGTGCCTTTTCGGAATCAGGCTCTGCCGAGGACGAGAGCCATGAGATGTTCCTCCTCTGGCCAAGCCCGGGTCCAAATCCTGTTGTGCCTGTGAATAGGCTGCAGGGGGACGGTGAAGACCAGCAACAGCTTCCAGGGCTGCCACCTTCCATGTGGGACAAGGAGCCGGACGTGTGCCTTATCGGAAACAAGCTCTGCCGAGGACGAGAGCCATGAGATGTTCCTCCTCTGGGCAAGCCCGGGTCCCAGATCCTGTTGTGCCTGTGAATAGGCTGCAGGGGGACGGTGAAGACCAGCAACAGCTTTCATGGCTGCCACCTTCCGTGTGTGACAATGAGCCGGATGAGTGCCTTTTCGGAAACAGGCTCTGCCGAGGACGAGAGCCATGAGATGTTCCTCCTCTGGCCAAGCCCGGGTCCCAGATCCTGTTGTGCCTGTGAATAGGCTGCAGGGGGACGGTGAAGACCAGCAACAGCTTCCAGGGCTGCCACCTTCCGTGTGGGACAAGGAGCCGGTCTTGCGCCTTTTCGGAAACAGGCTCTGCCGAGGACGAGAGCCATGAGATGTTCCTCCTCTGGGCAAGCCCGGGTCCTGAATCCTGTTGTGCCTGTGAATAGGCTGCAGGGGGACGGTGAAGACCAGCAACAGCTTTCAGGGCTGCCACCTTCCGTGTGGGACAAGGAGCCGGACGTGTCTTTCTGGATACAGGCCCTGCCGAGGACGAGAGCCATGAGATGTTCCTCCTCTGGGCAAGCCCGGGTCCCAGATCCTGTTGTGCCTGTGAATAGGCTGCAGGGGGACGGTGAAGACCAGCAACAGCTTTCAGGGCTGCCACCTTCCGTGTGGGACAAGGAGCCGGACGTGTGCATTTTCGGAATCAGGCTCTGCCGAGGACGAGAGCCATGAGATGTTCCTCCTCTGGGCAAGGCCGGGTCCCAGATCCTGTTGTGCCTGTGAATAGGCTGCAGGGGGACGGTGAAGACCAGCAACAGCTTCCAGGGCTGCCACCTTCACTGTGGGACAAGGAGCCGGACGTGTGCCTTTTCGGAAACAAGCTCTGCCGAGGACGAGAGCCATGAGATGTTCCTCCTCTGGGCAAGCCCGGGTCCCAGATCCTGTTGTGCCTGTGAATAGGCTGCAGGGGGACGGTGAACACCAGCAACAGCTTTCACGGCTGCCACCTTCCGTGTGGGACAAGGAGCCGGACGTGTGCCTTTCTGGAAACAGGCCGTGCCGAGGACGAGAGCCATGAGATGTTCCTCCTCTGGCCAAGCCCGGGTCCCAGATCCTGTTGTGCCTGTGAATAGGCTGCAGGGGGACGGTGAAGACCAGCAACAGCTTTCAGGGCTGCCACCTTCCGTGTGGGACAAGGAGCCGGACGTGTGCCTTTTCGGAATCAGGCTCTGCCGAGGACGAGAGCCATGAGATGTTCCTCCTCTGGGCAAGCCCCGGTCCTGAATCCTGTTGTGCCTGTGAATAGGCTGCAGGGGGACGGTGAAGACCAGCAACAGCTTTCAGGGCTGCCACCTTCCGTGTGGGACAAGGAGCCGGACGTGTCTTTCTGGATACAGGCCCTGCCGAGGACGAGAGCCATGAGATGTTCCTCCTCTGGGCAAGCCCGGGTCCCAGATCCTGTTGTGCCTGTGAATAGGCTGCAGGGGGACGGTGAAGACCAGCAACAGCTTTCAGGGCTGCCACCTTCCGTGTGGGACAAGGAGCCGGACGTGTCTTTCTTGATACAGGCCCTGCCGAGGACGAGAGCCATGAGATGTTCCTCCTCTGGGCAAGCCCGGGTCCCAGATCCTGTTGTGCCTGTGAATAGGCTGCAGGGAGACGGTGAAGACCAGCAACAGCTTCCAGGGCTGCCACCTTCCGTGTGGACAAGGAGCCGGACATGTGCCTTATCGGAAACAAGCTCTGCCGAGGACGAGAGCCATGAGATGTTCCTCCTCTGGGCAAGCCCGGGTCCCAGATCCTGTTGTGCCTGTGAATAGGCTGCAGGGGGACGGTGAACACCAGCAACAGCTTTCACGGCTGCCACCTTAACTGTGGGACAAGGAGCCGGACGTGTGCCTATCCGGAAACAGGCCCTGCCGAGGACGAGAGCCATGAGATGTTCCTCCTCTGGCCAAGCCCGGGTCCCAGATCCTGTTGTGCCTGTGAATAGGCGGCAGGGGGACGGTGAAGACCAGCAACAGCTTTCAGGGCTGCCACCTTCCGTGTGGGACAAGGAGCCGGACGAGTGCCTTTCTGGAAACAGGCTCTGCCGAGGACGAGAGCCATGAGATGTTCCTCCTCTGGGCAAGCCCGGGTCCTGAATCCTGTTGTGCCTGTGAATAGGCTGCAGGGGGACGGTGAAGACCAGCAACAGCTTTCAGGGCTGCCACCTTCCGTGTGGGACAAGGAGCCGGACGTGTCTTTCTGGATACAGGCCCTGCCGAGGACGAGAGCCATGAGATGTTCCTCCTCTGGGCAAGGCCGGGTCCCAGATCCTGTTGTGCCTGTGAATAGGCTGCAGGGGGACGGTGAAGACCAGCAACAGCTTCCAGGGCTGCCACCTTCCGTGTGGGACAAGGAGCCGGACGTGTGCCTTTTCGGAAACAAGCTCTGCCGAGGACGAGAGCCATGAGATGTTCCTCCTCTGGGCAAGCCCGGGTCCCAGATCCTGTTGTGCCTGTGAATAGGCTGCAGGGGGACGGTGAAGACCAGCAACAGCTTTCACGGCTGCCACCTTCCGTGTGGGACAAGGAGCCGGACGTGTGCCTTTCTGGAAACAGGCCATGCCGAGTACGAGAGCCATGAGATGTTCCTCCTCTGGCCAAGCCCGGGTCCCAGATCCTGTTGTGCCTGTGAATAGGCTGCAGGGGGACGGTGAACACCAGCAACAGCTTTCACGGCTGCCACCTTCCGTGTGGGACAAGGAGCCGGACGTGTGCCTTTCTGGAAACAGACCCTGCCGAGGAGGGAGGACGAGAGCCATGAGATGTTCCTCCTCTGGGCAAGCCCGGGTCCCAGATCCTGTTGTGCCTGTGAATAGGCTGCAGGGGGACGGTGAAGACCAGCAACAGCTTCCAGGGCTGCCACCTTCCGTGTGGGACAAGGAGCCGGACATGTGCCTTATCGGAAACAAGCTCTGCCGAGGACGAGAGCCATGAGATGTTCCTCCTCTGGGCAAGCCCGGGTCCCAGATCCTGTTGTGCCTGTGAATAGGCTGCAGGGGGACGGTGAAGACCAGCAACAGCTTCCAGGGCTGCCACCTTCCGTGTGGGACAAGGAGCCGGACGTGTGCCTTTTCGGAAACAAGCTCTGCCGAGGACGAGAGCCATGAGATGTTCCTCCTCTGGGCAAGCCCGGGTCCCAGATCCTGTTGTGCCTGTGAATAGGCTGCAGGGGGACGGTGAACACCAGCAACAGCTTTCACGGCAGCCACCTTCACTGTGGGACAAGGAGCCGGACGTGTGCCTTTCTGGAAACAGGCTCTGCCGAGGACGAGAGCCATGAGATGTTCCTCCTCTGGCCAAGCCCGGGTCCCAGATCCTGTTGTGCCTGTGAATAGGCTGCAGGGGGACGGTGAAGACCAGCAACAGCTTTCAGGGCTGCCACCTT
This sequence comes from Astur gentilis, assembly GCF_929443795.1. NCBI lineage: Eukaryota > Metazoa > Chordata > Aves > Accipitriformes > Accipitridae > Astur > Astur gentilis. The sequence goes on along the minus strand of NW_026060958.1, from coordinate 1,025,027 downwards.
CACTGTGGGACAAGGAGCCGGACGTGTGCCTTTTCGGAATCAGGCTCTGCCGAGGACGAGAGCCATGAGATGTTCCTCCTCTGGGCAAGCCCGCGTCCAAATCCTGTTGTGCCTGTGAATAGGCTGCAGGGGGACGGTGAAGACCAGCAACAGCTTTCAGGGCTGCCACCTTCCGTGTGGGACAATGAGCCGGATGTGTGCCTTTCTGGAAACAGGCCGTGCCGAGGACGAGAGCCATGAGATGTTCCTCCTCTGGGCAAGCCCCGGTCCTGAATCCTGTTGTGCCTTTGAATAGGCTGCAGGGGGATGGTGAAGACCAGCAACAGCTTTCAGGGCTGCCACCTTCCGTGTGGGACAAGGAGCCGGATGTGTGCCTTTCTGGAAACAGGCCGTGCCGAGGACGAGAGCCATGAGATGTTCCTCCTCTGGGCAAGCCCCGGTCCTGAATCCTGTTGTGCCTGTGAATAGGCTGCAGGGAGACGGTGAAGACCAGCAACAGCTTCCAGGGCTGCCACCTTCCGTGTGGGACAAGGAGCCGGACATGTGCCTTATCGGAAACAAGCTCTGCCGAGGACGAGAGCCATGAGATGTTCCTCCTCTGGGCAAGCCCGGGTCCCAGATCCTGTTGTGCCTGTGAATAGGCTGCAGGGGGACGGTGAACACCAGCAACAGCTTTCACGGCTGCCACCTTCACTGTGGGACAAGGAGCCGGACGTGTGCCTATCCGGAAACAGGCCCTGCCGAGGACGAGAGCCATGAGATGTTCCTCCTCTGGCCAAGCCCGGGTCCCAGATCCTGTTGTGCCTGTGAATAGGCTGCAGGGGGACGGTGAAGACCAGCAACAGCTTTCAGGGCTGCCACCTTCCGTGTGGAACAAGGAGCCGGACGTGTGCCTTTTCGGAATCAGGCTCTGCCGAGGTCGAGAGCCATGAGATCTTCCTCCTCTGGGCAAGCCCGGGTCCAAATCCTGTTGTGCCTGTGAATAGGCTGCAGGGGGACGGTGAAGACCAGCAACAGCTTTCAGGGCTGCCACCTTCCGTGTGGGACAAGGAGCCGGACGAGTGCCTTTGTGGAAACAGGCTCTGCCGAGGACGAGAGCCATGAGATGTTCCTCCTCTGGGCAAGCCCGGGTCCTGAATCCTGTTGTGCCTGTGAATAGGCTGCAGGGGGACGGTGAAGACCAGCAACAGCTTTCAGGGCTGCCACCTTCACTGTGGGACAAGGAGCCGGACGTGTCTTTCTGGATACAGGCCCTGCCGAGGACGAGAGCCATGAGATGTTCCTCCTCTGGGCAAGGCCGGGTCCCAGATCCTGTTGTGCCTGTGAATAGGCTGCAGGGGGACGGTGAAGACCAGCAACAGCTTCCAGGGCTGCCACCTTCCGTGTGGGACAAGGAGCCGGACGTGTGCCTTTTCGGAAACAAGCTCTGCCTAGGACGAGAGCCATGAGATGTTCCTCCTCTGGGCAAGCCCGGGTCCCAGATCCTGTTGTGCCTGTGAATAGGCTGCAGGGGGACGGTGAACACCAGCAACAGCTTTCACGGCTGCCACCTTCCGTGTGGGACAAGGAGCCGGACGTGTGCCTTTCTGGAAACAGGCCGTGCCGAGGACGAGAGCCATGAGATGTTCCTCCTCTGGCCAAGCCCGGGTCCCAGATCCTGTTGTGCCTGTGAATAGGCTGCAGGGGGACGGTGAAGACCAGCAACAGCTTTCACGGCTGCCACCTTCCGTGTGGGACAAGGAGCCGGATGTGTGCCTTTTCGGAATCAGGCTCTGCCGAGTACGAGAGCCATGAGATGTTCCTCCTCTGACCAAGCCCGGGTCCAAATCCTGTTGTGCCTGTGAATAGGCTGCAGGGGGACGGTGAAGACCAGCAACAGCTTTCAGGGCTGCCACCTTCCGTGTGGGACAATGAGCCGGACGTGTGCCTTTCTGGAAACAAATCCTGCCGAGGAGGGAGGACGAGAGCCATGAGATGTTCCTCCTCTGGGCAAGCCCGGGTCCCAGATCCTGTTGTGCCTGTGAATAGGCTGCAGGGGGACGGTGAACACCAGCAACAGCTTTCACGGCAGCCACCTTCACTGTGGGACAAGGAGCCGGACGTGTGCCTTTCAGGAAACAGGCTCTGCCGAGGACGAGAGCCATGAGATGTTCCTCCTCTGGGCAAGCCCGGGTCCCAGATCCTGTTGTGCCTGTGAATAGGCTGCAGGGGGACGGTGAAGACCAGCAACAGCTTTCAGGGCTGCCACCTTTACTGTGGGACAAGGATCCGGACGTGTGCCTTTTCGGAATCAGGCTCTGCCGAGGACGAGAGCCATGAGATGTTCCTCCTCTGGGCAAGCCCGCGTCCAAATCCTGTTGTGCCTGTGAATAGGCTGCAGGGGGACGGTGAAGACCAGCAACAGCTTTCAGGGCTGCCACCTTCCGTGTGGGACAATGAGCCGGATGTGTGCCTTTCTGGAAACAGGCCCTGCCGAGGACGAGAGCCATGAGATGTTCCTCCTCTGGCCAAGCCCGGGTCCCAGATCCTGTTGTGCCTGTGAATAGGCTGCAGGGGGACGGTGAACACCAGCAACAGCTTTCACGGCTGCCACCTTCCGTGTGGGACAAGGAGCCGGATGAGTGCCTTTTCGGAAACAGGCTCTGCCGAGGACGAGAGCCATGAGATGTTCCTCCTCTGGGCAAGCCCGGGTCCCAGATCCTGTTGTGCCTGTGAATAGGCTGCAGGGGGACGGTGAAGACCAGCAACAGCTTCCAGGGCTGCCACCTTCCGTGTGGGACAAGGAGCCGGACATGTGCCTTATCGGAAACAAGCTCTGCCGAGGACGAGAGCCATGAGATGTTCCTCCTCTGGGCAAGCCCGGGTCCCAGATCCTGTTGTGCCTGTGAATAGGCTGCAGGGGGACGGTGAACACCAGCAACAGCTTCCAGGGCTGCCACCTTCCGTGTGGGACAAGGAGCCGGACGTGTGCCTTTTCGGAAACAAGCTCTGCCGAGGACGAGAGCCATGAGATGTTCCTCCTCTGGGCAAGGCCAGGTCCCAGATCCTGTTGTGCCTGTGAATAGGCTGCAGGGGGACGGTGAACACCAGCAACAGCTTTCACGGCAGCCACCTTCACTGTTGGACAAGGAGCCGGACGTGTGCCTTTCTGGAAACAGGCCGTGCCGAGGACGAGAGCCATGAGATGTTCCTCCTCTGGCCAAGCCCGGGTCCCAGATCCTGTTGTGCCTGTGAATAGGCTGCAGGGGGACGGTGAAGACCAGCAACAGCTTTCAGGGCTGCCACCTTCACTGTGGGACAAGGAGCCGGACGTGTGCCTTTTCGGAATCAGGCTCTGCCGAGGACGAGAGCCATGAGATGTTCCTCCTCTGGGCAAGCCCGCGTCCAAATCCTGTTGTGCCTGTGAATAGGCTGCAGGGGGACGGTGAAGACCAGCAACAACTTTCAGGGCTGCCACCTTCCGTGTGGGACAATGAGCCGGATGTGTGCCTTTCTGGAAACAGGCCGTGCCGAGGACGAGAGCCATGAGATGTTCCTCCTCTGGGCAAGCCCCGGTCCTGAATCCTGTTGTGCCTTTGAATAGGCTGCAGGGGGATGGTGAAGACCAGCAACAACTTTCAGGGCTGCCACCTTCCGTGTGGGACAAGGAGCCGGACGTGTCTTTCTGGATACAGGCCCTGCCGAGGACGAGAGCCATGAGATGTTCCTCCTCTGGGCAAGCCCGGGTCCCAGATCCTGTTGTGCCTGTGAATAGGCTGCAGGGAGACGGTGAAGACCAGCAACAGCTTCCAGGGCTGCCACCTTCCGTGTGGGACAAGGAGCCGGACATGTGCCTTATCGGAAACAAGCTCTGCCGAGGACGAGAGCCATGAGATGTTCCTCCTCTGGCCAAGCCCGGGTCCCAGATCCTGTTGTGCCTGTGAATAGGCTGCAGGGGGACGGTGAACACCAGCAACAGCTTTCACGGCTGCCACCTTCACTGTGGGACAAGGAGCCGGACGTGTGCCTATCCGGAAACAGGCCCTGCCGAGGACGAGAGCCATGAGATGTTCCTCCTCTGGGCAAGCCCGGGTCCCAGATCCTGTTGTGCCTGTGAATAGGCTGCAGGGGGACGGTGAAGACCAGCAACAGCTTTCAGGGCTGCCACCTTCCGTGTAGAACAAGGAGCCGGACGTGTGCCTTTTCGGAATCAGGCTCTGCCGAGGTCGAGAGCCATGAGATCTTCCTCCTCTGGGCAAGCCCGGGTCCAAATCCTGTTGTGCCTGTGAATAGGCTGCAGGGGGACGGTGAAGACCAGCAACAGCTTTCAGGGCTGCCACCTTCCGTGTGGGACAAGGAGCCGGACGTGTGCCTTTCTGGAAACAGGCTCTGCCGAGGACGAGAGCCATGAGATGTTCCTCCTCTGGGCAAGCCCGGGTCCTGAATCCTGTTGTGCCTGTGAATAGGCTGCAGGGGGACGGTGAAGACCAGCAACAGCTTTCAGGGCTGCCACCTTCCGTGTGGGACAAGGAGCCGGACGTGTCTTTCTGGATACAGGCCCTGCCGAGGACGAGAGCCATGAGATGTTCCTCCTCTGGCCAAGCCCGGGTCCCAGATCCTGTTGTGCCTGTGAATAGGCTGCAGGGGGACGGTGAAGACCAGCAACAGCTTTCAGGGCTGCCACCTTCCGTGTGGGACAAGGAGCCGGACGTGTGCCTTTCTGGAAACAGGCTCTGCCGAGGACGAGAGCCATGAGATGTTCCTCCTCTGGGCAAGCCCGGGTCCTGAATCCTGTTGTGCCTGTGAATAGCCTGCAGGGGGACGGTGAAGACCAGCAACAGCTTTCAGGGCTGCCACCTTCCGTGTGGGACAAGGAGCAGGACGTGTCTTTCTGGATACAGGCCCTGCCGAGGACGAGAGCCATGAGATGTTCCTCCTCTGGCCAAGCCCGGGTCCCAGATCCTGTTGTGCCTGTGAATAGGCTGCAGGGGGACGGTGAAGACCAGCAACAGCTTTCAGGGCTGCCACCTTCCGTGTGGGACAAGGAGCCGGATGTGTGCCTTTTCGGAAACAGGATCTGCCGAGGACGAGAGCCATGAGATGTTCCTCCTCTGGGCAAGCCCGGGTCCCAGATCCTGTTGTGCCTGTGAATAGGCTGCAGGGGGACGGTGAAGACCAGCAACAGCTTCCAGGGCTGCCACCTTCCGTGTGGGACAAGGAGCCGGACGTGTGCCTTTCTGGAAACAGGCCGTGCCGAGGACGAGAGCCATGAGATGTTCCTCCTCTGGCCAAGCCCGGGTCCCAGATCCTGTTGTGCCTGTGAATAGGCTGCAGGGGGACGGTGAACACCAGCAACAGCTTTCACGGCTGCCACCTTCCGTGTGGGACAAGGAGCCGGATGTGTGCCTTTCTGGAAACAGGCCCTGCCGAGGACGGAGGACGAGAGCCATGAGATGTTCCTCCTCTGGGCAAGCCCGGGTCCCAGATCCTGTTGTGCCTGTGAATAGGCTGCAGGGGGACGGTGAACACCAGCAACAGCTTTCACGGCAGCCACCTTCACTGTGGGACAAGGAGCCGGACGTGTGCCTTTCTGGAAACAGGCCGTGCCGAGGACGAGAGCCATGAGATGTTCCTCCTCTGGGCAAGCCCGGGTCCCAGATCCTGTTGTGCCTGTGAATAGGCTGCAGGGGGACGGTGAAGACCAGCAACAGCTTTCAGGGCTGCCACCTTCCGTGTGGGACAAGGAGCCGGACGTGTCTTTCTGGATACAGGCCCTGCCGAGGACGAGAGCCATGAGATGTTCCTCCTCTGGGCAAGCCCGGGTCCCAGATCCTGTTGTGCCTGTGAATAGGCTGCAGGGGGACGGTGAAGACCAGCAACAGCTTTCAGGGCTGCCACCTTCACTGTGGGACAAGGAGCCGGACGTGTGCCTTTTCGGAATCAGGCTCTGCCGAGGACGAGAGCCATGAGATGTTCCTCCTCTGGGCAAGCCCGCGTCCAAATCCTGTTGTGCCTGTGAATAGGCTGCAGGGGGACGGTGAAGACCAGCAACAGCTTTCAGGGCTGCCACCTTCCGTGTGGGACAATGAGCCGGATGTGTGCCTTTCTGGAAACAGGCCGTGCCGAGGACGAGAGCCATGAGATGTTCCTCCTCTGGGCAAGCCCCGGTCCTGAATCCTGTTGTGCCTTTGAATAGGCTGCAGGGGGATGGTGAAGACCAGCAACAGCTTTCAGGGCTGCCACTTTCCGTGTGGGACAATGAGCCGGACGTGTCTTTCTGGATACAGGCCCTGCCGAGGACGAGAGCCATGAGATGTTCCTCCTCTGGGCAAGCCCGGGTCCCAGATCCTGTTGTGCCTGTGAATAGGCTGCAGGGGGACGGTGAAGACCAGCAACAGCTTCCAGGGCTGCCACCTTCCGTGTGGGACAAGGAGCCGGACATGTGCCTTATCGGAAACAAGCTCTGCCGAGGACGAGAGCCATGAGATGTTCCTCCTCTGGGCAAGCCCGGGTCCCAGATCCTGTTGTGCCTGTGAATAGGCTGCAGGGGGACGGTGAACACCAGCAGCAGCTTTCACGGCTGCCACCTTCACTGTGGGACAAGGAGCCGGACGTGTGCCTATCCGGAAACAGGCCCTGCCGAGGACGAGAGCCATGAGATGTTCCTCCTCTGGCCAAGCCCGGGTCCCAGATCCTGTTGTGCCTGTGAATAGGCTGCAGGGGGACGGTGAAGACAAGCAACAGCTTTCAGGGCTGCCACCTTCCGTGTGGAACAAGGAGCCGGACGTGTGCCTTTTCGGAAACAGGCTCTGCCGAGGTCGAGAGCCATGAGATCTTCCTCCTCTGGGCAAGCCCGGGTCCAAATCCTGTTGTGCCTGTGAATAGGCTGCAGGGGGACGGTGAAGACCAGCAACAGCTTTCAGGGCTGCCACCTTCCGTGTGGGACAAGGAGCCGGACGTGTGCCTTTCTGGAAACAGGCTCTGCCGAGGACGAGAGCCATGAGATGTTCCTCCTCTGGGCAAGCCCGGGTCCCAGATCCTGTTGTGCCTGTGAATAGGCTGCAGGGGGACGGTGAAGACCAGCAACAGCTTTCAGGGCTGCCACCTTCCGTGTGGGACAAGGAGCCGGACGTGTCTTTCTGGATACAGGCCCTGCCGAGGACGAGAGCCATGAGATGTTCCTCCTCTGGGCAAGCCCGGGTCCCAGATCCTGTTGTGCCTGTGAATAGGCTGCAGGGGGACGGTGAAGACCAGCAACAGCTTTCAGGGCTGCCACCTTCCGTGTGGGACAAGGAGCCGGACGTGTGCATTTTCGGAAACAGGATCTGCCGAGGACGAGAGCCATGAGATGTTCCTCCTCTGGGCAAGGCCGGGTCCCAGATCCTGTTGTGCCTGTGAATAGGCTGCAGGGGGACGGTGAAGACCAGCAACAGCTTCCAGGGCTGCCACCTTCCGTGTGGGACAAGGAGCCGGACGTGTGCCTTTTCGGAAACAAGCTCTGCCGAGGACGAGAGCCATGAGATGTTCCTCCTCTGGGCAAGCCCGGGTCCCAGATCCTGTTGTGCCTGTGAATAGGCTGCAGGGGGACGGTGAACACCAGCAACAGCTTTCACGGCTGCCACCTTCACTGTGGGACAAGGAGCCGGACGTGTGCCTTTCTGGAAACAGGCCGTGCCGAGGACGAGAGCCATGAGATGTTCCTCCTCTGGCCAAGCCCGGGTCCCAGATCCTGTTGTGCCTGTGAATAGGCTGCAGGGGGACGGTGAAGACCAGCAACAGCTTTCACGGCTGCCACCTTCCGTGTGGGACAAGGAGCCGGATGTGTGCCTTTTCGGAAACAAGCTCTGCCGAGGACGAGAGCCATGAGATGTTCCTCCTCTGACCAAGCCCGGGTCCAAATCCTGTTGTGCCTGTGAATAGGCTGCAGGGGGACGGTGAAGACCAGCAACAGCTTTCAGGGCTGCCACCTTCCGTGTGGGACAATGAGCCGGATGTGTGCCTTTCTGGAAACAGGCCCTGCCGAGGACGGAGGACGAGAGCCATGAGATGTTCCTCCTCTGGGCAAGCCCGGGTCCCAGATCCTGTTGTGCCTGTGAATAGGCTGCAGGGGGACGGTGAACACCAGCAACAGCTTTCACGGCAGCCACCTTCACTGTGGGACAAGGAGCCGGACGTGTGCCTTTCTGGAAACAGGCCGTGCCGAGGACGAGAGCCATGAGATGTTCCTCCTCTGGGCAAGCCCGGGTCCCAGATCCTGTTGTGCCTGTGAATAGGCTGCAGGGGGACGGTGAAGACCAGCAACAGCTTTCAGGGCTGCCACCTTCACTGTGGGACAATGAGCCGGATGTGTGACTTTCTGGAAACAGGCCGTGCCGAGGACGAGAGCCATGAGATGTTCCTCCTCTGGGCAAGCCCCGGTCCTGAATCCTGTTGTGCCTTTGAATAGGCTGCAGGGGGATGGTGAAGACCAGCAACAGCTTTCAGGGCTGCCACCTTCCATGTGGGACAAGGAGCCGGACGTGTCTTTCTGGATACAGGCCCTGCCGAGGACGAGAGCCATGAGATGTTCCTCCTCTGGGCAAGCCCGGGTCCCAGATCCTGTTGTGCCTGTGAATAGGCTGCAGGGGGACGGTGAAGACCAGCAACAGCTTTCAGGGCTGCCACCTTCCGTGTGGGACAAGGAGCCGGATGAATGCCTTTTCGGAAACAGGCTCTGCCGAGGACGAGAGCCATGAGATGTTCCTCCTCTGGGCAAGCCCGGGTCCCAGATCCTGTTGTGCCTGTGAATAGGCTGCAGGGGGACGGTGAAGACCAGCAACAGCTTCCAGGGCTGCCAACTTCCGTGTGGGACAAGGAGCCGGACATGTGCCTTTTCGGAAACAAGCTCTGCCGAGGACGAGAGCCATGAGATGTTCCTCCTCTGGGCAAGCCCGGGTCCCAGATCCTGTTGTGCCTGTGAATAGGCTGCAGGGGGACGGTAAACACCAGCAACAGCTTCCAGGGCTGCCACCTTCCGTGTGGGACAAGGAGCCGGACGTGTGCCTTTTCGGAAACAAGCTCTGCCGAGGACGAGAGCCATGAGATGTTCCTCCTCTGGGCAAGCCCGGGTCCCAGATCCTGTTGTGCCTGTGAATAGGCTGCAGGGGGACGGTGAACACCAGCAACAGCTTTCACGGCAGCCACCTTCCGTGTGGGACAAGGAGCCGGACGTGTGCCTTTCTGGAAACAGGCCGTGCCGAGGACGAGAGCCATGAGATGTTCCTCCTCTGGCCAAGCCCGGGTCCCAGATCCTGTTGTGCCTGTGAATAGGCTGCAGGGGGACGGTGAAGACCAGCAACAGCTTTCAGGGCTGCCACCTTCACTGTGGGACAAGGAGCCGGACGTGTGCCTTTTCGGAAACAAGCTCTGCCGAGGACGAGAGCCATGAGATGTTCCTCCTCTGGGCAAGCCCGCGTCCAAATCCTGTTGTGCCTGTGAATAGGCTGCAGGGGGACGGTGACGACCAGCAACAGCTTTCAGGGCTGCCACCTTCCGTGTGGGACAATGAGCCGGATGTGTGCCTTTCTGGAAACAGGCCGTGCCGAGGACGAGAGCCATGAGATGTTCCTCCTCTGGGCAAGCCCCGGTCCTGAATCCTGTTGTGCCTTTGAATAGGCTGCAGGGGGATGGTGAAGACCAGCAACAGCTTTCAGGGCTGCCACCTTCCGTGTGGGACAAGGAGCCGGACGTGTCTTTCTGGATACAGGCCCTGCCGAGGACGAGAGCCATGAGATGTTCCTCCTCTGGGCAAGCCCGGGTCCCAGATCCTGTTGTGCCTGTGAATAGGCTGCAGGGGGACGGTGAACACCAGCAACAGCTTTCACGGCAGCCACCTTCACTGTGGGACAAGGAGCCGGACGTGTGCCTTTCTGGAAACAGGCCGTGCCGAGGACGAGAGCCATGAGATGTTCCTCCTCTGGCCAAGCCCAGGTCCCAGATCCTGTTGTGCCTGTGAATAGGCTGCAGGGGGACGGTGAAGACCAGCAACAGCTTTCAGGGCTGCCACCTTCCGTGTGGAACAAGGAGCCGGACGTGTGCCTTTTCGGAAACGAGCTCTGCCGAGGACGAGAGCCATGAGATGTTCCTCCTCTGGGCAAGCCCGGGTCCCAGATCCTGTTGTGCCTGTGAATAGGCTGCAGGGGGACGGTGAACACCAGCAACAGCTTTCACGGCAGCCACCTTCACTGTGGGACAAGGAGCCGGACGTGTGCCTTTCTGGAAACAGGCCGTGCCGAGGACGAGAGCCATGAGATGTTCCTCCTCTGGCCAAGCCCGGGTCCCAGATCCTGTTGTGCCTGTGAATAGGCTGCAGGGGGACGGTGAAGACCAGCAACAGCTTTCAGGGCTGCCACCTTCCGTGTGGAACAAGGAGCCGGACGTGTGCCTTTTCGGAATCAGGCTCTGCCGAGGTCGAGAGCCATGAGATCTTCCTCCTCTGGGCAAGCCCGGGTCCAAATCCTGTTGTGCCTGTGAATAGGCTGCAGGGGGACGGTGAAGACCAGCAACAGCTTTCAGGGCTGCCACCTTCCGTGTGGGACAAGGAGCCGGACGTGTGCCTTTCTGGAAACAGGCTCTGCCGAGGACGAGAGCCATGAGATGTTCCTCCTCTGGCCAAGCCCGGGTCCCAGATCCTGTTGTGCCTGTGAATAGGCTGCAGGGGGACGGTGAAGACCAGCAACAGCTTTCAGGGCTGCCACCTTCCGTGTGGGACAAGGAGCCGGATGTGTGCCTTTCTGGAAACAGGCCCTGCCGAGGACGAGAGCCATGAGATGTTCCTCCTCTGGGCAAGCCCCGGTCCTGAATCCTGTTGTGCCTGTGAATAGGCTGCAGGGGGATGGTGAAGACCAGCAACAGCTTTCAGGGCTGCCACCTTCCGTGTGGGACAAGGAGCCGGACGTGCCTTTCTGGATACAGGCCCTGCCGAGGACGAGAGCCATGAGATGTTCCTCCTCTGGGCAAGCCCGGGTCCCAGATCCTGTTGTGCCTGTGAATAGGCTGCAGGGGGACGGTGAAGACCAGCAACAGCTTTCAGGGCTGCCACCTTCACTGTGGGACAAGGAGCCGGACGTGTGCATTTTCGGAAACAGGATCTGCCGAGGACGAGAGCCATGAGATGTTCCTCCTCTGGGCAAGGCCGGGTCCCAGATCCTGTTGTGCCTGTGAATAGGCTGCAGGGGGATGGTGAAGACCAGCAACAGCTTTCAGGGCTGCCACCTTCCGTGTGGGTCAAGGAGCCGGACGTGTGCCTTTTCGGAAACAAGCTCTGCCGAGGACGAGAGCCATGAGATGTTCCTCCTCTGGGCAAGCCCGGGTCCCAGATCCTGTTGTGCCTGTGAATAGGCTGCAGGGGGACGGTGAACACCAGCAACAGCTTTCACGGCTGCCACCTTCACTGTGGGACAAGGAGCCGGACGTGTGCCTTTCTGGAAACAGGCCGTGCCGAGGACGAGAGCCATGAGATGTTCCTCCTCTGGGCAAGCCCGGGTCCCAGATCCTGTTGTGCCTGTGAATAGGCTGCAGGGGGACGGTGAAGACCAGCAACAGCTTTCAGGGCTGCCACCTTCCGTGTGGGACAAGGAGCCGGATGTGTGCATTTTCGGAAACAGGCTCTGCCGAGGATGAGAGCCATGAGATGTTCCTCCTCTGGGCAAGCCCGGGTCCCAGATCCTGTTGTGCCTGTGAATAGGCTGCAGGGGGACGGTGAAGACCAGCAATAGCTTTCCGGCCTGCCACCTTCCGTGTGGGAAAATGAGCCGGTCTTGTGCATTTATGGAAACAGGATCTGCCGAGGACGAGAGCCATGAGATGTTCCTCCTCTGGGCAAGCCCGGGTCCCAGATCCTGTTGTGCCTGTGAATAGGCTGCAGGGAGACGGTGAAGACCAGCAACAGCTTCCAGGGCTGCCACCTTCCGTGTGGGACAAGGAGCCGGACGTGTGCCTTTTCGGAATCAGGCTCTGCCGAGGACGAGAGCCATGAGATGTTCCTCCTCTGGCCAAGCCCGGGTCCAAATCCTGTTGTGCCTGTGAATAGGCTGCAGGGGGACGGTGAAGACCAGCAACAGCTTTCAGGGCTGCCACCTTCCGTGTGGGACAAGGAGCCGGATGTGTGCCTTTCTGGATACAGGCCCTGCCGAGGACGAGAGCCATGAGATGTTCCTCCTCTGGGCAAGCCCCGGTCCTGAATCCTGTTGTGCCTGTGAATAGGCTGCAGGGGGATGGTGAAGACCAGCAACAGCTTTCAGGGCTGCCACCTTCCGTGTGGGACAAGGAGCCGGACGTGCCTTTCTGGATACAGGCCCTGCCGAGGACGAGAGCCATGAGATGTTCCTCCTCTGGGCAAGCCCGGGTCCAAATCCTGTTGTGCCTGTGAATAGGCTGCAGGGGGACGGTGAAGACCAGCAACAGCTTTCAGGGCTGCCACCTTCCGTGTGGGACAAGGAGCCGGACGTGTGCATTTTCGGAAACAGGATCTGCCGAGGACGAGAGCCATGAGATGTTCCTCCTCTGGGCAAGCCCGGGTCCCAGATCCTGTTGTGCCTGTGAATAGGCTGCAGGGGGACGGTGAAGACCAGCAACAGCTTTCAGGGCTGCCACCATCCGTGTGGGTCAAGGAGCCGGACGTGTGCCTTTTCGGAAACAAGCTCTGCCGAGGACGAGAGCCATGAGATGTTCCTCCTCTGGGCAAGCCCGGGTCCCAGATCCTGTTGTGCCTGTGAATAGGCTGCAGGGGGACGGTGAACACCAGCAACAGCTTTCACGGCTGCCACCTTCACTGTGGGACAAGGAGCCGGTCTTGTGCCTTTCTGGAAACAGGCTCTGCCGAGGACGAGAGCCATGAGATGTTCCTCCTCTGGCCAAGCCCGGGTCCCAGATCCTGTTGTGCCTGTGAATAGGCTGCAGGGGGACGGTGAAGACCAGCAACAGCTTTCAGGGCTGCCACCTTTCGTGTGGGACAAGGAGCCGGACGTGTGCCTTTTCGGAATCAGGCTCTGCCGAGGATGAGAGCCATGAGATGTTCCTCCTCTGGGCAAGCCCGGGTCCAAATCCTGTTGTGCCTGTGAATAGGCTGCAGGGGGACGGTGAAGACCAGCAACAGCTTTCAGGGCTGCCACCTTCCGTGTGGGACAATGAGCCGGATGTGTGCCTTTCTGGAAACAGGCCCTGCCGAGGACGAGAGCCATGAGATGTTCCTCCTCTGGGCAAGCCCGCGTCCAACTCCTGTTGTGCCTGTGAATAGGCTGCAGGGGGACGGTGAAGACCAGCAACAGCTTTCACGGCTGCCACCTTCCGTGTGGGACAAGGAGCCGGACGTGTCTTTCTGGATACAGGCCCTGCCGAGGACGAGAGCCATGAGATGTTCCTCCTCTGGGCAAGCCCGGGTCCCAGATCCTGTTGTGCCTGTGAATAGGCTGCAGGGGGACGGTGAAGACCAGCAACAGCTTTCATGGCTGCCACCTTCCGTGTGTGACAATGAGCCGGATGAGTGCCTTTTCGGAAACAGGCTCTGCCGAGGACGAGAGCCATGAGATGTTCCTCCTCTGGGCAAGCCCGGGTCCCAGATCCTGTTGTGCCTGTGAATAGGCTGCAGGGGGACGGTGAAGACCAGCAACAGCTTTCAGGGCTGCCACCTTCCGTGTGGGACAAGGAGCCGGATGTGTGCATTTTCGGAAACAGGCTCTGCCGAGGATGAGAGCCATGAGATGTTCCTCCTCTGGGCAAGCCCGGGTCCCAGATCCTGTTGTGCCTGTGAATAGGCTGCAGGGGGACGGTGAAGACCAGCAATAGCTTTCCGGCCTGCCACCTTCCGTGTGGGAAAATGAGCCGGTCTTGTGCCTTTATGGAAACAGGATCTGCCGAGGACGAGAGCCATGAGATGTTCCTCCTCTGGGCAAGCCCGGGTCCCAGATCCTGTTGTGCCTGTGAATAGGCTGCAGGGAGACGGTGAAGACCAGCAACAGCTTCCAGGGCTGCCACCTTCCGTGTGGGACAAGGAGCCGGACGTGTGCCTTTTTGGAATCAGGCTCTGCCGAGGACGAGAGCCATGAGATGTTCCTCCTCTGGGCAAGCCCGGGTCCAAATCCTGTTGTGCCTGTGAATAGGCTGCAGGGGGACGGTGAAGACCAGCAACAGCTTTCAGGGCTGCCACCTTCCGTGTGGGACAAGGAGCCGGACGTGTCTTTCTGGATACAGGCCCTGCCGAGGACGAGAGCCATGAGATGTTCCTCCTCTGGGCAAGCCCGGGTCCCAGATCCTGTTGTGCCTGTGAATAGGCTGCAGGGGGACGGTGAAGACCAGCAACAGCTTCCAGGGCTGCCACCTTCCGTGTGGGACAAGAGCCGGACATGTGCCTTTTCGGAAACAAGCTCTGCCGAGGACGAGAGCCATGAGATGTTCCTCCTCTGGGCAAGCCCGGGTCCCAGATCCTGTTGTGCCTGTGAATAGGCTGCAGGGGGACGGTGAACACCAGCAACAACTTTCACGGCTGCCACCTTCACTGTGGGTCAAGGAGCCGGACGTGTGCCTTTCTGGAAACAGGCCGTGCCGAGGACGAGAGCCATGAGATGTTCCTCCTCTGGCCAAGCCTGGGTCCCAGATCCTGTTGTGCCTGTGAATAGGCTGCAGGGGGACGGTGAAGACCAGCAACAGCTTTCAGGGCTGCCACCTTCCGTGTGGGACAATGAGCCGGATGTGTGCCTTTCTGGAAACAGGCCCTGCCGAGGACGAGAGCCATGAGATGTTCCTCCTCTGGGCAAGCCCCGGTCCTGAATCCTGTTGTGCCTGTGAATAGGCTGCAGGGGGATGGTGAAGACCAGCAACAGCTTTCAGGGCTGCCACCTTCCGTGTGGGACAAGGAGCCGGACGTGTGCCTTTTCGGAATCAGGCTCTGCCGAGGACGAGAGCCATGAGATGTTCCTCCTCTGGCCAAGCCCGGGTCCAAATCCTGTTGTGCCTGTGAATAGGCTGCAGGGGGACGGTGAAGACCAGCAACAGCTTCCAGGGCTGCCACCTTCCATGTGGGACAAGGAGCCGGACATGTGCCTTATCGGAAACAAGCTCTGCCGAGGACGAGAGCCATGAGATGTTCCTCCTCTGGGCAAGCCCGGGTCCCAGATCCTGTTGTGCCTGTGAATAGGCTGCAGGGGGACGGTGAAGACCAGCAACAGCTTTCATGGCTGCCACCTTCCGTGTGTGACAATGAGCCGGATTAGTGCCTTTTCGGAAACATGCTCTGCCGAGGACGAGAGCCATGAGATGTTCCTCCTCTGGCCAAGCCCGGGTCCCAGATCCTGTTGTGCCTGTGAATAGGCTGCAGGGGGACGGTGAAGACCAGCAACAGCTTCCAGGGCTGCCACCTTCCGTGTGGGACAAGGAGCCGGTCTTGCGCCTTTTCGGAAACAGGCTCTGCCGAGGACGAGAGCCATGAGATGTTCCTCCTCTGGGCAAGCCCGGGTCCTGAATCCTGTTGTGCCTGTGAATAGGCTGCAGGGGGACGGTGAAGACCAGCAACAGCTTTCAGGGCTGCCACCTTCCGTGTGGGACAAGGAGCCGGACGTGTCTTTCTGGATACAGGCCCTGCCGAGGACGAGAGCCATGAGATGTTCCTCCTCTGGGCAAGCCCGGGTCCCAGATCCTGTTGTGCCTGTGAATAGGCTGCAGGGGGACGGTGAAGACCAGCAACAGCTTTCAGGGCTGCCACCTTCCGTGTGGGACAAGGAGCCGGACGTGTGCATTTTCGGAATCAGGCTCTGCCGAGGACGAGAGCCATGAGATGTTCCTCCTCTGGGCAAGGCCGGGTCCCAGATCCTGTTGTGCCTGTGAATAGGCTGCAGGGGGACGGTGAAGACCAGCAACAGCTTCCAGGGCTGCCACCTTCACTGTGGGACAAGGAGCCGGACGTGTGCCTTTTCGGAAACAAGCTCTGCCGAGGACGAGAGCCATGAGATGTTCCTCCTCTGGGCAAGCCCGGGTCCCAGATCCTGTTGTGCCTGTGAATAGGCTGCAGGGGGACGGTGAACACCAGCAACAGCTTTCACGGCTGCCACCTTCCGTGTGGGACAAGGAGCCGGACGTGTGCCTTTCTGGAAACAGGCCGTGCCGAGGACGAGAGCCATGAGATGTTCCTCCTCTGGCCAAGCCCGGGTCCCAGATCCTGTTGTGCCTGTGAATAGGCTGCAGGGGGACGGTGAAGACCAGCAACAGCTTTCAGGGCTGCCACCTTCCGTGTGGGACAAGGAGCCGGACGTGTGCCTTTTCGGAATCAGGCTCTGCCGAGGACGAGAGCCATGAGATGTTCCTCCTCTGGGCAAGCCCCGGTCCTGAATCCTGTTGTGCCTGTGAATAGGCTGCAGGGGGACGGTGAAGACCAGCAACAGCTTTCAGGGCTGCCACCTTCCGTGTGGGACAAGGAGCCGGACGTGTCTTTCTGGATACAGGCCCTGCCGAGGACGAGAGCCATGAGATGTTCCTCCTCTGGGCAAGCCCGGGTCCCAGATCCTGTTGTGCCTGTGAATAGGCTGCAGGGGGACGGTGAAGACCAGCAACAGCTTTCAGGGCTGCCACCTTCCGTGTGGGACAAGGAGCCGGACGTGTCTTTCTTGATACAGGCCCTGCCGAGGACGAGAGCCATGAGATGTTCCTCCTCTGGGCAAGCCCGGGTCCCAGATCCTGTTGTGCCTGTGAATAGGCTGCAGGGAGACGGTGAAGACCAGCAACAGCTTCCAGGGCTGCCACCTTCCGTGTGGACAAGGAGCCGGACATGTGCCTTATCGGAAACAAGCTCTGCCGAGGACGAGAGCCATGAGATGTTCCTCCTCTGGGCAAGCCCGGGTCCCAGATCCTGTTGTGCCTGTGAATAGGCTGCAGGGGGACGGTGAACACCAGCAACAGCTTTCACGGCTGCCACCTTAACTGTGGGACAAGGAGCCGGACGTGTGCCTATCCGGAAACAGGCCCTGCCGAGGACGAGAGCCATGAGATGTTCCTCCTCTGGCCAAGCCCGGGTCCCAGATCCTGTTGTGCCTGTGAATAGGCGGCAGGGGGACGGTGAAGACCAGCAACAGCTTTCAGGGCTGCCACCTTCCGTGTGGGACAAGGAGCCGGACGAGTGCCTTTCTGGAAACAGGCTCTGCCGAGGACGAGAGCCATGAGATGTTCCTCCTCTGGGCAAGCCCGGGTCCTGAATCCTGTTGTGCCTGTGAATAGGCTGCAGGGGGACGGTGAAGACCAGCAACAGCTTTCAGGGCTGCCACCTTCCGTGTGGGACAAGGAGCCGGACGTGTCTTTCTGGATACAGGCCCTGCCGAGGACGAGAGCCATGAGATGTTCCTCCTCTGGGCAAGGCCGGGTCCCAGATCCTGTTGTGCCTGTGAATAGGCTGCAGGGGGACGGTGAAGACCAGCAACAGCTTCCAGGGCTGCCACCTTCCGTGTGGGACAAGGAGCCGGACGTGTGCCTTTTCGGAAACAAGCTCTGCCGAGGACGAGAGCCATGAGATGTTCCTCCTCTGGGCAAGCCCGGGTCCCAGATCCTGTTGTGCCTGTGAATAGGCTGCAGGGGGACGGTGAAGACCAGCAACAGCTTTCACGGCTGCCACCTTCCGTGTGGGACAAGGAGCCGGACGTGTGCCTTTCTGGAAACAGGCCATGCCGAGTACGAGAGCCATGAGATGTTCCTCCTCTGGCCAAGCCCGGGTCCCAGATCCTGTTGTGCCTGTGAATAGGCTGCAGGGGGACGGTGAACACCAGCAACAGCTTTCACGGCTGCCACCTTCCGTGTGGGACAAGGAGCCGGACGTGTGCCTTTCTGGAAACAGACCCTGCCGAGGAGGGAGGACGAGAGCCATGAGATGTTCCTCCTCTGGGCAAGCCCGGGTCCCAGATCCTGTTGTGCCTGTGAATAGGCTGCAGGGGGACGGTGAAGACCAGCAACAGCTTCCAGGGCTGCCACCTTCCGTGTGGGACAAGGAGCCGGACATGTGCCTTATCGGAAACAAGCTCTGCCGAGGACGAGAGCCATGAGATGTTCCTCCTCTGGGCAAGCCCGGGTCCCAGATCCTGTTGTGCCTGTGAATAGGCTGCAGGGGGACGGTGAAGACCAGCAACAGCTTCCAGGGCTGCCACCTTCCGTGTGGGACAAGGAGCCGGACGTGTGCCTTTTCGGAAACAAGCTCTGCCGAGGACGAGAGCCATGAGATGTTCCTCCTCTGGGCAAGCCCGGGTCCCAGATCCTGTTGTGCCTGTGAATAGGCTGCAGGGGGACGGTGAACACCAGCAACAGCTTTCACGGCAGCCACCTTCACTGTGGGACAAGGAGCCGGACGTGTGCCTTTCTGGAAACAGGCTCTGCCGAGGACGAGAGCCATGAGATGTTCCTCCTCTGGCCAAGCCCGGGTCCCAGATCCTGTTGTGCCTGTGAATAGGCTGCAGGGGGACGGTGAAGACCAGCAACAGCTTTCAGGGCTGCCACCTTCACTGTGGGACAAGGAGCCGGACGTGTGCCTTTTCGGAATCAGGCTCTGCCGAGGACGAGAGCCATGAGATGTTCCTCCTCTGGGCAAGCCCGCGTCCAAATCCTGTTGTGCCTGTGAATAGGCTGCAGGGGGACGGTGAAGACCAGCAACAGCTTTCAGGGCTGCCACCTTCCGTGTGGGACAATGAGCCGGATGTGTGCCTTTCTGGAAACAGGCCGTGCCGAGGACGAGAGCCATGAGATGTTCCTCCTCTGGGCAAGCCCCGGTCCTGAATCCTGTTGTGCCTTTGAATAGGCTGCAGGGGGATGGTGAAGACCAGCAACAGCTTTCAGGGCTGCCACCTTCCGTGTGGGACAAGGAGCCGGATGTGTGCCTTTCTGGAAACAGGCCGTGCCGAGGACGAGAGCCATGAGATGTTCCTCCTCTGGGCAAGCCCCGGTCCTGAATCCTGTTGTGCCTGTGAATAGGCTGCAGGGAGACGGTGAAGACCAGCAACAGCTTCCAGGGCTGCCACCTTCCGTGTGGGACAAGGAGCCGGACATGTGCCTTATCGGAAACAAGCTCTGCCGAGGACGAGAGCCATGAGATGTTCCTCCTCTGGGCAAGCCCGGGTCCCAGATCCTGTTGTGCCTGTGAATAGGCTGCAGGGGGACGGTGAACACCAGCAACAGCTTTCACGGCTGCCACCTTCACTGTGGGACAAGGAGCCGGACGTGTGCCTATCCGGAAACAGGCCCTGCCGAGGACGAGAGCCATGAGATGTTCCTCCTCTGGCCAAGCCCGGGTCCCAGATCCTGTTGTGCCTGTGAATAGGCTGCAGGGGGACGGTGAAGACCAGCAACAGCTTTCAGGGCTGCCACCTTCCGTGTGGAACAAGGAGCCGGACGTGTGCCTTTTCGGAATCAGGCTCTGCCGAGGTCGAGAGCCATGAGATCTTCCTCCTCTGGGCAAGCCCGGGTCCAAATCCTGTTGTGCCTGTGAATAGGCTGCAGGGGGACGGTGAAGACCAGCAACAGCTTTCAGGGCTGCCACCTTCCGTGTGGGACAAGGAGCCGGACGAGTGCCTTTCTGGAAACAGGCTCTGCCGAGGACGAGAGCCATGAGATGTTCCTCCTCTGGGCAAGCCCGGGTCCTGAATCCTGTTGTGCCTGTGAATAGGCTGCAGGGGGACGGTGAAGACCAGCAACAGCTTTCAGGGCTGCCACCTTCACTGTGGGACAAGGAGCCGGACGTGTCTTTCTGGATACAGGCCCTGCCGAGGACGAGAGCCATGAGATGTTCCTCCTCTGGGCAAGGCCGGGTCCCAGATCCTGTTGTGCCTGTGAATAGGCTGCAGGGGGACGGTGAAGACCAGCAACAGCTTCCAGGGCTGCCACCTTCCGTGTGGGACAAGGAGCCGGACGTGTGCCTTTTCGGAAACAAGCTCTGCCGAGGACGAGAGCCATGAGATGTTCCTCCTCTGGGCAAGCCCGGGTCCCAGATCCTGTTGTGCCTGTGAATAGGCTGCAGGGGGACGGTGAACACCAGCAACAGCTTTCACGGCTGCCACCTTCCGTGTGGGACAAGGAGCCGGACGTGTGCCTTTCTGGAAACAGGCCGTGCCGAGGACGAGAGCCATGAGATGTTCCTCCTCTGGCCAAGCCCGGGTCCCAGATCCTGTTGTGCCTGTGAATAGGCTGCAGGGGGACGGTGAAGACCAGCAACAGCTTTCACGGCTGCCACCTTCCGTGTGGGACAAGGAGCCGGATGTGTGCCTTTTCGGAATCAGGCTCTGCCGAGTACGAGAGCCATGAGATGTTCCTCCTCTGACCAAGCCCGGGTCCAAATCCTGTTGTGCCTGTGAATAGGCTGCAGGGGGACGGTGAAGACCAGCAACAGCTTTCAGGGCTGCCACCTTCCGTGTGGGACAATGAGCCGGACGTGTGCCTTTCTGGAAACAAATCCTGCCGAGGAGGGAGGACGAGAGCCATGAGATGTTCCTCCTCTGGGCAAGCCCGGGTCCCAGATCCTGTTGTGCCTGTGAATAGGCTGCAGGGGGACGGTGAACACCAGCAACAGCTTTCACGGCAGCCACCTTCACTGTGGGACAAGGAGCCGGACGTGTGCCTTTCAGGAAACAGGCTCTGCCGAGGACGAGAGCCATGAGATGTTCCTCCTCTGGGCAAGCCCGGGTCCCAGATCCTGTTGTGCCTGTGAATAGGCTGCAGGGGGACGGTGAAGACCAGCAACAGCTTTCAGGGCTGCCACCTTTACTGTGGGACAAGGATCCGGACGTGTGCCTTTTCGGAATCAGGCTCTGCCGAGGACGAGAGCCATGAGATGTTCCTCCTCTGGGCAAGCCCGCGTCCAAATCCTGTTGTGCCTGTGAATAGGCTGCAGGGGGACGGTGAAGACCAGCAACAGCTTTCAGGGCTGCCACCTTCCGTGTGGGACAATGAGCCGGATGTGTGCCTTTCTGGAAACAGGCCCTGCCGAGGACGAGAGCCATGAGATGTTCCTCCTCTGGCCAAGCCCGGGTCCCAGATCCTGTTGTGCCTGTGAATAGGCTGCAGGGGGACGGTGAAGACCAGCAACAGCTTTCAGGGCTGCCACCTTCCGTGTGGGACAAGGAGCCGGATGAGTGCCTTTTCGGAAACAGGCTCTGCCGAGGACGAGAGCCATGAGATGTTCCTCCTCTGGGCAAGCCCGGGTCCCAGATCCTGTTGTGCCTGTGAATAGGCTGCAGGGGGACGGTGAAGACCAGCAACAGCTTCCAGGGCTGCCACCTTCCGTGTGGGACAAGGAGCCGGACATGTGCCTTATCGGAAACAAGCTCTGCCGAGGACGAGAGCCATGAGATGTTCCTCCTCTGGGCAAGCCCGGGTCCCAGATCCTGTTGTGCCTGTGAATAGGCTGCAGGGGGACGGTGAACACCAGCAACAGCTTCCAGGGCTGCCACCTTCCGTGTGGGACAAGGAGCCGGACGTGTGCCTTTTCGGAAACAAGCTCTGCCGAGGACGAGAGCCATGAGATGTTCCTCCTCTGGGCAAGGCCAGGTCCCAGATCCTGTTGTGCCTGTGAATAGGCTGCAGGGGGACGGTGAACACCAGCAACAGCTTTCACGGCAGCCACCTTCACTGTTGGACAAGGAGCCGGACGTGTGCCTTTCTGGATACAGGCCGTGCCGAGGACGAGAGCCATGAGATGTTCCTCCTCTGGCCAAGCCCGGGTCCCAGATCCTGTTGTGCCTGTGAATAGGCTGCAGGGGGACGGTGAAGACCAGCAACAGCTTTCAGGGCTGCCACCTTCACTGTGGGACAAGGAGCCGGACGTGTGCCTTTTCGGAATCAGGCTCTGCCGAGGACGAGAGCCATGAGATGTTCCTCCTCTGGGCAAGCCCGCGTCCAAATCCTGTTGTGCCTGTGAATAGGCTGCAGGGGGACGGTGAAGACCAGCAACAACTTTCAGGGCTGCCACCTTCCGTGTGGGACAATGAGCCGGATGTGTGCCTTTCTGGAAACAGGCCGTGCCGAGGACGAGAGCCATGAGATGTTCCTCCTCTGGGCAAGCCCCGGTCCTGAATCCTGTTGTGCCTTTGAATAGGCTGCAGGGGGATGGTGAAGACCAGCAACAACTTTCAGGGCTGCCACCTTCCGTGTGGGACAAGGAGCCGGACGTGTCTTTCTGGATACAGGCCCTGCCGAGGACGAGAGCCATGAGATGTTCCTCCTCTGGGCAAGCCCGGGTCCCAGATCCTGTTGTGCCTGTGAATAGGCTGCAGGGAGACGGTGAAGACCAGCAACAGCTTCCAGGGCTGCCACCTTCCGTGTGGGACAAGGAGCCGGACATGTGCCTTATCGGAAACAAGCTCTGCCGAGGACGAGAGCCATGAGATGTTCCTCCTCTGGCCAAGCCCGGGTCCCAGATCCTGTTGTGCCTGTGAATAGGCTGCAGGGGGACGGTGAACACCAGCAACAGCTTTCACGGCTGCCACCTTCACTGTGGGACAAGGAGCCGGACGTGTGCCTATCCGGAAACAGGCCCTGCCGAGGACGAGAGCCATGAGATGTTCCTCCTCTGGCCAAGCCCGGGTCCCAGATCCTGTTGTGCCTGTGAATAGGCTGCAGGGGGACGGTGAAGACCAGCAACAGCTTTCAGGGCTGCCACCTTCCGTGTAGAACAAGGAGCCGGACGTGTGCCTTTTCGGAATCAGGCTCTGCCGAGGTCGAGAGCCATGAGATCTTCCTCCTCTGGGCAAGCCCGGGTCCAAATCCTGTTGTGCCTGTGAATAGGCTGCAGGGGGACGGTGAAGACCAGCAACAGCTTTCAGGGCTGCCACCTTCCGTGTGGGACAAGGAGCCGGACGTGTGCCTTTCTGGAAACAGGCTCTGCCGAGGACGAGAGCCATGAGATGTTCCTCCTCTGGGCAAGCCCGGGTCCTGAATCCTGTTGTGCCTGTGAATAGGCTGCAGGGGGACGGTGAAGACCAGCAACAGCTTTCAGGGCTGCCACCTTCCGTGTGGGACAAGGAGCCGGACGTGTCTTTCTGGATACAGGCCCTGCCGAGGACGAGAGCCATGAGATGTTCCTCCTCTGGCCAAGCCCGGGTCCCAGATCCTGTTGTGCCTGTGAATAGGCTGCAGGGGGACGGTGAAGACCAGCAACAGCTTTCAGGGCTGCCACCTTCCGTGTGGGACAAGGAGCCGGACGTGTGCCTTTCTGGAAACAGGCTCTGCCGAGGACGAGAGCCATGAGATGTTCCTCCTCTGGGCAAGCCCGGGTCCTGAATCCTGTTGTGCCTGTGAATAGCCTGCAGGGGGACGGTGAAGACCAGCAACAGCTTTCAGGGCTGCCACCTTCCGTGTGGGACAAGGAGCAGGACGTGTCTTTCTGGATACAGGCCCTGCCGAGGACGAGAGCCATGAGATGTTCCTCCTCTGGCCAAGCCCGGGTCCCAGATCCTGTTGTGCCTGTGAATAGGCTGCAGGGGGACGGTGAAGACCAGCAACAGCTTTCAGGGCTGCCACCTTCCGTGTGGGACAAGGAGCCGGATGTGTGCCTTTTCGGAAACAGGATCTGCCGAGGACGAGAGCCATGAGATGTTCCTCCTCTGGGCAAGCCCGGGTCCCAGATCCTGTTGTGCCTGTGAATAGGCTGCAGGGGGACGGTGAAGACCAGCAACAGCTTCCAGGGCTGCCACCTTCCGTGTGGGACAAGGAGCCGGACGTGTGCCTTTCTGGAAACAGGCCGTGCCGAGGACGAGAGCCATGAGATGTTCCTCCTCTGGCCAAGCCCGGGTCCCAGATCCTGTTGTGCCTGTGAATAGGCTGCAGGGGGACGGTGAACACCAGCAACAGCTTTCACGGCTGCCACCTTCCGTGTGGGACAAGGAGCCGGATGTGTGCCTTTCTGGAAACAGGCCCTGCCGAGGACGGAGGACGAGAGCCATGAGATGTTCCTCCTCTGGGCAAGCCCGGGTCCCAGATCCTGTTGTGCCTGTGAATAGGCTGCAGGGGGACGGTGAACACCAGCAACAGCTTTCACGGCAGCCACCTTCACTGTGGGACAAGGAGCCGGACGTGTGCCTTTCTGGAAACAGGCCGTGCCGAGGACGAGAGCCATGAGATGTTCCTCCTCTGGGCAAGCCCGGGTCCCAGATCCTGTTGTGCCTGTGAATAGGCTGCAGGGGGACGGTGAAGACCAGCAACAGCTTTCAGGGCTGCCACCTTCCGTGTGGGACAAGGAGCCGGACGTGTCTTTCTGGATACAGGCCCTGCCGAGGACGAGAGCCATGAGATGTTCCTCCTCTGGGCAAGCCCGGGTCCCAGATCCTGTTGTGCCTGTGAATAGGCTGCAGGGGGACGGTGAAGACCAGCAACAGCTTTCAGGGCTGCCACCTTCACTGTGGGACAAGGAGCCGGACGTGTGCCTTTTCGGAATCAGGCTCTGCCGAGGACGAGAGCCATGAGATGTTCCTCCTCTGGGCAAGCCCGCGTCCAAATCCTGTTGTGCCTGTGAATAGGCTGCAGGGGGACGGTGAAGACCAGCAACAGCTTTCAGGGCTGCCACCTTCCGTGTGGGACAATGAGCCGGATGTGTGCCTTTCTGGAAACAGGCCGTGCCGAGGACGAGAGCCATGAGATGTTCCTCCTCTGGGCAAGCCCCGGTCCTGAATCCTGTTGTGCCTTTGAATAGGCTGCAGGGGGATGGTGAAGACCAGCAACAGCTTTCAGGGCTGCCACTTTCCGTGTGGGACAATGAGCCGGACGTGTCTTTCTGGATACAGGCCCTGCCGAGGACGAGAGCCATGAGATGTTCCTCCTCTGGGCAAGCCCGGGTCCCAGATCCTGTTGTGCCTGTGAATAGGCTGCAGGGGGACGGTGAAGACCAGCAACAGCTTCCAGGGCTGCCACCTTCCGTGTGGGACAAGGAGCCGGACATGTGCCTTATCGGAAACAAGCTCTGCCGAGGACGAGAGCCATGAGATGTTCCTCCTCTGGGCAAGCCCGGGTCCCAGATCCTGTTGTGCCTGTGAATAGGCTGCAGGGGGACGGTGAACACCAGCAGCAGCTTTCACGGCTGCCACCTTCACTGTGGGACAAGGAGCCGGACGTGTGCCTATCCGGAAACAGGCCCTGCCGAGGACGAGAGCCATGAGATGTTCCTCCTCTGGCCAAGCCCGGGTCCCAGATCCTGTTGTGCCTGTGAATAGGCTGCAGGGGGACGGTGAAGACAAGCAACAGCTTTCAGGGCTGCCACCTTCCGTGTGGAACAAGGAGCCGGACGTGTGCCTTTTCGGAAACAGGCTCTGCCGAGGTCGAGAGCCATGAGATCTTCCTCCTCTGGGCAAGCCCGGGTCCAAATCCTGTTGTGCCTGTGAATAGGCTGCAGGGGGACGGTGAAGACCAGCAACAGCTTTCAGGGCTGCCACCTTCCGTGTGGGACAAGGAGCCGGACGTGTGCCTTTCTGGAAACAGGCTCTGCCGAGGACGAGAGCCATGAGATGTTCCTCCTCTGGGCAAGCCCGGGTCCCAGATCCTGTTGTGCCTGTGAATAGGCTGCAGGGGGACGGTGAAGACCAGCAACAGCTTTCAGGGCTGCCACCTTCCGTGTGGGACAAGGAGCCGGACGTGTCTTTCTGGATACAGGCCCTGCCGAGGACGAGAGCCATGAGATGTTCCTCCTCTGGGCAAGCCCGGGTCCCAGATCCTGTTGTGCCTGTGAATAGGCTGCAGGGGGACGGTGAAGACCAGCAACAGCTTTCAGGGCTGCCACCTTCCGTGTGGGACAAGGAGCCGGACGTGTGCATTTTCGGAAACAGGATCTGCCGAGGACGAGAGCCATGAGATGTTCCTCCTCTGGGCAAGGCCGGGTCCCAGATCCTGTTGTGCCTGTGAATAGGCTGCAGGGGGACGGTGAAGACCAGCAACAGCTTCCAGGGCTGCCACCTTCCGTGTGGGACAAGGAGCCGGACGTGTGCCTTTTCGGAAACAAGCTCTGCCGAGGACGAGAGCCATGAGATGTTCCTCCTCTGGGCAAGCCCGGGTCCCAGATCCTGTTGTGCCTGTGAATAGGCTGCAGGGGGACGGTGAACACCAGCAACAGCTTTCACGGCTGCCACCTTCACTGTGGGACAAGGAGCCGGACGTGTGCCTTTCTGGAAACAGGCCGTGCCGAGGACGAGAGCCATGAGATGTTCCTCCTCTGGCCAAGCCCGGGTCCCAGATCCTGTTGTGCCTGTGAATAGGCTGCAGGGGGACGGTGAAGACCAGCAACAGCTTTCACGGCTGCCACCTTCCGTGTGGGACAAGGAGCCGGATGTGTGCCTTTTCGGAAACAAGCTCTGCCGAGGACGAGAGCCATGAGATGTTCCTCCTCTGACCAAGCCCGGGTCCAAATCCTGTTGTGCCTGTGAATAGGCTGCAGGGGGACGGTGAAGACCAGCAACAGCTTTCAGGGCTGCCACCTTCCGTGTGGGACAATGAGCCGGATGTGTGCCTTTCTGGAAACAGGCCCTGCCGAGGACGGAGGACGAGAGCCATGAGATGTTCCTCCTCTGGGCAAGCCCGGGTCCCAGATCCTGTTGTGCCTGTGAATAGGCTGCAGGGGGACGGTGAACACCAGCAACAGCTTTCACGGCAGCCACCTTCACTGTGGGACAAGGAGCCGGACGTGTGCCTTTCTGGAAACAGGCCGTGCCGAGGACGAGAGCCATGAGATGTTCCTCCTCTGGGCAAGCCCGGGTCCCAGATCCTGTTGTGCCTGTGAATAGGCTGCAGGGGGACGGTGAAGACCAGCAACAGCTTTCAGGGCTGCCACCTTCACTGTGGGACAATGAGCCGGATGTGTGACTTTCTGGAAACAGGCCGTGCCGAGGACGAGAGCCATGAGATGTTCCTCCTCTGGGCAAGCCCCGGTCCTGAATCCTGTTGTGCCTTTGAATAGGCTGCAGGGGGATGGTGAAGACCAGCAACAGCTTTCAGGGCTGCCACCTTCCATGTGGGACAAGGAGCCGGACGTGTCTTTCTGGATACAGGCCCTGCCGAGGACGAGAGCCATGAGATGTTCCTCCTCTGGGCAAGCCCGGGTCCCAGATCCTGTTGTGCCTGTGAATAGGCTGCAGGGGGACGGTGAAGACCAGCAACAGCTTTCAGGGCTGCCACCTTCCGTGTGGGACAAGGAGCCGGATGAATGCCTTTTCGGAAACAGGCTCTGCCGAGGACGAGAGCCATGAGATGTTCCTCCTCTGGGCAAGCCCGGGTCCCAGATCCTGTTGTGCCTGTGAATAGGCTGCAGGGGGACGGTGAAGACCAGCAACAGCTTCCAGGGCTGCCAACTTCCGTGTGGGACAAGGAGCCGGACATGTGCCTTTTCGGAAACAAGCTCTGCCGAGGACGAGAGCCATGAGATGTTCCTCCTCTGGGCAAGCCCGGGTCCCAGATCCTGTTGTGCCTGTGAATAGGCTGCAGGGGGACGGTAAACACCAGCAACAGCTTCCAGGGCTGCCACCTTCCGTGTGGGACAAGGAGCCGGACGTGTGCCTTTTCGGAAACAAGCTCTGCCGAGGACGAGAGCCATGAGATGTTCCTCCTCTGGGCAAGCCCGGGTCCCAGATCCTGTTGTGCCTGTGAATAGGCTGCAGGGGGACGGTGAACACCAGCAACAGCTTTCACGGCAGCCACCTTCCGTGTGGGACAAGGAGCCGGACGTGTGCCTTTCTGGAAACAGGCCGTGCCGAGGACGAGAGCCATGAGATGTTCCTCCTCTGGCCAAGCCCGGGTCCCAGATCCTGTTGTGCCTGTGAATAGGCTGCAGGGGGACGGTGAAGACCAGCAACAGCTTTCAGGGCTGCCACCTTCACTGTGGGACAAGGAGCCGGACGTGTGCCTTTTCGGAATCAGGCTCTGCCGAGGACGAGAGCCATGAGATGTTCCTCCTCTGGGCAAGCCCGCGTCCAAATCCTGTTGTGCCTGTGAATAGGCTGCAGGGGGACGGTGACGACCAGCAACAGCTTTCAGGGCTGCCACCTTCCGTGTGGGACAATGAGCCGGATGTGTGCCTTTCTGGAAACAGGCCGTGCCGAGGACGAGAGCCATGAGATGTTCCTCCTCTGGGCAAGCCCCGGTCCTGAATCCTGTTGTGCCTTTGAATAGGCTGCAGGGGGATGGTGAAGACCAGCAACAGCTTTCAGGGCTGCCACCTTCCGTGTGGGAAAAGGAGCCGGACGTGTCTTTCTGGATACAGGCCCTGCCGAGGACGAGAGCCATGAGATGTTCCTCCTCTGGGCAAGCCCGGGTCCCAGATCCTGTTGTGCCTGTGAATAGGCTGCAGGGGGACGGTGAAGACCAGCAACAGCTTTCAGGGCTGCCACCTTCCGTGTGGGACAAGGAGCCGGATGAATGCCTTTTCGGAAACAGGCTCTGCCGAGGACGAGAGCCATGAGATGTTCCTCCTCTGGGCAAGCCCGGGTCCTGAATCCTGTTGTGCCTGTGAATAGGCTGCAGGGGGACGGTGAAGACCAGCAACAGCTTTCAGGGCTGCCACCTTCCGTGTGGGACAAGGAGCCGGACGTGTGCATTTTCGGAAACAGGATCTGCCGAGGACGAGAGCCATGAGATGTTCCTCCTCTGGGCAAGCCCGGGTCCCAGATCCTGTTGTGCCTGTGAATAGGCTGCAGGGGGACGGTGAAGACCAGCAACAGCTTTCAGGGCTGCCACCTTCCGTGTGGGTCTAGGAGCCGGACGTGTGCCTTTTCGGAAACAAGCTCTGCCGAGGACGAGAGCCATGAGATGTTCCTCCTCCGGGCAAGCCCGGGTCCCAGATCCTGTTGTGCCTGTGAATAGGCTGCAGGGGGACGGTGAAGACCAGCAACAGCTTTCAGGGCTGCCACCTTCCGTGTGGGACAAGGAGCCGGACGTGTGCCTTTTCGGAATCAGGCTCTGCCGAGGACGAGAGCCATGAGATGTTCCTCCTCTGGGCAAGCCCGGGTCCAAATCCTGTTGTGCCTGTGAATAGGCTGCAGGGGGACGGTGAAGACCAGCAACAGCTTTCAGGGCTGCCACCTTCCGTGTGGGACAATGAGCCGGATGTGTGCCTTTCTGGAAACAGGCCCTGCCGAGGACGAGAGCCATGAGATGTTCCTCCTCTGGGCAAGCCCGCGTCCAAATCCTGTTGTGCCTGTGAATAGGCTGCAGGGGGACGGTGAAGACCAGCAACAGCTTTCACGGCTGCCACCTTCCGTGTGGGACAAGGACCCGGACGTGTCTTTCTGGATACAGGCCCTGCCGAGGACGAGAGCCATGAGATGTTCCTCCTCTGGGCAAGCCCGGGTCCCAGATCCTGTTGTGCCTGTGAATAGGCTGCAGGGGGACGGTGAAGACCAGCAACAGCTTTCAGGGCTGCCACCTTCCGTGTGTGACAATGAGCCGGATGTGTGCCTTTTCGGAAAAAGGCTCTGCCGAGGACGAGAGCCATGAGATGTTCCTCCTCTGGGCAAGCCCCGGTCCTGAATCCTGTTGTGCCTGTGAATAGGCTGCAGGGGGATGGTGAAGACCAGCAACAGCTTTCAGGGCTGCCACCTTCCGTGTGGGACAAGGAGCCGGACGTGCCTTTCTGGATACAGGCCCTGCCGAGGACGAGAGCCATGAGATGTTCCTCCTCTGGGCAAGCCCGGGTCCCAGATCCTGTTGTGCCTGTGAATAGGCTGCAGGGGGACGGTGAAGACCAGCAACAGCTTTCAGGGCTGCCACCTTCCGTGTGGGACAAGGAGCCGGACGTGTGCCTTTTCGGAAACAAGCTCTGCCGAGGACGAGAGCCATGAGATGTTCCTCCTCTGGGCAAGCCCGCGTCCAAATCCTGTTGTGCCTGTGAATAGGCTGCAGGGGGACGGTGAAGACCAGCAACAGCTTTCACAGCTGCCACCTTCCGTGTGGGACAAGGAGCCGGACGTGTCTTTCTGGATACAGGCCCTGCCGAGGTCGAGAGCCATGAGATGTTCCTCCTCTGGGCAAGCCCGGGTCCCAGATCCTGTTGTGCCTGTGAATAGGCTGCAGGGGGACGGTGAAGACCAGCAACAGCTTTCATGGCTGCCACCTTCCGTGTGTGACAATGAGCCGGATGAGTGCCTTTTCGGAAACAGGCTCTGCCGAGGACGAGAGCCATGAGATGTTCCTCCTCTGGGCAAGCCCGGGTCCCAGATCCTGTTGTGCCTGTGAATAGGCTGCAGGGGGACGGTGAAGACCAGCAACAGCTTCCAGGGCTGCCACCTTCCGTGTGGGAAAAGGAGCCGGACGTGTGCTTTTTCGGAATCAGGCTCTGCCGAGGACGAGAGCCATGAGATGTTCCTCCTCTGGCCAAGCCCGGGTCCAAATCCTGTTGTGCCTGTGAATAGGCTGCAGGGGGACGGTGAAGACCAGCAAAAGCTTCCAGGGCTGCCACCTTCCGTGTGGGACAAGGAGCCGGACATGTGCCTTATCGGAAACAAGCTCTGCCGAGGACGAGAGCCATGAGATGTTCCTCCTCTGGGCAAGCCCGGGTCCCAGATCCTGTTGTGCCTGTGAATAGGCTGCAGGGGGACGGTGAAGACCAGCAACAGCTTCCAGGGCTGCCACCTTCCGTGTGTGACAATGAGCCGGATGAGTGCCTTTTCGGAAACAGGCTCTGCCGAGGACGAGAGCCATGAGATGTTCCTCCTCTGGCCAAGCCCGGGTCCCAGATCCTGTTGTGCCTGTGAATAGGCTGCAGGGGGACGGTGAAGACCAGCAACAGCTTCCAGGGCTGCCACCTTCCGTGTGGGACAAGGAGCCGGACATGTGCCTTTTCGGAAACAAGCTCTGCCGAGGACGAGAGCCATGAGATGTTCCTCCTCTGGGCAAGCCCGGGTCCAAATCCTGTTGTGCCTGTGAATAGGCTGCAGGGGGACGGTGAAGACCAGCAACAGCTTTCAGGGCTGCCACCTTCCGTGTGGGACAAGGAGCCGGACGTGTCTTTCTGGATACAGGCCCTGCCGAGGTCGAGAGCCATGAGATGTTCCTCCTCTGGGCAAGCCCGGGTCCCAGATCCTGTTGTGCCTGTGAATAGGCTGCAGGGGGACGGTGAAGACCAGCAACAGCTTTCAGGGCTGCCACCTTCCGTGTGGGACAAGAGCCGGACATGTGCCTTTTCGGAAACAAGCTCTGCCGAGGACGAGAGCCATGAGATGTTCCTCCTCTGGGCAAGCCCGGGTCCCAGATCCTGTTGTGCCTGTGAATAGGCTGCAGGGGGACGGTGAAGACCAGCAACAGCTTTCACGACTGCCACCTTCACTGTGGGACAAGGAGCCGGACGTGTGCCTTTCTGGAAACAGGCTCTGCCGAGGACGAGAGCCATGAGATGTTCCTCCTCTGGGCAAGGCCGGGTCCCAGATCCTGTTGTGCCTGTGAATAGGCTGCAGGGGGACGGTGAAGACCAGCAACAGCTTTCAGGGCTGCCACCTTCCGTGTGGGACAATGAGCCGGATGTGTGCCTTTCTGGAAACAGGCCCTGCCGAGGACGAGAGCCATGAGATGTTCCTCCTCTGGGCAAGCCCCGGTCCTGAATCCTGTTGTGCCTTTGAATAGGCTGCAGGGGGATGGTGAAGACCAGCAACAGCTTTCAGGGCTGCCACCTTCCGTGTGGGACAAGGAGCCGGACGTGTGCCTTTCTGGATACAGGCCCTGCCGAGGACGAGAGATATGAGATGTTCCTCCTCTGGCCAAGCCCGGGTCCCAGATCCTGTTGTGCCTGTGAATAGGCTGCAGGGGGACGGTGAAGACCAGCAACAGCTTCCAGGGCTGCCACCTTCCGTGTGGGACAATGAGCCGGATGTGTGCATTTTCGGAAACAGGCTCTGCCGAGGATGAGAGCCATGAGATGTTCCTCCTCTGGGCAAGCCCGGGTCCTGAATCCTGTTGTGCCTGTGAATAGGCTGCAGGGGGACGGTGAAGACCAGCAATAGCTTTCCGGCCTGCCACCTTCCGTGTGGGACAATGAGCCGGTCTTGTGCCTTTATGGAAACAGGATCTGCCGAGGACGAGAGCCATGAGATGTTCCTCCTCTGGGCAAGCCCGGGTCCCAGATCCTGTTGTGCCTGTGAATAGGCTGCAGGGAGACGGTCAAGACCAGCAACAGCTTCCAGGGCTGCCACCTTCCGTGTGGGACAAGGAGCCGGACGTGTGCCTTTTCGGAATCAGGCTCTGCCGAGGACGAGAGCCATGAGATGTTCCTCCTCTGGCCAAGCCCGGGTCCAAATCCTGTTGTGCCTGTGAATAGGCTGCAGGGGGACGGTGAAGACCAGCAACAGCTTTCAGGGCTGCCACCTTCCGTGTGGGACAATGAGCCGGATGTGTACCTTTCTGGAAACAGGCCCTACCGAGGACGAGAGCCATGAGATGTTCCTCCTCTGGGCAAGCCCCGGTCCTGAATCCTGTTGTGCCTGTGAATAGGCTGCAGGGGGACGGTGAAGACCAGCAACAGCTTTCAGGGCTGCCACCTTCCGTGTGGGACAAGGAGCCGGACATGTCTTTCTGGATACAGGCCCTGCCGAGGACGAGAGCCATGAGATGTTCCTCCTCTGGGCAAGCCCGGGTCCCAGATCCTGTTGTGCCTGTGAATAGGCTGCAGGGGGACGGTGAAGACCAGCAACAGCTTCCAGGGCTGCCACCTTCACTGTGGGACAAGGAGCCGGACGTGTGCCTTTTCGGAAACAAGCTCTGCCGAGGACGAGAGCCATGAGATGTTCCTCGTCTGGGCAAGCCCGGGTCCCAGATCCTGTTGTGCCTGTGAATAGGCTGCAGGGGGACGGTGAACACCAGCAACAGCTTTCACGGCTGCCACCTTCACTGTGGGACAAGGAGCCGGACGTGTGCCTTTCTGGAAACAGGCCGTGCCGAGGACGAGAGCCATGAGATGTTCCTCCTCTGGCCAAGCCCGGGTCCCAGATCCTGTTGTGCCTGTGAATAGGCTGCAGGGGGATGGTGAAGACCAGCAACAGCTTTCAGGGCTGCCACCTTCCGTGTGGGACAAGGAGCCGGACGTGTGCCTTTTCGGAATCAGGCTCTGCCGAGGTCGAGAGCTATGAGATGTTCCTCCTCTGGGCAAGCCCGGGTCCAAATCCTGTTGTGCCTGTGAATAGGCTGCAGGGAGACGGTGAAGACCAGCAACAGCTTCCAGGGCTGCCACCTTCCGTGTGGGACAAGGAGCCGGACGTGTGCCTTTTCGGAAACAAGCTCTGCCGAGGACGAGAGCCATGAGATGTTCCTCCTCTGGGCAAGCCCGGGTCCCAGATCCTGTTGTGCCTGTGAATAGGCTGCAGGGGGACGGTGAAGACCAGCAACAGCTTTCAGGGCTGCCACCTTCCGTGTGGGACAAGGAGCCGGACGTGTGCCTTTTCGGAATCAGGCTCTGCCGAGGACGAGAGCCATGAGATGTTCCTCCTCTGGCCAAGCCCGGGTCCCAGATCCTGTTGTGCCTGTGAATAGGCTGCAGGGGGACGGTGAACACCAGCAACAGCTTTCAGGGCTGCCACCTTCACTGTGGGACAAGGAGCCAGACGTGTGCCTATCCGGAAACAGGCCCTGCCGAGGACGAGAGCCATGAGATGTTCCTCCTCTGGCCAAGCCCGGGTCCCAGATCCTGTTGTGCCTGTGAATAGGCTGCAGGGGGACGGTGAAGACCAGCAACAGCTTTCAGGGCTGCCACCTTCCGTGTGGAACAAGGAGCCGGATGTGTGCATTTTCGGAAACAGGCTCTGCCGAGGATGAGAGCCATGAGATGTTCCTCCTCTGGGCAAGCCCGGGTCCTGAATCCTGTTGTGCCTGTGAATAGGCTGCAGGGGGACGGTGAAGACCAGCAATAGCTTTCCGGCCTGCCACCTTCCGTGTGGGACAATGAGCCGGTCTTGTGCCTTTATGGAAACAGGAT
Source organism: Astur gentilis (assembly GCF_929443795.1). Taxonomy (NCBI): domain Eukaryota; kingdom Metazoa; phylum Chordata; class Aves; order Accipitriformes; family Accipitridae; genus Astur; species Astur gentilis. Next base: position 991,123 of record NW_026060958.1, on the reverse strand, counting down.
CTGCCGAGGACGAGAGCCATGAGATGTTCCTCCTCTGGGCAAGCCCGGGTCCCAGATCCTGTTGTGCCTGTGAATAGGCTTCAGGGAGACGGTCAAGACCAGCAACAGCTTCCAGGGCTGCCACCTTCCGTGTGGGACAAGGAGCCGGACGTGTGCCTTTTCGGAATCAGGCTCTGCCGAGGACGAGAGCCATGAGATGTTCCTCCTCTGGCCAAGCCCGGGTCCAAATCCTGTTGTGCCTGTGAATAGGCTGCAGGGGGACGGTGAACACCAGCAACAGCTTTCACGGCTGCCACCTTCCGTGTGGGACAATGAGCCGGATGTGTACCTTTCTGAAAACAGGCCCTACCGAGGACGAGAGCCATGAGATGTTCCTCCTCTGGGCAAGCCCCGGTCCTGAATCCTGTTGTGCCTGTGATTAGGCTGCAGGGGGACGGTGAAGACCAGCAACAGCTTTCAGGGCTGCCACCTTCCGTGTGGGACAAGGAGCCGGACATGTCTTTCTGGATACAGGCCCTGCCGAGGACGAGAGCCATGAGATGTTCCTCCTCTGGCCAAGCCCGGGTCCCAGATCCTGTTGTGCCTGTGAATAGGCTGCAGGGGGACGGTGAAGACCAGCAACAGCTTCCAGGGCTGCCACCTTCCGTGTGGGACAAGGAGCCGGACGTGTGCCTTTTCGGAAACAAGCTCTGCCGAGGACGAGAGCCATGAGATGTTCCTCCTCTGGGCAAGCCCGGGTCCCAGATCCTGTTGTGCCTGTGAATAGGCTGCAGGGGGACGGTGAACACCAGCAACAGCTTTCAGGGCTGCCACCTTCACTGTGGGACAAGGAGCCGGACGTGTGCCTTTCTGGAAACAGGCCGTGCCGAGGACGAGAGCCATGAGATGTTCCTCCTCTGGCCAAGCCCGGGTCCCAGATCCTGTTGTGCCTGTGAATAGGCTGCAGGGGGACGGTGAAGACCAGCAACAGCTTTCAGGGCTGCCACCTTCCGTGTGGGACAAGGAGCCGGACGTGTGCCTTTTCGGAATCAGGCTCTGCCGAGGTCGAGAGCCATGAGATGTTCCTCCTCTGGGCAAGCCCGGGTCCAAATCCTGTTGTGCCTGTGAATAGGCTGCAGGGAGACGGTGAAGACCAGCAACAGCTTCCAGGGCTGCCACCTTCCGTGTGGGACAAGGAGCCGGACATGTCTTTCTGGATACAGGCCCTGCCGAGGACGAGAGCCATGAGATGTTCCTCCTCTGGGCAAGCCCGGGTCCCAGATCCTGTTGTGCCTGTGAATAGGCTGCAGGGGGACGGTGAAGACCAGCAACAGCTTCCAGGGCTGCCACCTTCCGTGTGGGACAAGGAGCCGGACGTGTGCCTTTTCGGAAACAAGCTCTGCCGAGGACGAGAGCCATGAGATGTTCCTCCTCTGGGCAAGCCCGGGTCCCAGATCCTGTTGTGCCTGTGAATAGGCTGCAGGGGGACGGTGAACACCAGCAACAGCTTTCAGGGCTGCCACCTTCACTGTGGGACAAGGAGCCGGACGTGTGCCTTTCTGGAAACAGGCCGTGCCGAGGACGAGAGCCATGAGATGTTCCTCCTCTGGCCAAGCCCGGGTCCCAGATCCTGTTGTGCCTGTGAATAGGCTGCAGGGGGACGGTGAAGACCAGCAACAGCTTTCAGGGCTGCCACCTTCCGTGTGGGACAAGGAGCCGGACGTGTGCCTTTTCGGAATCAGGCTCTGCCGAGGTCGAGAGCCATGAGATGTTCCTCCTCTGGGCAAGCCCGGGTCCAAATCCTGTTGTGCCTGTGAATAGGCTGCAGGGAGACGGTGAAGACCAGCAACAGCTTTCAGGGCTGCCACCTTCCGTGTGGGACAAGGAGCCGGACATGTGCCTTTTCGGAAACAAGCTCTGCCGAGGACGAGAGCCATGAGATGTTCCTCCTCTGGGCAAGCCCGGGTCCCAGATCCTGTTGTGCCTGTGAATAGGCTGCAGGGGGACGGTGAAGACCAGCAACAGCTTTCAGGGCTGCCACCTTCCGTGTGGGACAAGGAGCCGGATGTGTGCCTTTTCGGAATCAGGCTCTGCCGAGGTCGAGAGCCATGAGATGTTCCTCCTCTGGGCAAGCCCGGGTCCAAATCCTGTTGTGCCTGTGAATAGGCTGCAGGGGGACGGTGAAGACCAGCAACAGCTTTCAGGGCTGCCACCTTCCGTGTGGGACAATGAGCCGGATGTGTGCCTTTCTGGAAACAGGCCCTGCCGAGGACGAGAGCCATGAGATGTTCCTCCTCTGGCCAAGCCCCGGTCCTGAATCCTGTTGTGCCTGTGAATAGGCTGCAGGGGGACGGTGAAGACCAGCAACAGCTTTCAGGGCTGCCAACTTCCGTGTGGGACAAGGAGCCGGACGTGTCTTTCTGGATACAGGCCCTGCCGAGGACGAGAGCCATGAGATGTTCCTCCTCTGGGCAAGCCCGGGTCCCAGATCCTGTTGTGCCTGTGAATAGGCTGCAGGGGGACGGTGAAGACCAGCAACAGCTTTCAGGGCTGCCACCTTCCGTGTGGGACAAGAGCCGGACATGTGCCTTTTCGGAAACAAGCTCTGCCGAGGACGAGAGCCATGAGATGTTCCTCCTCTGGGCAAGCCCGGGTCCCAGATCCTGTTGTGCCTGTGAATAGGCTGCAGGGGGACGGTGAACACCAGCAACAGCTTTCAGGGCTGCCACCTTCCGTGTGGGACAATGAGCCGGATGTGTGCCTATCCGGAAACAGGCCCTGCCGAGGACGAGAGCCATGAGATGTTCCTCCTCTGGGCAAGCCCCGGTCCTGAATGCTGTTGTGCCTGTGAATAGGCTGCAGGGGGATGGTGAAGACCAGCAACAGCTTTCAGGGCTGCCACCTTCCGTGTGGGACAAGGAGCCGGACGTGCCTTTCTGGATACAGGCCCTGCCGAGGACGAGAGCCATGAGATGTTCCTCCTCTGGGCAAGCCCGGGTCCCAGATCCTGTTGTGCCTGTGAATAGGCTGCAGGGGGACGGTGAAGACCAGCAACAGCTTCCAGGGCTGCCACCTTCCGTGTGGGACAAGGAGCCGGATGTGTGCATTTTCGGAAACAGGCTCTGCCGAGGATGAGAGCCATGAGATGTTCCTCCTCTGGGCAAGCCCGGGTCCTGAATCCTGTTGTGCCTGTGAATAGGCTGCAGGGGGACGGTGAAGACCAGCAACATCTTTCCGGCCTGCCACCTTCCGTGTGGGACAATGAGCCGGTCTTGTGCCTTTATGGAAACAGGATCTGCCGAGGACGAGAGCCATGAGATGTTCCTCCTCTGGGCAAGCCCGGGTCCCAGATCCTGTTGTGCCTGTGAATAGGCTGCAGGGAGACGGTGAAGACCAGCAACAGCTTCCAGGGCTGCCACCTTCCGTGTGGGACAAGGAGCCGGACGTGTGCCTTTTCGGAATCAGGCTCTGCCGAGGACGAGAGCCATGAGATGTTCCTCCTCTGGGCAAGCCCGGGTCCAAATCCTGTTGTGCCTGTGAATAGGCTGCAGGGGGACGGTGAAGACCAGCAACAGCTTTCAGGGCTGCCACCTTCCGTGTGGGACAATGAGCCGGATGTGTACCTTTCTGGAAACAGGCCCTTCCGAGGACGAGAGCCATGAGATGTTCCTCCTCTGGCCAAGCCCCGGTCCTGAATCCTGTTGTGCCTGTGAATAGGCTGCAGGGGGATGGTGAAGACCAGCAACAGCTTTCAGGGCTGCCACCTTCCGTGTGGGACAAGGAGCCGGACGTGTCTTTCTGGATATAGGCCCTGCCGAGGACGAGAGCCATGAGATGTTCCTCCTCTGGGCAAGCCCGGGTCCCAGATCCTGTTGTGCCTGTGAATAGGCTGCAGGGGGACGGTGAAGACCAGCAACAGCTTTCATACTGCCACCTTCCGTGTGGGACAAGGAGCCGGATGAGTGCCTTTTCGGAAACAGGCTCTGCCGAGGACGAGAGCCATGAGATGTTCCTCCTCTGGCCAAGCCCGGGTCCAAATCCTGTTGTGCCTGTGAATAGGCTGCAGGGGGACGGTGAAGACCAGCAACAGCTTTCAGGGCTGCCACCTTCCGTGTGGGACAATGAGCCGGATGTGTACCTTTCTGAAAACAGGCCCTACCGAGGACGAGAGCCATGAGATGTTCCTCCTCTGGGCAAGCCCCGGTCCTGAATCCTGTTGTGCCTGTGATTAGGCTGCAGGGGGACGGTGAAGACCAGCAACAGCTTTCAGGGCTGCCACCTTCCGTGTGGGACAAGGAGCCGGACATGTCTTTCTGGATACAGGCCCTGCCGAGGACGAGAGCCATGAGATGTTCCTCCTCTGGGCAAGCCCGGGTCCCAGATCCTGTTGTGCCTGTGAATAGGCTGCAGGGGGACGGTGAAGACCAGCAACAGCTTCCAGGGCTGCCACCTTCCGTGTGGGACAAGGAGCCGGACGTGTGCCTTTTCGGAAACAAGCTCTGCCGAGGACGAGAGCCATGAGATGTTCCTCCTCTGGGCAAGCCCGGGTCCCAGATCCTGTTGTGCCTGTGAATAGGCTGCAGGGGGACGGTGAACACCAGCAACAGCTTTCAGGGCTGCCACCTTCACTGTGGGACAAGGAGCCGGACGTGTGCCTTTCTGGAAACAGGCCGTGCCGAGGACGAGAGCCATGAGATGTTCCTCCTCTGGCCAAGCCCGGGTCCCAGATCCTGTTGTGCCTGTGAATAGGCTGCAGGGGGACGGTGAAGACCAGCAACAGCTTTCAGGGCTGCCACCTTCCGTGTGGGACAAGGAGCCGGACGTGTGCCTTTTCGGAATCAGGCTCTGCCGAGGTCGAGAGCCATGAGATGTTCCTCCTCTGGGCAAGCCCGGGTCCAAATCCTGTTGTGCCTGTGAATAGGCTGCAGGGAGACGGTGAAGACCAGCAACAGCTTTCAGGGCTGCCACCTTCCGTGTGGGACAAGGAGCCGGACATGTGCCTTATCGGAAACAAGCTCTGCCGAGGACGAGAGCCATGAGATGTTCCTCCTCTGGGCAAGCCCGGGTCCCAGATCCTGTTGTGCCTGTGAATAGGCTGCAGGGGGACGGTGAAGACCAGCAACAGCTTTCAGGGCTGCCACCTTCCGTGTGGGACAAGGAGCCGGATGTGTGCCTTTTCGGAATCAGGCTCTGCCGAGGTCGAGAGCCATGAGATGTTCCTCCTCTGGGCAAGCCCGGGTCCAAATCCTGTTGTGCCTGTGAATAGGCTGCAGGGGGACGGTGAAGACCAGCAACAGCTTTCAGGGCTGCCACCTTCCGTGTGGGACAATGAGCCGGATGTGTGCCTTTCTGGAAACAGGCCCTGCCGAGGACGAGAGCCATGAGATGTTCCTCCTCTGGCCAAGCCCCGGTCCTGAATCCTGTTGTGCCTGTGAATAGGCTGCAGGGGGACGGTGAAGACCAGCAACAGCTTTCAGGGCTGCCACCTTCCGTGTGGGACAAGGAGCCGGACGTGTCTTTCTGGATACAGGCCCTGCCGAGGACGAGAGCCATGAGATGTTCCTCCTCTGGGCAAGCCCGGGTCCCAGATCCTGTTGTGCCTGTGAATAGGCTGCAGGGGGACGGTGAAGACCAGCAACAGCTTTCAGGGCTGCCACCTTCCGTGTGGGACAAGAGCCGGACATGTGCCTTTTCGGAAACAAGCTCTGCCGAGGACGAGAGCCATGAGATGTTCCTCCTCTGGGCAAGCCCGGGTCCCAGATCCTGTTGTGCCTGTGAATAGGCTGCATGGGGACGGTGAACACCAGCAACAGCTTTCAGGGCTGCCACCTTCCGTGTGGGACAATGAGCCGGATGTGTGCCTATCCGGAAACAGGCCCTGCCGAGGACGAGAGCCATGAGATGTTCCTCCTCTGGGCAAGCCCCGGTCCTGAATGCTGTTGTGCCTGTGAATAGGATGCAGGGGGATGGTGAAGACCAGCAACAGCTTTCAGGGCTGCCACCTTCCGTGTGGGACAAGGAGCCGGACGTGCCTTTCTGGATACAGGCCCTGCCGAGGACGAGAGCCATGAGATGTTCCTCCTCTGGGCAAGCCCGGGTCCCAGATCCTGTTGTGCCTGTGAATAGGCTGCAGGGGGACGGTGAAGACCAGCAACAGCTTCCAGGGCTGCCACCTTCCGTGTGGGACAAGGAGCCGGATGTGTGCATTTTCGGAAACAGGCTCTGCCGAGGATGAGAGCCATGAGATGTTCCTCCTCTGGGCAAGCCCGGGTCCTGAATCCTGTTGTGCCTGTGAATAGGCTGCAGGGGGACGGTGAAGACCAGCAACATCTTTCCGGCCTGCCACCTTCCGTGTGGGACAATGAGCCGGTCTTGTGCCTTTATGGAAACAGGATCTGCCGAGGACGAGAGCCATGAGATGTTCCTCCTCTGGGCAAGCCCGGGTCCCAGATCCTGTTGTGCCTGTGAATAGGCTGCAGGGAGACGGTGAAGACCAGCAACAGCTTCCAGGGCTGCCACCTTCCGTGTGGGACAAGGAGCCGGACGTGTGCCTTTTCGGAATCAGGCTCTGCCGAGGACGAGAGCCATGAGATGTTCCTCCTCTGGGCAAGCCCGGGTCCAAATCCTGTTGTGCCTGTGAATAGGCTGCAGGGGGACGGTGAAGACCAGCAACAGCTTTCAGGGCTGCCACCTTCCGTGTGGGACAATGAGCCGGATGTGTACCTTTCTGGAAACAGGCCCTGCCGAGGACGAGAGCCATGAGATGTTCCTCCTCTGGCCAAGCCCCGGTCCTGAATCCTGTTGTGCCTGTGAATAGGCTGCAGGGGGATGGTGAAGACCAGCAACAGCTTTCAGGGCTGCCACCTTCCGTGTGGGACAAGGAGCCGGACGTGTCTTTCTGGATATAGGCCCTGCCGAGGACGAGAGCCATGAGATGTTCCTCCTCTGGGCAAGCCCGGGTCCCAGATCCTGTTGTGCCTGTGAATAGGCTGCAGGGGGACGGTGAAGACCAGCAACAGCTTTCATACTGCCACCTTCCGTGTGGGACAAGGAGCCGGATGAGTGCCTTTCGGAAACAGGCTCTGCCGAGGACGAGAGCCATGAGATGTTCCTCCTGTGGCCAAGCCCGGGTCCAAATCCTGTTGTGCCTGTGAATAGGCTGCAGGGGGACGGTGAAGACCAGCAACAGCTTTCAGGGCTGCCACCTTCCGTGTGGGACAATGAGCCGGATGTGTACCTTTCTGAAAACAGGCCCTACCGAGGACGAGAGCCATGAGATGTTCCTCCTCTGGGCAAGCCCCGGTCCTGAATCCTGTTGTGCCTGTGATTAGGCTGCAGGGGGACGGTGAAGACCAGCAACAGCTTTCAGGGCTGCCACCTTCCGTGTGGGACAAGGAGCCGGACATGTCTTTCTGGATACAGGCCCTGCCGAGGACGAGAGCCATGAGATGTTCCTCCTCTGGGCAAGCCCGGGTCCCAGATCCTGTTGTGCCTGTGAATAGGCTGCAGGGGGACGGTGAAGACCAGCAACAGCTTCCAGGGCTGCCACCTTCCGTGTGGGACAAGGAGCCGGACGTGTGCCTTTTCGAAACAAGCTCTGCCGAGGACGAGAGCCATGAGATGTTCCTCCTCTGGGCAAGCCCGGGTCCCAGATCCTGTTGTGCCTGTGAATAGGCTGCAGGGGGACGGTGAACACCAGCAACAGCTTTCAGGGCTGCCACCTTCCGTGTGGGACAAGGAGCCGGACGTGTGCCTTTTCGGAATCAGGCTCTGCCGAGGTCGAGAGCCATGAGATGTTCCTCCTCTGGGCAAGCCCGGGTCCAAATCCTGTTGTGCCTGTGAATAGGCTGCAGGGAGACGGTGAAGACCAGCAACAGCTTCCAGGGCTGCCACCTTCCGTGTGGGACAAGGAGCCGGACATGTGCCTTATCGGAAACAAGCTCTGCCGAGGACGAGAGCCATGAGATGTTCCTCCTCTGGGCAAGCCCGGGTCCCAGATCCTGTTGTGCCTGTGAATAGGCTGCAGGGGGACGGTGAAGACCAGCAACAGCTTTCAGGGCTGCCACCTTCCGTGTGGGACAAGGAGCCGGATGTGTGCCTTTTCGGAATCAGGCTCTGCCGAGGTCGAGAGCCATGAGATGTTCCTCCTCTGGGCAAGCCCGGGTCCAAATCCTGTTGTGCCTGTGAATAGGCTGCAGGGGGACGGTGAAGACCAGCAACAGCTTTCAGGGCTGCCACCTTCCGTGTGGGACAATGAGCCGGATGTGTGCCTTTCTGGAAACAGGCCCTGCCGAGGACGAGAGCCATGAGATGTTCCTCCTCTGGCCAAGCCCCGGTCCTGAATCCTGTTGTGCCTGTGAATAGGCTGCAGGGGGACGGTGAAGACCAGCAACAGCTTTCAGGGCTGCCACCTTCCGTGTGGGACAAGGAGCCGGACGTGTCTTTCTGGATACAGGCCCTGCCGAGGACGAGAGCCATGAGATGTTCCTCCTCTGGGCAAGCCCGGGTCCCAGATCCTGTTGTGCCTGTGAATAGGCTGCAGGGGGACGGTGAAGACCAGCAACAGCTTTCAGGGCTGCCACCTTCCGTGTGGGACAAGAGCCGGACATGTGCCTTTTCGGAAACAAGCTCTGCCGAGGACGAGAGCCATGAGATGTTCCTCCTCTGGGCAAGCCCGGGTCCCAGATCCTGTTGTGCCTGTGAATAGGCTGCATGGGGACGGTGAACACCAGCAACAGCTTTCAGGGCTGCCACCTTCCGTGTGGGACAATGAGCCGGATGTGTGCCTATCCGGAAACAGGCCCTGCCGAGGACGAGAGCCATGAGATGTTCCTCCTCTGGGCAAGCCCCGGTCCTGAATGCTGTTGTGCCTGTGAATAGGCTGCAGGGGGATGGTGAAGACCAGCAACAGCTTTCAGGGCTGCCACCTTCCGTGTGGGACAAGGAGCCGGACGTGCCTTTCTGGATACAGGCCCTGCCGAGGACGAGAGCCATGAGATGTTCCTCCTCTGGGCAAGCCCGGGTCCCAGATCCTGTTGTGCCTGTGAATAGGCTGCAGGGGGACGGTGAAGACCAGCAACAGCTTCCAGGGCTGCCACCTTCCGTGTGGGACAAGGAGCCGGATGTGTGCATTTTCGGAAACAGGCTCTGCCGAGGATGAGAGCCATGAGATGTTCCTCCTCTGGGCAAGCCCGGGTCCTGAATCCTGTTGTGCCTGTGAATAGGCTGCAGGGGGACGGTGAAGACCAGCAACATCTTTCCGGCCTGCCACCTTCCGTGTGGGACAATGAGCCGGTCTTGTGCCTTTATGGAAACAGGATCTGCCGAGGACGAGAGCCATGAGATGTTCCTCCTCTGGGCAAGCCCGGGTCCCAGATCCTGTTGTGCCTGTGAATAGGCTGCAGGGAGACGGTGAAGACCAGCAACAGCTTCCAGGGCTGCCACCTTCCGTGTGGGACAAGGAGCCGGACGTGTGCCTTTTCGGAATCAGGCTCTGCCGAGGACGAGAGCCATGAGATGTTCCTCCTCTGGGCAAGCCCGGGTCCAAATCCTGTTGTGCCTGTGAATAGGCTGCAGGGGGACGGTGAAGACCAGCAACAGCTTTCAGGGTTGCCACCTTCCGTGTGGGACAATGAGCCGGATGTGTACCTTTCTGGAAACAGGCCCTGCCGAGGACGAGAGCCATGAGATGTTCCTCCTCTGGCCAAGCCCCGGTCCTGAATCCTGTTGTGCCTGTGAATAGGCTGCAGGGGGATGGTGAAGACCAGCAACAGCTTTCAGGGCTGCCACCTTCCGTGTGGGACAAGGAGCCGGACGTGTCTTTCTGGATATAGGCCCTGCCGAGGACGAGAGCCATGAGATGTTCCTCCTCTGGGCAAGCCCGGGTCCCAGATCCTGTTGTGCCTGTGAATAGGCTGCAGGGGGACGGTGAAGACCAGCAACAGCTTTCATACTGCCACCTTCCGTGTGGGACAAGGAGCCGGATGAGTGCCTTTTCGGAAACAGGCTCTGCCGAGGACGAGAGCCATGAGATGTTCCTCCTCTGGGCAAGCCCGGGTCCCAGATCCTGTTGTGCCTGTGAATAGGCTGCAGGGGGACGGTGAACACCAGCAACAGCTTTCACGGCTGCCACCTTCCGTGTGGGACAAGGAGCCGGATGTGTGCCTTTCTGGAAACAGGATCTGCCGAGGACGAGAGCCATGAGATGTTCCTCCTCTGGGCAAGCCCGGGTCCCAGATCCTGTTGTGCCTGTGAATAGGCTGCAGGGGGACGGTGAAGACCAGCAACAGCTTTCAGGGCTGCCACCTTCCGTGTGGGACAAGGAGCCGGACGTGTCTTTCTGGATACAGGCCCAGCCGAGGACGAGAGATATGAGATGTTCCTCCTCTGGGCAAGCCCGGGTCCCAGATCCTGTTGTGCCTGTGAATAGGCTGCAGGGGGACGGTGAAGACCAGCAACAGCTTTCACGGCTGCCACCTTCACTGTGGGACAAGGAGCCGGACATGTGCCTTTTCGGAATCAGGCTCTGCCGAGGACGAGAGCCATGAGATGTTCCTCCTCTGGGCAAGCCCGGGTCCCAGATCCTGTTGTGCCTGTGAATAGGCTGCAGGGGGACGGTGAAGACCAGCAACAGCTTTCAGGGCTGCCACCTTCCGTGTGGGACAAGGAGCCGGATGTGTGCCTTTCTGGAAACAGGCCGTGCCGAGGACGAGAGCCATGAGATGTTCCTCCTCTGGGCAAGCCCCGGTCCTGAATCCTGTTGTGCCTTTGAATAGGCTGCAGGGGGATGGTGAAGACCAGCAACAGCTTTCAGGGCTGCCACCTTCCGTGTGGGACAAGGAGCGGGACGTGTCTTTCTGGATACAGGCCCTGCCGAGGACGAGAGCCATGAGATGTTCCTCCTCTGGCCAAACCCGGGTCCCAGATCCTGTTGTGCCTGTGAATAGGCTGCAGGGGGACGGTGAAGACCAGCAACAGCTTTCAGGGCTGCCACCTTCCGTGTGGGACAAGGAGCCGGATGAGTGCCTTTTCGGAAACAGGCTCTGCCGAGGACGAGAGCCATGAGATGTTCCTCCTCTGGGCAAGCCCGGGTCCCAGATCCTGTTGTGCCTGTGAATAGGCTGCAGGGGGACGGTGAAGACCAGCAACAGCTTCCAGGGCTGCCACCTTCCGTGTGGGACAAGGAGCCGGACGTGTGCCTATCCGGAAACAGGCCCTACCGAGGACGAGAGCCATGAGATGTTCCTCCTCTGGGCAAGCCCGGGTCCCAGATCCTGTTGTGCCTGTGAATAGGCTGCAGGGGGACGGTGAAGACCAGCAACAGCTTTCAGGGCTGCCACCTTCCGTGTGGAACAAGGAGCCGGATGTGTGCATTTTCGGAAACAGGCTCTGCCGAGGATGAGAGCCATGAGATGTTCCTCCTCTGGGCAAGCCCGGGTCCTGAATCCTGTTGTGCCTGTGAATAGGCTGCAGGGGGACGGTGAAGACCAGCAATAGCTTTCCGGCCTGCCACATTCCGTGTGGGACAATGAGCCGGTCTTGTGCCTTTATGGAAACAGGATCTGCCGAGGACGAGAGCCATGAGATGTTCCTCCTCTGGGCAAGCCCGGGTCCCAGATCCTGTTGTGCCTGTGAATAGGCTGCAGGGAGACGGTCAAGACCAGCAACAGCTTCCAGGGCTGCCACCTTCCGTGTGGGACAAGGAGCCGGACGTGTGCCTTTTCGGAATCAGGCTCTGCCGAGGACGAGAGCCATGAGATGTTCCTCCTCTGGGCAAGCCCCGGTCCTGAATCCTGTTGTGCCTGTGAATAGGCTGCAGGGGGACGGTGAAGACCAGCAACAGCTTTCAGGGCTGCCACCTTCCGTGTGGGACAAGGAGCCGGACATGTCTTTCTGGATACAGGCCCTGCCGAGGACGAGAGCCATGAGATGTTCCTCCTCTGGGCAAGCCCGGGTCCCAGATCCTGTTGTGCCTGTGAATAGGCTGCAGGGGGACGGTGAACACCAGCAACAGCTTTCAGGGCTGCCACCTTCACTGTGGGACAAGGAGCCGGACGTGTGTCTTTCTGGAAACAGGCCGTGCCGAGGACGAGAGCCATGAGATGTTCCTCCTCTGGCCAAGCCCGGATCCCAGATCCTGTTGTGCCTGTGAATAGGCTGCAGGGGGACGGTGAAGACCAGCAACAGCTTTCAGGGCTGCCACCTTCCGTGTGGGACAAGGAGCCGGACGTGTGCCTTTTCGGAATCAGGCTCTGCCGAGGTCGAGAGCCATGAGATGTTCCTCCTCTGGGCAAGCCCGGGTCCAAATCCTGTTGTGCCTGTGAATAGGCTGCAGGGAGACGGTGAAGACCAGCAACAGCTTCCAGGGCTGCCACCTTCCGTGTGGGACAAGGAGCCGGACATGTGCCTTTTCGGAAACAAGCTCTGCCGAGGACGAGAGCCATGAGATGTTCCTCCTCTGGGCAAGCCCGGGTCCCAGATCCTGTTGTGCCTGTGAATAGGCTGCAGGGGGACGGTGAAGACCAGCAACAGCTTTCAGGGCTGCCACCTTCCGTGTGGGACAAGGAGCCGGATGTGTGCCTTTTCGGAATCAGGCTCTGCCGAGGTCGAGAGCCATGAGATGTTCCTCCTCTGGGCAAGCCCGGGTCCAAATCCTGTTGTGCCTGTGAATAGGCTGCAGGGGGACGGTGAAGACCAGCAACAGCTCTCAGGGCTGCCACCTTCCGTGTGGGACAATGAGCCGGATGTGTGCCTTTCTGGAAACAGGCCCTGCCGAGGACGAGAGCCATGAGATGTTCCTCCTCTGGCCAAGCCCCGGTCCTGAATCCTGTTGTGCCTCTGAATAGGCTGCAGGGGGACGGTGAAGACCAGCAACAGCTTTCAGGGCTGCCACCTTCCGTGTGGGACAAGGAGCCGGACGTGTCTTTCTGGATACAGGCCCTGCCGAGGACGAGAGACATGAGATGTTCCTCCTCTGGGCAAGCCCGGGTCCCAGATCCTGTTGTGCCTGTGAATAGGCTGCAGGGGGACGGTGAAGACCAGCAACAGCTTCCAGGGCTGCCACCTTCCGTGTGGGACAAGGAGCCGGACGTGTGCCTTTTCGGAATCAGGCTCTGCCGAGGACGAGAGCCATGAGATGTTCCTCCTCTGGGCAAGCCCGGGTCCAAATCCTGTTGTGCCTGTGAATAGGCTGCAGGGGGACGGTGAAGACCAGCAACAGCTTTCAGGGCTGCCACCTTCCGTGTGGGACAATGAGCCGGATGTGTACCTTTCTGGAAACAGGCCCTGCCGAGGACGAGAGCCATGAGATGTTCCTCCTCTGGCCAAGCCCCGGTCCTGAATCCTGTTGTGCCTGTGAATAGGCTGCAGGGGGATGGTGAAGACCAGCAACAGCTTTCAGGGCTGCCACCTTCCGTGTGGGACAAGGAGCCGGACGTGTCTTTCTGGATATAGGCCCTGCCGAGGACGAGAGCCATGAGATGTTCCTCCTCTGGGCAAGCCCGGGTCCCAGATCCTGTTGTGCCTGTGAATAGGCTGCAGGGGGACGGTGAAGACCAGCAACAGCTTTCATACTGCCACCTTCCGTGTGGGACAAGGAGCCGGATGAGTGCCTTTTCGGAAACAGGCTCTGCCGAGGACGAGAGCCATGAGATGTTCCTCCTCTGGGCAAGCCCGGGTCCCAGATCCTGTTGTGCCTGTGAATAGGCTGCAGGGGGACGGTGAACACCAGCAACAGCTTTCACGGCTGCCACCTTCCGTGTGGGACAAGGAGCCGGATGTGTGCCTTTCTGGAAACAGGATCTGCCGAGGACGAGAGCCATGAGATGTTCCTCCTCTGGGCAAGCCCGGGTCCCAGATCCTGTTGTGCCTGTGAATAGGCTGCAGGGGGACGGTGAAGACCAGCAACAGCTTTCAGGGCTGCCACCTTCCGTGTGGGACAAGGAGCCGGACGTGTCTTTCTGGATACAGGCCCAGCCGAGGACGAGAGATATGAGATGTTCCTCCTCTGGGCAAGCCCGGGTCCCAGATCCTGTTGTGCCTGTGAATAGGCTGCAGGGGGACGGTGAAGACCAGCAACAGCTTTCACGGCTGCCACCTTCACTGTGGGACAAGGAGCCGGACATGTGCCTTTTCGGAATCAGGCTCTGCCGAGGACGAGAGCCATGAGATGTTCCTCCTCTGGGCAAGCCCGGGTCCCAGATCCTGTTGTGCCTGTGAATAGGCTGCAGGGGGACGGTGAAGACCAGCAACAGCTTTCAGGGCTGCCACCTTCCGTGTGGGACAAGGAGCCGGATGTGTGCCTTTCTGGAAACAGGCCGTGCCGAGGACGAGAGCCATGAGATGTTCCTCCTCTGGGCAAGCCCCGGTCCTGAATCCTGTTGTGCCTTTGAATAGGCTGCAGGGGGATGGTGAAGACCAGCAACAGCTTTCAGGGCTGCCACCTTCCGTGTGGGACAAGGAGCGGGACGTGTCTTTCTGGATACAGGCCCTGCCGAGGACGAGAGCCATGAGATGTTCCTCCTCTGGCCAAACCCGGGTCCCAGATCCTGTTGTGCCTGTGAATAGGCTGCAGGGGGACGGTGAAGACCAGCAACAGCTTTCAGGGCTGCCACCTTCCGTGTGGGACAAGGAGCCGGATGAGTGCCTTTTCGGAAACAGGCTCTGCCGAGGACGAGAGCCATGAGATGTTCCTCCTCTGGGCAAGCCCGGGTCCCAGATCCTGTTGTGCCTGTGAATAGGCTGCAGGGGGACGGTGAAGACCAGCAACAGCTTCCAGGGCTGCCACCTTCCGTGTGGGACAAGGAGCCGGACGTGTGCATTTTCGGAAACAGGATCTGCCGAGGACGAGAGCCATGAGATGTTCCTCCTCTGGGCAAGCCCGGGTCCCAGATCCTGTTGTGCCTCTGAATAGGCTGCAGGGGGACGGTGAACACCAGCAACAGCTTTCACGGCTGCCACCTTCACTGTGGGACAAGGAGCCAGACGTGTGCCTATCCGGAAACAGGCCCTGCCGAGGACGAGAGCCATGAGATGTTCCTCCTCTGGGCAAGCCCGGGTCCCAGATCCTGTTGTGCCTGTGAATAGGCTGCAGGGGGACGGTGAAGACCAGCAACAGCTTTCAGGGCTGCCACCTTCCGTGTGGAACAAGGAGCCGGATGTGTGCATTTTCGGAAACAGGCTCTGCCGAGGATGAGAGCCATGAGATGTTCCTCCTCTGGGCAAGCCCGGGTCCTGAATCCTGTTGTGCCTGTGAATAGGCTGCAGGGGGACGGTGAAGACCAGCAATAGCTTTCCGGCCTGCCACATTCCGTGTGGGACAATGAGCCGGTCTTGTGCCTTTATGGAAACAGGATCTGCCGAGGACGAGAGCCATGAGATGTTCCTCCTCTGGGCAAGCCCGGGTCCCAGATCCTGTTGTGCCTGTGAATAGGCTGCAGGGAGACGGTCAAGACCAGCAACAGCTTCCAGGGCTGCCACCTTCCGTGTGGGACAAGGAGCCGGACGTGTGCCTTTTCGGAATCAGGCTCTGCCGAGGACGAGAGCCATGAGATGTTCCTCCTCTGGGCAAGCCCCGGTCCTGAATCCTGTTGTGCCTGTGAATAGGCTGCAGGGGGACGGTGAAGACCAGCAACAGCTTTCAGGGCTGCCACCTTCCGTGTGGGACAAGGAGCCGGACATGTCTTTCTGGATACAGGCCCTGCCGAGGACGAGAGCCATGAGATGTTCCTCCTCTGGGCAAGCCCGGGTCCCAGATCCTGTTGTGCCTGTGAATAGGCTGCAGGGGGACGGTGAACACCAGCAACAGCTTTCAGGGCTGCCACCTTCACTGTGGGACAAGGAGCCGGACGTGTGTCTTTCTGGAAACAGGCCGTGCCGAGGACGAGAGCCATGAGATGTTCCTCCTCTGGCCAAGCCCGGATCCCAGATCCTGTTGTGCCTGTGAATAGGCTGCAGGGGGACGGTGAAGACCAGCAACAGCTTTCAGGGCTGCCACCTTCCGTGTGGGACAAGGAGCCGGACGTGTGCCTTTTCGGAATCAGGCTCTGCCGAGGTCGAGAGCCATGAGATGTTCCTCCTCTGGGCAAGGCCGGGTCCAAATCCTGTTGTGCCTGTGAATAGGCTGCAGGGAGACGGTGAAGACCAGCAACAGCTTCCAGGGCTGCCACCTTCCGTGTGGGACAAGGAGCCGGACATGTGCCTTTTCGGAAACAAGCTCTGCCGAGGACGAGAGCCATGAGATGTTCCTCCTCTGGGCAAGCCCGGGTCCCAGATCCTGTTGTGCCTGTGAATAGGCTGCAGGGGGACGGTGAAGACCAGCAACAGCTTTCAGGGCTGCCACCTTCCGTGTGGGACAAGGAGCCGGATGTGTGCCTTTTCGGAATCAGGCTCTGCCGAGGTCGAGAGCCATGAGATGTTCCTCCTCTGGGCAAGCCCGGGTCCAAATCCTGTTGTGCCTGTGAATAGGCTGCAGGGGGACGGTGAAGACCAGCAACAGCTCTCAGGGCTGCCACCTTCCGTGTGGGACAATGAGCCGGATGTGTGCCTTTCTGGAAACAGGCCCTGCCGAGGACGAGAGCCATGAGATGTTCCTCCTCTGGCCAAGCCCCGGTCCTGAATCCTGTTGTGCCTCTGAATAGGCTGCAGGGGGACGGTGAAGACCAGCAACAGCTTTCAGGGCTGCCACCTTCCGTGTGGGACAAGGAGCCGGACGTGTCTTTCTGGATACAGGCCCTGCCGAGGACGAGAGACATGAGATGTTCCTCCTCTGGGCAAGCCCGGGTCCCAGATCCTGTTGTGCCTGTGAATAGGCTGCAGGGGGACGGTGAAGACCAGCAACAGCTTTCAGGGCTGCCACCTTCCGTGTGGGACAAGAGCCGGACATGTGCCTTTTCGGAAACAAGCTCTGCCGAGGACGAGAGCCATGAGATGTTCCTCCTCTGGGCAAGCCCGGGTCCCAGATCCTGTTGTGCCTGTGAATAGGCTGCAGGGGGACGGTGAACACCAGCAACAGCTTTCAGGGCTGCCACCTTCCGTGTGGGACAAGGAGCCGGATGTGTGCCTATCCGGAAACAGGCCCTGCCGAGGACGAGAGCCATGAGATGTTCCTCCTCTGGGCAAGCCCCGGTCCTGAATGCTGTTGTGCCTGTGAATAGGCTGCAGGGGGATGGTGAAGACCAGCAACAGCTTTCAGGGCTGCCACCTTCCGTGTGGGACAAGGAGCCGGACGTGCCTTTCTGGATACAGGCCCTGCCGAGGACGAGAGCCATGAGATGTTCCTCCTCTGGGCAAGCCCGGGTCCCAGATCCTGTTGTGCCTGTGAATAGGCTGCAGGGGGACGGTGAAGACCAGCAACAGCTTCCAGGGCTGCCACCTTCCGTGTGGGACAATGAGCCGGATGTGTGCATTTTCGGAAACAGGCTCTGCCGAGGATGAGAGCCATGAGATGTTCCTCCTCTGGGCAAGCCCGGGTCCTGAATCCTGTTGTGCCTGTGAATAGGCTGCAGGGGGACGGTGAAGACCAGCAACATCTTTCCGGCCTGCCACCTTCCGTGTGGGACAATGAGCCGGTCTTGTGCCTTTATGGAAACAGGATCTGCCGAGGACGAGAGCCATGAGATGTTCCTCCTCTGGGCAAGCCCGGGTCCCAGATCCTGTTGTGCCTGTGAATAGGCTGCAGGGGGACGGTGAAGACCAGCAACAGCTTCCAGGGCTGCCACCTTCCGTGTGGGACAAGGAGCCGGACGTGTGCCTTTTCGGAATCAGGCTCTGCCGAGGACGAGAGCCATGAGATGTTCCTCCTCTGGGCAAGCCCGGGTCCAAATCCTGTTGTGCCTGTGAATAGGCTGCAGGGGGACGGTGAAGACCAGCAACAGCTTTCAGGGCTGCCACCTTCCGTGTGGGACAATGAGCCGGATGTGTACCTTTCTGGAAACAGGCCCTGCCGAGGACGAGAGCCATGAGATGTTCCTCCTCTGGCCAAGCCCCGGTCCTGAATCCTGTTGTGCCTGTGAATAGGCTGCAGGGGGATGGTGAAGACCAGCAACAGCTTTCAGGGCTGCCACCTTCCGTGTGGGACAAGGAGCCGGACGTGTCTTTCTGGATATAGGCCCTGCCGAGGACGAGAGCCATGAGATGTTCCTCCTCTGGGCAAGCCCGGGTCCCAGATCCTGTTGTGCCTGTGAATAGGCTGCAGGGGGACGGTGAAGACCAGCAACAGCTTTCATACTGCCACCTTCCGTGTGGGACAAGGAGCCGGATGAGTGCCTTTTCGGAAACAGGCTCTGCCGAGGACGAGAGCCATGAGATGTTCCTCCTCTGGGCAAGCCCGGGTCCCAGATCCTGTTGTGCCTGTGAATAGGCTGCAGGGGGACGGTGAAGACCAGCAACAGCTTTCAGGGCTGCCACCTTCCGTGTGGGACAATGAGCCGGATGTGTGCCTTTCTGGAAACAGGCCCTGCCGAGGACGAGAGCCATGAGATGTTCCTCCTCTGGCCAAGCCCCGGTCCTGAATCCTGTTGTGCCTGTGAATAGGCTGCAGGGGGACGGTGAACACCAGCAACAGCTTTCACGGCTGCCACCTTCACTGTGGGACAAGGAGCCGGACGTGTGCCTTTCTGGAAACAGGCCGTGCCGAGGACGAGAGCCATGAGATGTTCCTCCTCTGGGCAAGCCCCGGTCCTGAATCCTGTTGTGCCTGTGAATAGGCTGCAGGGGGACGGTGAAGACCAGCAACAGCTTTCAGGGCTGCCACCTTCCGTGTGGGACAAGGAGCCGGACGTGTGCCTTTTCGGAATCAGGCTCTGCCGAGGTCGAGAGCCATGAGATGTTCCTCCTCTGGCCAAGCCCGGGTCCCAGATCCTGTTGTGCCTGTGAATAGGCTGCAGGGGGACGGTGAAGACCAGCAACAGCTTTCAGGGCTGCCACCTTCCGTGTGGGACAATGAGCCGGATGTGTGCCTTTCTGAAAACAGGCCCTGCCGAGGACGAGAGCCATGAGATGTTCCTCCTCTGGCCAAGCCCCGGTCCTGAATCCTGTTGTGCCTGTGAATAGGCTGCAGGGGGACGGTGAAGACCAGCAACAGCTTCCAGGGCTGCCACCTTCCGTGTGGGACAAGGAGCCGGACGTGTCTTTCTGGATACAGGCCCTGCCGAGGACGAGAGCCATGAGATGTTCCTCCTCTGGGCAAGCCCGGGTCCCAGATCCTGTTGTGCCTGTGAATAGGCTGTAGGGGGACGGTGAAGACCAGCAACAGCTTTCATACTGCCACCTTCCGTGTGGGACAAGGAGCCGGATGAGTGCCTTTTCGGAAACAGGCTCTGCCGAGGACGAGAGCCATGAGATGTTCCTCCTCTGGGCAAGCCCGGGTCCCAGATCCTGTTGTGCCTGTGAATAGGCTGCAGGGGGACGGTGAAGACCAGCAACAGCTTTCACGGCTGCCACCTTCACTGTGGGACAAGGAGCCGGACGTGTGTCTTTCTGGAAACAGGCCGTGCCGAGGACGAGAGCCATGAGATGTTCCTCCTCTGGCCAAGCCCGGGTCCCAGATCCTGTTGTGCCTGTGAATAGGCTGCAGGGGGACGGTGAAGACCAGCAACAGCTTCCAGGGCTGCCACCTTCCGTGTGGGACAAGGAGCCGGACGTGTGCCTTTTCGGAATCAGGCTCTGCCGAGGACGAGAGCCATGAGATGTTCCTCCTCTGGGCAAGCCCGCGTCCAAATCCTGTTGTGCCTGTGAATAGGCTGCAGGGAGACGGTGAAGACCAGCAACAGCTTCCAGGGCTGCCACCTTCCGTGTGGGACAAGGAGCCGGACGTGTGCCTTTTCGGAAACAAGCTCTGCTGAGGACGAGAGCCATGAGATGTTCCTCCTCTGGGCAAGCCCGGGTCCCAGATCCTGTTGTGCCTGTGAATAGGCTGCAGGGGGACGGTGAAGACCAGCAACAGCTTTCACGGCTGCCACCTTCACTGTGGAACAAGGAGCCGGACGTGTGCCTTTCTGGAAACAGTCCGTGCCAAGGACGAGAGCCATGAGATGTTCCTCCTCTGGGCAAGCCCGGGTCCCAGATCCTGTTGTGCCAGTGAATAGGCTGCAGGGGGACGGTGAAGACCAGCAACAGCTTTCAGGGCTGCCACCTTCCGTGTGGGACAAGGAGCCGGACGTGTGCCTTTTCGGAATCAGGCTCTGCCGAGGTCGAGAGCCATGAGATGTTCCTCCTCTGGGCAAGCCCGGGTCCAAATCCTGTTGTGCCTGTGAATAGGCTGCAGGGGGACGGTGAAGACCAGCAACAGCTTTCAGGGCTGCCACCTTCCGTGTGGGACAATGAGCCGGATGTGTGCCTTTCTGGAAACAGGCCCTGCCAAGGACGAGAGCCATGAGATGTTCCTCCTCTGGCCAAGCCCCGGTCCTGAATCCTGTTGTGCCTGTGAATAGGCTGCAGGGGGACGGTGAACACCAGCAACAGCTTTCACGGCTGCCACCTTCACTGTGGGACAAGGAGCCGGACGTGTGCCTTTCTGGAAACAGGCCGTGCCGAGGACGAGAGCCATGAGATGTTCCTCCTCTGGGCAAGCCCGGGTCCCAGATCCTGTTGTGCCTGTGAATAGGCTGCAGGGGGACGGTGAAGACCAGCAACAGCTTTCAGGGCTGCCACCTTCCGTGTGGGACAAGGAGCCGGACGTGTGCCTTTTCGGAATCAGGCTCTGCCGAGGTCGAGAGCCATGAGATGTTCCTCCTCTGGGCAAGCCCGGGTCCAAATCCTGTTGTGCCTGTGAATAGGCTGCAGGGGGACGGTGAAGACCAGCAACAGCTTTCAGGGCTGCCACCTTCCGTGTGGGACAATGAGCCGGATGTGTGCCTTTCTGAAAACAGGCCCTGCCGAGGACGAGAGCCATGAGATGTTCCTCCTCTGGGCAAGCCCGGGTCCCAGATCCTGTTGTGCCTGTGAATAGGCTGCAGGGGGACGGTGAAGACCAGCAACAGCTTTCAGGGCTGCCACCTTCCGTGTGGGACAAGGAGCCGGACGTGTCTTTCTGGATACAGGCCCTGCCGAGGACGAGAGCCATGAGATGTTCCTCCTCTGGGCAAGCCCGGGTCCCAGATCCTGTTGTGCCTGTGAATAGGCTGTAGGGGGACGGTGAAGACCAGCAACAGCTTTCATACTGCCACCTTCCGTGTGGGACAAGGAGCCGGATGAGTGCCTTTTCGGAAACAGGCTCTGCCGAGGACGAGAGCCATGAGATGTTCCTCCTCTGGGCAAGCCCAGGTCCCAGATCCTGTTGTGCCTGTGAATAGGCTGCAGGGGGACGGTGAAGACCAGCAACAGCTTTCAGGGCTGCCACCTTCCGTGTGGGACAAGGAGCCGGATGTGTGCCTTTTCGGAAACAGGCTCTGCCGAGGACGAGAGCCATGAGATGTTCCTCCTCTGGGCAAGCCCGGGTCCTGAATCCTGTTGTGCCTGTGAATAGGCTGCAGGGGGATGGTGAAGACCAGCAACAGCTTTCAGGGCTGCCACCTTCCGTGTGGGACAAGGAGCCGGACGTGTGCCTTTCTGGAAACAGGACGTGCCAAGGACGAGAGCCATGAAATGTTCCTCCTCTGGGCAAGCCCGGGTCCCAGATCCTGTTGTGCCTGTGAATAGGCTGCAGGGGGACGGTGAAGACCAGCAACAGCTTTCAGGGCTGCCACCTTCCGTGTGGGACAAGGAGCCGGACGTGTGCCTTTTCGGAATCAGGCTCTGCCGAGGTCGAGAGCCATGAGATGTTCCTCCTCTGGGCAAGCCCGGGTCCAAATCCTGTTGTGCCTGTGAATAGGCTGCAGGGGGACGGTGAAGACCAGCAACAGCTTTCATGGCTGCCACATTCCGTGTGGGACAAGGAGCCGGATGAGTGCCTTTTCGGAAACAGGCTCTGCCGAGGACGAGAGCCATGAGATGTTCCTCCTCTGGCCAAGCCCGGGTCCCAGATCCTGTTGTGCCTGTGAATAGGCTGCAGGGGGACGGTGAAGACCAGCAACAGCTTTCAGGGCTGCCACCTTCCGTGTGGGACAAGGAGCCGGATGTGTGCATTTTCGGAATCAGGCTCTGCCGAGGATGAGAGCCATGAGATGTTCCTCCTCTGGGCAAGCCCGGGTCCTGAATCCTGTTGTGCCTGTGAATAGGCTGCAGGGGGACGGTGAAGACCAGCAATAGCTTTCCGGCCTGCCACCTTCCGTGTGGGACAATGAGCCGGTCTTGTGCCTTTATGGAAACAGGATCTGCCGAGGACGAGAGCCATGAGATCTTCCTCCTCTGGGCAAGCCCGGGTCCCAGATCCTGTTGTGCCTGTGAATAGGCTGCAGGGAGACGGTGAAGACCAGCAACAGCTTCCAGGGCTGCCACCTTCCGTGTGGGACAAGGAGCCAGACGTGTGCCTTTTCGGAATCAGGCTCTGCCGAGGACGAGAGCCATGAGATGTTCCTCCTCTGGGCAAGCCCGCGTCCAAATCCTGTTGTGCCTGTGAATAGGCTGCAGGGAGACGGTGAAGACCAGCAACAGCTTCCAGGGCTGCCACCTTCCGTGTGGGACAAGGAGCCGGACATGTGCCTTTTCGGAAACAAGCTCTGCCGAGGACGAGAGCCATGAGATGTTCCTCCTCTGGGCAAGCCTGGGTCCCAGATCCTGTTGTGCCTGTGAATAGGCTGCAGGGGGACGGTGAACACCAGCAACAGCTTTCACGGCTGCCACCTTCACTGTGGGACAAGGAGCCGGACGTGTGCCTTTCTGGAAACAGGACGTGCCAAGGACGAGAGCCATGAAATGTTCCTCCTCTGGGCAAGCCCGGGTCCCAGATCCTGTTGTGCCTGTGAATAGGCTGCAGGGGGACGGTGAAGACCAGCAACAGCTTTCAGGGCTGCCACCTTCCGTGTGGGACAAGGAGCCGGACGTGTGCCTTTTCGGAATCAGGCTCTGCCGAGGTCGAGAGCCATGAGATGTTCCTCCTCTGGGCAAGCCCGGGTCCAAATCCTGTTGTGCCTGTGAATAGGCTGCAGGGGGACGGTGAAGACCAGCAACAGCTTTCAGGGCTGCCACCTTCCGTGTGGGACAATGAGCCGGATGTGTGCCTTTCTGGAAACAGGCCCTGCCGAGGACGAGAGCCATGAGATGTTCCTCCTCTGGCCAAGCCCCGGTCCTGAATCCTGTTGTGCCTGTGAATAGGCTGCAGGGGGACGGTGAACACCAGCAACAGCTTTCACGGCTGCCACCTTCACTGTGGGACAAGGAGCCGGACGTGTGCCTTTCTGGAAACAGGCCGTGCCGAGGACGAGAGCCATGAGATGTTCCTCCTCTGGCCAAGCCCCGGTCCTGAATCCTGTTGTGCCTGTGAATAGGCTGCAGGGGGACGGTGAAGACCAGCAACAGCTTTCAGGGCTGCCACCTTCCGTGTGGGACAAGGAGCCGGACGTGTGCCTTTTCGGAATCAGGCTCTGCCGAGGTCGAGAGCCATGAGATGTTCCTCCTCTGGCCAAGCCCGGGTCCAAATCCTGTTGTGCCTGTGAATAGGCTGCAGGGGGACGGTGAAGACCAGCAACAGCTTTCAGGGCTGCCACCTTCCGTGTGGGACAATGAGCCGGATGTGTGCCTTTCTGAAAACAGGCCCTGCCGAGGACGAGAGCCATGAGATGTTCCTCCTCTGGCCAAGCCCCGGTCCTGAATCCTGTTGTGCCTGTGAATAGGCTGCAGGGGGACGGTGAAGACCAGCAACAGCTTTCAGGGCTGCCACCTTCCGTGTGGGACAAGGAGCCGGATGTGTGCCTTTTCGGAAACAGGCTCTGCCGAGGACGAGAGCCATGAGATGTTCCTCCTCTGGGCAAGCCCGGGTCCTGAATCCTGTTGTGCCTGTGAATAGGCTGCAGGGGGATGGTGAAGACCAGCAACAGCTTTCAGGGCTGCCACCTTCCGTGTGGGACAAGGAGCCGGAAGTGTGCATTTTCGGAAACAGGATCTGCCGAGGACGAGAGCCATGAGATGTTCCTCCTCTGGGCAAGGCCGGGTCCCAGATCCTGTTGTGCCTGTGAATAGGCTGCAGGGGGACGGTGAAGACCAGCAACAGCTTCCAGGGCTGCCACCTTCCGTGTGGGACAAGGAGCCGGACATCTGCCTTTTCGGAAACAAGCTCTGCCGAGGACGAGAGCCATGAGATGTTCCTCCTCTGGGCAAGCCCGGGTCCCAGATCCTGTTGTGCCTGTGAATAGGCTGCAGGGGGACGGTGAAGACCAGCAACAGCTTTCATGGCTGCCACATTCCGTGTGGGACAAGGAGCCGGATGAGTGCCTTTTCGGAAACAGGCTCTGCCGAGGACGAGAGCCATGAGATGTTCCTCCTCTGGCCAAGCCCGGGTCCCAGATCCTGTTGTGCCTCTGAATAGGCTGCAGGGGGACGGTGAAGACCAGCAACAGCTTTCAGGGCTGCCACCTTCCGTGTGGGACAAGGAGCGGGACGTGTGCCTTTTCGGAATCAGGCTCTGCCGAGGTCGAGAGCCATGAGATGTTCCTCCTCTGGGCAAGCCCGGGTCCAAATCCTGTTGTGCCTGTGAATAGGCTGCAGGGGGACGGTGAAGACCAGCAACAGCTTTCAGGGCTGCCACCTTCCGTGTGGGACAATGAGCCGGATGTGTGCCTTTCTGGAAACAGGCCCTGCCGAGGACGAGAGCCATGAGATGTTCCTCCTCTGGCCAAGCCCCGGTCCTGAATCCTGTTGTGCCTGTGAATAGGCTGCAGGGGGACGGTGAACACCAGCAACAGCTTTCACGGCTGCCACCTTCACTGTGGGACAAGGAGCCGGACGTGTGCCTTTCTGGAAACAGGCCGTGCCGAGGACGAGAGCCATGAGATGTTCCTCCTCTGGGCAAGCCCGGGTCCCAGATCCTGTTGTGCCTGTGAATAGGCTGCAGGGGGACGGTGAAGACCAGCAACAGCTTTCAGGGCTGCCACCTTCCGTGTGGGACAAGGAGCCGGACGTGTGCCTTTTCGGAATCAGGCTCTGCCGAGGTCGAGAGCCATGAGATGTTCCTCCTCTGGCCAAGCCCGGGTCCCAGATCCTGTTGTGCCTGTGAATAGGCTGCAGGGGGACGGTGAAGACCAGCAACAGCTTTCAGGGCTGCCACCTTCCGTGTGGGACAATGAGCCGGATGTGTGCCTTTCTGAAAACAGGCCCTGCCGAGGACGAGAGCCATGAGATGTTCCTCCTCTGGCCAAGCCCCGGTCCTGAATCCTGTTGTGCCTGTGAATAGGCTGCAGGGGGACGGTGAACACCAGCAACAGCTTTCAGGGCTGCCACCTTCCGTGTGGGACAAGGAGCCGGACGTGTCTTTCTAGATACAGGCCCTGCCGAGGACGAGAGCCATGAGATGTTCCTCCTCTGGGCAAGCCCGGGTCCCAGATCCTGTTGTGCCTGTGAATAGGCTGCAGGGGGACGGTGAAGACCAGCAACAGCTTTCAGGGCTGCCACCTTCCGTGTGGGACAAGGAGCCGGATGTGTGCCTTTTCGGAAACAGGCTCTGCCGAGGACGAGAGCCATGAGATGTTCCTCCTCTGGGCAAGGCCGGGTCCCAGATCCTGTTGTGCCTGTGAATAGGCTGCAGGGGGACGGTGAAGACCAGCAACAGCTTCCAGGGCTGCCACCTTCCGTGTGGGACAAGGAGCCGGACATCTGCCTTTTCGGAAACAAGCTCTGCCGAGGACGAGAGCCATGAGATGTTCCTCCTCTGGGCAAGCCCGGGTCCCAGATCCTGTTGTGCCTGTGAATAGGCTGCAGGGGGACGGTGAAGACCAGCAACAGCTTTCATGGCTGCCACATTCCGTGTGGGACAAGGAGCCGGATGAGTGCCTTTTCGGAAACAGGCTCTGCCGAGGACGAGAGCCATGAGATGTTCCTCCTCTGGCCAAGCCCGGGTCCCAGATCCTGTTGTGCCTGTGAATAGGCTGCAGGGGGACGGTGAAGACCAGCAACAGCTTTCAGGGCTGCCACCTTCCGTGTGGGACAATGAGCCGGATGTGTACCTTTCTGGAAACAGGCCGTGCCGAGGACGAGAGCCATGAGATGTTCCTCCTCTGGGCAAGCCCCGGTCCTGAATCCTGTTGTGCCTGTGAATAGGCTGCAGGGGGACGGTGAAGACCAGCAACAGCTTTCAGGGCTGCCACCTTCCGTGTGGGACAAGGAGCCGGACGTGTCTTTCTGGATACAGGCCCTGCCGAGGACGAGAGCCATGAGATGTTCCTCCTCTGGCCAAGCCCGGGTCCCAGATCCTGTTGTGCCTGTGAATAGGCTGCAGGGAGACGGTGAAGACCAGCAACAGCTTCCAGGGCTGCCACCTTCCGTGTGGGACAAGGAGCCAGACGTGTGCCTTTTCGGAATCAGGCTCTGCCGAGGACGAGAGCCATGAGATGTTCCTCCTCTGGGCAAGCCCGCGTCCAAATCCTGTTGTGCCTGTGAATAGGCTGCAGGGGGACGGTGAACACCAGCAACAGCTTTCACGGCTGCCACCTTCACTGTGGGACAAGGAGCCGGACGTGTGCCTTTCTGGAAACAGGACGTGCCAAGGACGAGAGCCATGAAATGTTCCTCCTCTGGGCAAGCCCGGGTCCCAGATCCTGTTGTGCCTGTGAATAGGCTGCAGGGGGACGGTGAAGACCAGCAACAGCTTTCAGGGCTGCCACCTTCCGTGTGGGACAAGGAGCCGGACGTGTGCCTTTCTGGAAACAGGCCCTGCCGAGGACGAGAGCCATGAGATGTTCCTCCTCTGGCCGAGCCCCGGTCCTGAATCCTGTTGTGCCTGTGAATAGGCTGCAGGGGGACGGTGAACACCAGCAACAGCTTTCACGGCTGCCACCTTCACTGTGGGACAAGGAGCCGGACGTGTGCCTTTCTGGAAACAGGCCGTGCCGAGGACGAGAGCCATGAGATGTTCCTCCTCTGGCCAAGCCCCGGTCCTGAATCCTGTTGTGCCTGTGAATAGGCTGCAGGGGGACGGTGAAGACCAGCAACAGCTTTCAGGGCTGCCACCTTCCGTGTGGGACAAGGAGCCGGACGTGTGCCTTTTCGGAATCAGGCTCTGCCGAGGTCGAGAGCCATGAGATGTTCCTCCTCTGGCCAAGCCCGGGTCCAAATCCTGTTGTGCCTGTGAATAGGCTGCAGGGGGACGGTGAAGACCAGCAACAGCTTTCAGGGCTGCCACCTTCCGTGTGGGACAATGAGCCGGATGTGTGCCTTTCTGAAAACAGGCCCTGCCGAGGACGAGAGCCATGAGATGTTCCTCCTCTGGCCAAGCCCCGGTCCTGAATCCTGTTGTGCCTGTGAATAGGCTGCAGGGGGACGGTGAAGACCAGCAACAGCTTTCAGGACTGCCACCTTCCGTGTGGGACAAGGAGCCGGACGTGTCTTTCTGGATACAGGCCCTGCCGAGGACGAGAGCCATGAGATGTTCCTCCTCTGGGCAAGCCCGGGTCCCAGATCCTGTTGTGCCTGTGAATAGGCTGTAGGGGGACGGTGAAGACCAGCAAC
Organism: Astur gentilis; assembly: GCF_929443795.1. Lineage (NCBI taxonomy): Eukaryota > Metazoa > Chordata > Aves > Accipitriformes > Accipitridae > Astur > Astur gentilis. Next base: position 963,610 of record NW_026060958.1, on the reverse strand, counting down.
AGCTTTCATACTGCCACCTTCCGTGTGGGACAAGGAGCCGGATGAGTGCCTTTTCGGAAACAGGCTCTGCCGAGGACGAGAGCCATGAGATGTTCCTCCTCTGGGCAAGCCCGGGTCCCAGATCCTGTTGTGCCTGTGAATAGGCTGCAGGGGGACGGTGAAGACCAGCAACAGCTTTCAGGGCTGCCACCTTCTGTGTGGGACAAGGAGCCGGATGTGTGCCTTTTCGGAAACAGGCTCTGCCGAGGACGAGAGCCATGAGATGTTCCTCCTCTGGGCAAGCCCGGGTCCTGAATCCTGTTGTGCCTGTGAATAGGCTGCAGGGGGATGGTGAAGACAAGCAACAGCTTTCAGGGCTGCCACCTTCCGTGTGGGACAAGGAGCCGGAAGTGTGCATTTTCGTAAACAGGATCTGCCGAGGACGAGAGCCATGAGATGTTCCTCCTCTGGGCAAGGCCGGGTCCCAGATCCTGTTGTGCCTGTGAATAGGCTGCAGGGGGACGGTGAAGACCAGCAACAGCTTCCAGGGCTGCCACCTTCCGTGTGGGACAAGGAGCCGGACGTGTGCCTTTTCGGAAACAAGCTCTGCCGAGGACGAGAGCCATGAGATGTTCCTCCTCTGGGCAAGCCCGGGTCCCAGATCCTGTTGTGCCTGTGAATAGGCTGCAGGGGGACGGTGAAGACCAGCAACAGCTTTCATGGCTGCCACATTCCGTGTGGGCCAAGGAGCCGGATGAGTGCCTTTTCGGAAACAGGCTCTGCCGAGGACGAGAGCCATGAGATGTTCCTCCTCTGGCCAAGCCCGGGTCCCAGATCCTGTTGTGCCTGTGAATAGGCTGCAGGGGGACGGTGAAGACCAGCAACAGCTTTCAGGGCTGCCACCTTCCGTGTGGGACAAGGAGCGGGACGTGTGCCTTTTCGGAATCAGGCTCTGCCGAGGTCGAGAGCCATGAGATATTCCTCCTCTGGGCAAGCCCGGGTCCAAATCCTGTTGTGCCTGTGAATAGGCTGCAGGGGGACGGTGAAGACCAGCAACAGCTTTCAGGGCTGCCACCTTCCGTGTGGGACAATGAGCCGGATGTGTGCCTTTCTGGAAACAGGCCCTGCCGAGGACGAGAGCCATGAGATGTTCCTCCTCTGGCCAAGCCCCGGTCCTGAATCCTGTTGTGCCTGTGAATAGGCTGCAGGGGGACGGTGAACACCAGCAACAGCTTTCACGGCTGCCACCTTCACTGTGGGACAAGGAGCCGGACGTGTGCCTTTCTGGAAACAGGCCGTGCCGAGGACGAGAGCCATGAGATGTTCCTCCTCTGGGCAAGCCCGGGTCCCAGATCCTGTTGTGCCTGTGAATAGGCTGCAGGGGGACGGTGAAGACCAGCAACAGCTTTCAGGGCTGCCACCTTCCGTGTGGGACAAGGAGCCGGACGTGTGCCTTTTCGGAATCAGGCTCTGCCGAGGTCGAGAGCCATGAGATGTTCCTCCTCTGGCCAAGCCCGGGTCCAAATCCTGTTGTGCCTGTGAATAGGCTGCAGGGGGACGGTGAAGACCAGCAACAGCTTTCAGGGCTGCCACCTTCCGTGTGGGACAATGAGCCGGATGTGTGCCTTTTCGGAAACAGGCTCTGCCGAGGACGAGAGCCATGAGATGTTCCTCCTCTGGGCAAGCCCGGGTCCTGAATCCTGTTGTGCCTGTGAATAGGCTGCAGGGGGACGGTGAAGACCAGCAACAGCTTTCAGGGCTGCCACCTTCCGTGTGGGACAAGGAGCCGGACGTGTCTTTCTGGATACAGGCCCTGCCGAGGACGAGAGCCATGAGATGTTCCTCCTCTGGGCAAGCCCGGGTCCCAGATCCTGTTGTGCCTGTGAATAGGCTGTAGGGGGACGGTGAAGACCAGCAACAGCTTTCATACTGCCACCTTCCGTGTGGGACAAGGAGCCGGATGAGTGCCTTTTCGGAAACAGGCTCTGCCGAGGACGAGAGCCATGAGATGTTCCTCCTCTGGGCAAGCCCGGGTCCCAGATCCTGTTGTGCCTGTGAATAGGCTGCAGGGGGACGGTGAAGACCAGCAACAGCTTTCAGGGCTGCCACATTCCGTGTGGGACAAGGAGCCGGATGTGTGCCTTTTCGGAAACAGGCTCTGCCGAGGACGAGAGCCATGAGATGTTCCTCCTCTGGGCAAGCCCGGGTCCCAGATCCTGTTGTGCCTGTGAATAGGCTGCAGGGAGACGGTGAAGACCAGCAACAGCTTCCAGGGCTGCCACCTTCCGTGTGGGACAAGGAGCCGGACGTGTGCCTTTTCGGAATCAGGCTCTGCCGAGGACGAGAGCCATGAGATGTTCCTCCTCTGGGCAAGCCCGGGTCCAAATCCTGTTGTGCCTGTGAATAGGCTGCAGGGGGACGGTGAAGACCAGCAACAGCTTTCAGGGCTGCCACCTTCCGTGTGGGACAATGAGCCGGTCTTGTGCCTTTATGGAAACAGGATCTGCCGAGGACGAGAGCCATGAGATCTTCCTCCTCTGGGCAAGCCCGGGTCCCAGATCCTGTTGTGCCTGTGAATAGGCTGCAGGGAGACGGTGAACACCAGCAACAGCTTCCAGGGCTGCCACCTTCCGTGTGGGACAAGGAGCCGGACGTGTGCCTTTTCGGAAACAGGCTCTGCCGAGGACGAGAGCCATGAGATGTTCCTCCTCTGGGCAAGCCCGGGTCCAAATCCTGTTGTGCCTGTGAATAGGCTGCAGGGGGACGGTGAAGACCAGCAACAGCTTTCAGGGCTGCCACCTTCCGTGTGGGACAATGAGCCGGATGTGTACCTTTCTGGAAACAGGCCCTGCCGAGGACGAGAGCCATGAGATGTTCCTCCTCTGGGCAAGCCCCGGTCCTGAATCCTGTTGTGCCTGTGAATAGGCTGCAGGGGGACGGTGAAGACCAGCAACAGCTTTCAGGGCTGCCACCTTCCGTGTGGGACAAGGAGCCGGACGTGTCTTTCTGGATACAGGCCCTGCCGAGGACGAGAGCCATGAGATGTTCCTCCTCTGGGCAAGCCCGGGTCCCAGATCCTGTTGTGCCTGTGAATAGGCTGCAGGGGGACGGTGAAGACCAGCAACAGCTTTCATACTGCCACCTTCCGTGTGTGACAAGGAGCCGGATGAGTGCCTTTTCGGAAACAGGCTCTGCCGAGGACGAGAGCCATGAGATGTTCCTCCTCTGGGCAAGCCCGGGTCCCAGATCCTGTTGTGCCTGTGAATAGGCTGCAGGGGGACGGTGAAGACCAGCAACAGCTTTCAGGGCTGCCACCTTCCGTGTGGGACAAGGAGCCGGATGTGTGCCTTTTCGGAAACAGGCTCTGCCGAGGACGAGAGCCATGAGATGTTCCTCCTCTGGCCAAACCCGGGTCCTGAATCCTGTTGTGCCTGTGAATAGGCTGCAGGGGGATGGTGAAGACCAGCAACAGCTTTCAGGGCTGCCACCTTCCGTGTGGGACAAGGAGCCGGACGTGTGCCTTTTCGGAAACAGGATCTGCCGAGGACGAGAGCCATGAGATGTTCCTCCTCTGGGCAAGGCTGGGTCCCAGATCCTGTTGTGCCTGTGAATAGGCTGCAGGGGGACGGTGAAGACCAGCAACAGCTTTCAGGGCTGCCACCTTCCGTGTGGGACAAGGAGCCGGACATCTGCCTTTTCGGAAACAAGCTCTGCCGAGGACGAGAGCCATGAGATGTTCCTCCTCTGGGCAAGCCCGGGTCCCAGATCCTGTTGTGCCTGTGAATAGGCTGCAGGGGGACGGTGAAGACCAGCAACAGCTTTCATGGCTGCCACATTCCGTGTGGGACAAGGAGCCGGATGAGTGCCTTTTAGGAAACAGGCTCTGCCGAGGACGAGAGCCATGAGATGTTCCTCCTCTGGCCAAGCCCGGGTCCCAGATCCTGTTGTGCCTGTGAATAGGCTGCAGGGGGACGGTGAAGACCAGCAACAGCTTTCAGGGCTGCCACCTTCCGTGTGGGACAAGGAGCCGGATGTGTGCATTTTCAGAATCAGGCTCTGCCGAGGATGAGAGCCATGAGATGTTCCTCCTCTGGGCAAGCCCGGGTCCTGAATCCTGTTGTGCCTGTGAATAGGCTGCAGGGGGACGGTGAAGACCAGCAATAGCTTTCCGGCCTGCCACCTTCCGTGTGGGACAATGAGCCGGTCTTGTGCCTTTATGGAAACAGGATCTGCCGAGGACGAGAGCCATGAGATGTTCCTCCTCTGGGCAAGCCCGGGTCCCAGATCCTGTTGTGCCTGTGAATAGGCTGCAGGGAGACGGTGAAGACCAGCAACAGCTTCCAGGGCTGCCACCTTCCGTGTGGGACAAGGAGCCGGACGTGTGCCTTTTCGGAATCAGGCTCTGCCGAGGACGAGAGCCATGAGATGTTCCTCCTCTGGCCAAGCCCGGGTCCAAATCCTGTTGTGCCTGTGAATAGGCTGCAGGGGGACGGTGAAGACCAGCAACAGCTTTCAGGGCTGCCACCTTCCCTGTGGGACAATGAGCCGGTCTTGTGCCTTTATGGAAACAGGATCTGCCGAGGACGAGAGCCATGAGATCTTCCTCCTCTGGGCAAGCCCGGGTCCCAGATCCTGTTGTGCCTGTGAATAGGCTGCAGGGGGACGGTGAAGACCAGCAACAGCTTCCAGGGCTGCCACCTTCCGTGTGGGACAAGGAGCCGGACGTGTGCCTTTTCGGAAACAGGCTCTGCCGAGGATGAGAGCCATGAGATGTTCCTCCTCTGGGCAAGCCCGGGTCCAAATCCTGTTGTGCCTGTGAATAGGCTGCAGGGGGACGGTGAAGACCAGCAACAGCTTTCAGGGCTGCCACCTTCCGTGTGGGACAATGAGCCGGATGTGTACCTTTCTGGAAACAGGCCCTGCCGAGGACGAGAGCCATGAGATGTTCCTCCTCTGGGCAAGCCCCGGTCCTGAATCCTGTTGTGCCTGTGAATAGGCTGCAGGGGGACGGTGAAGACCAGCAACAGCTTTCAGGGCTGCCACCTTCCGTGTGGGACAAGGAGCCGGACATGTCTTTCTGGATACAGGCCCTGCCGAGGAGGAGAGCCATGAGATGTTCCTCCTCTGGCCAAGCCCGGGTCCCAGATCCTGTTGTGCCTGTGAATAGGCTGCAGGGAGACGGTGAAGACCAGCAACAGCTTCCAGGGCTGCCACCTTCCGTGTGGGACAAGGAGCCAGACGTGTGTCTTTTCGGAATCAGGCTCTGCCGAGGACGAGAGCCATGAGATGTTCCTCCTCTGGGCAAGCCCGCGTCCAAATCCTGTTGTGCCTGTGAATAGGCTGCAGGGAGACGGTGAAGACCAGCAACAGCTTCCAGGGCTGCCACCTTCCGTGTGGGACAAGGAGCCGGACATGTGCCTTTTCGGAAACAAGCTCTGCCGAGGACGAGAGCCATGAGATGTTCCTCCTCTGGGCAAGCCTGGTTCCCAGATCCTGTTGTGCCTGTGAATAGGCTGCAGGGGGACGGTGAACACCAGCAACAGCTTTCACGGCTGCCACCTTCACTGTGGGACAAGGAGCCGGACGTGTGCCTTTCTGGAAACAGGACGTGCCAAGGACGAGAGCCATGAAATGTTCCTCCTCTGGGCAAGCCCGGGTCCCAGATCCTGTTGTGCCTGTGAATAGGCTGCAGGGGGACGGTGAAGACCAGCAACAGCTTTCAGGGCTGCCACCTTCCGTGTGGGACAAGGAGCCGGACGTGTGCCTTTCTGGAAACAGGCCCTGCCGAGGACGAGAGCCATGAGATGTTCCTCCTCTGGCCAAGCCCCGGTCCTGAATCCTGTTGTGCCTGTGAATAGGCTGCAGGGGGACGGTGAACACCAGCAACAGCTTTCACGGCTGCCACCTTCACTGTGGGACAAGGAGCCGGACGTGTGCCTTTCTGGAAACAGGCCGTGCCGAGGACGAGAGCCATGAGATGTTCCTCCTCTGGCCAAGCCCCGGTCCTGAATCCTGTTGTGCCTGTGAATAGGCTGCAGGGGGACGGTGAAGACCAGCAACAGCTTTCAGGGCTGCCACCTTCCGTGTGGGACAAGGAGCCGGACGTGTGCCTTTTCGGAATCAGGCTCTGCCGAGGTCGAGAGCCATGAGATGTTCCTCCTCTGGCCAAGCCCGGGTCCAAATCCTGTTGTGCCTGTGAATAGGCTGCAGGGGGACGGTGAAGACCAGCAACAGCTTTCAGGGCTGCCACCTTCCGTGTGGGACAATGAGCCGGATGTGTGCCTTTCTGAAAACAGGCCCTGCCGAGGACGAGAGCCATGAGATGTTCCTCCTCTGGACAAGCCCCGGTCCTGAATCCTGTTGTGCCTGTGAATAGGCTGCAGGGGGACGGTGAAGACCAGCAACAGCTTTCAGGGCTGCCACCTTCCGTGTGGGACAAGGAGCCGGACGTGTCTTTCTGGATACAGGCCCTGCCGAGGACGAGAGCCATGAGATGTTCCTCCTCTGGGCAAGCCCGGGTCCCAGATCCTGTTGTGCCTGTGAATAGGCTGTAGGGGGACGGTGAAGACCAGCAACAGCTTTCATACTGCCACCTTCCGTGTGGGACAAGGAGCCGGATGAGTGCCTTTTCGGAAACAGGCTCTGCCGAGGACGAGAGCCATGAGATGTTCCTCCTCTGGGCAAGCCCGGGTCCCAGATCCTGTTGTGCCTGTGAATAGGCTGCAGGGGGACGGTGAAGACCAGCAACAGCTTTCAGGGCTGCCACCTTCCGTGTGGGACAAGGAGCCGGATGTGTGCCTTTTCGGAAACAGGCTCTGCCGAGGACGAGAGCCATGAGATGTTCCTCCTCTGGGCAAGCCCGGGTCCTGAATCCTGTTGTGCCTGTGAATAGGCTGCAGGGGGATGGTGAAGACCAGCAACAGCTTTCAGGGCTGCCACCTTCCGTGTGGGACAAGGAGCCGGAAGTGTGCATTTTCGTAAACAGGATCTGCCGAGGACGAGAGCCATGAGATGTTCCTCCTCTGGGCAAGGCCGGGTCCCAGATCCTGTTGTGCCTGTGAATAGGCTGCAGGGGGACGGTGAAGACCAGCAACAGCTTCCAGGGCTGCCACCTTCCGTGTGGGACAAGGAGCCGGACATCTGCCTTTTCGGAAACAAGCTCTGCCGAGGACGAGAGCCATGAGATGTTCCTCCTCTGGGCAAGCCCGGGTCCCAGATCCTGTTGTGCCTGTGAATAGGCTGCAGGGGGACGGTGAAGACCAGCAACAGCTTTCATGGCTGCCACATTCCGTGTGGGACAAGGAGCCGGATGAGTGCCTTTTCGGAAACAGGCTCTGCCGAGGACGAGAGCCATGAGATGTTCCTCCTCTGGCCAAGCCCGGGTCCCAGATCCTGTTGTGCCTGTGAATAGGCTGCAGGGGGACGGTGAAGACCAGCAACAGCTTTCAGGGCTGCCACCTTCCGTGTGGGACAAGGAGCGGGACGTGTGCCTTTTCGGAATCAGGCTCTGCCGAGGTCGAGAGCCATGAGATATTCCTCCTCTGGGCAAGCCCGGGTCCAAATCCTGTTGTGCCTGTGAATAGGCTGCAGGGGGACGGTGAAGACCAGCAACAGCTTTCAGGGCTGCCACCTTCCGTGTGGGACAAGGAGCCGGATGTGTGCCTTTCTGGAAACAGGCCCTGCCGAGGACGAGAGCCATGAGATGTTCCTCCTCTGGCCAAGCCCCGGTCCTGAATCCTGTTGTGCCTGTGAATAGGCTGCAGGGGGACGGTGAACACCAGCAACAGCTTTCACGGCTGCCACCTTCACTGTGGGACAAGGAGCCGGACGTGTGCCTTTCTGGAAACAGGCCGTGCCGAGGACGAGAGCCATGAGATGTTCCTCCTCTGGGCAAGCCCGGGTCCCAGATCCTGTTGTGCCTGTGAATAGGCTGCAGGGGGACGGTGAAGACCAGCAACAGCTTTCAGGGCTGCCACCTTCCGTGTGGGACAAGGAGCCGGACGTGTGCCTTTTCGGAATCAGGCTCTGCCGAGGTCGAGAGCCATGAGATGTTCCTCCTCTGGCCAAGCCCGGGTCCAAATCCTGTTGTGCCTGTGAATAGGCTGCAGGGGGACGGTGAAGACCAGCAACAGCTTTCAGGGCTGCCACCTTCCGTGTGGGACAATGAGCCGGATGTGTGCCTTTCTGAAAACAGGCCCTGCCGAGGACGAGAGCCATGAGATGTTCCTCCTCTGGCCAAGCCCAGGTCCTGAATCCTGTTGTGCCTGTGAATAGGCTGCAGGGGGACGGTGAAGACCAGCAACAGCTTTCAGGGCTGCCACCTTCCGTGTGGGACAAGGAGCCGGACGTGTCTTTCTGGATACAGGCCCTGCCGAGGACGAGAGCCATGAGATGTTCCTCCTCTGGGCAAGCCCGGGTCCCAGATCCTGTTGTGCCTGTGAATAGGCTGTAGGGGGACGGTGAAGACCAGCAACAGCTTTCATACTGCCACCTTCCGTGTGGGACAAGGAGCCGGATGAGTGCCTTTTCGGAAACAGGCTCTGCCGAGGACGAGAGCCATGAGATGTTCCTCCTCTGGGCAAGCCCGGGTCCCAGATCCTGTTGTGCCTGTGAATAGGCTGCAGGGGGACGGTGAAGACCAGCAACAGCTTTCAGGGCTGCCACATTCCGTGTGGGACAAGGAGCCGGATGTGTGCCTTTTCGGAAACAGGCTCTGCCGAGGACGAGAGCCATGAGATGTTCCTCCTCTGGGCAAGGCCGGGTCCCAGATCCTGTTGTGCCTGTGAATAGGCTGCAGGGGGACGGTGAAGACCAGCAACAGCTTCCAGGGCTGCCACCTTCCGTGTGGGACAAGGAGCCGGACATCTGCCTTTTCGGAAACAAGCTCTGCCGAGGACGAGAGCCATGAGATGTTCCTCCTCTGGGCAAGCCCGGGTCCCAGATCCTGTTGTGCCTGTGAATAGGCTGCAGGGGGACGGTGAAGACCAGAAACAGCTTTCATGGCTGCCACATTCCGTGTGGGACAAGGAGCCGGATGAGTGCCTTTTCGGAAACAGGCTCTGCCGAGGACGAGAGCCATGAGATGTTCCTCCTCTGGCCAAGCCCGGGTCCCAGATCCTGTTGTGCCTGTGAATAGGCTGCAGGGGGACGGTGAAGACCAGCAACAGCTTTCAGGGCTGCCACCTTCCGTGTGGGACAATGAGCCGGATGTGTACCTTTCTGGAAACAGGCCCTGCCGAGGACGAGAGCCATGAGATGTTCCTCCTCTGGGCAAGCCCCGGTCCTGAATCCTGTTGTGCCTGTGAATAGGCTGCAGGGGGACGGTGAAGACCAGCAACAGCTTTCAGGGCTGCCACCTTCCGTGTGGGACAAGGAGCCGGACATGTCTTTCTGGATACAGGAACTGCCGAGGAGGAGAGCCATGAGATGTTCCTCCTCTGGCCAAGCCCGGGTCCCAGATCCTGTTGTGCCTGTGAATAGGCTGCAGGGAGACGGTGAAGACCAGCAACAGCTTCCAGGGCTGCCACCTTCCGTGTGGGACAAGGAGCCGGACGTGTGCCTTTTCGGAATCAGGCTCTGCCGAGGACGAGAGCCATGAGATGTTCCTCCTCTGGCCAAGCCCGGGTCCAAATCCTGTTGTGCCTGTGAATAGGCTGCAGGGGGACGGTGAAGACCAGCAACAGCTTTCAGGGCTGCCACCTTCCGTGTGGGACAATGAGCCGGTCTTGTGCCTTTATGGAAACAGGATCTGCCGAGGACGAGAGCCATGAGATCTTCCTCCTCTGGGCAAGCCCGGGTCCCAGATCCTGTTGTGCCTGTGAATAGGCTGCAGGGAGACGGTGAAGACCAGCAACAGCTTCCAGGGCTGCCACCTTCCGTGTGGGACAAGGAGCCGGACGTGTGCCTTTTCGGAAACAGGCTCTGCCTAGGACGAGAGCCATGAGATGTTCCTCCTCTGGGCAAGCCCGGGTCCAAATCCTGTTGTGCCTGTGAATAGGCTGCAGGGGGACGGTGAAGACCAGCAACAGCTTTCAGGGCTGCCACCTTCCGTGTGGGACAATGAGCCGGATGTGTACCTTTCTGGAAACAGGCCCTGCCGAGGACGAGAGCCATGAGATGTTCCTCCTCTGGGCAAGCCCCGGTCCTGAATCCTGTTGTGCCTGTGAATAGGCTGCAGGGGGACGGTGAAGACCAGCAACAGCTTTCAGGGCTGCCACCTTCCGTGTGGGACAAGGAGCCGGACGTGTCTTTCTGGATACAGGCCCTGCCGAGGACGAGAGCCATGAGATGTTCCTCCTCTGGGCAAGCCCGGGTCCCAGATCCTGTTGTGCCTGTGAATAGGCTGTAGGGGGACGGTGAAGACCAGCAACAGCTTTCATACTGCCACCTTCCGTGTGGGACAAGGAGCCGGATGAGTGCCTTTTCGGAAACAGGCTCTGCCGAGGACGAGAGCCATGAGATGTTCCTCCTCTGGGCAAGCCCGGGTCCCAGATCCTGTTGTGCCTGTGAATAGGCTGCAGGGGGACGGTGAAGACCAGCAACAGCTTTCAGGGCTGCCACCTTCCGTGTGGGACAAGGAGCCGGATGTGTGCCTTTTCGGAAACAGGCTCTGCCGAGGACGAGAGCCATGAGATGTTCCTCCTCTGGCCAAACCCGGGTCCTGAATCCTGTTGTGCCTGTGAATAGGCTGCAGGGGGATGGTGAAGACCAGCAACAGCTTTCAGGGCTGCCACCTTCCGTGTGGGACAAGGAGCCGGAAGTGTGCATTTTCGGAAACAGGATCTGCCGAGGACGAGAGCCATGAGATGTTCCTCCTCTGGGCAAGGCCGGGTCCCAGATCCTGTTGTGCCTGTGAATAGGCTGCAGGGGGACGGTGAAGACCAGCAACAGCTTCCAGGGCTGCCACCTTCCGTGTGGGACAAGGAGCCGGACATCTGCCTTTTCGGAAACAAGCTCTGCCGAGGACGAGAGCCATGAGATGTTCCTCCTCTGGGCAAGCCCGGGTCCCAGATCCTGTTGTGCCTGTGAATAGGCTGCAGGGGGACGGTGAAGACCAGCAACAGCTTTCATGGCTGCCACATTCCGTGTGGGACAAGGAGCCGGATGAGTGCCTTTTCGGAAACAGGCTCTGCCGAGGACGAGAGCCATGAGATGTTCCTCCTCTGGCCAAGCCCGGGTCCCAGATCCTGTTGTGCCTGTGAATAGGCTGCAGGGGGACGGTGAAGACCAGCAACAGCTTTCAGGGCTGCCACCTTCCGTGTGGGACAAGGAGCCGGATGTGTGCATTTTCGGAATCAGGCTCTGCCGAGGATGAGAGCCATGAGATGTTCCTCCTCTGGGCAAGCCCGGGTCCTGAATCCTGTTGTGCCTGTGAATAGGCTGCAGGGGGACGGTGAAGACCAGCAATAGCTTTCAGGGCTGCCACCTTCCGTGTGGGACAATGAGCCGGTCTTGTGCCTTTATGGAAACAGGATCTGCCGAGGACGAGAGCCATGAGATCTTCCTCCTCTGGGCAAGCCCGGGTCCCAGATCCTGTTGTGCCTGTGAATAGGCTGCAGGGGGACGGTGAAGACCAGCAACAGCTTCCAGGGCTGCCACCTTCCGTGTGGGACAAGGAGCCGGACGTGTGCCTTTTCGGAAACAGGCTCTGCCGAGGACGAGAGCCATGAGATGTTCCTCCTCTGGGCAAGCCCGGGTCCAAATCCTGTTGTGCCTGTGAATAGGCTGCAGGGGGACGGTGAAGACCAGCAACAGCTTTCAGGGCTGCCACCTTCCGTGTGGGACAATGAGCCGGATGTGTACCTTTCTGGAAACAGGCCCTGCCGAGGACGAGAGCCATGAGATGTTCCTCCTCTGGGCAAGCCCCGGTCCTGAATCCTGTTGTGCCTGTGAATAGGCTGCAGGGGGACGGTGAAGACCAGCAACAGCTTTCAGGGCTGCCACCTTCCGTGTGGGACAAGGAGCCGGACATGTCTTTCTGGATACAGGCCCTGCCGAGGAGGAGAGCCATGAGATGTTCCTCCTCTGGGCAAGCCCGGGTCCCAGATCCTGTTGTGCCTGTGAATAGGCTGCATGGGGACGGTGAAGACCAGCAACAGCTTCCAGGGCTGCCACCTTCCGTGTGGGACAAGGAGCCGGACATGTGCCTTTTCGGAAACAAGCTCTGCCGAGGACGAGAGCCATGAGATGTTCCTCCTCTGGGCAAGCCTGGGTCCCAGATCCTGTTGTGCCTGTGAATAGGCTGCAGGGGGACGGTGAACACCAGCAACAGCTTTCACGGCTGCCACCTTCACTGTGGGACAAGGAGCCGGACGTGTGCCTTTCTGGAAACAGGCCGTGCCGAGGACGAGAGCCATGAGATGTTCCTCCTCTGGGCAAGCCCGGGTCCCAGATCCTGTTGTGCCTGTGAATAGGCTGCAGGGGGACGGTGAAGACCAGCAACAGCTTCCAGGGCTGCCACCTTCCGTGTGGGACAAGGAGCCGGACGTGTGCCTTTTCGGAATCAGGCTCTGCCGAGGTCGAGAGCCATGAGATGTTCCTCCTCTGGGCAAGCCCGCGTCCAAATCCTGTTGTGCCTGTGAATAGGCTGCAGGGAGACGGTGAAGACCAGCAACAGCTTCCAGGGCTGCCACCTTCCGTGTGGGACAAGGAGCCGGACATGTGCCTTTTCGGAAACAAGCTCTGCCGAGGACGAGAGCCATGAGATGTTCCTCCTCTGGGCAAGCCCGGGTCCCAGATCCTGTTGTGCCTGTGAATAGGCTGCAGGGGGACGGTGAACACCAGCAACAGCTTTCACGGCTGCCACCTTCACTGTGGGACAAGGAGCCGGACGTGTGCCTTTCTGGAAACAGGCCGTGCCGAGGACGAGAGCCATGAGATGTTCCTCCTCTGGGCAAGCCCGGGTCCCAGATCCTGTTGTGCCTGTGAATAGGCTGCAGGGGGACGGTGAAGACCAGCAACAGCTTTCAGGGCTGCCACCTTCCGTGTGGGACAAGGAGCCGGACGTGTGCCTTTTCGGAATCAGGCTCTGCCGAGGTCGAGAGCCATGAGATGTTCCTCCTCTGGGCAAGCCCGGGTCCAAATCCTGTTGTGCCTGTGAATAGGCTGCAGGGGGACGGTGAAGACCAGCAACAGCTTTCAGGGCTGCCACCTTCCGTGTGGGACAATGAGCCGGATGTGTGCCTTTCTGGAAACAGGCCCTGCCGAGGACGAGAGCCATGAGATGTTCCTCCTCTGGGCAAGCCCCGGTCCTGAATCCTGTTGTGCCTGTGAATAGGCTGCAGGGGGACGGTGAAGACCAGCAACAGCTTTCAGGGCTGCCACCTTCCGTGTGGGACAAGGAGCCGGATGTGTGCCTTTTCGGAAACAGGCTCTGCCGAGGACGAGAGCCATGAGATGTTCCTCCTCTGGGCAAGCCCGGGTCCTGAATCCTGTTGTGCCTGTGAATAGGCTGCAGGGGGATGGTGAAGACCAGCAACAGCTTTCAGGGCTGCCACCTTCCGTGTGGGACAAGGAGCCGGAAGTGTGCATTTTCGGAAACAGGATCTGCCGAGGACGAGAGCCATGAGATGTTCCTCCTCTGGGCAAGCCCGGGTCCCAGATCCTGTTGTGCCTGTGAATAGGCTGCAGGGGGACGGTGAAGACCAGCAACAGCTTTCAGGGCTGCCACCTTCCGTGTGGGACAAGGAGCCGGACATCTGCCTTTTCGGAAACAAGCTCTGCCGAGGACGAGAGCCATGAGATGTTCCTCCTCTGGGCAAGCCCGGGTCCCAGATCCTGTTGTGCCTGTGAATAGGCTGCAGGGGGACGGTGAAGACCAGCAACAGCTTTCATGGCTGCCACATTCCGTGTGGGACAAGGAGCCGGATGAGTGCCTTTTCGGAAACAGGCTCTGCCGAGGACGAGAGCCATGAGATGTTCCTCCTCTGGCCAAGCCCGGGTCCCAGATCCTGTTGTGCCTGTGAATAGGCTGCAGGGGGACGGTGAAGACCAGCAACAGCTTTCAGGGCTGCCACCTTCCGTGTGGGACAAGGAGCCGGATGTGTGCATTTTCGGAATCAGGCTCTGCCGAGGATGAGAGCCATGAGATGTTCCTCCTCTGGGCAAGCCCGGGTCCTGAATCCTGTTGTGCCTGTGAATAGGCTGCAGGGGGACGGTGAAGACCAGCAATAGCTTTCCGGCCTGCCACCTTCCGTGTGGGACAATGAGCCGGTCTTGTGCCTTTATGGAAACAGGATCTGCCGAGGACGAGAGCCATGAGATGTTCCTCCTCTGGGCAAGCCCGGGTCCCAGATCCTGTTGTGCCTGTGAATAGGCTGCAGGGAGACGGTGAAGACCAGCAACAGCTTCCAGGGCTGCCACCTTCCGTGTGGGACAAGGAGCCGGACGTGTGCCTTTTCGGAATCAGGCTCTGCCGAGGACGAGAGCCATGAGATGTTCCTCCTCTGGCCAAGCCCGGGTCCAAATCCTGTTGTGCCTGTGAATAGGCTGCAGGGGGACGGTGAAGACCAGCAACAGCTTTCAGGGCTGCCACCTTCCGTGTGGGACAATGAGCCGGATGTGTACCTTTCTGGAAACAGGCCCTGCCGAGGACGAGAGCCATGAGATGTTCCTCCTCTGGGCAAGCCCCGGTCCTGAATCCTGTTGTGCCTGTGAATAGGCTGCAGGGGGACGGTGAAGACCAGCAACAGCTTTCAGGGCTGCCACCTTCCGTGTGGGACAAGGAGCCGGACGTGTCTTTCTGGATACAGGCCCTGCCGAGGACGAGAGCCATGAGATGTTCCTCCTCTGGGCAAGCCCGGGTCCCAGATCCTGTTGTGCCTGTGAATAGGCTGTAGGGGGACGGTGAAGACCAGCAACAGCTTTCATACTGCCACCTTCCGTGTGGGACAAGGAGCCGGATGTGTGCCTTTTCGGAAACAGGCTCTGCCGAGGACGAGAGCCATGAGATGTTCCTCCTCTGGGCAAGCCCGGGTCCCAGATCCTGTTGTGCCTGTGAATAGGCTGCAGGGGGACGGTGAAGACCAGCAACAGCTTTCAGGGCTGCCACCTTCCGTGTGGGACAAGGAGCCGGATGTGTGCCTTTTCGGAAACAGGCTCTGCCGAGGACGAGAGCCATGAGATGTTCCTCCTCTGGGCAAGCCCGGGTCCTGAATCCTGTTGTGCCTGTGAATAGGCTGCAGGGGGACGGTGAAGACCAGCAACAGCTTTCAGGGCTGCCACCTTCCGTGTGGGACAAGGAGCCGGAAGTGTGCATTTTCGGAAACAGGATCTGCCGAGGACGAGAGCCATGAGATGTTCCTCCTCTGGGCAAGGCCGGGTCCCAGATCCTGTTGTGCCTGTGAATAGGCTGCAGGGGGACGGTGAAGACCAGCAACAGCTTCCAGGGCTGCCACCTTCCGTGTGGGACAAGGAGCCGGACATCTGCCTTTTCGGAAACAAGCTCTGCCGAGGACGAGAGCCATGAGATGTTCCTCCTCTGGGCAAGCCCGGGTCCCAGATCCTGTTGTGCCTGTGAATAGGCTGCAGGGGGACGGTGAAGACCAGCAACAGCTTTCATGGCTGCCACATTCCGTGTGGGACAAGGAGCCGGATGAGTGCCTTTATGGAAACAGGCTCTGCCGAGGACGAGAGCCATGAGATGTTCCTCCTCTGGCCAAGCCCGGGTCCCAGATCCTGTTGTGCCTGTGAATAGGCTGCAGGGAGACGGTGAAGACCAGCAACAGCTTCCAGGGCTGCCACCTTCCGTGTGGGACAAGGAGCCGGACGTGTGCCTTTTCGGAATCAGGCTCTGCCGAGGACGAGAGCCATGAGATGTTCCTCCTCTGGCCAAGCCCGGGTCCAAATCCTGTTGTGCCTGTGAATAGGCTGCAGGGGGACGGTGAAGACCAGCAACAGCTTTCAGGGCTGCCACCTTCCGTGTGGGACAATGAGCCGGTCTTGTGCCTTTATGGAAACAGGATCTGCCGAGGACGAGAGCCATGAGATCTTCCTCCTCTGGGCAAGCCCGGGTCCCAGATCCTGTTGTGCCTGTGAATAGGCTGCAGGGAGACGGTGAACACCAGCAACAGCTTCCAGGGCTGCCACCTTCCGTGTGGGACAAAGAGCCGGACGTGTGCCTTTTCGGAAACAGGCTCTGCCGAGGACGAGAGCCATGAGATGTTCCTCCTCTGGGCAAGCCCGGGTCCAAATCCTGTTGTGCCTGTGAATAGGCTGCAGGGGGACGGTGAAGACCAGCAACAGCTTTCAGGGCTGCCACCTTCCGTGTGGGACAATGAGCCGGATGTGTACCTTTCTGGAAACAGGCCCTGCCGAGGACGAGAGCCATGAGATGTTCCTCCTCTGGGCAAGCCCCGGTCCTGAATCCTGTTGTGCCTGTGAATAGGCTGCAGGGGGACGGTGAAGACCAGCAACAGCTTTCAGGGCTGCCACCTTCCGTGTGGGACAAGGAGCCGGACATGTCTTTCTGGATACAGGCCCTGCCGAGGAGGAGAGCCATGAGATGTTCCTCCTCTGGGCAAGCCCGGGTCCCAGATCCTGTTGTGCCTGTGAATAGGCTGCAGGGGGACGGTGAAGACCAGCAACAGCTTCCAGGGCTGCCACCTTCCGTGTGGGACAATGAGCCGGTCTTGTGCCTTTATGGAAACAGGATCTGCCGAGGACGAGAGCCATGAGATGTTCCTCCTCTGGGGAAGCCCGGGTCCCAGATCCTGTTGTGCCTGTGAATAGGCTGCAGGGGGACGGTGAACACCAGCAACAGCTTTCACGGCTGCCACCTTCACTGTGGGACAAAGAGCCGGACGTGTGCCTTTCTGGAAACAGGCCGTGCCGAGGACGAGAGCCATGAGATGTTCCTCCTCTGGCCAAACCCGGGTCCCAGATCCTGTTGTGCCTGTGAATAGGCTGCAGGGGGACGGTGAAGACCAGCAACAGCTTCCAGGGCTGCCACCTTCCGTGTGGGACAAGGAGCCGGACGTGTGCCTTTTCGGAATCAGGCTCTGCCGAGGTCGAGAGCCATGAGATGTTCCTCCTCTGGGCAAGCCCGCGTCCAAATCCTGTTGTGCCTGTGAATAGGCTGCAGGGAGACGGTGAAGACCAGCAACAGCTTCCAGGGCTGCCACCTTCCGTGTGGGACAAGGAGCCGGACATGTGCCTTTTCGGAAACAAGCTCTGCCGAGGACGAGAGCCATGAGATGTTCCTCCTCTGGGCAAGCCCGGGTCCCAGATCCTGTTGTGCCTGTGAATAGGCTGCAGGGGGACGGTGAACACCAGCAACAGCTTTCACGGCTGCCACCTTCACTGTGGGACAAGGAGCCGGACGTGTGCCTTTTCGGAATCAGGCTCTGCCGAGGACGAGAGCCATGAGATGTTCCTCCTCTGGCCAAGCCCGGGTCCCAGATCCTGTTGTGCCTGTGAATAGGCTGCAGGGAGACGGTGAAGACCAGCAACAGCTTGCAGGGCTGCCACCTTCCGTGTGGGACAAGGAGCCGGACGTGTGCCTTTTCGGAATCAGGCTCTGCCGAGGACGAGAGCCATGAGATGTTCCTCCTCTGGGCAAGCCCGGGTCCAAATCCTGTTGTGCCTGTGAATAGGCTGCAGGGGGACGGTGAAGACCAGCAACAGCTTTCAGGGCTGCCACCTTCCGTGTGGGACAAGGAGCCGGACATCTGCCTTTTCGGAAACAAGCTCTGCCGAGGACGAGAGCCATGAGATGTTCCTCCTCTGGGCAAGCCCGGGTCCCAGATCCTGTTGTGCCTGTGAATAGGCTGCAGGGAGACGGTGAAGACCAGCAACAGCTTCCAGGGCTGCCACCTTCCGTGTGGGACAAGGAGCCGGACGTGTGCCTTTTCGGAAACAGGCTCTGCCGAGGACGAGAGCCATGAGATGTTCCTCCTCTGGGCAAGCCCGGGTCCAAATCCTGTTGTGCCTGTGAATAGGCTGCAGGGGGACGGTGAAGACCAGCAACAGCTTTCAGGGCTGCCACCTTCCGTGTGGGACAAGGAGCCGGATGTGTACCTTTCTGGAAACAGGCCCTGCCGAGGACGAGAGCCATGAGATGTTCCTCCTCTGGGCAAGCCCCGGTCCTGAATCCTGTTGTGCCTGTGAATAGGCTGCAGGGGGACGGTGAAGACCAGCAACAGCTTTCAGGGCTGCCACCTTCCGTGTGGGACAAGGAGCCGGACGTGTCTTTCTGGATACAGGCCCTGCCGAGGACGAGAGCCATGAGATGTTCCTCCTCTGGGCAAGCCCGGGTCCCAGATCCTGTTGTGCCTGTGAATAGGCTGTAGGGGGACGGTGAAGACCAGCAACAGCTTTCATACTGCAACCTTCCGTGTGTGACAAGGAGCCGGATGAGTGCCTTTTCGGAAACAGGCTCTGCCGAGGACGAGAGCCATGAGATGTTCCTCCTCTGGGCAAGCCCGGGTCCCAGATCCTGTTGTGCCTGTGAATAGGCTGCAGGGGGACGGTGAAGACCAGCAACAGCTTTCAGGGCTGCCACCTTCCGTGTGGGACAAGGAGCCGGATGTGTGCCTTTTCGGAAACAGGCTCTGCCGAGGACGAGAGCCATGAGATGTTCCTCCTCTGGGCAAGCCCGGGTCCTGAATCCTGTTGTGCCTGTGAATAGGCTGCAGGGGGATGGTGAAGACCAGCAACAGCTTTCAGGGCTGCCACCTTCCGTGTGGGACAAGGAGCCGGAAGTGTGCATTTTCGGAAACAGGATCTGCCGAGGACGAGAGCCATGAGATGTTCCTCCTCTGGGCAAGGCCGGGTCCCAGATCCTGTTGTGCCTGTGAATAGGCTGCAGGGGGACGGTGAAGACCAGCAACAGCTTCCAGGGCTGCCACCTTCCGTGTGGGACAAGGAGCCGGACATCTGCCTTTTCGGAAACAAGCTCTGCCGAGGACGAGAGCCATGAGATGTTCCTCCTCTGGGCAAGCCCGGGTCCCAGATCCTGTTGTGCCTGTGAATAGGCTGCAGGGGGACAGTGAAGACCAGCAACAGCTTTCATGGCTGCCACATTCCGTGTGGGACAAGGAGCCGGATGAGTGCCTTTTCGGAAACAGGCTCTGCCGAGGACGAGAGCCATGAGATGTTCCTCCTCTGGCCAAGCCCGGGTCCCAGATCCTGTTGTGCCTGTGAATAGGCTGCAGGGGGACGGTGAAGACCAGCAACAGCTTTCAGGGCTGCCACCTTCCGTGTGGGACAAGGAGCCGGATGTGTGCATTTTCGGAATCAGGCTCTGCCGAGGATGAGAGCCATGAGATGTTCCTCCTCTGGGCAAGCCCGGGTCCTGAATCCTGTTGTGCCTGTGAATAGGCTGCAGGGGGACGGTGAAGACCAGCAATAGCTTTCCGGCCTGCCACCTTCCGTGTGGGACAATGAGCCGGTCTTGTGCCTTTATGGAAACAGGATCTGCCGAGGACGAGAGCCATGAGATGTTCCTCCTCTGGGCAAGCCCGGGTCCCAGATCCTGTTGTGCCTGTGAATAGGCTGCAGGGAGACGGTGAAGACCAGCAACAGCTTCCAGGGCTGCCACCTTCCGTGTGGGACAAGGAGCCGGACGTGTGCCTTTTCGGAATCAGGCTCTGCCGAGGACGAGAGCCATGAGATGTTCCTCCTCTGGGGAAGCCCGGGTCCCAGATCCTGTTGTGCCTGTGAATAGGCTGCAGGGGGACGGTGAACACCAGCAACAGCTTTCACGGCTGCCACCTTCACTGTGGGACAAAGAGCCGGACGTGTGCCTTTCTGGAAACAGGCCGTGCCGAGGACGAGAGCCATGAGATGTTCCTCCTCTGGCCAAACCCGGGTCCCAGATCCTGTTGTGCCTGTGAATAGGCTGCAGGGGGACGGTGAAGACCAGCAACAGCTTCCAGGGCTGCCACCTTCCGTGTGGGACAAGGAGCCGGACGTGTGCCTTTTCGGAATCAGGCTCTGCCGAGGTCGAGAGCCATGAGATGTTCCTCCTCTGGGCAAGCCCGCGTCCAAATCCTGTTGTGCCTGTGAATAGGCTGCAGGGAGACGGTGAAGACCAGCAACAGCTTCCAGGGCTGCCACCTTCCGTGTGGGACAAGGAGCCGGACATGTGCCTTTTCGGAAACAAGCTCTGCCGAGGACGAGAGCCATGAGATGTTCCTCCTCTGGGCAAGCCCGGGTCCCAGATCCTGTTGTGCCTGTGAATAGGCTGCAGGGGGACGGTGAACACCAGCAACAGCTTTCACGGCTGCCACCTTCACTGTGGGACAAGGAGCCGGACGTGTGCCTTTTCGGAATCAGGCTCTGCCGAGGACGAGAGCCATGAGATGTTCCTCCTCTGGCCAAGCCCGGGTCCCAGATCCTGTTGTGCCTGTGAATAGGCTGCAGGGAGACGGTGAAGACCAGCAACAGCTTCCAGGGCTGCCACCTTCCGTGTGGGACAAGGAGCCGGACGTGTGCCTTTTCGGAATCAGGCTCTGCCGAGGACGAGAGCCATGAGATGTTCCTCCTCTGGGCAAGCCCGGGTCCAAATCCTGTTGTGCCTGTGAATAGGCTGCAGGGGGACGGTGAAGACCAGCAACAGCTTTCAGGGCTGCCACCTTCCGTGTGGGACAAGGAGCCGGACATCTGCCTTTTCGGAAACAAGCTCTGCCGAGGACGAGAGCCATGAGATGTTCCTCCTCTGGGCAAGCCCGGGTCCCAGATCCTGTTGTGCCTGTGAATAGGCTGCAGGGAGACGGTGAAGACCAGCAACAGCTTCCAGGGCTGCCACCTTCCGTGTGGGACAAGGAGCCGGACGTGTGCCTTTTCGGAAACAGGCTCTGCCGAGGACGAGAGCCATGAGATGTTCCTCCTCTGGGCAAGCCCGGGTCCAAATCCTGTTGTGCCTGTGAATAGGCTGCAGGGGGACGGTGAAGACCAGCAACAGCTTTCAGGGCTGCCACCTTCCGTGTGGGACAAGGAGCCGGATGTGTACCTTTCTGGAAACAGGCCCTGCCGAGGACGAGAGCCATGAGATGTTCCTCCTCTGGGCAAGCCCCGGTCCTGAATCCTGTTGTGCCTGTGAATAGGCTGCAGGGGGACGGTGAAGACCAGCAACAGCTTTCAGGGCTGCCACCTTCCGTGTGGGACAAGGAGCCGGACGTGTCTTTCTGGATACAGGCCCTGCCGAGGACGAGAGCCATGAGATGTTCCTCCTCTGGGCAAGCCCGGGTCCCAGATCCTGTTGTGCCTGTGAATAGGCTGTAGGGGGACGGTGAAGACCAGCAACAGCTTTCATACTGCAACCTTCCGTGTGTGACAAGGAGCCGGATGAGTGCCTTTTCGGAAACAGGCTCTGCCGAGGACGAGAGCCATGAGATGTTCCTCCTCTGGGCAAGCCCGGGTCCCAGATCCTGTTGTGCCTGTGAATAGGCTGCAGGGGGACGGTGAAGACCAGCAACAGCTTTCAGGGCTGCCACCTTCCGTGTGGGACAAGGAGCCGGATGTGTGCCTTTTCGGAAACAGGCTCTGCCGAGGACGAGAGCCATGAGATGTTCCTCCTCTGGGCAAGCCCGGGTCCTGAATCCTGTTGTGCCTGTGAATAGGCTGCAGGGGGATGGTGAAGACCAGCAACAGCTTTCAGGGCTGCCACCTTCCGTGTGGGACAAGGAGCCGGAAGTGTGCCTGTTCGGAAACAGGATCTGCCGAGGACGAGAGCCATGAGATGTTCCTCCTCTGGGCAAGGCCGGGTCCCAGATCCTGTTGTGCCTGTGAATAGGCTGCAGGGGGACGGTGAAGACCAGCAACAGCTTCCAGGGCTGCCACCTTCCGTGTGGGACAAGGAGCCGGACATCTGCCTTTTCGGAAACAAGCTCTGCCGAGGACGAGAGCCATGAGATGTTCCTCCTCTGGGCAAGCCCGGGTCCCAGATCCTGTTGTGCCTGTGAATAGGCTGCAGGGGGACAGTGAAGACCAGCAACAGCTTTCATGGCTGCCACATTCCGTGTGGGACAAGGAGCCGGATGAGTGCCTTTTCGGAAACAGGCTCTGCCGAGGACGAGAGCCATGAGATGTTCCTCCTCTGGCCAAGCCCGGGTCCCAGATCCTGTTGTGCCTGTGAATAGGCTGCAGGGGGACGGTGAAGACCAGCAACAGCTTTCAGGGCTGCCACCTTCCGTGTGGGACAAGGAGCCGGATGTGTGCATTTTCGGAATCAGGCTCTGCCGAGGATGAGAGCCATGAGATGTTCCTCCTCTGGGCAAGCCCGGGTCCTGAATCCTGTTGTGCCTGTGAATAGGCTGCAGGGGGACGGTGAAGACCAGCAATAGCTTTCCGGCCTGCCACCTTCCGTGTGGGACAATGAGCCGGTCTTGTGCCTTTATGGAAACAGGATCTGCCGAGGACGAGAGCCATGAGATGTTCCTCCTCTGGGCAAGCCCGGGTCCCAGATCCTGTTGTGCCTGTGAATAGGCTGCAGGGAGACGGTGAAGACCAGCAACAGCTTCCAGGGCTGCCACCTTCCGTGTGGGACAAGGAGCCGGACGTGTGCCTTTTCGGAATCAGGCTCTGCCGAGGACGAGAGCCATGAGATGTTCCTCCTCTGGCCAAGCCCGGGTCCAAATCCTGTTGTGCTGTGAATAGGCTGCAGGGGGACGGTGAAGACCAGCAACAGCTTTCAGGGCTGCCACCTTCCGTGTGGGACAATGAGCCGGTCTTGTGCCTTTATGGAAACAGGATCTGCCGAGGACAAGAGCCATGAGATCTTCCTCCTCTGGGCAAGCCCGGGTCCCAGATCCTGTTGTGCCTGTGAATAGGCTGCAGGGAGACGGTGAAGACCAGCAACAGCTTCCAGGGCTGCCACCTTCCGTGTGGGACAAGGAGCCGGACGTGTGCCTTTTCGGAAACAGGCTCTGCCGAGGACGAGAGCCATGAGATGTTCCTCCTCTGGGCAAGCCCGGGTCCAAATCCTGTTGTGCCTGTGAATAGGCTGCAGGGGGACGGTGAAGACCAGCAACAGCTTTCAGGGCTGCCACCTTCCGTGTGGGACAAGGAGCCGGACGTGTCTTTCTGGATACAGGCCCTGCCGAGGACGAGAGCCATGAGATGTTCCTCCTCTGGGCAAGCCCGGGTCCCAGATCCTGTTGTGCCTGTGAATAGGCTGTAGGGGGACGGTGAAGACCAGCAACAGCTTTCATACTGCAACCTTCCGTGTGTGACAAGGAGCCGGATGAGTGCCTTTTCGGAAACAGGCTCTGCCGAGGACGAGAGCCATGAGATGTTCCTCCTCTGGGCAAGCCCGGGTCCCAGATCCTGTTGTGCCTGTGAATAGGCTGCAGGGGGACGGTGAAGACCAGCAACAGCTTCCAGGGCTGCCACCTTCCGTGTGGGACAAGGAGCCGGATGTGTGCCTTTTCGGAAACAGGCTCTGCCGAGGACGAGAGCCATGAGATGTTCCTCCTCTGGGCAAGCCCGGGTCCTGAATCCTGTTGTGCCTGTGAATAGGCTGCAGGGGGATGGTGAAGACCAGCAACAGCTTTCAGGGCTGCCACCTTCCGTGTGGGACAAGGAGCCGGAAGTGTGCATTTTCGGAAACAGGATCTGCCGAGGACGAGAGCCATGAGATGTTCCTCCTCTGGGCAAGGCCGGGTCCCAGATCCTGTTGTGCCTGTGAATAGGCTGCAGGGGGACGGTGAAGACCAGCAACAGCTTCCAGGGCTGCCACCTTCCGTGTGGGACAAGGAGCCGGACATCTGCCTTTTCGGAAACAAGCTCTGCCGAGGACGAGAGCCATGAGATGTTCCTCCTCTGGGCAAGCCCGGGTCCCAGATCCTGTTGTGCCTGTGAATAGGCTGCAGGGGGACAGTGAAGACCAGCAACAGCTTTCATGGCTGCCACATTCCGTGTGGGACAAGGAGCCGGATGAGTGCCTTTTCGGAAACAGGCTCTGCCGAGGACGAGAGCCATGAGATGTTCCTCCTCTGGCCAAGCCCGGGTCCCAGATCCTGTTGTGCCTGTGAATAGGCTGCAGGGGGACGGTGAAGACCAGCAACAGCTTTCAGGGCTGCCACCTTCCGTGTGGGACAAGGAGCCGGATGTGTGCATTTTCGGAATCAGGCTCTGCCGAGGATGAGAGCCATGAGATGTTCCTCCTCTGGGCAAGCCCGGGTCCTGAATCCTGTTGTGCCTGTGAATAGGCTGCAGGGGGACGGTGAAGACCAGCAATAGCTTTCCGGCCTGCCACCTTCCGTGTGGGACAATGAGCCGGTCTTGTGCCTTTATGGAAACAGGATCTGCCGAGGACGAGAGCCATGAGATGTTCCTCCTCTGGGCAAGCCCGGGTCCCAGATCCTGTTGTGCCTGTGAATAGGCTGCAGGGAGACGGTGAAGACCAGCAACAGCTTCCAGGGCTGCCACCTTCCGTGTGGGACAAGGAGCCGGACGTGTGCCTTTTCGGAATCAGGCTCTGCCGAGGACGAGAGCCATGAGATGTTCCTCCTCTGGCCAAGCCCGGGTCCAAATCCTGTTGTGCTGTGAATAGGCTGCAGGGGGACGGTGAAGACCAGCAACAGCTTTCAGGGCTGCCACCTTCCGTGTGGGACAATGAGCCGGTCTTGTGCCTTTATGGAAACAGGATCTGCCGAGGACAAGAGCCATGAGATCTTCCTCCTCTGGGCAAGCCCGGGTCCCAGATCCTGTTGTGCCTGTGAATAGGCTGCAGGGAGACGGTGAAGACCAGCAACAGCTTCCAGGGCTGCCACCTTCCGTGTGGGACAAGGAGCCGGACGTGTGCCTTTTCGGAAACAGGCTCTGCCGAGGACGAGAGCCATGAGATGTTCCTCCTCTGGGCAAGCCCGGGTCCAAATCCTGTTGTGCCTGTGAATAGGCTGCAGGGGGACGGTGAAGACCAGCAACAGCTTTCAGGGCTGCCACCTTCCGTGTGGGACAAGGAGCCGGACGTGTCTTTCTGGATACAGGCCCTGCCGAGGACGAGAGCCATGAGATGTTCCTCCTCTGGGCAAGCCCGGGTCCCAGATCCTGTTGTGCCTGTGAATAGGCTGTAGGGGGACGGTGAAGACCAGCAACAGCTTTCATACTGCAACCTTCCGTGTGTGACAAGGAGCCGGATGAGTGCCTTTTCGGAAACAGGCTCTGCCGAGGACGAGAGCCATGAGATGTTCCTCCTCTGGGCAAGCCCGGGTCCCAGATCCTGTTGTGCCTGTGAATAGGCTGCAGGGGGACGGTGAAGACCAGCAACAGCTTCCAGGGCTGCCACCTTCCGTGTGGGACAAGGAGCCGGATGTGTGCCTTTTCGGAAACAGGCTCTGCCGAGGACGAGAGCCATGAGATGTTCCTCCTCTGGGCAAGCCCGGGTCCTGAATCCTGTTGTGCCTGTGAATAGGCTGCAGGGGGATGGTGAAGACCAGCAACAGCTTTCAGGGCTGCCACCTTCCGTGTGGGACAAGGAGCCGGAAGTGTGCATTTTCGGAAACAGGATCTGCCGAGGACGAGAGCCATGAGATGTTCCTCCTCTGGGCAAGGCCGGGTCCCAGATCCTGTTGTGCCTGTGAATAGGCTGCAGGGGGACGGTGAAGACCAGCAACAGCTTCCAGGGCTGCCACCTTCCGTGTGGGACAAGGAGCCGGACATCTGCCTTTTCGGAAACAAGCTCTGCCGAGGACGAGAGCCATGAGATGTTCCTCCTCTGGGCAAGCCCGGGTCCCAGATCCTGTTGTGCCTGTGAATAGGCTGCAGGGGGACAGTGAAGACCAGCAACAGCTTTCATGGCTGCCACATTCCGTGTGGGACAAGGAGCCGGATGAGTGCCTTTTCGGAAACAGGCTCTGCCGAGGACGAGAGCCATGAGATGTTCCTCCTCTGGCCAAGCCCGGGTCCCAGATCCTGTTGTGCCTGTGAATAGGCTGCAGGGGGACGGTGAAGACCAGCAACAGCTTTCAGGGCTGCCACCTTCCGTGTGGGACAAGGAGCCGGATGTGTGCATTTTCGGAATCAGGCTCTGCCGAGGATGAGAGCCATGAGATGTTCCTCCTCTGGGCAAGCCCGGGTCCTGAATCCTGTTGTGCCTGTGAATAGGCTGCAGGGGGACGGTGAAGACCAGCAATAGCTTTCCGGCCTGCCACCTTCCGTGTGGGACAATGAGCCGGTCTTGTGCCTTTATGGAAACAGGATCTGCCGAGGACGAGAGCCATGAGATGTTCCTCCTCTGGGCAAGCCCGGGTCCCAGATCCTGTTGTGCCTGTGAATAGGCTGCAGGGAGACGGTGAAGACCAGCAACAGCTTCCAGGGCTGCCACCTTCCGTGTGGGACAAGGAGCCGGACGTGTGCCTTTTCGGAATCAGGCTCTGCCGAGGACGAGAGCCATGAGATGTTCCTCCTCTGGCCAAGCCCGGGTCCAAATCCTGTTGTGCTGTGAATAGGCTGCAGGGGGACGGTGAAGACCAGCAACAGCTTTCAGGGCTGCCACCTTCCGTGTGGGACAATGAGCCGGTCTTGTGCCTTTATGGAAACAGGATCTGCCGAGGACAAGAGCCATGAGATCTTCCTCCTCTGGGCAAGCCCGGGTCCCAGATCCTGTTGTGCCTGTGAATAGGCTGCAGGGAGACGGTGAAGACCAGCAACAGCTTCCAGGGCTGCCACCTTCCGTGTGGGACAAGGAGCCGGACGTGTGCCTTTTCGGAAACAGGCTCTGCCGAGGACGAGAGCCATGAGATGTTCCTCCTCTGGGCAAGCCCGGGTCCAAATCCTGTTGTGCCTGTGAATAGGCTGCAGGGGGACGGTGAAGACCAGCAACAGCTTTCAGGGCTGCCACCTTCCGTGTGGGACAATGAGCCGGATGTGTACCTTTCTGGAAACAGGCCCTGCCGAGGACGAGAGCCATGAGATGTTCCTCCTCTGGGCAAGCCCCGGTCCTGAATCCTGTTGTGCCTGTGAATAGGCTGCAGGGGGACGGTGAAGACCAGCAACAGCTTTCAGGGCTGCCACCTTCCGTGTGGGACAAGGAGCCGGACATGTCTTTCTGGATACAGGCCCTGCCGAGGAGGAGAGCCATGAGATGTTCCTCCTCTGGGCAAGCCCGGGTCCCAGATCCTGTTGTGCCTGTGAATAGGCTGCAGGGGGACGGTGAAGACCAGCAACAGCTTCCAGGGCTGCCACCTTCCGTGTGGGACAAGGAGCCGGACATGTGCCTTTTCGGAAACAAGCTCTGCCGAGGACGAGAGCCATGAGATGTTCCTCCTCTGGGCAAGCCTGGGTCCCAGATCCTGTTGTGCCTGTGAATAGGCTGCAGGGGGACGGTGAACACCAGCAACAGCTTTCACGGCTGCCACCTTCACTGTGGGACAAGGAGCCGGACGTGTGCCTTTCTGGAAACAGGCCGTGCCGAGGACGAGAGCCATGAGATGTTCCTCCTCTGGCCAAGCCCGGGTCCCAGATCCTGTTGTGCCTGTGAATAGGCTGCAGGGGGACGGTGAAGACCAGCAACAGCTTCCAGGGCTGCCACCTTCCGTGTGGGACAAGGAGCCGGACGTGTGCCTTTTCGGAATCAGGCTCTGCCGAGGTCGAGAGCCATGAGATGTTCCTCCTCTGGGCAAGCCCGCATCCAAATCCTGTTGTGCCTGTGAATAGGCTGCAGGGAGACGGTGAAGACCAGCAACAGCTTCCAGGGCTGCCACCTTCCGTGTGGGACAAGGAGCCGGACATGTGCCTTTTCGGAAACAAGCTCTGCCGAGGACGAGAGCCATGAGATGTTCCTCCTCTGGGCAAGCCCGGGTCCCAGATCCTGTTGTGCCTGTGAATAGGCTGCAGGGGGACGGTGAACACCAGCAACAGCTTTCACGGCTGCCACCTTCACTGTGGGACAAGGAGCCGGACGTGTGCCTTTCTGGAAACAGGCCGTGCCAAGGACGAGAGCCATGAGATGTTCCTCCTCTGGGCAAGCCCGGGTCCCAGATCCTGTTGTGCCTGTGAATAGGCTGCAGGGGGACGGTGAAGACCAGCAACAGCTTTCAGGGCTGCCACCTTCCGTGTGGGACAAGGAGCCGGACGTGTCCCTTATCGGAATCAGGCTCTGCCGAGGTCGAGAGCCATGAGATGTTCCTCCTCTGGGCAAGCCCGGGTCCAAATCCTGTTGTGCCTGTGAATAGGCTGCAGGGGGACGGTGAAGACCAGCAACAGCTTTCAGGGCTGCCACCTTCCGTGTGGGACAATGAGCCGGATGTGTGCCTTTCTGGAAACAGGCCCTGCCGAGGACGAGAGCCATGAGATGTTCCTCCTCTGGGCAAGCCCGGGTCCTGAATCCTGTTGTGCCTGTGAATAGGCTGCAGGGGGACGGTGAAGACCAGCAACAGCTTTCAGGGCTGCCACCTTCCGTGTGGGACAAGGAGCCGGATGTGTGCCTTTTCGGAAACAGGCTCTGCCGAGGACGAGAGCCATGAGATGTTCCTCCTCTGGGCAAGCCCGGGTCCTGAATCCTGTTGTGCCTGTGAATAGGCTGCAGGGGGATGGTGAAGACCAGCAACAGCTTTCAGGGCTGCCACCTTCCGTGTGGGACAAGGAGCCGGAAGTGTGCATTTTCGGAAACAGGATCTGCCGAGGACGAGAGCCATGAGATGTTCCTCCTCTGGGCAAGCCCGGGTCCCAGATCCTGTTGTGCCTGTGAATAGGCTGCAGGGGGACGGTGAAGACCAGCAACAGCTTCCAGGGCTGCCACCTTCCGTGTGGGACAAGGAGCCGGACATCTGCCTTTTCGGAAACAAGCTCTGCCGAGGACGAGAGCCATGAGATGTTCCTCCTCTGGGCAAGCCCGGGTCCCAGATCCTGTTGTGCCTGTGAATAGGCTGCAGGGGGACGGTGAAGACCAGCAACAGCTTTCTGGGCTGCCACCTTCCGTGTGGGACAAGGAGCCGGATGTGTGCATTTTCGGAATCAGGCTCTGCCGAGGATGAGAGCCATGAGATGTTCCTCCTCTGGGCAAGCCCGGGTCCTGAATCCTGTTGTGCCTGTGAATAGGCTGCAGGGGGACGGTGAAGACCAGCAATAGCTTTCCGGCCTGCCACCTTCCGTGTGGGACAATGAGCCGGTCTTGTGCCTTTATGGAAACAGGATCTGCCGAGGACGAGAGCCATGAGATGTTCCTCCTCTGGGCAAGCCCGGGTCCCAGATCCTGTTGTGCCTGTGAATAGGCTGCAGGGAGACGGTGAAGACCAGCAACAGCTTCCAGGGCTGCCACCTTCCGTGTGGGACAAGGAGCCGGACGTGTGCCTTTTCGGAATCAGGCTCTGCCGAGGACGAGAGCCATGAGATGTTCCTCCTCTGGCCAAGCCCGGGTCCAAATCCTGTTGTGCCTGTGAATAGGCTGCAGGGGGACGGTGAAGACCAGCAACAGCTTTCAGGGCTGCCACCTTCCGTGTGGGACAATGAGCCGGATGTGTACCTTTCTGGAAACAGGCCCTGCCGAGGACGAGAGCCATGAGATGTTCCTCCTCTGGGCAAGCCCCGGTCCTGAATCCTGTTGTGCCTGTGAATAGGCTGCAGGGGGACGGTGAAGACCAGCAACAGCTTTCAGGGCTGCCACCTTCCGTGTGGGACAAGGAGCCGGACGTGTCTTTCTGGATACAGGCCCTGCCGAGGACGAGAGCCATGAGATGTTCCTCCTCTGGGCAAGCCCGGGTCCCAGATCCTGTTGTGCCTGTGAATAGGCTGTAGGGGGACGGTGAAGACCAGCAACAGCTTTCATACTGCCACCTTCCGTGTGTGACAAGGAGCCGGATGAGTGCCTTTTCGGAAACAGGCTCCGCCAAGGACGAGAGCCATGAGATGTTCCTCCTCTGGGCAAGCCCGGGTCCCAGATCCTGTTGTGCCTGTGAATAGGCTGCAGGGGGACGGTGAAGAGCAGCAACAGCTTTCAGGGCTGCCACCTTCCGTGTGGGACAAGGAGCCGGACGTGTGCCTTTTCGGAAACAGGCTCTGCCGAGGACGAGAGCCATGAGATGTTCCTCCTCTGGGCAAGCCCGGGTCCTGAATCCTGTTGTGCCTGTGAATAGGCTGCAGGGGGATGGTGAAGACCAGCAACAGCTTTCAGGGCTGCCACCTTCCGTGTGGGACAAGGAGCCGGAAGTGTGCATTTTCGGAAACAGGATCTGCCGAGGACGAGAGCCATGAGATGTTCCTCCTCTGGCCAAGCCCGGGTCCCAGATCCTGTTGTGCCTGTGAATAGGCTGCAGGGGGACGGTGAAGACCAGCAACAGCTTCCAGGGCTGCCAACTTCCGTGTGGGACAAGGAGCCGGACATCTGCCTTTTCGGAAACAAGCTCTGCCGAGGACGAGAGCCATGAGATGTTCCTCCTCTGGGCAAGCCCGGGTCCCAGATCCTGTTGTGCCTGTGAATAGGCTGTAGGGGGACGGTGAAGACCAGCAACAGCTTTCATGGCTGCCACATTCCGTGTGGGACAAGGAGCCGGATGAGTGCCTTTTCGGAAACAGGCTCTGCCGAGGACGAGAGCCATGAGATGTTCCTCCTCTGGCCAAGCCCGGGTCCCAGATCCTGTTGTGCCTGTGAATAGGCTGCAGGGGGACGGTGAAGACCAGCAACAGCTTTCAGGGCTGCCACCTTCCGTGTGGGACAAGGAGCCGGATGTGTGCATTTTCGGAATCAGGCTCTGCCGAGCATGAGAGCCATGAGATGTTCCTCCTCTGGGCAAGCCCGGGTCCTGAATCCTGTTGTGCCTGTGAATAGGCTGCAGGGGGACGGTGAAGACCAGCAATAGCTTTCCGGCCTGCCACCTTCCGTGTGGGACAATGAGCCGGTCTTGTGCCTTTATGGAAACAGGATCTGCCGAGGACGAGAGCCATGAGATGTTCCTCCTCTGGGCAAGCCCGGGTCCTGAATCCTGTTGTGCCTGTGAATAGGCTGCAGGGAGACGGTGAAGACCAGCAACAGCTTCCAGGGCTGCCACCTTCCGTGTGGGACAAGGAGCCGGACGTGTGCCTTTTCGGAATCAGGCTCTGCCGAGGACGAGAGCCATGAGATGTTCCTCCTCTGGCCAAGCCCGGGTCCAAATCCTGTTGTGCCTGTGAATAGGCTGCAGGGGGACGGTGAAGACCAGCAACAGCTTTCAGGGCTGCCACCTTCCGTGTGGGACAATGAGCCGGTCTTGTGCCTTTATGGAAACAGGATCTGCCGAGGACGAGAGCCATGAGATCTTCCTCCTCTGGGCAAGCCCGGGTCCCAGATCCTGTTGTGCCTGTGAATAGGCTGCAGGGAGACGGTGAAGACCAGCAACAGCTTCCAGGGCTGCCACCTTCCGTGTGGGACAAAGAGCCGGACGTGTGCCTTTTCGGAAACAGGCTCTGCCGAGGACGAGAGCCATGAGATGTTCCTCCTCTGGGCAAGCCCGGGTCCAAATCCTGTTGTGCCTGTGAATAGGCTGCAGGGGGACGGTGAAGACCAGCAACAGCTTTCAGGGCTGCCACCTTCCGTGTGGGACAATGAGCCGGATGTGTACCTTTCTGGAAACAGGCCCTGCCGAGGACGAGAGCCATGAGATGTTCCTCCTCTGGGCAAGCCCCGGTCCTGAATCCTGTTGTGCCTGTGAATAGGCTGCAGGGGGACGGTGAAGACCAGCAACAGCTTTCAGGGCTGCCACCTTCCGTGTGGGACAAGGAGCCGGACGTGTCTTTCTGGATACAGGCCCTGCCGAGGACGAGAGCCATGAGATGTTCCTCCTCTGGGCAAGCCCGGGTCCCAGATCCTGTTGTGCCTGTGAATAGGCTGTAGGGGGACGGTGAAGACCAGCAACAGCTTTCATACTGCCACCTTCCGTGTGGGACAAGGAGCCGGACATCTGCCTTTTCGGAAACAAGCTCTGCCGAGGACGAGAGCCATGAGATGTTCCTCCTCTGGGCAA
The DNA here is from genome assembly GCF_929443795.1 of Astur gentilis. Taxonomy (NCBI): domain Eukaryota; kingdom Metazoa; phylum Chordata; class Aves; order Accipitriformes; family Accipitridae; genus Astur; species Astur gentilis. The sequence continues at coordinate 931,754 of NW_026060958.1, read as the reverse complement.
GCCCGGGTCCCAGATCCTGTTGTGCCTGTGAATAGGCTGCAGGGGGACGGTGAAGACCAGCAACAGCTTTCATGGCTGCCACATTCCGTGTGGGACAAGGAGCCGGATGAGTGCCTTTTCGGAAACAGGCTCTGCCGAGGACGAGAGCCATGAGATGTTCCTCCTCTGGCCAAGCCCGGGTCCCAGATCCTGTTGTGCCTGTGAATAGGCTGCAGGGGGACGGTGAAGACCAGCAATAGCTTTCCGGACTGCCACCTTCCGTGTGGGACAATGAGCCGGTCTTGTGCCTTTATGGAAACAGGATCTGCCGAGGACGAGAGCCATGAGATGTTCCTCCTCTGGGCAAGCCCGGGTCCCAGATCCTGTTGTGCCTGTGAATAGGCTGCAGGGAGACGGTGAAGACCAGCAACAGCTTCCAGGGCTGCCACCTTCCGTGTGGGACAAGGAGCCGGACGTGTGCCTTTTAGGAATCAGGCTCTGCCGAGGACGAGAGCCATGAGATGTTCCTCCTCTGGCCAAGCCCGGGTCCAAATCCTGTTGTGCCTGTGAATAGGCTGCAGGGGGACGGTGAAGACCAGCAACAGCTTTCAGGGCTGCCACCTTCCGTGTGGGACAATGAGCCGGTCTTGTGCCTTTATGGAAACAGGATCTGCCGAGGACGAGAGCCATGAGATCTTCCTCCTCTGGGCAAGCCCGGGTCCCAGATCCTGTTGTGCCTGTGAATAGGCTGCAGGGAGACGGTGAAGACCAGCAACAGCTTCCAGGGCTGCCACCTTCCGTGTGGGACAAGGAGCCGGACGTGTGCCTTTTCGGAAACAGGATCTGCCGAGGACGAGAGCCATGAGATGTTCCTCCTCTGGGCAAGCCCGGGTCCAAATCCTGTTGTGCCTGTGAATAGGCTGCAGGGGGACGGTGAAGACCAGCAACAGCTTTCAGGGCTGCCACCTTCCGTGTGGGACAATGAGCCGGATGTGTACCTTTCTGGAAACAGGCCCTGCCGAGGACGAGAGCCATGAGATGTTCCTCCTCTGGGCAAGCCCCGGTCCTGAATCCTGTTGTGCCTGTGAATAGGCTGCAGGGGGACGGTGAAGACCAGCAACAGCTTTCAGGGCTGCCACCTTCCGTGTGGGACAAGGAGCCGGACATGTCTTTCTGGATACAGGCCCTGCCGAGGAGGAGAGCCATGAGATGTTCCTCCTCTGGGCAAGCCCGGGTCCCAGATCCTGTTGTGCCTGTGAATAGGCTGCAGGGGGACGGTGAAGACCAGCAACAGCTTCCAGGGCTGCCACCTTCCGTGTGGGACAAGGAGCCGGACATGTGCCTTTTCGGAAACAAGCTCTGCCGAGGACGAGAGCCATGAGATGTTCCTCCTCTGGGCAAGCCTGGGTCCCAGATCCTGTTGTGCCTGTGAATAGGCTGCAGGGGGACGGTGAACACCAGCAACAGCTTTCACGGCTGCCACCTTCACTGTGGGACAAGGAGCCGGACGTGTGCCTTTCTGGAAACAGGCCGTGCCGAGGACGAGAGCCATGAGATGTTCCTCCTCTGGCCAAGCCCGGGTCCCAGATCCTGTTGTGCCTGTGAATAGGCTGCAGGGGGACGGTGAAGACCAGCAACAGCTTCCAGGGCTGCCACCTTCCGTGTGGGACAAGGAGCCGGACGTGTGCCTTTTCGGAATCAGGCTCTGCCGAGGTCGAGAGCCATGAGATGTTCCTCCTCTGGGCAAGCCCGCGTCCAAATCCTGTTGTGCCTGTGAATAGGCTGCAGGGAGACGGTGAAGACCAGCAACAGCTTCCAGGGCTGCCACCTTCCGTGTGGGACAAGGAGCCGGACATGTGCCTTTTCGGAAACAAGCTCTGCCGAGGACGAGAGCCATGAGATGTTCCTCCTCTGGGCAAGCCCGGGTCCCAGATCCTGTTGTGCCTGTGAATAGGCTGCAGGGGGACGGTGAACACCAGCAACAGCTTTCACGGCTGCCACCTTCACTGTGGGACAAGGAGCCGGACGTGTGCCTTTCTGGAAACAGGACGTGCCAAGGACGAGAGCCATGAGATGTTCCTCCTCTGGGCAAGCCCGGGTCCCAGATCCTGTTGTGCCTGTGAATAGGCTGCAGGGGGACGGTGAAGACCAGCAACAGCTTTCAGGGCTGCCACCTTCCGTGTGGGACAAGGAGCCGGACGTGTCCCTTATCGGAATCAGGCTCTGCCGAGGTCGAGAGCCATGAGATGTTCCTCCTCTGGGCAAGCCCGGGTCCAAATCCTGTTGTGCCTGTGAATAGGCTGCAGGGGGACGGTGAAGACCAGCAACAGCTTTCAGGGCTGCCACCTTCCGTGTGGGACAATGACCCGGATGTGTGCCTTTCTGGAAACAGGCCCTGCCGAGGACGAGAGCCATGAGATGTTCCTCCTCTGGGCAAGCCCCGGTCCTGAATCCTGTTGTGCCTGTGAATAGGCTGCAGGGGGACGGTGAAGACCAGCAACAGCTTTCAGGGCTGCCACCTTCCGTGTGGGACAAGGAGCCGGATGTGTGCCTTTTCGGAAACAGGCTCTGCCGAGGACGAGAGCCATGAGATGTTCCTCCTCTGGGCAAGCCCGGGTCCTGAATCCTGTTGTGCCTGTGAATAGGCTGCAGGGGGATGGTGAAGACCAGCAACAGCTTTCAGGGCTGCCACCTTCCGTGTGGGACAAGGAGCCGGAAGTGTGCATTTTCGGAAACAGGATCTGCCGAGGACGAGAGCCATGAGATGTTCCTCCTCTGGGCAAGCCCGGGTCCCAGATCCTGTTGTGCCTGTGAATAGGCTGCAGGGGGACGGTGAAGACCAGCAACAGCTTCCAGGGCTGCCACCTTCCGTGTGGGACAAGGAGCCGGACATCTGCCTTTTCGGAAACAAGCTCTGCCGAGGACGAGAGCCATGAGATGTTCCTCCTCTGGGCAAGCCCGGGTCCCAGATCCTGTTGTGCCTGTGAATAGGCTGCAGGGGGACGGTGAAGACCAGCAACAGCTTTCATGGCTGCCACATTCCGTGTGGGACAAGGAGCCGGATGAGTGCCTTTTCGGAAACAGGCTCTGCCGAGGACGAGAGCCATGAGATGTTCCTCCTCTGGCCAAGCCCGGGTCCCAGATCCTGTTGTGCCTGTGAATAGGCTGCAGGGGGACGGTGAAGACCAGCAACAGCTTTCAGGGCTGCCACCTTCCTTGTGGGACAAGGAGCCGGATGTGTGCATTTTCGGAATCAGGCTCTGCCGAGGATGAGAGCCATGAGATGTTCCTCCTCTGGGCAAGCCCGGGTCCTGAATCCTGTTGTGCCTGTGAATAGGCTGCAGGGGGACGGTGAAGACCAGCAATAGCTTTCCGGCCTGCCACCTTCCGTGTGGGACAATGAGCCGGTCTTGTGCCTTTATGGAAACAGGATCTGCCGAGGACGAGAGCCATGAGATGTTCCTCCTCTGGGCAAGCCCGGGTCCCAGATCCTGTTGTGCCTGTGAATAGGCTGCAGGGAGACGGTGAAGACCAGCAACAGCTTCCAGGGCTGCCACCTTCCGTGTGGGACAAGGAGCCGGACGTGTGCCTTTTCGGAATCAGGCTCTGCCGAGGACGAGAGCCATGAGATGTTCCTCCTCTGGCCAAGCCCGGGTCCAAATCCTGTTGTGCCTGTGAATAGGCTGCAGGGGGACGGTGAAGACCAGCAACAGCTTTCAGGGCTGCCACCTTCCGTGTGGGACAATGAGCCGGATGTGTACCTTTCTGGAAACAGGCCCTGCCGAGGACGAGAGCCATGAGATGTTCCTCCTCTGGGCAAGCCCCGGTCCTGAATCCTGTTGTGCCTGTGAATAGGCTGCAGGGGGACGGTGAAGACCAGCAACAGCTTTCAGGGCTGCCACCTTCCGTGTGGGACAAGGAGCCGGACGTGTCTTTCTGGATACAGGCCCTGCCGAGGACGAGAGCCATGAGATGTTCCTCCTCTGGGCAAGCCCGGGTCCCAGATCCTGTTGTGCCTGTGAATAGGCTGTAGGGGGACGGTGAAGACCAGCAACAGCTTTCATACTGCCACCTTCCGTGTGTGACAAGGAGCCGGATGAGTGCCTTTTCGGAAACAGGCTCTGCCGAGGACGAGAGCCATGAGATGTTCCTCCTCTGGGCAAGCCCGGGTCCCAGATCCTGTTGTGCCTGTGAATAGGCTGCAGGGGGACGGTGAAGACCAGCAACAGCTTTCAGGGCTGCCACCTTCCGTGTGGGACAAGGAGCCGGATGTGTGCCTTTTCGGAAACAGGCTCTGCCGAGGACGAGAGCCATGAGATGTTCCTCCTCTGGGCAAGCCCGGGTCCTGAATCCTGTTGTGCCTGTGAATAGGCTGCAGGGGGATGGTGAAGACCAGCAACAGCTTTCAGGGCTGCCACCTTCCGTGTGGGACAAGGAGCCGGAAGTGTGCATTTTCGGAAACAGGATCTGCCGAGGACGAGAGCCATGAGATGTTCCTCCTCTGGGCAAGGCCGGGTCCCAGATCCTGTTGTGCCTGTGAATAGGCTGCAGGGGGACGGTGAAGACCAGCAACAGCTTCCAGGGCTGCCACCTTCCGTGTGGGACAAGGAGCCGGACATCTGCCTTTTCGGAAACAAGCTCTGCCGAGGACGAGAGCCATGAGATGTTCCTCCTCTGGCCAAGCCCGGGTCCCAGATCCTGTTGTGCCTGTGAATAGGCTGCAGGGGGACGGTGAAGACCAGCAACAGCTTTCATGGCTGCCACATTCCGTGTGGGACAAGGAGCCGGATGAGTGCCTTTTTGGAAACAGGCTCTGCCGAGGACGAGAGCCATGAGATGTTCCTCCTCTGGCCAAGCCCGGGTCCCAGATCCTGTTGTGCCTGTGAATAGGCTGCAGGGGGACGGTGAAGACCAGCAACAGCTTTCAGGGCTGCCACCTTCCGTGTGGGACAAGGAGCCGGATGTGTGCATTTTCGGAATCAGGCTCTGCCGAGGATGAGAGCCATGAGATGTTCCTCCTCTGGGCAAGCCCGGGTCCTGAATCCTGTTGTGCCTGTGAATAGGCTGCAGGGGGACGGTGAAGACCAGCAATAGCTTTCCGGCCTGCCACCTTCCGTGTGGGACAATGAGCCGGTCTTGTGCCTTTATGGAAACAGGATCTGCCGAGGACGAGAGCCATGAGATGTTCCTCCTCTTGGCAAGCCCGGGTCCTGAATCCTGTTGTGCCTGTGAATAGGCTGCAGGGAGACGGTGAAGACCAGCAACAGCTTCCAGGGCTGCCACCTTCCGTGTGGGACAAGGAGCCGGACGTGTGCCTTTTCGGAATCAGGCTCTGCCGAGGACGAGAGCCATGAGATGTTCCTCCTCTGGCCAAGCCCGGGTCCAAATCCTGTTGTGCCTGTGAATAGGCTGCAGGGGGACGGTGAAGACCAGCAACAGCTTTCAGGGCTGCCACCTTCCGTGTGGGACAATGAGCCGGTCTTGTGCCTTTATGGAAACAGGATCTGCCGAGGACGAGAGCCATGAGATCTTCCTCCTCTGGGCAAGCCCGGGTCCCAGATCCTGTTGTGCCTGTGAATAGGCTGCAGGGAGACGGTGAAGACCAGCAACAGCTTCCAGGGCTGCCACCTTCCGTGTGGGACAAAGAGCCGGACGTGTGCCTTTTCGGAAACAGGCTCTGCCGAGGACGAGAGCCATGAGATGTTCCTCCTCTGGGCAAGCCCGGGTCCAAATCCTGTTGTGCCTGTGAATAGGCTGCAGGGGGACGGTGAAGACCAGCAACAGCTTTCAGGGCTGCCACCTTCCGTGTGGGACAATGAGCCGGATGTGTACCTTTCTGGAAACAGGCCCTGCCGAGGACGAGAGCCATGAGATGTTCCTCCTCTGGGCAAGCCCCGGTCCTGAATCCTGTTGTGCCTGTGAATAGGCTGCAGGGGGACGGTGAAGACCAGCAACAGCTTTCAGGGCTGCCACCTTCCGTGTGGGACAATGAGCCGGATGTGTACCTTTCTGGAAACAGGCCCTGCCGAGGACGAGAGCCATGAGATGTTCCTCCTCTGGGCAAGCCCGGGTCCCAGATCCTGTTGTGCCTGTGAATAGGCTGTAGGGGGACGGTGAAGACCAGCAACAGCTTTCATACTGCCACCTTCCGTGTGTGACAAGGAGCCGGATGAGTGCCTTTTCGGAAACAGGCTCTGCCGAGAACGAGAGCCATGAGATGTTCCTCCTCTGGGCAAGCCCGGGTCCCAGATCCTGTTGTGCCTGTGAATAGGCTGCAGGGGGACGGTGAAGACCAGCAACAGCTTTCAGGGCTGCCACCTTCCGTGTGGGACAAGGAGCCGGATGTGTGCCTTTTCGGAAACAGGCTCTGCCGAGGACGAGAGCCATGAGATGTTCCTCCTCTGGGCAAGCCCGGGTCCTGAATCCTGTTGTGCCTGTGAATAGGCTGCAGGGGGATGGTGAAGACCAGCAACAGCTTTCAGGGCTGCCACCTTCCGTGTGGGACAAGGAGCCGGAAGTGTGCATTTTCGGAAACAGGATCTGCCGAGGACGAGAGCCATGAGATGTTCCTCCTCTGGGCAAGGCCGGGTCCCAGATCCTGTTGTGCCTGTGAATAGGCTGCAGGGGGACGGTGAAGACCAGCAACAGCTTCCAGGGCTGCCACCTTCCGTGTGGGACAAGGAGCCGGACATCTGCCTTTTCGGAAACAAGCTCTGCCGAGGACGAGAGCCATGAGATGTTCCTCCTCTGGGCAAGCCCGGGTCCCAGATCCTGTTGTGCCTGTGAATAGGCTGCAGGGGGACGGTGAAGACCAGCAACAGCTTTCATGGCTGCCACATTCCGTGTGGGACAAGGAGCCGGATGAGTGCCTTTTCGGAAACAGGCTCTGCCGAGGACGAGAGCCATGAGATGTTCCTCCTCTGGCCAAGCCCGGGTCCCAGATCCTGTTGTGCCTGTGAATAGGCTGCAGGGGGACGGTGAAGACCAGCAACAGCTTTCAGGGCTGCCACCTTCCGTGTGGGACAAGGAGCCGGATGTGTGCATTTTCGGAATCAGGCTCTGCCGAGGATGAGAGCCATGAGATGTTCCTCCTCTGGGCAAGCCCGGGTCCTGAATCCTGTTGTGCCTGTGAATAGGCTGCAGGGGGACGGTGAAGACCAGCAATAGCTTTCCGGCCTGCCACCTTCCGTGTGGGACAAGGAGCCGGTCTTGTGCCTTTATGGAAACAGGCCCTGCCGAGGACGAGAGCCATGAGATGTTCCTCCTCTGGGCAAGCCCGGGTCCCAGATCCTGTTGTGCCTGTGAATAGGCTGCAGGGAGACGGTGAAGACCAGCAACAGCTTCCAGGGCTGCCACCTTCCGTGTGGGACAAGGAGCCGGACGTGTGCCTTTTCGGAATCAGGCTCTGCCGAGGACGAGAGCCATGAGATGTTCCTCCTCTGGCCAAGCCCGGGTCCAAATCCTGTTGTGCCTGTGAATAGGCTGCAGGGGGACGGTGAAGACCAGCAACAGCTTTCAGGGCTGCCACCTTCCGTGTGGGACAATGAGCCGGTCTTGTGCCTTTATGGAAACAGGATCTGCCGAGGACGAGAGCCCTGAGATCTTCCTCCTCTGGGCAAGCCCGGGTCCCAGATCCTGTTGTGCCTGTGAATAGGCTGCAGGGAGACGGTGAAGACCAGCAACAGCTTCCAGGGCTGCCACCTTCCGTGTGGGACAAGGAGCCGGACGTGTGCCTTTTCGGAAACAGGCTCTGCCGAGGACGAGAGCCATGAGATGTTCCTCCTCTGGGCAAGCCCGGGTCCAAATCCTGTTGTGCCTGTGAATAGGCTGCAGGGGGACGGTGAAGACCAGCAACAGCTTTCAGGGCTGCCACCTTCCGTGTGGGACAATGAGCCGGATGTGTACCTTTCTGGAAACAGGCCCTGCCGAGGACGAGAGCCATGAGATGTTCCTCCTCTGGGCAAGCCCCGGTCCTGAATCCTGTTGTGCCTGTGAATAGGCTGCAGGGGGACGGTGAAGACCAGCAACAGCTTTCAGGGCTGCCACCTTCCGTGTGGGACAAGGAGCCGGACATGTCTTTCTGGATACAGGCCCTGCCGAGGAGGAGAGCCATGAGATGTTCCTCCTCTGGGCAAGCCCGGGTCCCAGATCCTGTTGTGCCTGTGAATAGGCTGCAGGGGGACGGTGAAGACCAGCAACAGCTTCCAGGGCTGCCACCTTCCGTGTGGGACAAGGAGCCGGACATGTGCCTTTTCGGAAACAAGCTCTGCCGAGGACGAGAGCCATGAGATGTTCCTCCTCTGGGCAAGCCTGGGTCCCAGATCCTGTTGTGCCTGTGAATAGGCTGCAGGGGGACGGTGAACACCAGCAACAGCTTTCACGGCTGCCACCTTCACTGTGGGACAAGGAGCCGGACGTGTGCCTTTCTGGAAACAGGCCGTGCCGAGGACGAGAGCCATGAGATGTTCCTCCTCTGGCCAAGCCCGGGTCCCAGATCCTGTTGTGCCTGTGAATAGGCTGCAGGGGGACGGTGAAGACCAGCAACAGCTTCCAGGGCTGCCACCTTCCGTGTGGGACAAGGAGCCGGACGTGTGCCTTTTCGGAATCAGGCTCTGCCGAGGTCGAGAGCCATGAGATGTTCCTCCTCTGGGCAAGCCCGCGTCCAAATCCTGTTGTGCCTGTGAATAGGCTGCAGGGAGACGGTGAAGACCAGCAACAGCTTCCAGGGCTGCCACCTTCCGTGTGGGACAAGGAGCCGGACCTGTGCCTTTTCGGAAACAAGCTCTGCCGAGGACGAGAGCCATGAGATGTTCCTCCTCTGGGCAAGCCCGGGTCCCAGATCCTGTTGTGCCTGTGAATAGGCTGCAGGGGGACGGTGAACACCAGCAACAGCTTTCACGGCTGCCACCTTCACTGTGGGACAAGGAGCCGGACGTGTGCCTTTCTGGAAACAGGCCGTGCCAAGGACGAGAGCCATGAGATGTTCCTCCTCTGGGCAAGCCCGGGTCCCAGATCCTGTTGTGCCTGTGAATAGGCTGCAGGGGGACGGTGAAGACCAGCAACAGCTTTCAGGGCTGCCACCTTCCGTGTGGGACAAGGAGCCGGACGTGTCCCTTATCGGAATCAGGCTCTGCCGAGGTCGAGAGCCATGAGATGTTCCTCCTCTGGGCAAGCCCGGGTCCAAATCCTGTTGTGCCTGTGAATAGGCTGCAGGGGGACGGTGAAGACCAGCAACAGCTTTCAGGGCTGCCACCTTCCGTGTGGGACAATGAGCCGGATGTGTGCCTTTCTGGAAACAGGCCCTGCCGAGGACGAGAGCCATGAGATGTTCCTCCTCTGGGCAAGCCCCGGTCCTGAATCCTGTTGTGCCTGTGAATAGGCTGCAGGGGGACGGTGAAGACCAGCAACAGCTTTCAGGGCTGCCACCTTCCGTGTGGGACAAGGAGCCGGATGTGTGCCTTTTCGGAAACAGGCTCTGCCGAGGACGAGAGCCATGAGATGTTCCTCCTCTGGGCAAGCCCGGGTCCTGAATCCTGTTGTGCCTGTGAATAGGCTGCAGGGGGATGGTGAAGACCAGCAACAGCTTTCAGGGCTGCCACCTTCCGTGTGGGACAAGGAGCCGGAAGTGTGCATTTTCGGAAACAGGATCTGCCGAGGACGAGAGCCATGAGATGTTCCTCCTCTGGGCAAGGCCGGGTCCCAGATCCTGTTGTGCCTGTGAATAGGCTGCAGGGGGACGGTGAAGACCAGCAACAGCTTCCAGGGCTGCCACCTTCCGTGTGGGACAAGGAGCCGGACATCTGCCTTTTCGAAAACAAGCTCTGCCGAGGACGAGAGCCATGAGATGTTCCTCCTCTGGGCAAGCCCGGGTCCCAGATCCTGTTGTGCCTGTGAATAGGCTGCAGGGGGACGGTGAAGACCAGCAACAGCTTTCATGGCTGCCACATTCCGTGTGGGACAAGGAGCCGGATGAGTGCCTTTTCGGAAACAGGCTCTGCCGAGGACGAGAGCCATGAGATGTTCCTCCTCTGGCCAAGCCCGGGTCCCAGATCCTGTTGTGCCTGTGAATAGGCTGCAGGGGGACGGTGAAGACCAGCAACAGCTTTCAGGGCTGCCACCTTCCGTGTGGGACAAGGAGCCGGATGTGTGCATTTTCGGAATCAGGCTCTGCCGAGGATGAGAGCCATGAGATGTTCCTCCTCTGGGCAAGCCCGGGTCCTGAATCCTGTTGTGCCTGTGAATAGGCTGCAGGGGGACGGTGAAGACCAGCAATAGCTTTCCGGCCTGCCACCTTCCGTGTGGGACAATGAGCCGGTCTTGTGCCTTTATGGAAACAGGATCTGCCGAGGACGAGAGCCATGAGATGTTCCTCCTCTGGGCAAGCCCGGGTCCCAGATCCTGTTGTGCCTGTGAATAGGCTGCAGGGAGACGGTGAAGACCAGCAACAGCTTCCAGGGCTGCCACCTTCCGTGTGGGACAAGGAGCCGGACGTGTGCCTTTTCGGAATCAGGCTCTGCCGAGGACGAGAGCCATGAGATGTTCCTCCTCTGGCCAAGCCCGGGTCCAAATCCTGTTGTGCCTGTGAATAGGCTGCAGGGGGACGGTGAAGACCAGCAACAGCTTTCAGGGCTGCCACCTTCCGTGTGGGACAATGAGCCGGATGTGTACCTTTCTGGAAACAGGCCCTGCCGAGGACGAGAGCCATGAGATGTTCCTCCTCTGGGCAAGCCCCGGTCCTGAATCCTGTTGTGCCTGTGAATAGGCTGCAGGGGGACGGTGAAGACCAGCAACAGCTTTCAGGGCTGCCACCTTCCGTGTGGGACAAGGAGCCGGACGTGTCTTTCTGGATACAGGCCCTGCCGAGGACGAGAGCCATGAGATGTTCCTCCTCTGGGCAAGCCCGGGTCCCAGATCCTGTTGTGCCTGTGAATAGGCTGCAGGGGGACGGTGAAGACCAGCAACAGCTTTCATACTGCCACCTTCCGTGTGTGACAAGGAGCCGGATGAGTGCCTTTTCGGAAACAGGCTCTGCCGAGGACGAGAGCCATGAGATGTTCCTCCTCTGGGCAAGCCCGGGTCCCAGATCCTGTTGTGCCTGTGAATAGGCTGCAGGGGGACGGTGAAGACCAGCAACAGCTTTCAGGGCTGCCACCTTCCGTGTGGGACAAGGAGCCGGATGTGTGCCTTTTCGGAAACAGGCTCTGCCGAGGACGAGAGCCATGAGATGTTCCTCCTCTGGGCAAGCCCGGGTCCTGAATCCTGTTGTGCCTGTGAATAGGCTGCAGGGGGATGGTGAAGACCAGCAACAGCTTTCAGGGCTGCCACCTTCCGTGTGGGACAAGGAGCCGGAAGTGTGCATTTTCGGAAACAGGATCTGCCGAGGACGAGAGCCATGAGATGTTCCTCCTCTGGGCAAGGCCGGGTCCCAGATCCTGTTGTGCCTGTGAATAGGCTGCAGGGGGACGGTGAAGACCAGCAACAGCTTTCACGGCTGCCACCTTCCGTGTGGGACAAGGAGCCGGACATCTGCCTTTTCGGAAACAAGCTCTGCCGAGGACGAGAGCCATGAGATGTTCCTCCTCTGGGCAAGCCCGGGTCCCAGATCCTGTTGTGCCTGTGAATAGGCTGCAGGGGGACGGTGAAGACCAGCAACAGCTTTCATGGCTGCCACATTCCGTGTGGGACAAGGAGCCGGATGAGTGCCTTTTCGGAAACAGGCTCTGCCGAGGACGAGAGCCATGAGATGTTCCTCCTCTGGGCAAGCCCGGGTCCCAGATCCTGTTGTGCCTGTGAATAGGCTGCAGGGGGACGGTGAAGACCAGCAACAGCTTTCAGGGCTGCCACCTTCCGTGTGGGACAAGGAGCCGGATGTGTGCATTTTCGGAATCAGGCTCTGCCGAGGATGAAAACCATGAGATGTTCCTCCTCTGGGCAAGCCCGGGTCCTGAAACCTGTTGTGCCTGTGAATAGGCTGCAGGGGGACGGTGAAGACCAGCAATAGCTTTCCGGCCTGCCACCTTCCGTGTGGGACAATGAGCCGGTCTTGTGCCTTTATGGAAACAGGATCTGCCGAGGACGAGAGCCATGAGATGTTCCTCCTCTGGGCAAGCCCGGGTCCTGAATCCTGTTGTGCCTGTGAATAGGCTGCAGGGAGACGGTGAAGACCAGCAACAGCTTCCAGGGCTGCCACCTTCCGTGTGGGACAAGGAGCCGGACGTGTGCCTTTTCGGAATCAGGCTCTGCCGAGGACGAGAGCCATGAGATGTTCCTCCTCTGGCCAAGCCCGGGTCCAAATCCTGTTGTGCCTGTGAATAGGCTGCAGGGGGACGGTGAAGACCAGCAACAGCTTTCAGGGCTGCCACCTTCCGTGTGGGACAATGAGCCGGTCTTGTGCCTTTATGGAAACAGGATCTGCCGAGGACGAGAGCCATGAGATCTTCCTCCTCTGGGCAAGCCCGGGTCCCAGATCCTGTTGTGCCTGTGAATAGGCTGCAGGGGGACGGTGAAGACCAGCAACAGCTTTCAGGGCTGCCACCTTCCGTGTGGGACAAGGAGCCGGACGTGTGCCTTTTCGGAATCAGGCTCTGCCGAGGTCGAGAGCCATGAGATGTTCCTCCTCTGGGCAAGCCCGGGTCCAAATCCTGTTGTGCCTGTGAATAGGCTGCAGGGGGACGGTGAAGACCAGCAACAGCTTTCAGGGCTGCCACCTTCCGTGTGGGACAATGAGCCGGATGTGTGCCTTTCTGGAAACAGGCCCTGCCGAGGACGAGAGCCATGAGATGTTCCTCCTCTGGGCAAGCCCCGGTCCTGAATCCTGTTGTGCCTGTGAATAGGCTGCAGGGGGACGGTGAAGACCAGCAACAGCTTTCAGGGCTGCCACCTTCCGTGTGGGACAAGGAGCCGGACGTGTCTTTCTGGATACAGGCCCTGCCGAGGACGAGAGCCATGAGATGTTCCTCCTCTGGGCAAGCCCGGGTCCCAGATCCTGTTGTGCCTGTGAATAGGCTGCAGGGGGACGGTGAAGACCAGCAACAGCTTTCATACTGCCACCTTCCGTGTGTGACAAGGAGCCGGATGAGTGCCTTTTCGGAAACAGGCTCTGCCGAGGACGAGAGCCATGAGATGTTCCTCCTCTGGGCAAGCCCGGGTCCCAGATCCTGTTGTGCCTGTGAATAGGCTGCAGGGGGACGGTGAAGACCAGCAACAGCTTTCAGGGCTGCCACCTTCCGTGTGGGACAAGGAGCCGGATGTGTGCCTTTTCGGAAACAGGCTCTGCCGAGGACGAGAGCCATGAGATGTTCCTCCTCTGGGCAAGGCCGGGTCCCAGATCCTGTTGTGCCTGTGCATAGGCTGCAGGGGGACGGTGAAGACCAGCAACAGCTTTCAGGGCTGCCAACTTCCGTGTGGGACAAGGAGCCGGATGTGTGCATTTTCGGAATCAGGCTCTGCCGAGGATGAGAGCCATGAGATGTTCCTCCTCTGGGCAAACCCGGGTCCTGAATCCTGTTGTGCCTGTGAATAGGCTGCAGGGGGACGGTGAAGACCAGCAATAGCTTTCCGGCCTGCCACCTTCCGTGTGGGACAATGAGCCGGTCTTGTGCCTTTATGGAAACAGGATCTGCCGAGGACGAGAGCCATGAGATGTTCCTCCTCTGGGCAAGGCCGAGTCCCAGATCCTGTTGTGCCTGTGAATAGGCTGCAGGGGGACGGTGAAGACCAGCAACAGCTTCCAGGGCTTCCACCTTCCGTGTGGGACAAGGAGCCGGACATCTGCCTTTCCGGAAAAAGGCTCTGTCGAGGACGAGAGCCATGAGATGTTCCTCTCCTGGGCAAGCCCGGGTCCCAGATCCTGTTGTGCCTGTGAATAGGCTGCAGGGGGACGGTGAAGACCAGCAACAGCTTTCAGGGCTGCCACCTTCCCTGTGGGACAAGGAGCCGGACGTGTCTTTCTGGATACAGGCCCTGCCGAGGACGAGAGATATGAGATGTTCCTCCTCTGGGCAAGCCCGGGTCCCAGATCCTGTTGTGCCTGTGAATAGGCTGCAGGGGGACGGTGAAGACCAGCAACAGCTTTCAAGGCTGCCACCTTCACTGTGGGACAAGGAGCCGGACATGTGCCTTTTCGGAATCAGGCTCTGCCGAGGACGAGAGCCATGAGATGTTCCTCCTCTGGGCAAGCCCGGGTCCAAATCCTGTTGTGCCTGTGAATAGGCTGCAGGGGGACGGTGAAGACCAGCAACAGCTTTCAGGGCTGCCACCTTCCGTGTGGGACAAGGAGCCGGATGTGTGCCTTTCTGGAAACAGGCCGTGCCGAGGACGAGAGCCATGAGATGTTCCTCCTCTGGGCAAGCCCCGGTCCTGAATCCTGTTGTGCCTTTGAATAGGCTGCAGGGGGATGGTGAAGACCAGCAACAGCTTTCAGGGCTGCCACCTTCCGTGTGGGACAAGGAGCGGGACGTGTCTTTCTGGATACAGGCCCTGCCGAGGACGAGAGCCATGAGATGTTCCTCCTCTGGCCAAACCCGGGTCCCAGATCCTGTTGTGCCTGTGAATAGGCTGCAGGGGGACGGTGAAGACCAGCAACAGCTTTCAGGGCTGCCACCTTCCGTGTGGGACAATGAGCCGGATGAGTGCCTTTTCGGAAACAGGCTCTGCCGAGGACGAGAGCCATGAGATGTTCCTCCTCTGGGCAAGCCCGGGTCCCAGATCCTGTTGTGCCTGTGAATAGGCTGCAGGGGGACGGTGAAGACCAGCAACAGCTTTCACGGCTGCCACCTTCACTGTGGGACAAGGAGCCGGATGAGTGCCTTTTCGGAAACAGGCTCTGCCGAGGACGAGAGCCATGAGATGTTCCTCCTCTGGGCAAGACCGGGTCCCAGATCCTGTTGTGCCTGTGAATAGGCTGCAGGGGGACGGTGAAGACCAGCAACAGCTTTCAGGGCTGCCACCTTCCGTGTGGGACAATGAGCCGGATGTGTGCCTTTCTGGAAACAGGCCCTGCCGAGGACGAGAGCCATGAGATGTTCCTCCTCTGGGCAAGCCCCGGTCCTGAATCCTGTTGTGCCTGTGAATAGGCTGCAGGGGGATGGTGAAGACCAGCAACAGCTTTCAGGGCTGCCACCTTCCGTGTGGGACAAGGAGCCGGACGTGTCTTTCTGGATACAGGCCGTGCCGAGGACGAGAGCCATGAGATGTTCCTCCTCTGGGCAAGCCCGGGTCCCAGATCCTGTTGTGCCTGTGAATAGGCTGCAGGGGGACGGTGAAGACCAGCAACAGCTTTCAGGGCTGCCACCTTCCGTGTGGGACAAGGAGCCGGACGTGTGCATTTTCGGAAACAGGATCTGCCGAGGACGAGAGCCATGAGATGTTCCTCCTCTGGGCAAGCCCGGGTCCCAGATCCTGTTGTGCCTGTGAATAGGCTGCAGGGGGACGGTGAAGACCAGCAACAGCTTTCAGGGCTGCCACCTTCCGTGTGGGTCAAGGAGCCGGACGTGTGCCTTTTCGGAAACAAGCTCTGCCGAGGACGAGAGCCATGAGATGTTCCTCCTCTGGGCAAGCCCGGGTCCCAGATCCTGTTGTGCCTGTGAATAGGCTGCAGGGGGACGGTGAACACCAGCAACAGCTTTCACGGCTGCCACCTTCACTGTGGGACAAGGAGCCGGACGTGTGCCTTTCTGGAAACAGGCTCTGCCGAGGACGAGAGCCATGAGATGTTCCTCCTCTGGGCAAGCCCGGGTCCCAGATCCTGTTGTGCCTGTGAATAGGCTGCAGGGGGACGGTGAAGACCAGCAACAGCTTTCAGGGCTGCCACCTTCCGTGTGGGACAAGGAGCCGGACGTGTGCCTTTTCGGAATCAGGCTCTGACGAGGTCGAGAGCCATGAGATGTTCCTCCTCTGGGCAAGCCCGGGTCCCAGATCCTGTTGTGCCTGTGAATAGGCTGCAGGGGGACGGTGAAGACCAGCAACAGCTTTCAGGGCTGCCACCTTCCGTGTGGGACAAGGAGCCGGATGTGTGCCTTTCTGGAAACAGGCCCTGCCGAGGACGAGAGCCATGAGATGTTCCTCCTCTGGGCAAGCCCGCGTCCAAATCCTGTTGTGCCTGTGAATAGGCTGCAGGGGGACGGTGAAGACCAGCAACAGCTTTCACGGCTGCCACCTTCCGTGTGGGACAAGGAGCCGGACGTGTCTTTCGGGATACAGGCCCTGCCGAGGACGAGAGCCATGAGATGTTCCTCCTCTGGGCAAGCCCGGGTCCCAGATCCTGTTGTGCCTGTGAATAGGCTGCAGGGGGACGGTGAAGACCAGCAACAGCTTTCAGGGCTGCCACCTTCCGTGTGGGACAAGGAGCCGGATGAGTGCCTTTTCGGAAACAGGCTCTGCCGAGGACGAGAGCCATGAGATGTTCCTCCTCTGGGCAAGCCCGGGTCCCAGATCCTGTTGTGCCTGTGAATAGGCTGCAGGGGGACGGTGAAGACCAGCAACAGCTTTCAGGGCTGCCACCTTCCGTGTGGAACAAGGAGCCGGACGTGTGCCTTTTCGGAATCAGGCTCTGCCGAGGTCGAGAGCCATGAGATCTTCCTCCTCTGGGCAAGCCCGCGTCCAAATCCTGTTGTGCCTGTGAATAAGCTGCAGTGGGACGGTGAAGACCAGCAACAGCTTTCAGGGCTGCCACCTTCCGTGTGGGACAAGGAGCCGGAGGTGTCTTTCTGGATACAGGCCCTGCCGAGGACGAGAGCCATGAGATGTTCCTCCTCTGGGCAAGCCCGGGTCCCAGATCCTGTTGTGCCTGTGAATAGGCTGCAGGGGGACGGTGAACACCAGCAACAGCTTTCAGGGCTGCCACGTTCTGTGTGGGACAAGAGCCGGACATGTGCCTTTTCGGAAACAAGCTCTGCCGAGGACGAGAGCCATGAGATGTTCCTCCTCTGGGCAAGCCCGGGTCCCAGATCCTGTTGTGCCTGTGAATAGGCTGCAGGGGGACGGTGAACACCAGCAACAGCTTTCACGGCTGCCACCTTCACTGTGGGACAAGGAGCCGGACGTGTGCCTTTCTGGAAACAGGCTCTGCCGAGGACGAGAGCCATGAGATGTTCCTCCTCTGGGCAAGACGGGGTCCCAGATCCTGTTGTGCCTGTGAATAGGCTGCAGGGGGACGGTGAAGACCAGCAACAGCTTTCAGGGCTGCCACCTTCCGTGTGGGACAATGAGCCGGATGTGTGCCTTTCTGGAAACAGGCCCTGCCGAGGACGAGAGCCATGATATGTTCCTCCTCTGGGCAAGCCCCGGTCCTGAATCCTGTTGTGCCTGTGAATAGGCTGCAGGGGGATGGTGAAGACCAGCAACAGCTTTCAGGGCTGCCACCTTCCGTGTGGGACAAGGAGCCGGACGTGTCTTTCTGGATACAGGCCGTGCCGAGGACGAGAGCCATGAGATGTTCCTCCTCTGGGCAAGCCCGGGTCCCAGATCCTGTTGTGCCTGTGAATAGGCTGCAGGGGGACGGTGAAGACCAGCAACAGCTTTCAGGGCTGCCACCTTCCGTGTGGGACAAGGAGCCGGACGTGTGCATTTTCGGAAACAGGATCTGCCGAGGACGAGAGCCATGAGATGTTCCTCCTCTGGGCAAGCCCGGGTCCCAGATCCTGTTGTGCCTGTGAATAGGCTGCAGGGGGACGGTGAAGACCAGCAACAGCTTTCAGGGCTGCCACCTTCCGTGTGGGTCAAGGAGCCGGACGTGTGCCTTTTCGGAAACAAGCTCTGCCGAGGACGAGAGCCATGAGATGTTCCTCCTCTGGGCAAGCCCGGGTCCCAGATCCTGTTGTGCCTGTGAATAGGCTGCAGGGGGACGGTGAACACCAGCAACAGCTTTCACGGCTGCCACCTTCACTGTGGGACAAGGAGCCGGACGTGTGCCTTTCTGGAAACAGGCTCTGCCGAGGACGAGAGCCATGAGATGTTCCTCCTCTGGGCAAGCCCGGGTCCCAGATCCTGTTGTGCCTGTGAATAGGCTGCAGGGGGACGGTGAAGACCAGCAACAGCTTTCAGGGCTGCCACCTTCCGTGTGGGACAAGGAGCCGGACGTGTGCCTTTTCGGAATCAGGCTCTGCCGAGGTCGAGAGCCATGAGATGTTCCTCCTCTGGGCAAGCCCGGGTCCCAGATCCTGTTGTGCCTGTGAATAGGCTGCAGGGGGACGGTGAAGACCAGCAACAGCTTTCAGGGCTGCCACCTTCCGTGTGGGACAAGGAGCCGGATGTGTGCCTTTCTGGAAACAGGCCCTGCCGAGGACGAGAGCCATGAGATGTTCCTCCTCTGGGCAAGCCCGCGTCCAAATCCTGTTGTGCCTGTGAATAGGCTGCAGGGGGACGGTGAAGACCAGCAACAGCTTTCACGGCTGCCACCTTCCGTGTGGGACAAGGAGCCGGACGTGTCTTTCTGGATACAGGCCCTGCCGAGGACGAGAGCCATGAGATGTTCCTCCTCTGGGCAAGCCCGGGTCCCAGATCCTGTTGTGCCTGTGAATAGGCTGCAGGGGGACGGTGAAGACCAGCAACAGCTTTCAGGGCTGCCACCTTCCGTGTGGGACAAGGAGCCGGATGAGTGCCTTTTCGGAATCAGGCTCTGCCGAGGACGAGAGCCATGAGATGTTCCTCCTCTGGGCAAGCCCGGGTCCCAGATCCTGTTGTGCCTGTGAATAGGCTGCAGGGGGACGGTGAAGACCAGCAACAGCTTTCAGGGCTGCCACCTTCCGTGTGGGACAAGGAGCCGGATGTGTGCATTTCGGAAACAGGCTCTGCCGAGGATGAGAGCCATGAGATGTTCCTCCTCTGGGCAAGCTCGGGTCCTGAATCCTGTTGTGCCTGTGAATAGGCTGCAGGGGGACGGTGAAGACCAGCAATAGCTTTCCGGCCTGCCACCTTCCGTGTGGGACAATGAGCCGGATGTGTGCCTTTCTGAAAACAGGCCGTGCCGAGGTCGAGAGCCATGAGATGTTCCTCCTCTGGGCAAGCCCGGGTCCCAGATCCTGTTGTGCCTGTGAATAGGCTGCAGGGAGACGGTGAAGACCAGCAACAGCTTCCAGGGCTGCCACCTACCGTGTGGGACAAGGAGCAGGACGTGTGCCTTTTCGGAATCAGGCTCTGCCGAGGACGAGAGCCATGAGATGTTCCTCCTCTGGGCAAGCCCCGGTCCTGAATCCTGTTGTGCCTGTGAATAGGCTGCAGGGGGACGGTGAAGACCAGCAACAGCTTTCAGGGCTGCCACCTTCCGTGTGGGACAAGGAGCCGGACATGTCTTTCTGGATACAGGCCCTGCCGAGGACGAGAGCCATGAGATGTTCCTCCTCTGGGCAAGCCCGGGTCCCAGATACTGTTGTGCCTGTGAATAGGCTGCAGGGGGACGGTGAAGACCAGCAACAGCTTCCAGGGCTGCCACCTTCCGTGTGGGACAAGGAGCCGGACGTGTCCCTTATCGGAAACAAGCTCTGCCGAGGACGAGAGCCATGAGATGTTCCTCCTCTGGGCAAGCCCGGGTCCAAATCCTGTTGTGCCTGTGAATAGGCTGCAGGGAGACGGTGAAGACCAGCAACAGCTTCCAGGGCTTCCACCTTCCGTGTGGGACCAGGAGCCGGACATGTGCCTTTTCGGAAACAAGCTCTGCCGAGGACGAGAGCCATGAGATGTTCCTCCTCTGGGCAAGCCCGGGTCCCAGATCCTGTTGTGCCTGTGAATAGGCTGCAGGGGGACGGTGAACACCAGCAACAGCTTTCACGGCTGCCACCTTCACTGTGGGACAAGGAGACGGATGTGTGCCTTTCTGGAAACAGGCCGTGCCAAGGACGAGAGCCATGAGATGTTCCTCCTCTGGGCAAGCCCGGGTCCCAGATCCTGTTGTGCCTGTGAATAGGCTGCAGGGGGACGGTGAAGACCAGCAACAGCTTTCAGGGCTGCCACCTTCCGTGTGGGACAAGGAGCCGGATGTGTGCCTTTTCGGAATCAGGCTCTGCCGAGGACGAGAGCCATGAGATGTTCCTCCTCTGGGCAAGCCCGGGTCCAAATCCTGTTGTGCCTGTGAATAGGCTGCAGGGGGACGGTGAAGACCAGCAACAGCTTTCAGGGCTGCCACCTTCCGTGTGGGACAATGGGCCAGATGTGTGCCTTTCTGGAAACAGGCCCTGCCGAGGACGAGAGCCATGAGATGTTCCTCCTCTGGCCAAGCCCCGGTCCTGAATCCTGTTGTGCCTGTGAATAGGCTGCAGGGGGATGGTGAAGACCAGCAACAGCTTTCATACTGCCACCTTCCGTGTGTGACAAGGAGCCGGATAAGAGCCTTTTCGGAAACAGGCTCTGCCGAGGACGGGAGCCATGAGATGTTCCTCCTCTGGGCAAGCCCGGGTCCCAGATCCTGTTGTGCCTGTGAATAGGCTGCAGGGGGACGGTGAAGACCAGCAACAGCTTCCAGGGCTGCCACCTTCCGTGTGGGACAAGGAGCCGGACATCTGCCTTTTCGGAAACAAGCTCTGCCGAGGACGAGAGCCATGAGATGTTCCTCCTCTGGGCAAGCCCGGGTCCCAGATCCTGTTGTGCCTGTGAATAGGCTGCAGGGGGACGGTGAACACCACCAACAGCTTTCACGGCTGCCACCTTCACTGTGGGACAAGGAGCCGGACGTGTGCCTTTCTGGAAACAGGCCGTGCCGAGGACGAGAGCCATGAGATGTTCCTCCTCTGGGCAAGCCCGGGTCCTGAATCCTGTTGTGCCTGTGAATAGGCTGCAGGGGGACGGTGAAGACCAGCAACAGCTTTCAGGGCTGCCACCTTCCGTGTGGGACAAGGAGCCGGATGAGTGCCTTTTCGGAAACAGGCTCTGCCGAGGACGAGAGCCATGAGATGTTCCTCCTCTGGGCAAGCCCGGGTCCCAGATCCTGTTGTGCCTGTGAATAGGCTGCAGGGGGACGGTGAAGACCAGCAACAGCTTCCAGGGCTGCCACCTTCACTGTGGGACAAGGAGCCGGATGTGTGCCTTTTCGGAAACAGGCTCTGCCGAGGACGAGAGCCATGAGATGTTCCTCCTCTGGGCAAGCCCGGGTCCCGAATCCTGTTGTGCCTGTGAATAGGCTGCAGGGGGACGGTGAACACCAGCAACAGCTTTCACGGCTGCCACCTTCACTGTGGGACAAGGAGCCGGACGTGTGCCTTTTCGGAATCAGGCTCTGCCGAGGACGAGAGCCAGGAGATGTTCCTCCTCTGGGCAAGCCCGGGTCCCAGATCCTGTTGTGCCTGTGAATAGGCTGCAGGGGGACGGTGAAGACCAGCAACAGCTTTCAGGGCTGCCACCTTCCGTGTGGGACAAGGAGCCGGACGTGTGCCTTTTCGGAAACAGGCTCTGCCGAGGACGAGAGCCATGAGATGTTCCTCCTCTGGGCAAGCCCGGGTCCCAGATCCTGTTGTGCCTGTGAATAGGCTGCAGGGGGACGGTGAAGACCAGCAACAGCTTTCAGGGCTGCCACCTTCCGTGTGGGACAAGGAGCCGGATGTGTGCCTTTTCGGAAACAGGCTCTGCCGAGGACGAGAGCCATGAGATGTTCCTCCTCTGGGCAAGCCCGGGTCCCGAATCCTGTTGTGCCTGTGAATAGGCTGCAGGGGGACGGTGAAGACCAGCAACGGCTTTCAGGGCTGCCACCTTCCGTGTGGGACAAGGAGCCGGACGTGTGCCTTTTCGGAAACAAGCTCTGCCGAGGACGAGAGCCATGAGATGTAACTCCTCTGGGCAAGCCTGGGTCCCAGATCCTGTTGTGCCTGTGAATAGGCTGCAGGGGGATGGTGAACACCACCAACAGCTTTCACGGCTGCCACCTTCACTGTGGGACAAGGAGCCCGACGTGTGCCTTTCTGGAAACAGGCCGTGCCGAGGACGAGAGCCATGAGATGTTCCTCCTCTGGGCAAGCCCGGGTCCCAGATCCTGTTGTGCCTGTGAATAGGCTGCAGGGGGATGGTGAAGACCAGCAACAGCTTTCAGGGCTGCCACCTTCCGTGTGGGACAAGGAGCCGGACGTGTGCCTTTTCGGAATCAGGCTCTGCTGAGGACGAGAGCCATGAGATGTTCCTCCTCTGGGCAAGCCCGGGTCCAAATCCTGTTGTGCCTGTGAATAGGCTGCAGGGGGACGGTGAAGACCAGCAACAGCTTTCAGGGCTGCCACCTTCCGTGTGGGACAAGGAGCCGGATGTGTGCCTTTTCGGAAACAGGCTCTGCCGAGGACGAGAGCCATGAGATGTTCCTCCTCTGGGCAAGCCCGGGTCCCAGATCCTGTTGTGCCTGTGAATAGGCTGCAGGGGGACGGTGAAGACCAGCAACAGCTTTCAGGGCTGCCACCTTCCGTGTGGGACAAGGAGCCGGATGTGTGCCTTTTCGGAAACAGGCTCTGCCGAGGACGAGAGCCATGAGATGTTCCTCCTCTGGGCAAGCCCGGGTCCCAGATCCTGTTGTGCCTGTGAATAGGCTGCAGGGGGACGGTGAAGACCAGCAACAGCTTTCAGGGCTGCCACCTTCCGTGTGGGACAAGGAGCCGGTCTTGTGCCTTTATGGAAACAGGCCCTGCCGAGGACGAGAGCCATGAGATGTTCCTCCTCTGGGCAAGCCCGGGTCCCAGATCCTGTTGTGCCTGTGAACAGGCTGCAGGGGGACGGTGAAGACCAGCAACAGCTTCCAGGGCTGCCACCTTCCGTGTGGGACAAGGAGCCGGACGTGTGCCTTTTCGGAATCAAGCTCTACCGAGGATGAGAGCCATGAGATGTTCCTCCTCTGGGCAAGCCCGGGTCCAAATCCTTTTGTGCCTGTGAATAGGCTGCATGGGGACGGTGAAGACCAGCAACAGCTTTCAGGGCTGCCACCTTCCGTGTGGGACAATGAGCCGGATGTGTGCCTTTCTGGAAACAGGCCCTGCCGAGGACGAGAGCCATGAGATGTTCCTCCTCTGGGCAAGCCCGGGTCCCAGATCCTGTTGTGCCTGTGAATAGGCTGCAGGGGGACGGTGAACACCAGCAACAGCTTTCACGGCTGCCACCTTCCGTGTGGGACAAGGAGCCGGATGTGTGCCTTTTCGGAAACAAGCTCTGCCGAGGACGAGAGCCATGAGATGTTCCTCCTCTGGGCAAGCCTGGGTCCCAGATCCTGTTGTGCCTGTGAATAGGCTGCAGGGGGACGGTGAACACCAGCAACAGCTTTCACGGCTGCCACCTTCACTGTGGGACAAGGAGCCGGACGTGTGCCTTTCTGGAAACAGGCTCTGCCGAGGACGAGAGCCATGAGATGTTCCTCCTCTGGGCAAGCCCGGGTCCCAGATCCTGTTGTGCCTGTGAATAGGCTGCAGGGGGACGGTGAAGACCAGCAACAGCTTTCAGGGCTGCCACCTTCCGTGTGGGACAATGAGCCGGATGTGTGCCTTTCTGGAAACAGGCCCTGCCGAGGACGAGAGCCATGAGATGTTCCTCCTCTGGGCAAGCCCCGGTCCTGAATCCTGTTGTGCCTGTGAATAGGCTGCAGGGGGATGGTGAAGACCAGCAACAGCTTTCAGGGCTGCCACCTTCCGTGTGGGACAAGGAGCCGGACGTGTCTTTCTGGATACAGGCCGTGCCGAGGACGAGAGCCATGAAATTGTCATAAATTGCGACCACAAGGGATCATAATCCAATTAAAATTTTATTAATTATAGCAAGTAGAATATGAGCAAATACAGCGCTGGACGGCAGGGGAGTCTGCGCTCCACCAACTGCCGTACTGAGCAGTTCAAACAGTCCCTTTTTATACACCTTTATTTCCGTGTTCGTGAAGTAGTGGAGATACTCTGCGCATGTTTCGGTTGTTGTTGGGGGGTCGTTGTCTGTCTCTTTGAGGCCGAAGTAAGAAGTCTTTCTCCTTTGTCTCATAGTTAATCCCTTACTCATATGTCCTTATATGGGGTTGTCTGTCCTGTTTCTGTCGGTTCCTGGATACCCGGCGGTTATCTTGCACAATGGTAAACGATTGTGGTTATCTTATCTTATCTTACACAGGCGGTGTCTGGTAGCTGTTTGCATGAGCGATTTCCTGACCTTTACATTGAGATTTACATAAATCCTAATAACAATACCCTAGTCCATAGTTTCTCACAATCCCCCCTTTTTCTTTTTATCCTATTTTTGTTTATTAGACGCTTCTTTCATTTTGGGCACTGTAAGCAAATCTTTTTCCACAATCCCAACATTTATCATAACACTCACAAGGTAATACTTCACAATTTCAATAGGCATAGTTTTCACGTGGTATAACGCATTCACAACAACTTTCATCTTCATTAATAGATACACTTTTATCTTTTACCTCAGACCTCGTAGTTAAAAATAAGCAATTTAGTTATGTCAAACCGTTTTTTAATAAAATGTAAAATATAGCGTAATATACAAGGCCCAAATATAAGTCCTAGAATTAACATAGTAAGCGGTCCTGCTAAAACAGACAACAAAGTGGTTAGCCAAGGTGAAACATTAAACCAGTTTTTATACTATGACCTGCCCGTTTCACGATTCTTTTTACGTTGATCTAATCTTTTCCGAGTTCAGACATAGTGTTCTGGACTACTCCCGTACGGTCAGCAAAAGAACAATATTCTTCATTGAGAGTTATATATAACCGTCCTTCTTTTAAGAACAATAGGTTTAATCCTCTTCTATTTTGCAGTACTACTTCTGATAAAGACTTTACTGAAGTGGCTAAATTCTGGATAGATTGTTCTATTTTTGTTAAATCCTCATCTACAGCCATTTGCAAACTTTGTAATTCCTGACCTTTTACTAGGGAGGCTATGCCTGTACCTATTTTAACTTCGCCCGCTATCAGCAGTGTAGCGAGGGTTATCACTGTAATTGGTTCTCTTTTTTGTCTATTCAGGTCTCCTTCAAAGTGGCGTAGCACCTCCTCAGAGGTGTGATAGATCACCTGTACGCAAAACTGAGATTGATTAAACACGTTTAGGGATAGGCAAGGCGTTACTCCGATGTCTGAACAAACCCATTTAGCTCCCGGTGTCGGGATAGCCTATTTGTCATTTTGATTTTTGTGTTTTTCTATATCGGTGTTAGTGATTGTTCGGTTGCACAAAGGCTGATACTTTTCGGGCACTGTTTCTATACATTTTCCTTGACCCGTTACTAATTGAATAGTAATTCTTTGTGTATGATTCTTCTGGTCATTCCATGGACATTCTCGTGGGTTTGAACCATTAGACCATTGAATTTTACCTAGTTTTCCAATTGTCTCAAAATATGGTGGTCTAACATTATAACATAACCAGCATTCCTTAGTTAAATTTGGTTTGCTTTCATTAAGGGCACGATAAGAGGCTTGCATTAGATTCCATAAGGGGTCTTTGGATTCTGACAACTCTAGATCCCTGGATAAGGAGAATTCAGTCACAGTATCATTAGTTGTTTTTGAAAGAGAGTCTGGAGAAGGGATTACAACAATTACGGGGGCAACTTTTTCTTCAGAAGAAGTGGGTGGATTCAGGACCAGATTTGGTCCTATTGACAAAGGATCATGAGGAAGTTTTTCTTTAACTATTCTAAAATAACTTCCCCTATCCGTTCCGTGTTCCCAATATCTAATTTCCCAGATACGGCCAATTAACCATGTGTCATCTTGGGGTTTTTTATGGTGATTTCAATTCTTTTACAGGACACTTCGACACAGGGTTTTATAGGGTCTTCACTAAAATCATGTGTTGAGGGAGTGTAGCCTGGGGGTCCTCAAGTTACATCTATATATTTATCTCCCTGCGTTTTTCAACTTGAAGCAATAGTTTCACAACCCCAATAGCCACAGTAAAAATGACCTGGATAATTACAATAACTTTTGCCAGGGTTACTTGCTGGACATATATAAAATGCCTTGCATTGGACTTGAAGCATTGCTGCATCTTGGGGGCCCCCTTCTATAGGTATCAGGGAATATAGATGCACGGAGAAGTTCCACTTTCCTGGACCAATCTGAGTTTGAATTAATTTTGATTCTGGTAAATTATATAATTTCCAGGCCATAGGTTCATGAGGGTTTCCATTTGCTTGGGTTATTATTAATAACCAAGCTAATGGTATACCAGGAAAAAGGGTGTCTGTCAATTTTATCAATTTAAGTTTATTTTTACCAGTCCTGGGGAAGTTCGACCATTGTTGCTTTTGCGTCCCATTGTTTTGGTTCTTTTCTCCACAGTTTGTTCCTCCTCTGCCTCGCCCGTCGACTCGGTTGCTTCGAGCCACGGGGTATACCATCTTCTCGGCAGCAAGGGAATTCTTCAGGAGAACAGCCGTTTCGGGCTTTCTGCCTGTTTATATAGGCTTCCCACTTTGCAGCTTTAACTAATGGGGCAAAGCAAGACACAGTTAGTATTCCTCTTCTGTATTTTATAGCCAAGGTTTCAGCTACAAAGGGGATTGGTTCGTTGGAATGGTAACAATAATATTGAAGGTTTATTCTTTTGGTAAAAATTTCCCACCATTCATGGGATTCTCAAATAATTTCTTGTTTAGACTCTAATTGTTTTAGTTTTCATTCAGTGAGAGTTCATTGGATTTTCCAACACTGTGTGCAAACTCCTATTGGAGGGTATCCATATTCACAGTGTGTCCACCATTTATTCTGGCATACCTTACACCTGAAACAAGCAAATGGATAACAATTGCAGTTCAAATTATTACACCTAATTTGTATATCTAGAATATTATTTACATAATAGTACATTTTCTGTATTTAATATTGTGTGGTTTGCATAAATTTAGCAATTTCTTTTAGTACACTTTGTATGCTTCCATGTATAATAGATAAAAGAAGAAGTAATTATAGCAAATATAAACAGCAATATACACTTTATACTAAAAGGTAATGCAGCAAAATAATCAAATAAAGTCTCTATCATTACGTTATCTTTTCAAGGTTATCTTGGTGTCACCTGGAGTACTGATTACTTTCCAGCGGGGTCTTGTCACTGGGTCTTTAATGCGACTGGCATGAGTCCATCCACGTTTAGCAGTCCGGACAGCTGTTTCTGTTGTAAGCAAAACAAGATAAGGTCCCTCCCAATTGGGTTTTAGGGTTTCTTCTTTCCACGTTTTAACCAATATCCAGTCCCCAGGTTTAAAATTTGTGAATTTTTAAGTCTAACGGAGGTCGTTGCACAATCAGTCCATGTTCCCAAAGCTTGTTATGATGTTCTGCTAATTGTGAAACATATTCATTAATTACACAATCTTGAATCAAAACATTTGTTTGTGGACTTTCAATTCTATAGGGCATCCCATACACCATTTTAAATGCTGATATTCTTAAATCTGTTCGGGGTCTGGTTCTTAGAATTAATAGTGTCATAGGTAGGCACTTAATCCATGATAATTTGGTTTCTATCATTAATTTAGTCAAAATACCTTTGATTTCTCCGTTTATTCTTTCAACTTTTCCCGAACTTTGTGGGTGCCATGGCGTATGGTATTCTCACTTAATATCCAAGCTTTCTGTTAGATTTTTAACAATTTTCGACACAAAGTGTGTTCCTCTGAGTCGATTACCTCGATATTTCCATAAGTAACTCTTTAATACACACTGTTTCACATTCATTATTGACAAGTTAAGTAGTTTTGTGTATATATAAATTTTCATTTGTCTTAAGTTAATAAATTTAATGAAATATTATTAAAATATGTATTACAACAACTATCAAAGTATTTGGAAAAAGATGCTGTTATAAATACCTGTGAGACAACCTATAACAGTCATATGAATTGGTTTTTACCTTAATTGCTTACAGTCCTTTTTCAAATCAAGTAAGAAGCAAGTAACTAGTTTAAAAGTTATACATTTTTAACAACTTGAAATTAGTATTACTTTTCAGATAGTTTAGTAAAGTCTTTGAATTTTGCCTATAAACACAATTAGGTATTAACACAGGACCGTGTAGTGTTTATATTCTTATTAACCTGCTAACAGGAATAGTTTATTGGCAACTTTAAATATTCAGAGGTAAAACACAATTCCTTGTCACAGAAGTTTTACAGCAGAGTAACATATTTTACTCTTAGAACTATTATATAGGAACATAAAGAAGATTACTATGTTACTTTTGGTGATCTGAGTCCTCAGGGCTGTTTTCTGGGTCTCTCTATTTGACAAATTATTTTCTCTGAGTCTTTTTTTTTTTTTTTTTTTTTTTGTGAGGCTTAATACAGGTGTCTGTATTAATGCCCTTTTTATTTTCTGTAATTTTTAATCATCTTTTGTAGATCATTTAAGTTGGTTATTAGTTAATTTCACCTTTTCACTGTAGTTTTTAAGTCATGGTTTACAATATCTTAGTAATCCCAATATTTGTCGAATTTTCTTTTTAGTTTGTGGGGGTTTTACAATTTCATAGTCGGGTTTTTTTTTTTTTTTTTTTTTGGTTCCTTTTTTTTTTTTAGTTTCTCTTGTTATTAATAGATCATCCACATAATGTAATAACTTGACTTCTCTGGGTAGAAATGAATTCTTGTAAAATTTTCTCTAAAGTTTGTCCAAATAGATTTGGTGACTCTGTGAACCTTTGTGGTAGCACAGTCCATCTGAATTGTTGTTATCGATAGCGATACAGCAGTCGCACAGAAAGCCCCACTCTCTTTGGCTGTTGACAGAGTTGACTTTCATTACAGCCCCGCGGCGCGAGGAGAGGCGGCGGCCGTTGCCGGGGGCGGGGGGGGGAGGGGGGGGGGGCTGCCGCTGCTGCTGTAACAAAGGACGTTGTCCGCTGCCACTGCAGCGCCGGCTCCACCGCGACCGCACGGAGCCGGACTCCTCTCCCTGACCTTAAACGCTCAAGTTCAGTTTCAAAACCAAACCCCTTCTTAACAAACCGTATTCCGCCCCAGGGAGCCAGAGTAAATCACCAAGGGCCTCAAGAGGTTTCCTTTTTGCACCTATAATATTCACGGTGTTCCCAGCAAGGGTGTAGCCGGAGGGCAGCCCTTGAACGGTGGATCCTTCGGCTCCTGCATCCACCAAAAACTGCACTCCCTCCCGTTGGGGACTCAACTTCAATTCCACTCGGGGCTCCGTAGATGTTCCAGTCCCCAATAAGCAGAGCCCTTGACTCCCCCATTCACCTCCAAACATTTGTTCATCCTACTGTTTCCTTCCACAACTCTGCTTCAAGTGTCCTCTCTTCTCACAACAATAGCATTCAACTCCTGCTTCTTTACTTTCCAGTCCAATTGGCTTTCCTCATCTCTACGTACATACACCCTCTGAGTCTCTCTCAACAACTCATCTAACCCTTTGTCCTGCCAGTCTTCTAACTTTTCAATTTTCTTTCTGATACCTTCCCATGATTTTGCCACAAACTGAGTTTTGAGGAGCGCTTGCCCTAAAGGGTCGTCTGGATTTACCCCAGAGTATAGCTGAAGGGCTTTCCTCAGTCGTTCTAGCCACTCAGTAGGGCTCTCATCTTTCTTTTGCATTTCATTAAATGCTTTATTGATATTCTGGCCACGGGGTACTGCTTCTCTAATCCCCTGAATTACTATAGTTCTCAGGTCCTGCATATGAGTTCTATGCACCGGATCCTGATTATCCCAGTTAGGTCTTTGGAGCGGCCATTTAATATCTGCTTGGGGTCCCTGGGCATGCTGAGCATCCCAGAGTCTCATTCCTGCTCGTCTAATCATATCTCTTTCCTCGGTAGTAAATAATTGACCAAGGATAGATTGCATCTCATCCCAAGTATAAAGGTTTGGTCCCAAAAATTGATCTAATCTTTCTGCCACTCCGAGTGGGTCCTCAATTAAGTTTCCCATCTCGGTTCTTTTAAAATCTCGTAGATCAACCGAGCTTAGGGGTACAGAAATATATCCAATCACAGGTTGAGGTCCCCCCATGGGCATTTCCCTCAGAGGATACATCTGAGCTGCCCCTTTTTGACTTCTAGTCACGCGTTTAGGAGGAGGGGGGGGACCCTTGTTCCGACTCTGGTGGGGGAGTGGGCGCTCTGGGGACCTCTGGAGGGGCTGCGGGAGCAGGAGGAGGAATGTAAGGGGCGGGGGTTAGAAGGGTTTCGTCTAACTCCTCCTTCTTTTTCTTTTGTTTAGTTTTTACTTCATTCAGTGGGTAAAGTCTAGCTCCCGGTCTTTCTAGCCACACTTCCGCATACTGACTCTCCTCCGGGTTAAGGGGTTTTTTATTATTAACCCAGAGGTTTAATTGCTGTTTTACCCAATCCTCTTCTGACCCATAGACTGGCCAAAAGACATTTTTAGAAATCTTCTTCCCTCCCCATATCTTAGTACAATATTCTATCATTCTCTGCTTATCTTTCCTTAGGGTTGCAGGGAAATATCTCCAATTGTCTAAGATATATGCCAGAGGGGTATTCCTAGGTACAGTGGGTACCCTTCCCATGGGAGTCGAAGGCTTGCTGCCCTTCGCCCCCATCTTCTGGATTATCCACACACACACACTCACTCGCTCCCCTTGTTCCTGGCCCAGTCCCTCGCGGGAGATGGGAAACGCAGTACTTAAGAGTCCACACTCGCTTGGTTCAGTATATCGAACCTCTCATTTGTTATAATCCAGGAAACCCAATCCCGCCCGAACGGCAAACCCGCGAACAAATTCGCAATATACTTACGCGTCCTGCGTCTTCGTCCGGACTCCCGTGCACAGAATTTTTATGGGATTTTACCGGTCTCTCCTTTGCTCACTATTCTAGAATTTAGGTTCGTCGGTAAGGTTGAGGTAGGCTGTCGGTCACGGGGCCGCGGATTGCCGCGGGGCGCCTCCCCGGAGGACAGAAGCCCACCGTTCCTTATCCGAGTCACGGCACCAAAATTGTCATAAATTGCGACCACAAGGGATCATAATCCAATTAAAATTTTATTAATTATAGCAAGTAGAATATGAGCAAATACAGCGCTGGACGGCAGGGGAGTCTGCGCTCCACCAACTGCCGTACTGAGCAGTTCAAACAGTCCCTTTTTATACACCTTTATTTCCGTGTTCGTGAAGTAGTGGAGATACTCTGCGCATGTTTCGGTTGTTGTTGGGGGGTCGTTGTCTGTCTCTTTGAGGCCGAAGTAAGAAGTCTTTCTCCTTTGTCTCATAGTTAATCCCTTACTCATATGTCCTTATATGGGGTTGTCTGTCCTGTTTCTGTCGGTTCCTGGATACCCGGCGGTTATCTTGCACAATGGTAAACGATTGTGGTTATCTTATCTTATCTTACACAGGCGGTGTCTGGTAGCTGTTTGCATGAGCGATTTCCTGACCTTTACATTGAGATTTACATAAATCCTAATAACAATACCCTAGTCCATAGTTTCTCACAAGATGTTCCTCCTCTGGGCAAGCCCGGGTCCCAGATCCTGTTGTGCCTGTGAATAGGCTGCAGGGGGACGGTGAAGACCAGCAACAGCTTTCACGGCTGCCACCTTCCGTGTGGGACAAGGAGCCGGACGTGTCTTTCTGGATACAGGCCCTGCCGAGGACGAGAGCCATGAGATGTTCCTCCTCTGGGCAAGCCCGGGTCCCAGATCCTGTTGTGCCTGTGAATAGGCTGCAGGGGGACGGTGAAGACCAGCAACAGCTTTCAGGGCTGCCACCTTCCGTGTGGGACAAGGAGCCGGATGAGTGCCTTTTCGGAAACAGGCTCTGCCGAGGACGAGAGCCATGAGATGTTCCTCCTCTGGGCAAGCCCGGGTCCCAGATCCTGTTGTGCCTGTGAATAGGCTGCAGGGGGACGGTGAACACCAGCAACAGCTTTCAGGGCTGCCACCTTCCGTGTGGGACAATGAGCCGGATGTGTGCCTTTCTGGAAACAGGCCCTGCCGAGGACGAGAGCCATGAGATGTTCCTCCTCTGGGCAAGCCCGGGTCCCAGATCCTGTTGTGCCTGTGAATAGGCTGCAGGGAGACGGTGAAGACCAGCAACAGCTTCCAGGGCTGCCACCTTCCGTGTGGGACAAGGAGCCGGACATGTGCCTTTTCGGAATCAGGCTCTGCCGAGGACGAGAGCCATGAGATGTTCCTCCTCTGGGCAAGCCCCGGTCCTGAATCCTGTTGTGCCTGTGAATAGGCTGCAGGGGGACGGTGAAGACCAGCAACAGCTTTCAGGGCTGCCACCTTCCGTGTGGGACAAGGAGCCGGACATGTCTTTCTGGATACAGGCCCTGCCGAGGACGAGAGCCATGAGATGTTCCTCCTCTGGGCAAGCCCGGGTCCCAGATACTGTTGTGCCTGTGAATAGGCTGCAGGGGGACGGTGAAGACCAGCAACAGCTTCCAGGGCTGCCACCTTCCGTGTGGGACAAGGAGCCGGACGTGTGCCTTATCGGAAACAAGCTCTGCCGAGGACGAGAGCCATGAGATGTTCCTCCTCTGGGCAAGCCCGGGTCCCAGATCCTGTTGTGCCTGTGAATAGGCTGCAGGGGGACGGTGAACACCAGCAACAGCTTTCACGGCTGCCACCTTCACTGTGGGACAAGGAGCCGGACGTGTGCCTTTCTGGAAACAGGCCGTGCCGAGGACGAGAGCCATGAGATGTTCCTCCTCTGGGCAAGCCCGGGTCCCAGATCCTGTTGTGCCTGTGAATAGGCTGCAGGGGGACGGTGAAGACCAGCAACAGCTTTCAGGGCTGCCACCTTCCGTGTGGGACAAGGAGCCGGACGTGTGCCTTTTCGGAATCAGGCTCTGCTGAGGTCGAGAGCCATGAGATGTTCCTCCTCTGGGCAAGCCCGGGTCCAAATCCTGTTGTGCCTGTGAATAGGCTGCAGGGGGACGGTGAAGACCAGCAACAGCTTTCAGGGCTGCCACCTTCCGTGTGGGACAAGGAGCCAGATCTGTGCCTTTCTGGAAACAGGCCCTGCCGAGGACGAGAGCCATGAGATGTTCCTCCTCTGGCCAAGCCCCGGTCCTGAATCCTGTTGTGCCTGTGAATAGGCTGCAGGGGGATGGTGAAGACCAGCAACAGCTTTCAGGGCTGCCACCTTCCGTGTGGGACAAGGAGCCGGACGTGTCTTTCTGGATACAGGCCCTGCCGAGGACGAGAGCCATGAGATGTTCCTCCTCTGGGCAAGCCCGGGTCCCAGATCCTGTTGTGCCTGTGAATAGGCTGCAGGGGGACGGTGAAGACCAGCAACAGCTTTCATACTGCCACCTTCCGTGTGTGACAAGGAGCCGGATGAGAGCCTTTTCGGAAACAGGCTCTGCCGAGGACGAGAGACATGAGATGTTCCTCCTCTGGGCAAGCCCGGGTCCCAGATCCTGTTGTGCCTGTGAATAGGCTGCAGGGGGACGGTGAAGACCAGCAACAGCTTTCAGGGCTGCCACCTTCCGTGTGGGACAAGGAGCCGGACGTGTGCCTTTCTGGAAACAGGCCGTGCCGAGGACGAGAGCCATGAGATGTTCCTCCTCTGGGCAAGCCCGGGTCCCAGATCCTGTTGTGCCTGTGAATAGGCTGCAGGGGGACGGTGAAGACCAGCAACAGCTTTCAGGGCTGCCACCTTCCGTGTGGGACAAGGAGCCGGACGTGTACATTTTCGGAATCAGGCTCTGCCGAGGTCGAGAGCCATGAGATGTTCCTCCTCTGGGCAAGCCCGGGTCCCAGATCCTGTTGTGCCTGTGAATAGGCTGCATGGGGACGGTGAAGACCAGCAACAGCTTTCAGGGCTGCCACCTTCCGTGTGGGACAATGAGCCGGATGTGTGCCTTTCTGGAAACAGGCCCTGCCGAGGACGAGAGCCATGAGATGTTCCTCCTCTGGGCAAGCCCGGGTCCCAGATCCTGTTGTGCCTGTGAATAGGCTGCAGGGGGACGGTGAACACCAGCAACAGCTTTCACGGCTGCCACCTTCCATGTGGGACAAGGAGCCGGATGTGTGCCTTTTCGGAAACAAGCTGTGCCGAGGACGAGAGCCATGAGATGTTCCTCCTCTGGGCAAGCCTGGGTCCCAGATCCTGTTGTGCCTGTGAATAGGCTGCAGGGGGATGGTGAACACCACCAACAGCTTTCACGGCTGCCACCTTCACTGTGGGACAAGGAGCCGGACGTGTGCCTTTCTGGAAACAGGCTCTACCGAGGACGAGAGCCATGAGATGTTCCTCCTCTGGGCAAGCCCGGGTCCCAGATCCTGTTGTGCCTGTGAATAGGCTGCAGGGGGACGGTGAAGACCAGCAACAGCTTTCAGGGCTGCCACCTTCCGTGTGGGACAATGAGCCGGACGTGTGCCTTTCTGGAAACAGGCCCTGCCGAGGACGAGAGCCATGAGATGTTCCTCCTCTGGGCAAGCCCCGGTCCTGAATCCTGTTGTGCCTGTGAATAGGCTGCAGGGGGATGGTGAAGACCAGCAACAGCTTTCAGGGCTGCCACATTCCGTGTGGGACAAGGAGCCGGACGTGTCTTTCTGGATACAGGCCGTGCCGAGGACGAGAGCCATGAGATGTTCCTCCTCTGGGCAAGCCCGGGTCCCAGATCCTGTTGTGCCTGTGAATAGGCTGCAGGGGGACGGTGAAGACCAGCAACAGCTTTCAGGGCTGCCACCTTCCATGTGGGACAAGGAGCCGGACGTGTGCATTTTCGGAAACAGGATCTGCCGAGGACGAGAGCCATGAGATGTTCCTCCTCTGGGCAAGCCCGGGTCCCAGATCCTGTTGTGCCTGTGAATAGGCTGCAGGGGGACGGTGAAGACCAGCAACAGCTTTCAGGGCTGCCACCTTCCATGTGGGTCAAGGAGCCGGACGTGTGCCTTTTCGGAAACAAGCTCTGCCGAGGACGAGAGCCATGAGATGTTCCTCCTCTGGGCAAGCCCGGGTCCCAGATCCTGTTGTGCCTGTGAATAGGCTGCAGGGGGACGGTGAAGACCAGCAACAGCTTTCACGGCTGCCACCTTCCGTGTGGGACAAGGAGCCGGATGTGTGCCTTTTAGGAATCAGGCTCTGCCGAGGTCGAGAGCCATGAGATGTTCCTCCTCTGGGCAAGCCCGGGTCCCAGATCCTGTTGTGCCTGTGAATAGGCTGCAGGGGGACGGTGAAGACCAGCAACAGCTTTCAGGGCTGCCACCTTCCGTGTGGGACAAGGAGCCGGATGTGTGCCTTTCTGGAAACAGGCCCTGCCGAGGACGAGAGCCATGAGATGTTCCTCCTCTGGGCAAGCCCGGGTCCCAGATCCTGTTGTGCCTGTGAATAGGCTGCAGGGGGACGGTGAAGACCAGCAACAGCTTTCACGGCTGCCACCTTCCGTGTGGGACAAGGAGCCGGACGTGTCTTTCTGGATACAGGCCCTGCCGAGGACGAGAGCCATGAGATGTTCCTCCTCTGGGCAATCCCGGGTCCCAGATCCTGTTGTGCCTGTGAATAGGCTGCAGGGGGACGGTGAAGACCAGCAACAGCTTTCAGGGCTGCCACCTTCCGTGTGGGACAAGGAGCCGGATGAGTGCCTTTTCGGAAACAGGCTCTGCCGAGGACGAGAGCCATGAGATGTTCCTCCTCTGGGCAAGCCCGGGTCCCAGATCCTGTTGTGCCTGTGAATAGGCTGCAGGGGGACGGTGAAGACCAGCAACAGCTTTCAGGGCTGCCACCTTCCGTGTGGGACAAGGAGCCGGATGTGTGCATTTTCGGAAACAGGCTCTGCCGAGGATGAGAGCCATGAGATGTTCCTCCTCTGGGCAAGCCCGGGTCCTGAATCCTGTTGTGCCTGTGAATAAGCTGCAGGGGGACGGTGAAGACCAGCAACAGCTTCCAGGGCTGCCACCTTCCGTGTGGGACAAGGAGCCGGATGTGTGCCTTTCTGGAAACAGGCCGTGCCGAGGACGAGAGCCATGAGATGTTCCTCCTCTGGGCAAGCCCGGGTCCCAGATCCTGTTGTGCCTGTGAATAGGCTGCAGGGGGACGGTGAACACCAGCAACAGCTTTCACGGCTGCCACCTTCACTGTGGGACAAGGAGCCGGACGTGTGCCTTTCTGGAAACAGGCCGTGCCGAGGACGAGAGCCATGAGATGTTCCTCCTCTGGCCAAGCCCGGGTCCCAGATCCTGTTGTGCCTGTGAATAGGCTGCAGGGGGACGGTGAAGACCAGCAACAGCTTTCAGGGCTGCCACCTTCCGTGTGGGACAAGGAGCCGGACGTGTGCCTTTTCGGAATCAGGCTCTGCTGAGGTCGAGAGCCATGAGATGTTCCTCCTCTGGGCAAGCCCGGGTCCAAATCCTGTTGTGCCTGTGAATAGGCTGCAGGGAGACGGTGAAGACCAGCAACAGCTTCCAGGGCTTCCACCTTCCGTGTGAGACCAGGAGCCGGACATGTGCCTTTTCGGAAACAAGCTCTGCCGAGGACGAGAGCCATGAGATGTTCCTCCTCTGGGCAAGCCCGGGTCCCAGATCCTGTTGTGCCTGTGAATAGGCTGCAGGGGGACGGTGAACACCAGCAACAGCTTTCAGGGCTGCCACCTTCCGTGTGGGACAAGGAGCCGGATGTGTGCCTTTTCGGAATCAGGCTCTGCCGAGGTCGAGAGCCATGAGATGTTCCTCCTCTGGGCAAGCCCGGGTCCAAATCCTGTTGTGCCTGTGAATAGGCTGCAGGGGGACGGTGAAGACCAGCAACAGCTTTCAGGGCTGCCACCTTCCGTGTGGGACAATGAGCCAGATGTGTGCCTTTCTGGAAACAGGCCCTGCCGAGGACGAGAGCCATGAGATGTTCCTCCTCTGGGCAAGCCCCGGTCCTGAATCCTGTTGTGCCTGTGAATAGGCTGCAGGGGGATGGTGAAGACCAGCAACAGCTTTCAGGGCTGCCACCTTCCGTGTGGGACAAGGAGCCGGACGTGTCTTTCTGGATACAGGCCCTGCCGAGGACGAGAGCCATGAGATGTTCCTCCTCTGGGCAAGCCCGGGTCCCAGATCCTGTTGTGCCTGTGAATAGGCTGCAGGGGGACGGTGAAGACCAGCAACAGCTTTCATACTGCCACCTTCCGTGTGTGACAAGGAGCCGGATGAGAGCCTTTTCGGAAACAGGCTCTGCCGAGGACGAGAGCCATGAGATGTTCCTCCTCTGGGCAAGCCCGGGTCCCAGATCCTGTTGTGCCTGTGAATAGGCTGCAGGGGGACGGTGAAGACCAGCAACAGCTTTCAGGGCTGCCACCTTCCGTGTGGGACAAGGAGCCGGACGTGTGCCTTTCTGGAAACAGGCCGTGCCGAGGACGAGAGCCATGAGATGTTCCTCCTCTGGGCAAGCCCGGGTCCCAGATCCTGTTGTGCCTGTGAATAGGCTGCAGGGGGACGGTGAAGACCAGCAACAGCTTTCAGGGCTGCCACCTTCCGTGTGGGACAAGGAGCCGGACGTGTACATTTTCGGAATCAGGCTCTGCCGAGGTCGAGAGCCATGAGATGTTCCTCCTCTGGGCAAGCCCGGGTCCCAGATCCTGTTGTGCCTGTGAATAGGCTGCATGGGGACGGTGAAGACCAGCAACAGCTTTCAGGGCTGCCACCTTCCGTGTGGGACAATGAGCCGGATGTGTGCCTTTCTGGAAACAGGCCCTGCCGAGGACGAGAGCCATGAGATGTTCCTCCTCTGGGCAAGCCCGGGTCCCAGATCCTGTTGTGCCTGTGAATAGGCTGCAGGGGGACGGTGAACACCAGCAACAGCTTTCACGGCTGCCACCTTCCATGTGGGACAAGGAGCCGGATGTGTGCCTTTTCGGAAACAAGCTGTGCCGAGGACGAGAGCCATGAGATGTTCCTCCTCTGGGCAAGCCTGGGTCCCAGATCCTGTTGTGCCTGTGAATAGGCTGCAGGGGGATGGTGAACACCACCAACAGCTTTCACGGCTGCCACCTTCACTGTGGGACAAGGAGCCGGACGTGTGCCTTTCTGGAAACAGGCTCTACCGAGGACGAGAGCCATGAGATGTTCCTCCTCTGGGCAAGCCCGGGTCCCAGATCCTGTTGTGCCTGTGAATAGGCTGCAGGGGGACGGTGAAGACCAGCAACAGCTTTCAGGGCTGCCACCTTCCGTGTGGGACAATGAGCCGGACGTGTGCCTTTCTGGAAACAGGCCCTGCCGAGGACGAGAGCCATGAGATGTTCCTCCTCTGGGCAAGCCCCGGTCCTGAATCCTGTTGTGCCTGTGAATAGGCTGCAGGGGGATGGTGAAGACCAGCAACAGCTTTCAGGGCTGCCACATTCCGTGTGGGACAAGGAGCCGGACGTGTCTTTCTGGATACAGGCCGTGCCGAGGACGAGAGCCATGAGATGTTCCTCCTCTGGGCAAGCCCGGGTCCCAGATCCTGTTGTGCCTGTGAATAGGCTGCAGGGGGACGGTGAAGACCAGCAACAGCTTTCATGGCTGCCACCTTCCATGTGGGACAAGGAGCCGGACGTGTGCATTTTCGGAAACAGGATCTGCCGAGGACGAGAGCCATGAGATGTTCCTCCTCTGGGCAAGGCCGGGTCCCAGATCCTGTTGTGCCTGTGAATAGGCTGCAGGGGGACGGTGAAGACCAGCAACAGCTTTCAGGGCTGCCACCTTCCATGTGGGTCAAGGAGCCGGACGTGTGCCTTTTCGGAAACAAGCTCTGCCGAGGACGAGAGCCATGAGATGTTCCTCCTCTGGGCAAGCCCGGGTCCCAGATCCTGTTGTGCCTGTGAATAGGCTGCAGGGGGACGGTGAAGACCAGCAACAGCTTTCACGGCTGCCACCTTCCGTGTGGGACAAGGAGCCGGATGTGTGCCTTTTAGGAATCAGGCTCTGCCGAGGTCGAGAGCCATGAGATGTTCCTCCTCTGGGCAAGCCCGGGTCCCAGATCCTGTTGTGCCTGTGAATAGGCTGCAGGGGGACGGTGAAGACCAGCAACAGCTTTCAGGGCTGCCACCTTCCGTGTGGGACAAGGAGCCGGATGTGTGCCTTTCTGGAAACAGGCCCTGCCGAGGACGAGAGCCATGAGATGTTCCTCCTCTGGGCAAGCCCGGGTCCCAGATCCTGTTGTGCCTGTGAATAGGCTGCAGGGGGACGGTGAAGACCAGCAACAGCTTTCACGGCTGCCACCTTCCGTGTGGGACAAGGAGCCGGACGTGTCTTTCTGGATACAGGCCCTGCCGAGGACGAGAGCCATGAGATGTTCCTCCTCTGGGCAAGCCCGGGTCCCAGATCCTGTTGTGCCTGTGAATAGGCTGCAGGGGGACGGTGAAGACCAGCAACAGCTTTCAGGGCTGCCACCTTCCGTGTGGGACAAGGAGCCGGATGAGTGCCTTTTCGGAAACAGGCTCTGCCGAGGACGAGAGCCATGAGATGTTCCTCCTCTGGGCAAGCCCGGGTCCCAGATCCTGTTGTGCCTGTGAATAGGCTGCAGGGGGACGGTGAAGACCAGCAACAGCTTTCAGGGCTGCCACCTTCCGTGTGGGACAAGGAGCCGGATGTGTGCATTTTCGGAAACAGGCTCTGCCGAGGATGAGAGCCATGAGATGTTCCTCCTCTGGGCAAGCCCGGGTCCTGAATCCTGTTGTGCCTGTGAATAAGCTGCAGGGGGACGGTGAAGACCAGCAACAGCTTTCAGGGCTGCCACCTTCCGTGTGGGACAATGAGCCGGATGTGTGCCTTTCTGGAAACAGGCCGTGCCGAGGACGAGAGCCATGAGATGTTCCTCCTCTGGGCAAGCCCGGGTCCCAGATCCTGTTGTGCCTGTGAATAGGCTGCAGGGAGACGGTGAAGACCAGCAACAGCTTCCAGGGCTGCCACCTTCCGTGTGGGACAAGGAGCCGGATGTGTGCCTTTTCGGAATCAGGCTCTGCCGAGGACGAGAGCCATGAGATGTTCCTCCTCTGGGCAAGCCCCGGTCCTGAATCCTGTTGTGCCTGTGAATAGGCTGCAGGGGGACGGTGAAGACCAGCAACAGCTTTCAGGGCTGCCACCTTCCGTGTGGGACAAGGAGCCGGACATGTCTTTCTGGATACAGGCCCTGCTGAGGACGAGAGCCATGAGATGTTCCTCCTCTGGGCAAGCCCGGGTCCCAGATACTGTTGTGCCTGTGAATAGGCTGCAGGGGGACGGTGAAGACCAGCAACAGCTTCCAGGGCTGCCACCTTCCGTGTGGGACAAGGAGCCGGACGTGTGCCTTATCGGAAACAAGCTCTGCCGAGGACGAGAGCCATGAGATGTTCCTCCTCTGGGCAAGCCCGGGTCCCAGATCCTGTTGTGCCTGTGAATAGGCTGCAGGGGGACGGTGAACACCAGCAACAGCTTTCACGGCTGCCACCTTCACTGTGGGACAAGGAGCCGGACGTGTGCCTTTCTGGAAACAGGCCGTGCCGAGGACGAGAGCCATGAGATGTTCCTCCTCTGGCCAAGCCCGGGTCCCAGATCCTGTTGTGCCTGTGAATAGGCTGCAGGGGGACGGTGAAGACCAGCAACAGCTTTCAGGGCTGCCAC
This sequence comes from Astur gentilis, assembly GCF_929443795.1. Taxonomy (NCBI): domain Eukaryota; kingdom Metazoa; phylum Chordata; class Aves; order Accipitriformes; family Accipitridae; genus Astur; species Astur gentilis. The sequence continues at coordinate 891,329 of NW_026060958.1, read as the reverse complement.
CTTCCGTGTGGGACAAGGAGCCGGACGTGTGCCTTTTCGGAATCCGGCTCTGCTGAGGTCGAGAGCCATGAGATGTTCCTCCTCTGGGCAAGCCCGGGTCCAAATCCTGTTGTGCCTGTGAATAGGCTGCAGGGTGACGGTGAAGACCAGCAACAGCTTCCAGGGCTTCCACCTTCCGTGTGAGACCAGGAGCCGGACATGTGCCTTTTCGGAAACAAGCTCTGCCGAGGACGAGAGCCATGAGATGTTCCTCCTCTGGGCAAGCCCGGGTCCCAGATCCTGTTGTGCCTGTGAATAGGCTGCAGGGGGATGGTGAACACCAGCAACAGCTTTCAGGGCTGCCACCTTCCGTGTGGGACAAGGAGCCGGATGTGTGCCTTTTCGGAATCAGGCTCTGCCGAGGTCGAGAGCCATGAGATGTTCCTCCTCTGGGCAAGCCCGGGTCCAAATCCTGTTGTGCCTGTGAATAGGCTGCAGGGGGACGGTGAAGACCAGCAACAGCTTTCAGGGCTGCCACCTTCCGTGTGGGACAATGAGCCAGATGTGTGCCTTTCTGGAAACAGACCCTGCCGAGGACGAGAGCCATGAGATGTTCTTCCTCTGGCCAAGCCCCGGTCCTGAATCCTGTTGTGCCTGTGAATAGGCTGCAGGGGGATGGTGAAGACCAGCAACAGCTTTCAGGTCTGCCACCTTCTGTGTGGGACAAGGAGCCGGACGTGTCTTTCTGGATACAGGCCCTGCCGAGGACGAGAGCCATGAGATGTTCCTCCTCTGGGCAAGCCCGGGTCCCAGATCCTGTTGTGCCTGTGAATAGGCTGCAGGGGGACGGTGAAGACCAGCAACAGCTTTCATACTGCCACCTTCCGTGTGTGACAAGGAGCCGGATGAGAGCCTTTTCAGAAACAGGCTCTGCCGAGGACGAGAGCCATGAGATGTTCCTCCTCTGGGCAAGCCCGGGTCCCAGATCCTGTTGTGCCTGTGAATAGGCTGCAGGGGGACGGTGAAGACCAGCAACAGCTTTCAGGGCTGCCACCTTCCGTGTGGGACAAGGAGCCGGATGTGTGCCTTTTCGGAAACAGGCTCTGCCGAGGACGAGAGCCATGAGATGTTCCTCCTCTGGGCAAGCCCGGGTCCTGAATCCTGTTGTGCCTGTGAATAGGCTGCAGGGGGACGGTGAAGACCAGCAACGGCTTTCAGGGCTGCCACCTTCCGTGTGGGACAAGGAGCCGGACGTGTGCATTTTCGGAAACAGGATCTGCCGAGGACGAGAGCCATGAGATGTTCCTCCTCTGGGCAAGGCCGGGTCCCAGATCCTGTTGTGCCTGTGAATAGGCTGCAGGGGGACGGTGAAGACCAGCAACAGCTTTCAGGGCTGCCACCTTCCGTGTGGGACAAGGAGCCGGACATCTGCCTTTTCGGAAACAAGCTCTGCCGAGGACGAGAGCCATGAGATGTTCCTCCTCTGGGCAAGCCCGGGTCCCAGATCCTGTTGTGCCTGTGAATAGGCTGCAGGGGGACGGTGAACACCAGCAACAGCTTTCACGGCTGCCACCTTCACTGTGGGACAAGGAGCCTGACGTGTGCCTTTCTGGAAACAGGCCGTGCCGAGGACGAGAGCCATGAGATGTTCCTCCTCTGGGCAAGCCCGGGTCCTGAATCCTGTTGTGCCTGTGAATAGGCTGCAGGGGGACGGTGAAGACCAGCAACAGCTTTCAGGGCTGCCACCTTCCGTGTGGGACAAGGAGCCGGACGTGTACATTTTTGGAATCAGGCTCTGCCGAGGTCGAGAGCCATGAGATGTTCCTCCTCTGGGCAAGCCCGGGTCCCAGATCCTGTTGTGCCTGTGAATAGGCTGCAGGGGGACGGTGAAGACCAGCAACAGCTTTCAGGGCTGCCACCTTCCGTGTGGGACAATGATCCGGATGTGTGCCTTTCTGGAAACAGGCCCTGCCGAGGACGAGAGCCATGAGATGTTCCTCCTCTGGGCAAGCCCCGGTCCTGAATCCTGTTGTGCCTGTGAATAGGCTGCAGGGGGATGGTGAAGACCAGCAACAGCTTTCAGGGCTGCCACCTTCCGTGTGGGACAAGGAGCCGGACCTGTCTTTCTGGATACAGGTCCTGCCGAGGACGAGAGCCATGAGATGTTCCTCCTCTGGGCAAGCCCGGGTCCCAGATCCTGTTGTGCCTGTGAATAGGCTGCAGGGGGACGGTGAAAACCAGCAACAGCTTTCATGGCTGCCACCTTCCGTGTGTGACAATGAGCCGGATGAGTGCCTTTTCGGAATCAGGCTCTGCCGAGGACGAGAGCCATGAGATGTTCCTCCTCTGGCCAAGCCCGGGTCCCAGATCCTGTTGTGCCTGTGAATAGGCTGCAGGGGGACGGTGAAGACCAGCAACAGCTTTCAGGGCTGCCACCTTCACTGTGGGACAAGGAGCCGGATGTGTGCCTTTTCGGAAACAGGCTCTGCCGAGGACGAGAGCCATGAGATGTTCCTCCTCTGGGCAAGCCCGGGTCCCGAATCCTGTTGTGCCTGTGAATAGGCTGCAGGGGGACGGTGAACACCAGCAACAGCTTTCACGGCTGCCACCTTCACTGTGGGACAAGGAGCAGGACGTGTGCCTTTCTGGAAACAGGCCGTGCCGAGGACGAGAGCCATGAGATGTTCCTCCTCTGGGCAAGCCCGGGTCCCAGATCCTGTTGTGCCTGTGAATAGGCTGCAGGGGGACGGTGAAGACCAGCAACAGCTTTCAGGGCTGCCACCTTCCGTGTGGGACAAGGAGCCGGACGTGTGCCTTTTCGGAATCAGGCTCTGCCGAGGACGAGAGCCATGAGATGTTCCTCCTCTGGGCAAGCCCGGGTCCAAATCCTGTTGTGCCTGTGAATAGGCTGCAGGGGGACGGTGAAGACCAGCAACAGCTTTCAGGGCTGCCACCTTCCGTGTGGGACAAGGAGCTGGATGAGTGCCTTTTCGGAAACAGGCTCTGCCGAGGACGAGAGCCATGAGATGTTCCTCCTCTGGGCAAGCCCGGGTCCCAGATCCTGTTGTGCCTGTGAATAGGCTGCAGGGGGACGGTGAAGACCAGCAACAGCTTTCAGGGCTGCCACCTTCCGTGTGGGACAAGGAGCCGGATGTGTGCCTTTTCGGAATCAGGCTCTGCTGAGGACGAGAGCCATGAGATGTTCCTCCTCTGGGCAAGCCCGGGTCCAAATCCTGTTGTGCCTGTGAATAGGCTGCAGGGGGACGGTGAAGACCAGCAACAGCTTTCAGGGCTGCCACCTTCCGTGTGGGACAAGGAGCCGGATGAGTGCCTTTTCGGAAACAGGCTCTGCCGAGGACGAGAGCCATGAGATGTTCCTCCTCTGGGCAAGCCCGGGTCCCAGATCCTGTTGTGCCTGTGAATAGGCTGCAGGGGGACGGTGAAGACCAGCAACAGCTTTCAGGGCTGCCACCTTCCGTGTGGGACAAGGAGCCGGATGTGTGCCTTTTCGGAAACAGGCTCTGCCGAGGACGAGAGCCATGAGATGTTCCTCCTCTGGGCAAGCCCGGGTCCCGAATCCTGTTGTGCCTGTGAATAGGCTGCAGGGGGACGGTGAAGACCAGCAACAGCTTTCACGGCTGCCACCTTCACTGTGGGACAAGGAGCCTGACGTGTGCCTTTCTGGAAACAGGCCGTGCCGAGGACGAGAGCCATGAGATGTTCCTCCTCTGGGCAAGCCCGGGTCCTGAATCCTGTTGTGCCTGTGAATAGGCTGCAGGGGGACGGTGAAGACCAGCAACAGCTTTCAGGGCTGCCACCTTCCGTGTGGGACAAGGAGCCGGACGTGTACATTTTTGGAATCAGGCTCTGCCGAGGTCGAGAGCCATGAGATGTTCCTCCTCTGGGCAAGCCCGGGTCCCAGATCCTGTTGTGCCTGTGAATAGGCTGCAGGGGGACGGTGAAGACCAGCAACAGCTTTCAGGGCTGCCACCTTCCGTGTGGGACAAGGAGCCGGACGTGTCTTTCTGGATACAGGTCCTGCCGAGGACGAGAGCCATGAGATGTTCCTCCTCTGGGCAAGCCCGGGTCCTGAATCCTGTTGTGCCTGTGAATAGGCTGCAGGGGGACGGTGAAGACCAGCAACAGCTTTCATGGCTGCCACCTTCCGTGTGTGACAATGAGCCGGATGAGTGCCTTTTCGGAAACAGGCTCTGCCGAGGACGAGAGCCATGAGATGTTCCTCCTCTGGGCAAGCCCGGGTCCCAGATCCTGTTGTGCCTGTGAATAGGCTGCAGGGGGACGGTGAAGACCAGCAACAGCTTTCAGGGCTGCCACCTTCACTGTGGGACAAGGAGCCGGATGTGTGCCTTTTCGGAAACAGGCTCTGCCGAGGACGAGAGCCATGAGATGTTCCTCCTCTGGGCAAGCCCGGGTCCCGAATCCTGTTGTGCCTGTTAATAGGCTGCAGGGGGACGGTGAACACCAGCAACAGCTTTCACGGCTGCCACCTTCACTGTGGGACAAGGAGCTGGATGAGTGCCTTTTCGGAAACAGGCTCTGCCGAGGACGAGAGCCATGAGATGTTCCTCCTCTGGGCAAGCCCGGGTCCCAGATCCTGTTGTGCCTGTGAATAGGCTGCAGGGGGACGGTGAAGACCAGCAACAGCTTTCAGGGCTGCCACCTTCCGTGTGGGACAAGGAGCCGGACGTGTGCCTTTTCGGAATCAGGCTCTGCTGAGGACGAGAGCCATGAGATGTTCCTCCTCTGGGCAAGCCCGGGTCCAAATCCTGTTGTGCCTGTGAATAGGCTGCAGGGGGACGGTGAAGACCAGCAACAGCTTTCAGGGCTGCCACCTTCCGTGTGGGACAAGGAGCCGGATGAGTGCCTTTTCGGAAACAGGCTCTGCCGAGGACGAGAGCCATGAGATGTTCCTCCTCTGGGCAAGCCCGGGTCCCAGATCCTGTTGTGCCTGTGAATAGGCTGCAGGGGGACGGTGAAGACCAGCAACAGCTTTCACGGCTGCCACCTTCCGTGTGGGACAATGAGCCGGTCTTGTGCCTTTATGGAAACAGGCCCTGCCGAGGACGAGAGCCATGAGATGTTCCTCCTCTGGGCAAGCCCGGGTCCCAGATCCTGTTGTGCCTGTGAACAGGCTGCAGGGGGACGGTGAAGACCAGCAACAGCTTCCAGGGCTGCCACCTTCCGTGTGGGACAAGGAGCCGGACGTGTGCCTTTTCGGAATCAAGCTCTACCGAGGACGAGAGCCATGAGATGTTCCTCCTCTGGGCAAGCCCGGGTCCAAATCCTGTTGTGCCTGTGAATAGGCTGCAGGGAGACGGTGAAGACCAGCAACAGCTTCCAGGGCTTCCACCTTCCGTGTGAGACCAGGAGCCGGACATGTGCCTTTTCGGAAACAAGCTCTGCCGAGGACGAGAGCCATGAGATGTTCCTCCTCTGGGCAAGCCCGGGTCCCAGATCCTGTTGTGCCTGTGAATAGGCTGCAGGGGGATGGTGAACACCAGCAACAGCTTTCAGGGCTGCCACCTTCCGTGTGGGACAAGGAGCCGGATGTGTGCCTTTTCGGAATCAGGCTCTGCCGAGGTCGAGAGCCATGAGATGTTCCTCCTCTGGGCAAGCCCGGGTCCAAATCCTGTTGTGCCTGTGAATAGGCTGCAGGGGGACGGTGAAGACCAGCAACAGCTTTCAGGGCTGCCACCTTCCGTGTGGGACAATGAGCCAGATGTGTGCCTTTCTGGAAACAGGCCCTGCCGAGGACGAGAGCCATGAGATGTTCTTCCTCTGGCCAAGCCCCGGTCCTGAATCCTGTTGTGCCTGTGAATAGGCTGCAGGGGGATGGTGAAGACCAGCAACAGCTTTCAGGTCTGCCACCTTCTGTGTGGGACAAGGAGCCGGACGTGTCTTTCTGGATACAGGCCCTGCCGAGGACGAGAGCCATGAGATGTTCCTCCTCTGGGCAAGCCCGGGTCCCAGATCCTGTTGTGCCTGTGAATAGGCTGCAGGGGGACGGTGAAGACCAGCAACAGCTTTCATGCTGCCACCTTCCGTGTGTGACAAGGAGCCGGATGAGAGCCTTTTCAGAAACAGGCTCTGCCGAGGACGAGAGCCATGAGATGTTCCTCCTCTGGGCAAGCCCGGGTCCCAGATCCTGTTGTGCCTGTGAATAGGCTGCAGGGGGACGGTGAAGACCAGCCACAGCTTTCAGGGCTGCCACCTTCCGTGTGGGACAAGGAGCCGGATGTGTGCCTTTTCGGAAACAGGCTCTGCCGAGGACGAGAGCCATGAGATGTTCCTCCTCTGGGCAAGCCCGGGTCCTGAATCCTGTTGTGCCTGTGAATAGGCTGCAGGGGGACGGTGAAGACCAGCAACGGCTTTCAGGGCTGCCACCTTCCGTGTGGGACAAGGAGCCGGACGTGTGCATTTTCGGAAACAGGATCTGCCGAGGACGAGAGCCATGAGATGTTCCTCCTCTGGGCAAGGCCGGGTCCCAGATCCTGTTGTGCCTGTGAATAGGCTGCAGGGGGACGGTGAAGACCAGCAACAGCTTTCAGGGCTGCCACCTTCCGTGTGGGACAAGGAGCCGGACATCTGCCTTTTCGGAAACAAGCTCTGCCGAGGACGAGAGCCATGAGATGTTCCTCCTCTGGGCAAGCCCGGGTCCCAGATCCTGTTGTGCCTGTGAATAGGCTGCAGGGGGACGGTGAAGACCAGCAACAGCTTTCACGGCTGCCACCTTCACTGTGGGACAAGGAGCCTGACGTGTCCCTTTCTGGAAACAGGCCGTGCCGAGGACGAGAGCCATGAGATGTTCCTCCTCTGGGCAAGCCCGGGTCCTGAATCCTGTTGTGCCTGTGAATAGGCTGCAGGGGGACGGTGAAGACCAGCAACAGCTTTCAGGGCTGCCACCTTCCGTGTGGGACAAGGAGCCGGACGTGTACATTTTTGGAATCAGGCTCTGCCGAGGTCGAGAGCCATGAGATGTTCCTCCTCTGGGCAAGCCCGGGTCCCAGATCCTGTTGTGCCTGTGAATAGGCTGCAGGGGGACGGTGAAGACCAGCAACAGCTTTCAGGGCTGCCACCTTCCGTGTGGGACAATGATCCGGATGTGTGCCTTTCTGGAAACAGGCCCTGCCGAGGACGAGAGCCATGAGATGTTCCTCCTCTGGGCAAGCCCCGGTCCTGAATCCTGTTGTGCCTGTGAATAGGCTGCAGGGGGATGGTGAAGACCAGCAACAGCTTTCAGGGCTGCCACCTTCCGTGTGGGACAAGGAGCCGGACGTGTCTTTCTGGATACAGGTCCTGCCGAGGACGAGAGCCATGAGATGTTCCTCCTCTGGGCAAGCCCGGGTCCCAGATCCTGTTGTGCCTGTGAATAGGCTGCAGGGGGACGGTGAAGACCAGCAACAGCTTTCATGGCTGCCACCTTCCGTGTGTGACAATGAGCCGGATGAGTGCCTTTTCGGAATCAGGCTCTGCCGAGGACGAGAGCCATGAGATGTTCCTCCTCTGGCCAAGCCCGGGTCCCAGATCCTGTTGTGCCTGTGAATAGGCTGCAGGGGGACGGTGAAGACCAGCAACAGCTTTCAGGGCTGCCACCTTCACTGTGGGACAAGGAGCCGGACGTGTGCCTTTTCGGAATCAAGCTCTACCGAGGACGAGAGCCATGAGATGTTCCTCCTCTGGGCAAGCCCGGGTCCAAATCCTGTTGTGCCTGTGAATAGGCTGCAGGGAGACGGTGAAGACCAGCAACAGCTTCCGGGGCTTCCACCTTCCGTGTGAGACCAGGAGCCGGACATGTGCCTTTTCGGAAACAAGCTCTGCCGAGGACGAGAGCCATGAGATGTTCCTCCTCTGGGCAAGCCCGGGTCCCAGATCCTGTTGTGCCTGTGAATAGGCTGCAGGGGGATGGTGAACACCAGCAACAGCTTTCAGGGCTGCCACCTTCCGTGTGGGACAAGGAGCCGGATGTGTGCCTTTTCGGAATCAGGCTCTGCCGAGGTCGAGAGCCATGAGATGTTCCTCCTCTGGGCAAGCCCGGGTCCAAATCCTGTTGTGCCTGTGAATAGGCTGCAGGGGGACGGTGAAGACCAGCAACAGCTTTCAGGGCTGCCACCTTCCGTGTGGGACAATGAGCCAGATGTGTGCCTTTCTGGAAACAGGCCCTGCCGAGGACGAGAGCCATGAGATGTTCTTCCTCTGGCCAAGCCCCGGTCCTGAATCCTGTTGTGCCTGTGAATAGGCTGCAGGGGGATGGTGAAGACCAGCAACAGCTTTCAGGTCTGCCACCTTCTGTGTGGGACAAGGAGCCGGACGTGTCTTTCTGGATACAGGCCCTGCCGAGGACGAGAGCCATGAGATGTTCCTCCTCTGGGCAAGCCCGGGTCCCAGATCCTGTTGTGCCTGTGAATAGGCTGCAGGGGGACGGTGAAGACCAGCAACAGCTTTCATGCTGCCACCTTCCGTGTGTGACAAGGAGCCGGATGAGAGCCTTTTCAGAAACAGGCTCTGCCGAGGACGAGAGCCATGAGATGTTCCTCCTCTGGGCAAGCCCGGGTCCCAGATCCTGTTGTGCCTGTGAATAGGCTGCAGGGGGACGGTGAAGACCAGCAACAGCTTTCAGGGCTGCCACCTTCCGTGTGGGACAAGGAGCCGGATGTGTGCCTTTTCGGAAACAGGCTCTGCCGAGGACGAGAGCCATGAGATGTTCCTCCTCTGGGCAAGCCCGGGTCCTGAATCCTGTTGTGCCTGTGAATAGGCTGCAGGGGGACGGTGAAGACCAGCAACGGCTTTCAGGGCTGCCACCTTCCGTGTGGGACAAGGAGCCGGACGTGTGCATTTTCGGAAACAGGATCTGCCGAGGACGAGAGCCATGAGATGGTCCTCCTCTGGGCAAGGCCGGGTCCCAGATCCTGTTGTGCCTGTGAATAGGCTGCAGGGGGACGGTGAAGACCAGCAACAGCTTTCAGGGCTGCCACCTTCCGTGTGGGACAAGGAGCCGGACATCTGCCTTTTCGGAAACAAGCTCTGCCGAGGACGAGAGCCATGAGATGTTCCTCCTCTGGGCAAGCCCGGGTCCCAGATCCTGTTGTGCCTGTGAATAGGCTGCAGGGGGACGGTGAAGACCAGCAACAGCTTTCACGGCTGCCACCTTCACTGTGGGACAAGGAGCCTGACGTGTCCCTTTCTGGAAACAGGCCGTGCCGAGGACGAGAGCCATGAGATGTTCCTCCTCTGGGCAAGCCCGGGTCCTGAATCCTGTTGTGCCTGTGAATAGGCTGCAGGGGGACGGTGAAGACCAGCAACAGCTTTCAGGGCTGCCACCTTCCGTGTGGGACAAGGAGCCGGACGTGTACATTTTTGGAATCAGGCTCTGCCGAGGTCGAGAGCCATGAGATGTTCCTCCTCTGGGCAAGCCCGGGTCCCAGATCCTGTTGTGCCTGTGAATAGGCTGCAGGGGGACGGTGAAGACCAGCAACAGCTTTCAGGGCTGCCACCTTCCGTGTGGGACAATGATCCGGATGTGTGCCTTTCTGGAAACAGGCCCTGCCGAGGACGAGAGCCATGAGATGTTCCTCCTCTGGGCAAGCCCCGGTCCTGAATCCTGTTGTGCCTGTGAATAGGCTGCAGGGGGATGGTGAAGACCAGCAACAGCTTTCAGGGCTGCCACCTTCCGTGTGGGACAAGGAGCCGGACGTGTCTTTCTGGATACAGGTCCTGCCGAGGACGAGAGCCATGAGATGTTCCTCCTCTGGGCAAGCCCGGGTCCCAGATCCTGTTGTGCCTGTGAATAGGCTGCAGGGGGACGGTGAAGACCAGCAACAGCTTTCATGGCTGCCACCTTCCGTGTGTGACAATGAGCCGGATGAGTGCCTTTTCGGAATCAGGCTCTGCCGAGGACGAGAGCCATGAGATGTTCCTCCTCTGGCCAAGCCCGGGTCCCAGATCCTGTTGTGCCTGTGAATAGGCTGCAGGGGGACGGTGAAGACCAGCAACAGCTTTCAGGGCTGCCACCTTCACTGTGGGACAAGGAGCCGGATGTGTGCCTTTTCGGAAACAGGCTCTGCCGAGGACGAGAGCCATGAGATGTTCCTCCTCTGGGCAAGCCCGGGTCCCGAATCCTGTTGTGCCTGTGAATAGGCTGCAGGGGGACGGTGAACACCAGCAACAGCTTTCACGGCTGCCACCTTCACTGTGGGACAAGGAGCAGGACGTGTGCCTTTCAGGAAACAGGCCGTGCCGAGGACGAGAGCCATGAGATGTTCCTCCTCTGGGCAAGCCCGGGTCCCAGATCCTGTTGTGCCTGTGAATAGGCTGCAGGGGGACGGTGAAGACCAGCAACAGCTTTCAGGGCTGCCACCTTCCGTGTGGGACAAGGAGCCGGACGTGTGCCTTTTCGGAATCAGGCTCTGCCGAGGACGAGAGCCATGAGATGTTCCTCCTCTGGGCAAGCCCGGGTCCAAATCCTGTTGTGCCTGTGAATAGGCTGCAGGGGGACGGTGAAGACCAGCAACAGCTTTCAGGGCTGCCACCTTCCGTGTGGGACAAGGAGCTGGATGAGTGCCTTTTCGGAAACAGGCTCTGCCGAGGACGAGAGCCATGAGATGTTCCTCCTCTGGGCAAGCCCGGGTCCCAGATCCTGTTGTGCCTGTGAATAGGCTGCAGGGGGACGGTGAAGACCAGCAACAGCTTTCAGGGCTGCCACCTTCCGTGTGGGACAAGGAGCCGGATGTGTGCCTTTTCGGAATCAGGCTCTGCTGAGGACGAGAGCCATGAGATGTTCCTCCTCTGGGCAAGCCCGGGTCCAAATCCTGTTGTGCCTGTGAATAGGCTGCAGGGGGACGGTGAAGACCAGCAACAGCTTTCAGGGCTGCCACCTTCCGTGTGGGACAAGGAGCCGGATGAGTGCCTTTTCGGAAACAGGCTCTGCCGAGGACGAGAGCCATGAGATGTTCCTCCTCTGGGCAAGCCCGGGTCCCAGATCCTGTTGTGCCTGTGAATAGGCTGCAGGGGGACGGTGAAGACCAGCAACAGCTTTCAGGGCTGCCACCTTCCGTGTGGGACAAGGAGCCGGATGTGTGCCTTTTCGGAAACAGGCTCTGCCGAGGACGAGAGCCATGAGATGTTCCTCCTCTGGGCAAGCCCGGGTCCCGAATCCTGTTGTGCCTGTGAATAGGCTGCAGGGGGACGGTGAAGACCAGCAACAGCTTTCACGGCTGCCACCTTCACTGTGGGACAAGGAGCCTGACGTGTGCCTTTCTGGAAACAGGCCGTGCCGAGGACGAGAGCCATGAGATGTTCCTCCTCTGGGCAAGCCCGGGTCCTGAATCCTGTTGTGCCTGTGAATAGGCTGCAGGGGGACGGTGAAGACCAGCAACAGCTTTCAGGGCTGCCACCTTCCGTGTGGGACAAGGAGCCGGACGTGTACATTTTTGGAATCAGGCTCTGCCGAGGTCGAGAGCCATGAGATGTTCCTCCTCTGGGCAAGCCCGGGTCCCAGATCCTGTTGTGCCTGTGAATAGGCTGCAGGGGGACGGTGAAGACCAGCAACAGCTTTCAGGGCTGCCACCTTCCGTGTGGGACAAGGAGCCGGACGTGTCTTTCTGGATACAGGTCCTGCCGAGGACGAGAGCCATGAGATGTTCCTCCTCTGGGCAAGCCCGGGTCCTGAATCCTGTTGTGCCTGTGAATAGGCTGCAGGGGGACGGTGAAGACCAGCAACAGCTTTCATGGCTGCCACCTTCCGTGTGTGACAATGAGCCGGATGAGTGCCTTTTCGGAAACAGGCTCTGCCGAGGACGAGAGCCATGAGATGTTCCTCCTCTGGGCAAGCCCGGGTCCCAGATCCTGTTGTGCCTGTGAATAGGCTGCAGGGGGACGGTGAAGACCAGCAACGGCTTTCAGGGCTGCCACCTTCCGTGTGGGACAAGGAGCCGGACGTGTGCATTTTCGGAAACAGGATCTGCCGAGGACGAGAGCCATGAGATGTTCCTCCTCTGGGCAAGGCCGGGTCCCAGATCCTGTTGTGCCTGTGAATAGGCTGCAGGGGGACGGTGAAGACCAGCAACAGCTTTCAGGGCTGCCACCTTCCGTGTGGGACAAGGAGCCGGACATCTGCCTTTTCGGAAACAAGCTCTGCCGAGGACGAGAGCCATGAGATGTTCCTCCTCTGGGCAAGCCCGGGTCCCAGATCCTGTTGTGCCTGTGAATAGGCTGCAGGGGGACGGTGAAGACCAGCAACAGCTTTCACGGCTGCCACCTTCACTGTGGGACAAGGAGCCTGACGTGTCCCTTTCTGGAAACAGGCCGTGCCGAGGACGAGAGCCATGAGATGTTCCTCCTCTGGGCAAGCCCGGGTCCTGAATCCTGTTGTGCCTGTGAATAGGCTGCAGGGGGACGGTGAAGACCAGCAACAGCTTTCAGGGCTGCCACCTTCCGTGTGGGACAAGGAGCCGGACGTGTACATTTTTGGAATCAGGCTCTGCCGAGGTCGAGAGCCATGAGATGTTCCTCCTCTGGGCAAGCCCGGGTCCCAGATCCTGTTGTGCCTGTGAATAGGCTGCAGGGGGACGGTGAAGACCAGCAACAGCTTTCAGGGCTGCCACCTTCCGTGTGGGACAATGATCCGGATGTGTGCCTTTCTGGAAACAGGCCCTGCCGAGGACGAGAGCCATGAGATGTTCCTCCTCTGGGCAAGCCCCGGTCCTGAATCCTGTTGTGCCTGTGAATAGGCTGCAGGGGGATGGTGAAGACCAGCAACAGCTTTCAGGGCTGCCACCTTCCGTGTGGGACAAGGAGCCGGACGTGTCTTTCTGGATACAGGTCCTGCCGAGGACGAGAGCCATGAGATGTTCCTCCTCTGGGCAAGCCCGGGTCCCAGATCCTGTTGTGCCTGTGAATAGGCTGCAGGGGGACGGTGAAGACCAGCAACAGCTTTCATGGCTGCCACCTTCCGTGTGTGACAATGAGCCGGATGAGTGCCTTTTCGGAATCAGGCTCTGCCGAGGACGAGAGCCATGAGATGTTCCTCCTCTGGCCAAGCCCGGGTCCCAGATCCTGTTGTGCCTGTGAATAGGCTGCAGGGGGACGGTGAAGACCAGCAACAGCTTTCAGGGCTGCCACCTTCACTGTGGGACAAGGAGCCGGATGTGTGCCTTTTCGGAAACAGGCTCTGCCGAGGACGAGAGCCATGAGATGTTCCTCCTCTGGGCAAGCCCGGGTCCCGAATCCTGTTGTGCCTGTGAATAGGCTGCAGGGGGACGGTGAACACCAGCAACAGCTTTCACGGCTGCCACCTTCACTGTGGGACAAGGAGCAGGACGTGTGCCTTTCTGGTAACAGGCCGTGCCGAGGACGAGAGCCATGAGATGTTCCTCCTCTGGGCAAGCCCGGGTCCCAGATCCTGTTGTGCCTGTGAATAGGCTGCAGGGGGACGGTGAAGACCAGCAACAGCTTTCAGGGCTGCCACCTTCCGTGTGGGACAAGGAGCCGGACGTGTGCCTTTTCGGAATCAGGCTCTGCCGAGGACGAGAGCCATGAGATGTTCCTCCTCTGGGCAAGCCCGGGTCCAAATCCTGTTGTGCCTGTGAATAGGCTGCAGGGGGACGGTGAAGACCAGCAACAGCTTTCAGGGCTGCCACCTTCCGTGTGGGACAAGGAGCTGGATGAGTGCCTTTTCGGAAACAGGCTCTGCCGAGGACGAGAGCCATGAGATGTTCCTCCTCTGGGCAAGCCCGGGTCCCAGATCCTGTTGTGCCTGTGAATAGGCTGCAGGGGGACGGTGAAGACCAGCAACAGCTTTCAGGGCTGCCACCTTCCGTGTGGGACAAGGAGCCGGATGTGTGCCTTTTCGGAATCAGGCTCTGCTGAGGACGAGAGCCATGAGATGTTCCTCCTCTGGGCAAGCCCGGGTCCAAATCCTGTTGTGCCTGTGAATAGGCTGCAGGGGGACGGTGAAGACCAGCAACAGCTTTCAGGGCTGCCACCTTCCGTGTGGGACAAGGAGCCGGATGAGTGCCTTTTCGGAAACAGGCTCTGCCGAGGACGAGAGCCATGAGATGTTCCTCCTCTGGGCAAGCCCGGGTCCCAGATCCTGTTGTGCCTGTGAATAGGCTGCAGGGGGACGGTGAAGACCAGCAACAGCTTTCAGGGCTGCCACCTTCCGTGTGGGACAAGGAGCCGGATGTGTGCCTTTTCGGAAACAGGCTCTGCCGAGGACGAGAGCCATGAGATGTTCCTCCTCTGGGCAAGCCCGGGTCCCGAATCCTGTTGTGCCTGTGAATAGGCTGCAGGGGGACGGTGAAGACCAGCAACAGCTTTCACGGCTGCCACCTTCACTGTGGGACAAGGAGCCTGACGTGTGCCTTTCTGGAAACAGGCCGTGCCGAGGACGAGAGCCATGAGATGTTCCTCCTCTGGGCAAGCCCGGGTCCTGAATCCTGTTGTGCCTGTGAATAGGCTGCAGGGGGACGGTGAAGACCAGCAACAGCTTTCAGGGCTGCCACCTTCCGTGTGGGACAAGGAGCCGGACGTGTACATTTTTGGAATCAGGCTCTGCCGAGGTCGAGAGCCATGAGATGTTCCTCCTCTGGGCAAGCCCGGGTCCCAGATCCTGTTGTGCCTGTGAATAGGCTGCAGGGGGACGGTGAAGACCAGCAACAGCTTTCAGGGCTGCCACCTTCCGTGTGGGACAAGGAGCCGGACGTGTCTTTCTGGATACAGGTCCTGCCGAGGACGAGAGCCATGAGATGTTCCTCCTCTGGGCAAGCCCGGGTCCTGAATCCTGTTGTGCCTGTGAATAGGCTGCAGGGGGACGGTGAAGACCAGCAACAGCTTTCATGGCTGCCACCTTCCGTGTGTGACAATGAGCCGGATGAGTGCCTTTTCGGAAACAGGCTCTGCCGAGGACGAGAGCCATGAGATGTTCCTCCTCTGGGCAAGCCCGGGTCCCAGATCCTGTTGTGCCTGTGAATAGGCTGCAGGGGGACGGTGAAGACCAGCAACAGCTTTCAGGGCTGCCACCTTCACTGTGGGACAAGGAGCCGGATGTGTGCCTTTTCGGAAACAGGCTCTGCCGAGGACGAGAGCCATGAGATGTTCCTCCTCTGGGCAAGCCCGGGTCCCGAATCCTGTTGTGCCTGTTAATAGGCTGCAGGGGGACGGTGAAGACCAGCAACAGCTTTCACGGCTGCCACCTTCACTGTGGGACAAGGAGCAGGACGTGTGCCTTTCTGGAAACAGGCCGTGCCGAGGACGAGAGCCATGAGATGTTCCTCCTCTGGGCAAGCCCGGGTCCCAGATCCTGTTGTGCCTGTGAATAGGCTGCAGGGGGACGGTGAAGACCAGCAACAGCTTTCAGGGCTGCCACCTTCCGTGTGGGACAAGGAGCCGGACGTGTGCCTTTTCGGAATCAGGCTCTGCCGAGGACGAGAGCCATGAGATGTTCCTCCTCTGGGCAAGCCCGGGTCCAAATTCTTTTGTGCCTGTGAATAGGCTGCAGGGGGACGGTGAAGACCAGCAACAGCTTTCAGGGCTGCCATCTTCACTGTGGGACAAGGAGCTGGATGAGTGCCTTTTCGGAAACAGGCTCTGCCGAGGACGAGAGCCATGAGATGTTCCTCCTCTG
The DNA here is from genome assembly GCF_929443795.1 of Astur gentilis. Taxonomy (NCBI): domain Eukaryota; kingdom Metazoa; phylum Chordata; class Aves; order Accipitriformes; family Accipitridae; genus Astur; species Astur gentilis. The sequence continues at coordinate 875,710 of NW_026060958.1, read as the reverse complement.
GGCAAGCCCGGGTCCCAGATCCTGTTGTGCCTGTGAATAGGCTGCAGGGGGACGGTGAAGACCAGCAACAGCTTTCAGGGCTGCCACCTTCCGTGTGGGACAAGGAGCCGGACGTGTGCCTTTTCGGAATCAGGCTCTGCTGAGGACGAGAGCCATGAGATGTTCCTCCTCTGGGCAAGCCCGGGTCCAAATCCTGTTGTGCCTGTGAATAGGCTGCAGGGGGACGGTGAAGACCAGCAACAGCTTTCAGGGCTGCCACCTTCCGTGTGGGACAAGGAGCCGGATGAGTGCCTTTTCGGAAACAGGCTCTGCCGAGGACGAGAGCCATGAGATGTTCCTCCTCTGGGCAAGCCCGGGTCCCAGATCCTGTTGTGCCTGTGAATAGGCTGCAGGGGGACGGTGAAGACCAGCAACAGCTTTCACGGCTGCCACCTTCCGTGTGGGACAATGAGCCGGTCTTGTGCCTTTATGGAAACAGGCCCTGCCGAGGACGAGAGCCATGAGATGTTCCTCCTCTGGGCAAGCCCGGGTCCCAGATCCTGTTGTGCCTGTGAACAGGCTGCAGGGGGACGGTGAAGACCAGCAACAGCTTCCAGGGCTGCCACCTTCCGTGTGGGACAAGGAGCCGGACGTGTGCCTTTTCGGAATCAAGCTCTACCGAGGACGAGAGCCATGAGATGTTCCTCCTCTGGGCAAGCCCGGGTCCAAATCCTGTTGTGCCTGTGAATAGGCTGCAGGGGGACGGTGAAGACCAGCAACAGCTTTCAGGGCTGCCACCTTCCGTGTGGGACAATGAGCCGGTCTTGTGCCTTTATGGAAACAGGCCCTGCCGAGGACGAGAGCCATGAGATGTTCCTCCTCTGGGCAAGCCCGGGTCCCAGATCCTGTTGTGCCTGTGAATAGGCTGCAGGGGGACGGTGAAGACCAGCAACAGCTTTCAGGGCTGCCACCTTCCGTGTGGGACAAGGAGCCGGATGTGTGCCTTTTCGGAAACAGGCTCTGCCGAGGACGAGAGCCATGAGATGTTCCTCCTCTGGGCAAGCCCGGGTCCCGAATCCTGTTGTGCCTGTGAATAGGCTGCAGGGGGACGGTGAAGACCAGCAACGGCTTTCAGGGCTGCCACCTTCCGTGTGCGACAAGGAGCCGGACGTGTGCCTTTTCGGAAACAAGCTCTGCCGAGGACGAGAGTCATGAGATGTTCCTCCTCTGGGCAAGCCTGGGTCCCAGATCCTGTTGTGCCTGTGAATAGGCTGCAGGGGGACGGTGAACACCACCAACAGCTTTCACGGCTGCCACCTTCACTGTGGGACAAGGAGCCGGACGTGTGCCTTTCTGGAAACAGGCCGTGCCGAGGACGAGAGCCATGAGATGTTCCTCCTCTGGCCAAGCCCGGGTCCCAGATCCTGTTGTGCCTGTGAATAGGCTGCAGGGGGACGGTGAAGACCAGCAACAGCTTTCAGGGCTGCCACCTTCCGTGTGGGACAAGGAGCCGGACGTGTGCCTTTTCGGAATCAGGCTCTGCTGAGGACGAGAGCCATGAGATGTTCCTCCTCTGGGCAAGCCCGCGTCCAAATCCTGTTGTGCCTGTGAATAGGCTGCAGGGGGACGGTGAAGACCAGCAACAGCTTTCACGGCTGCCACCTTCCGTGTGGGACAAGGAGCCGGATGTGTGCCTTTTCGGAAACAGGCTCTGCCGAGGACGAGAGCCATGAGATGTTCCTCCTCTGGGCAAGCCCGGGTCCCAGATCCTGTTGTGCCTGTGAATAGGCTGCAGGGGGACGGTGAAGACCAGCAACAGCTTTCAGGGCTGCCACCTTCCGTGTGGGACAAGGAGCCGGATGTGTGCCTTTTCGGAAACAGGCTCTGCCGAGGACGAGAGCCATGAGATGTTCCTCCTCTGGGCAAGCCCGGTTCCTGAATCCTGTTGTGCCTGTGAATAGGCTGCAGAGGGACGGTGAAGACCAGCAACAGCTTTCAGGGCTGCCACCTTCCGTGTGGGACAATGAGCCGGTCTTGTGCCTTTATGGAAACAGGCCCTGCCGAGGACGAGAGCCATGAGATGTTCCTCCTCTGGGCAAGCCCGGGTCCCAGATCCTGTTGTGCCTGTGAATAGGCTGCAGGGGGACGGTGAAGACCAGCAACAGCTTCCAGGGCTGCCACCTTCCGTGTGGGACAAGGAGCCGGACGTGTGCCTTTTCGGAAACAATCTCTGCCGAGGAAGAGAGCCATGAGATGTTCCTCCTCTGGGCAAGCCCGGGTCCCAGATCCTGTTGTGCCTGTGAATAGGCTGCAGGGGGACGGTGAACACCAGCAACTGCTTTCACGGCTGCCACCTTCCGTGTGGGACAAGGAGCCGGACGTGTGCATTTTCGGAAACAGGATCTGCCGAGGACGAGAGCCATGAGATGTTCCTCCTCTGGGCAAGCCCGGGTCCCAGATCCTGTTGTGCCTGTGAATAGGCTGCAGGGGGACGGTGAAGACCAGCAACAGCTTCCAGGGCTGCCACCTTCCGTGTGGGACAAGGAGCCGGACGTGTCTTTCTGGATACAGGCCCTGCCGAGGACGAGAGCCATGAGATGTTCCTCCTCTGGGCAAGCCCGGGTCCCAGATCCTGTTGTGCCTGTGAATAGGCTGCAGGGGGACGGTGAAGACCAGCAACAGCTTTCAGGGCTGCCACCTTCCGTGTGGGACAAGGAGCCGGATGAGTGCCTTTTCGGAAACAGGCTCTGCCGAGGACGAGAGCCATGAGATGTTCCTCCTCTGGGCAAGCCCGGGTCCCAGATCCTGTTGTGCCTGTGAATAGGCTGCAGGGGGACGGTGAAGACCAGCAACAGCTTTCAGGGCTGCCACCTTCCGTGTGGGACAAGGAGCTGGATGAGTGCCTTTTCGGAAACAGGCTCTGCCGAGGACGAGAGCCATGAGATGTTCCTCCTCTGGGCAAGCCCGGGTCCCAGATCCTGTTGTGCCTGTGAATAGGCTGCAGGGGGACGGTGAAGACCAGCAACAGCTTTCAGGGCTGCCACCTTCCGTGTGGGACAAGGAGCCGGATGTGTGCCTTTTCGGAATCAGGCTCTGCTGAGGACGAGAGCCATGAGATGTTCCTCCTCTGGGCAAGCCCGGGTCCAAATCCTGTTGTGCCTGTGAATAGGCTGCAGGGGGACGGTGAAGACCAGCAACAGCTTTCAGGGCTGCCACCTTCCGTGTGGGACAAGGAGCCGGATGAGTGCCTTTTCGGAAACAGGCTCTGCCGAGGACGAGAGCCATGAGATGTTCCTCCTCTGGGCAAGCCCGGGTCCCAGATCCTGTTGTGCCTGTGAATAGGCTGCAGGGGGACGGTGAAGACCAGCAACAGCTTTCACGGCTGCCACCTTCCGTGTGGGACAATGAGCCGGTCTTGTGCCTTTATGGAAACAGGCCCTGCCGAGGACGAGAGCCATGAGATGTTCCTCCTCTGGGCAAGCCCGGGTCCCAGATCCTGTTGTGCCTGTGAATAGGCTGCAGGGGGACGGTGAAGACCAGCAACAGCTTCCAGGGCTGCCACCTTCCGTGTGGGACAAGGAGCCGGACGTGTGCCTTTTCGGAATCAAGCTCTACCGAGGACGAGAGCCATGAGATGTTCCTCCTCTGGGCAAGCCCGGGTCCAAATCCTGTTGTGCCTGTGAATAGGCTGCAGGGGGACGGTGAAGACCAGCAACAGCTTTCAGGGCTGCCACCTTCCGTGTGGGACAATGAGCCGGTCTTGTGCCTTTATGGAAACAGGCCCTGCCGAGGACGAGAGCCATGAGATGTTCCTCCTCTGGGCAAGCCCGGGTCCCAGATCCTGTTGTGCCTGTGAATAGGCTGCAGGGGGACGGTGAAGACCAGCAACAGCTTTCAGGGCTGCCACCTTCCGTGTGGGACAAGGAGCCGGATGTGTGCCTTTTCGGAAACAGGCTCTGCCGAGGACGAGAGCCATGAGATGTTCCTCCTCTGGGCAAGCCCGGGTCCCGAATCCTGTTGTGCCTGTGAATAGGCTGCAGGGGGACGGTGAAGACCAGCAACAGCTTTCACGGCTGCCACCTTCACTGTGGGACAAGGAGCCTGACGTGTGCCTTTCTGGAAACAGGCCGTGCCGAGGACGAGAGCCATGAGATGTTCCTCCTCTGGGCAAGCCCGGGTCCTGAATCCTGTTGTGCCTGTGAATAGGCTGCAGGGGGACGGTGAAGACCAGCAACAGCTTTCAGGGCTGCCACCTTCCGTGTGGGACAAGGAGCCGGACGTGTACATTTTTGGAATCAGGCTCTGCCGAGGTCGAGAGCCATGAGATGTTCCTCCTCTGGGCAAGCCCGGGTCCCAGATCCTGTTGTGCCTGTGAATAGGCTGCAGGGGGACGGTGAAGACCAGCAACAGCTTTCAGGGCTGCCACCTTCCGTGTGGGACAATGATCCGGATGTGTGCCTTTTCGGAAACAGGCCCTGCCGAGGACGAGAGCCATGAGATGTTCCTCCTCTGGGCAAGCCCCGGTCCTGAATCCTGTTGTGCCTGTGAATAGGCTGCAGGGGGATGGTGAAGACCAGCAACAGCTTTCAGGGCTGCCACCTTCCGTGTGGGACAAGGAGCCGGACGTGTCTTTCTGGATACAGGTCCTGCCGAGGACGAGAGCCATGAGATGTTCCTCCTCTGGGCAAGCCCGGGTCCTGAATCCTGTTGTGCCTGTGAATAGGCTGCAGGGGGACGGTGAAGACCAGCAACAGCTTTCATGGCTGCCACCTTCCGTGTGTGACAATGAGCCGGATGAGTGCCTTTTCGGAAACAGGCTCTGCAGAGGACGAGAGCCATGAGATGTTCCTCCTCTGGGCAAGCCCGGGTCCCAGATCCTGTTGTGCCTGTGAACAGGCTGCAGGGGGACGGTGAAGACCAGCAACAGCTTCCAGGGCTGCCACCTTCCGTGTGGGACAAGGAGCCGGACGTGTGCCTTTTCGGAATCAAGCTCTACCGAGGACGAGAGCCATGAGATGTTCCTCCTCTGGGCAAGCCCGGGTCCAAATCCTGTTGTGCCTGTGAATAGGCTGCAGGGGGACGGTGAAGACCAGCAACAGCTTTCAGGGCTGCCACCTTCCGTGTGGGACAATGAGCCGGTCTTGTGCCTTTATGGAAACAGGCCCTGCCGAGGACGAGAGCCATGAGATGTTCCTCCTCTGGGCAAGCCCGGGTCCCAGATCCTGTTGTGCCTGTGAATAGGCTGCAGGGGGACGGTGAAGACCAGCAACAGCTTTCAGGGCTGCCACCTTCCGTGTGGGACAAGGAGCCGGATGTGTGCCTTTTCGGAAACAGGCTCTGCCGAGGACGAGAGCCATGAGATGTTCCTCCTCTGGGCAAGCCCGGGTCCCGAATCCTGTTGTGCCTGTGAATAGGCTGCAGGGGGACGGTGAAGACCAGCAACGGCTTTCAGGGCTGCCACCTTCCGTGTGCGACAAGGAGCCGGACGTGTGCCTTTTCGGAAACAAGCTCTGCCGAGGACGAGAGCCATGAGATGTTCCTCCTCTGGGCAAGCCTGGGTCCCAGATCCTGTTGTGCCTGTGAATAGGCTGCAGGGGGACGGTGAACACCACCAACAGCTTTCACGGCTGCCACCTTCACTGTGGGACAAGGAGCCGGACATGTGCCTTTCTGGAAACAGGCCGTGCCGAGGACGAGAGCCATGAGATGTTCCTCCTCTGGGCAAGCCCGGGTCCCAGATCCTGTTGTGCCTGTGAATAGGCTGCAGGGGGACGGTGAAGACCAGCAACAGCTTTCAGGGCTGCCACCTTCCGTGTGGGACAAGGAGCCGGACGTGTGCCTTTTCGGAATCAGGCTCTGCTGAGGACGAGAGCCATGAGATGTTCCTCCTCTGGGCAAGCCCGGGTCCAAATCCTGTTGTGCCTGTGAATAGGCTGCAGGGGGACGGTGAAGACCAGCAACAGCTTTCACGGCTGCCACCTTCCGTGTGGGACAAGGAGCCGGATGTGTGCCTTTTCGGAAACAGGCTCTGCCGAGGACGAGAGCCATGAGATGTTCCTCCTCTGGGCAAGCCCGGGTCCCAGATCCTGTTGTGCCTGTGAATAGGCTGCAGGGGGACGGTGAAGACCAGCAACAGCTTTCAGGGCTGCCACCTTCCGTGTGGGACAAGGAGCCGGATGTGTGCCTTTTCGGAAACAGGCTCTGCCGAGGACGAGAGCCATGAGATGTTCCTCCTCTGGGCAAGCCCGGTTCCTGAATCCTGTTGTGCCTGTGAATAGGCTGCAGGGGGACGGTGAAGACCAGCAACAGCTTTCAGGGCTGCCACCTTCCGTGTGGGACAATGAGCCGGTCTTGTGCCTTTATGGAAACAGGCCCTGCCGAGGACGAGAGCCATGAGATGTTCCTCCTCTGGGCAAGCCCGGGTCCCAGATCCTGTTGTGCCTGTGAATAGGCTGCAGGGGGACGGTGAAGACCAGCAACAGCTTCCAGGGCTGCCACCTTCCGTGTGGGACAAGGAGCCGGACGTGTGCCTTTTCGGAAACAATCTCTGCCGAGGAAGAGAGCCATGAGATGTTCCTCCTCTGGGCAAGCCCGGGTCCCAGATCCTGTTGTGCCTGTGAATAGGCTGCAGGGGGACGGTGAACACCAGCAACTGCTTTCACGGCTGCAACCTTCCGTGTGGGACAAGGAGCCGGACGTGTGCATTTTCGGAAACAGGATCTGCCGAGGACGAGAGCCATGAGATGTTCCTCCTCTGGGCAAGCCCGGGTCCCAGATCCTGTTGTGCCTGTGAATAGGCTGCAGGGGGACGGTGAACACCAGCAACAGCTTTCACGGCTGCCACCTTCACTGTGGGACAAGGAGCCAGACGTGTGCCTATCCGGAAACAGGCCCTGCCGAGGACGAGAGCCATGAGATGTTCCTCCTCTGGGCAAGCCCGGGTCCCAGATCCTGTTGTGCCTGTGAATAGGCTGCAGGGGGACGGTGAAGACCAGCAACAGCTTTCAGGGCTGCCACCTTCCGTGTGGGACAAGGAGCCGGATGTGTGCCTTTTCGGAAACAGGCTCTGCCGAGGACGAGAGCCATGAGATGTTCCTCCTCTGGGCAAGCCCGGGTCCCGAATCCTGTTGTGCCTGTGAATAGGCTGCAGGGGGACGGTGAAGACCAGCAACGACTTTCAGGGCTGCCACCTTCCGTGTGGGACAAGGAGCCGGACGTGTGCCTTTTCGGAAACAAGCTCTGCCGAGGACGAGAGCCATGAGATGTTCCTCCTCTGGGCAAGCCCGGGTCCCAGATCCTGTTGTGCCTGTGAATAGGCTGCAGGGGGACGGTGAAGACCAGCAACAGCTTTCACGGCTGCCACCTTCCGTGTGGGACAAGGAGCCGGACGTGTGCATTTTCGGAAACAGGATCTGCCGAGGACAAGAGCCATGAGATGTTCCTCCTCTGGGCAAGCCCGGGTCCCAGATCCTGTTGTGCCTGTGAATAGGCTGCAGGGGGACGGTGAAGACCAGCAACAGCTTTCAGGGCTGCCACCTTCCGTGTGGGACAAGGAGCCGGACGTGTCTTTCGGGAAACAGGCCCTGCCGAGGACGAGAGCCATGAGATGTTCCTCCTCTGGGCAAGCCCGGGTCCCAGATCCTGTTGTGCCTGTGAATAGGCTGCAGGGGGACGGTGAAGACCAGCAACAGCTTTCAGGGCTGCCACCTTCCGTGTGGGACAATGAGCCGGTCTTGTGCCTTTATGGAAACAGGCCCTGCCGAGGACGAGAGCCATGAGATGTTCCTCCTCTGGGCAAGCCCGGGTCCCAGATCCTGTTGTGCCTGTGAACAGGCTGCAGGGGGACGGTGAAGACCAGCAACAGCTTCCAGGGCTGCCACCTTCCGTGTGGGACAAGGAGCCGGACGTGTGCCTTTTCGGAATCAAGCTCTACCGAGGACGAGAGCCATGAGATGTTCCTCCTCTGGGCAAGCCCGGGTCCAAATCCTGTTGTGCCTGTGAATAGGCTGCAGGGGGACGGTGAAGACCAGCAACAGCTTTCAGGGCTGCCACCTTCCGTGTGGGACAATGAGCCGGTCTTGTGCCTTTATGGAAACAGGCCCTGCCGAGGACGAGAGCCATGAGATGTTCCTCCTCTGGGCAAGCCCGGGTCCCAGATCCTGTTGTGCCTGTGAATAGGCTGCAGGGGGACGGTGAAGACCAGCAACAGCTTTCAGGGCTGCCACCTTCCGTGTGGGACAAGGAGCCGGATGTGTGCCTTTTCGGAAACAGGCTCTGCCGAGGACGAGAGCCATGAGATGTTCCTCCTCTGGGCAAGCCCGGGTCCCGAATCCTGTTGTGCCTGTGAATAGGCTGCAGGGGGACGGTGAAGACCAGCAACGGCTTTCAGGGCTGCCACCTTCCGTGTGCGACAAGGAGCCGGACGTGTGCCTTTTCGGAAACAAGCTCTGCCGAGGACGAGAGCCATGAGATGTTCCTCCTCTGGGCAAGCCTGGGTCCCAGATCCTGTTGTGCCTGTGAATAGGCTGCAGGGGGACGGTGAACACCACCAACAGCTTTCACGGCTGCCACCTTCACTGTGGGACAAGGAGCCGGACGTGTGCCTTTCTGGAAACAGGCCGTGCCGAGGACGAGAGCCATGAGATGTTCCTCCTCTGGCCAAGCCCGGGTCCCAGATCCTGTTGTGCCTGTGAATAGGCTGCAGGGGGACGGTGAAGACCAGCAACAGCTTTCAGGGCTGCCACCTTCCGTGTGGGACAAGGAGCCGGACGTGTGCCTTTTCGGAATCAGGCTCTGCTGAGGACGAGAGCCATGAGATGTTCCTCCTCTGGGCAAGCCCGGGTCCAAATCCTGTTGTGCCTGTGAATAGGCTGCAGGGGGACGGTGAAGACCAGCAACAGCTTTCACGGCTGCCACCTTCCGTGTGGGACAAGGAGCCGGATGTGTGCCTTTTCGGAAACAGGCTCTGCCGAGGACGAGAGCCATGAGATGTTCCTCCTCTGGGCAAGCCCGGGTCCCAGATCCTGTTGTGCCTGTGAATAGGCTGCAGGGGGACGGTGAAGACCAGCAACAGCTTTCAGGGCTGCCACCTTCCGTGTGGGACAAGGAGCCGGATGTGTGCCTTTTCGGAAACAGGCTCTGCCGAGGACGAGAGCCATGAGATGTTCCTCCTCTGGGCAAGCCCGGTTCCTGAATCCTGTTGTGCCTGTGAATAGGCTGCAGGGGGACGGTGAAGACCAGCAACAGCTTTCAGGGCTGCCACCTTCCGTGTGGGACAATGAGCCGGATGTGTGCCTTTCTGGAAACAGGCCGTGCCGAGGACGAGAGCCATGAGATGTTCCTCCTCTGGGCAAGCCCGGGTCCCAGATCCTGTTGTGCCTGTGAATAGGCTGCAGGGGGACGGTGAAGACCAGCAACAGCTTCCAGGGCTGCCACCTTCCGTGTGGGACAAGGAGCCGGACGTGTGCCTTTTCGGAAACAATCTCTGCCGAGGAAGAGAGCCATGAGATGTTCCTCCTCTGGGCAAGCCCGGGTCCCAGATCCTGTTGTGCCTGTGAATAGGCTGCAGGGGGACGGTGAACACCAGCAACTGCTTTCACGGCTGCCACCTTCCGTGTGGGACAAGGAGCCGGACGTGTGCATTTTCGGAAACAGGATCTGCCGAGGACGAGAGCCATGAGATGTTCCTCCTCTGGGCAAGCCCGGGTCCCAGATCCTGTTGTGCCTGTGAATAGGCTGCAGGGGGACGGTGAAGACCAGCAACAGCTTTCAGGGCTGCCACCTTCCGTGTGGGACAAGGAGCCGGACGTGTCTTTCTGGATACAGGCCCTGCCGAGGACGAGAGCCATGAGATGTTCCTCCTCTGGGCAAGCCCGGGTCCCAGATCCTGTTGTGCCTGTGAATAGGCTGCAGGGGGACGGTGAAGACCAGCAACAGCTTTCAGGGCTGCCACCTTCCGTGTGGGACAAGGAGCCGGATGAGTGCCTTTTCGGAAACAGGCTCTGCCGAGGACGAGAGCCATGAGATGTTCCTCCTCTGGGCAAGCCCGGGTCCCAGATCCTGTTGTGCCTGTGAATAGGCTGCAGGGGGACGGTGAAGACCAGCAACAGCTTTCAGGGCTGCCACCTTCCGTGTGGGACAAGGAGCTGGATGAGTGCCTTTTCGGAAACAGGCTCTGCCGAGGACGAGAGCCATGAGATGTTCCTCCTCTGGGCAAGCCCGGGTCCCAGATCCTGTTGTGCCTGTGAATAGGCTGCAGGGGGACGGTGAAGACCAGCAACAGCTTTCAGGGCTGCCACCTTCCGTGTGGGACAAGGAGCCGGATGTGTGCCTTTTCGGAATCAGGCTCTGCTGAGGACGAGAGCCATGAGATGTTCCTCCTCTGGGCAAGCCCGGGTCCAAATCCTGTTGTGCCTGTGAATAGGCTGCAGGGGGACGGTGAAGACCAGCAACAGCTTTCAGGGCTGCCACCTTCCGTGTGGGACAAGGAGCCGGATGAGTGCCTTTTCGGAAACAGGCTCTGCCGAGGACGAGAGCCATGAGATGTTCCTCCTCTGGGCAAGCCCGGGTCCCAGATCCTGTTGTGCCTGTGAATAGGCTGCAGGGGGACGGTGAAGACCAGCAACAGCTTTCACGGCTGCCACCTTCCGTGTGGGACAATGAGCCGGTCTTGTGCCTTTATGGAAACAGGCCCTGCCGAGGACGAGAGCCATGAGATGTTCCTCCTCTGGGCAAGCCCGGGTCCCAGATCCTGTTGTGCCTGTGAATAGGCTGCAGGGGGACGGTGAAGACCAGCAACAGCTTCCAGGGCTGCCACCTTCCGTGTGGGACAAGGAGCCGGACGTGTGCCTTTTCGGAATCAAGCTCTACCGAGGACGAGAGCCATGAGATGTTCCTCCTCTGGGCAAGCCCGGGTCCAAATCCTGTTGTGCCTGTGAATAGGCTGCAGGGGGACGGTGAAGACCAGCAACAGCTTTCAGGGCTGCCACCTTCCGTGTGGGACAATGAGCCGGTCTTGTGCCTTTATGGAAACAGGCCCTGCCGAGGACGAGAGCCATGAGATGTTCCTCCTCTGGGCAAGCCCGGGTCCCAGATCCTGTTGTGCCTGTGAATAGGCTGCAGGGGGACGGTGAAGACCAGCAACAGCTTTCAGGGCTGCCACCTTCCGTGTGGGACAAGGAGCCGGATGTGTGCCTTTTCGGAAACAGGCTCTGCCGAGGACGAGAGCCATGAGATGTTCCTCCTCTGGGCAAGCCCGGGTCCCGAATCCTGTTGTGCCTGTGAATAGGCTGCAGGGGGACGGTGAAGACCAGCAACAGCTTTCACGGCTGCCACCTTCACTGTGGGACAAGGAGCCTGACGTGTGCCTTGCTGGAAACAGGCCGTGCCGAGGACGAGAGCCATGAGATGTTCCTCCTCTGGGCAAGCCCGGGTCCTGAATCCTGTTGTGCCTGTGAATAGGCTGCAGGGGGACGGTGAAGACCAGCAACAGCTTTCAGGGCTGCCACCTTCCGTGTGGGACAAGGAGCCGGACGTGTACATTTTTGGAATCAGGCTCTGCCGAGGTCGAGAGCCATGAGATGTTCCTCCTCTGGGCAAGCCCGGGTCCCAGATCCTGTTGTGCCTGTGAATAGGCTGCAGGGGGACGGTGAAGACCAGCAACAGCTTTCAGGGCTGCCACCTTCCGTGTGGGACAATGATCCGGATGTGTGCCTTTCTGGAAACAGGCCCTGCCGAGGACGAGAGCCATGAGATGTTCCTCCTCTGGGCAAGCCCCGGTCCTGAATCCTGTTGTGCCTGTGAATAGGCTGCAGGGGGATGGTGAAGACCAGCAACAGCTTTCAGGGCTGCCACCTTCCGTGTGGGACAAGGAGCCGGACGTGTCTTTCTGGATACAGGTCCTGCCGAGGACGAGAGCCATGAGATGTTCCTCCTCTGGGCAAGCCCGGGTCCCAGATCCTGTTGTGCCTGTGAATAGGCTGCAGGGGGACGGTGAAGACCAGCAACAGCTTTCATGGCTGCCACCTTCCGTGTGTGACAATGAGCCGGATGAGTGCCTTTTCGGAAACAGGCTCTGCAGAGGACGAGAGCCATGAGATGTTCCTCCTCTGGGCAAGCCCGGGTCCCAGATCCTGTTGTGCCTGTGAATAGGCTGCAGGGGGACGGTGAAGACCAGCAACAGCTTTCAGGGCTGCCACCTTCACTGTGGGACAAGGAGCCGGATGTGTGCCTTTTCGGAAACAGGCTCTGCCGAGGACGAGAGCCATGAGATGTTCCTCCTCTGGGCAAGCCCGGGTCCCGAATCCTGTTGTGCCTGTGAATAGGCTGCAGGGGGACGGTGAACACCAGCAACAGCTTTCACGGCTGCCACCTTCACTGTGGGACAAGGAGCAGGACGTGTGCCTTTCTGGAAACAGGCCGTGCCGAGGACGAGAGCCATGAGATGTTCCTCCTCTGGGCAAGCCCAGGTCCCAGATCCTGTTGTGCCTGTGAACAGGCTGCAGGGGGACGGTGAAGACCAGCAACAGCTTCCAGGGCTGCCACCTTCCGTGTGGGACAAGGAGCCGGACGTGTGCCTTTTCGGAATCAAGCTCTACCGAGGACGAGAGCCATGAGATGTTCCTCCTCTGGGCAAGCCCGGGTCCCGAATCCTGTTGTGCCTGTGAATAGGCTGCAGGGGGACGGTGAAGACCAGCAACAGCTTTCAGGGCTGCCACCTTCCGTGTGGGACAATGAGCCGGTCTTGTGCCTTTATGGAAACAGGCCCTGCCGAGGACGAGAGCCATGAGATGTTCCTCCTCTGGGCAAGCCCGGGTCCCAGATCCTGTTGTGCCTGTGAATAGGCTGCAGGGGGACGGTGAAGACCAGCAACAGCTTTCAGGGCTGCCACCTTCCGTGTGGGACAAGGAGCCGGATGTGTGCCTTTTCGGAAACAGGCTCTGCCGAGGACGAGAGCCATGAGATGTTCCTCCTCTGGGCAAGCCCGGGTCCCGAATCCTGTTGTGCCTGTGAATAGGCTGCAGGGGGACGGTGAAGACCAGCAACGGCTTTCAGGGCTGCCACCTTCCGTGTGCGACAAGGAGCCGGACGTGTGCCTTTTCGGAAACAAGCTCTGCCGAGGACGAGAGCCATGAGATGTTCCTCCTCTGGGCAAGCCTGGGTCCCAGATCCTGTTGTGCCTGTGAATAGGCTGCAGGGGGACGGTGAACACCACCAACAGCTTTCACGGCTGCCACCTTCACTGTGGGACAAGGAGCCGGACGTGTGCCTTTCTGGAAACAGGCCGTGCCGAGGACGAGAGCCATGAGATGTTCCTCCTCTGGCCAAGCCCGGGTCCCAGATCCTGTTGTGCCTGTGAATAGGCTGCAGGGGGACGGTGAAGACCAGCAACAGCTTTCAGGGCTGCCACCTTCCGTGTGGGACAAGGAGCCGGACGTGTGCCTTTTCGGAATCAGGCTCTGCTGAGGACGAGAGCCATGAGATGTTCCTCCTCTGGGCAAGCCCGGGTCCAAATCCTGTTGTGCCTGTGAATAGGCTGCAGGGGGACGGTGAAGACCAGCAACAGCTTTCACGGCTGCCACCTTCCGTGTGGGACAAGGAGCCGGATGTGTGCCTTTTCGGAAACAGGCTCTGCCGAGGACGAGAGCCATGAGATGTTCCTCCTCTGGGCAAGCCCGGGTCCCAGATCCTGTTGTGCCTGTGAATAGGCTGCAGGGGGACGGTGAAGACCAGCAACAGCTTTCAGGGCTGCCACCTTCCGTGTGGGACAAGGAGCCGGATGTGTGCCTTTTCGGAAACAGGCTCTGCCGAGGACGAGAGCCATGAGATGTTCCTCCTCTGGGCAAGCCCGGTTCCTGAATCCTGTTGTGCCTGTGAATAGGCTGCAGGGGGACGGTGAAGACCAGCAACAGCTTTCAGGGCTGCCACCTTCCGTGTGGGACAATGAGCCGGTCTTGTGCCTTTATGGAAACAGGCCCTGCCGAGGACGAGAGCCATGAGATGTTCCTCCTCTGGGCAAGCCCGGGTCCCAGATCCTGTTGTGCCTGTGAATAGGCTGCAGGGGGACGGTGAAGACCAGCAACAGCTTTCATACTGCCACCTTCCGTGTGGGACAAGGAGCCGGACGTGTGCCTTTTCGGAAACAATCTCTGCCGAGGAAGAGAGCCATGAGATGTTCCTCCTCTGGGCAAGCCCGGGTCCCAGATCCTGTTGTGCCTGTGAATAGGCTGCAGGGGGACGGTGAACACCAGCAACTGCTTTCACGGCTGCAACCTTCCGTGTGGGACAAGGAGCCGGACGTGTGCATTTTCGGAAACAGGATCTGCCGAGGACGAGAGCCATGAGATGTTCCTCCTTTGGGCAAGCCCGGGTCCCAGATCCTGTTGTGCCTGTGAATAGGCTGCAGGGGGACGGTGAAGACCAGCAACAGCTTCCAGGGCTGCCACCTTCCGTGTGGGACAAGGAGCCGGACGTGTCTTTCTGGATACAGGCCCTGCCGAGGACGAGAGCCATGAGATGTTCCTCCTCTGGGCAAGCCCGGGTCCCAGATCCTGTTGTGCCTGTGAATAGGCTGCAGGGGGACGGTGAAGACCAGCAACAGCTTTCAGGGCTGCCACCTTCCGTGTGGGACAAGGAGCCGGATGTGTGCCTTTTCGGAAACAGGCTCTGCCGAGGACGAGAGCCATGAGATGTTCCTCCTCTGGGCAAGCCCGGGTCCCGAATCCTGTTGTGCCTGTGAATAGGCTGCAGGGGGACGGTGAAGACCAGCAACGACTTTCAGGGCTGCCACCTTCCGTGTGGGACAAGGAGCCGGACGTGTGCCTTTTCGGAAACAAGCTCTGCCGAGGACGAGAGCCATGAGATGTTCCTCCTCTGGGCAAGCCCGGGTCCCAGATCCTGTTGTGCCTGTGAATAGGCTGCAGGGGGACGGTGAAGACCAGCAACAGCTTTCACGGCTGCCACCTTCCGTGTGGGACAAGGAGCCGGACGTGTGCATTTTCGGAAACAGGCTCTGCCGAGGACGAGAGCCATGAGATGTTCCTCCTCTGGGCAAGCCCGGGTCCTGAATCCTGTTGTGCCTGTGAATAGGCTGCAGGGGGACGGTGAAGACCAGCAACGGCTTTCAGGGCTGCCACCTTCCGTGTGGGACAAGGAGCCGGACGTGTGCATTTTCGGAAACAGGATCTGCCGAGGACGAGAGCCATGAGATGTTCCTCCTCTGGGCAAGGCCGGGTCCCAGATCCTGTTGTGCCTGTGAATAGGCTGCAGGGGGACGGTGAAGACCAGCAACAGCTTTCAGGGCTGCCACCTTCCGTGTGGGACAAGGAGCCGGACATCTGCCTTTTCGGAAACAAGCTCTGCCGAGGACGAGAGCCATGAGATGTTCCTCCTCTGGGCAAGCCCGGGTCCCAGATCCTGTTGTGCCTGTGAATAGGCTGCAGGGGGACGGTGAAGACCAGCAACAGCTTTCACGGCTGCCACCTTCACTGTGGGACAAGGAGCCTGACGTGTGCCTTTCTGGAAACAGGCCGTGCCGAGGACGAGAGCCATGAGATGTTCCTCCTCTGGGCAAGCCCGGGTCCTGAATCCTGTTGTGCCTGTGAATAGGCTGCAGGGGGACGGTGAAGACCAGCAACAGCTTTCAGGGCTGCCACCTTCCGTGTGGGACAAGGAGCCGGACGTGTACATTTTTGGAATCAGGCTCTGCCGAGGTCGAGAGCCATGAGATGTTCCTCCTCTGGGCAAGCCCGGGTCCCAGATCCTGTTGTGCCTGTGAATAGGCTGCAGGGGGACGGTGAAGACCAGCAACAGCTTTCAGGGCTGCCACCTTCCGTGTGGGACAATGATCCGGATGTGTGCCTTTCTGGAAACAGGCCCTGCCGAGGACGAGAGCCATGAGATGTTCCTCCTCTGGGCAAGCCCCGGTCCTGAATCCTGTTGTGCCTGTGAATAGGCTGCAGGGGGATGGTGAAGACCAGCAACAGCTTTCAGGGCTGCCACCTTCCGTGTGGGACAAGGAGCCGGACGTGTCTTTCTGGATACAGGTCCTGCCGAGGACGAGAGCCATGAGATGTTCCTCCTCTGGGCAAGCCCGGGTCCCAGATCCTGTTGTGCCTGTGAATAGGCTGCAGGGGGACGGTGAAGACCAGCAACAGCTTTCATGGCTGCCACCTTCCGTGTGTGACAATGAGCCGGATGAGTGCCTTTTCGGAATCAGGCTCTGCCGAGGACGAGAGCCATGAGATGTTCCTCCTCTGGCCAAGCCCGGGTCCCAGATCCTGTTGTGCCTGTGAATAGGCTGCAGGGGGACGGTGAAGACCAGCAACAGCTTTCAGGGCTGCCACCTTCCGTGTGGGACAAGGAGCCGGATGTGTGCCTTTTCGGAAACAGGCTCTGCCGAGGACGAGAGCCATGAGATGTTCCTCCTCTGGGCAAGCCCGGGTCCCGAATCCTGTTGTGCCTGTGAATAGGCTGCAGGGGGACGGTGAAGACCAGCAACAGCTTCCAGGGCTGCCACCTTCCGTGTGGGACAAGGAGCCGGACGTGTCTTTCTGGATACAGGCCCTGCCGAGGACGAGAGCCATGAGATGTTCCTCCTCTGGGCAAGCCCGGGTCCCAGATCCTGTTGTGCCTGTGAATAGGCTGCAGGGGGACGGTGAAGACCAGCAACAGCTTTCAGGGCTGCCACCTTCCGTGTGGGACAAGGAGCCGGATGTGTGCCTTTTCGGAAACAGGCTCTGCCGAGGACGAGAGCCATGAGATGTTCCTCCTCTGGGCAAGCCCGGGTCCCGAATCCTGTTGTGCCTGTGAATAGGCTGCAGGGGGACGGTGAAGACCAGCAACGACTTTCAGGGCTGCCACCTTCCGTGTGGGACAAGGAGCCGGACGTGTGCCTTTTCGGAAACAAGCTCTGCCGAGGACGAGAGCCATGAGATGTTCCTCCTCTGGGCAAGCCCGGGTCCCAGATCCTGTTGTGCCTGTGAATAGGCTGCAGGGGGACGGTGAAGACCAGCAACAGCTTTCACGGCTGCCACCTTCCGTGTGGGACAAGGAGCCGGACGTGTGCATTTTCGGAAACAGGCTCTGCCGAGGACGAGAGCCATGAGATGTTCCTCCTCTGGGCAAGCCCGGGTCCTGAATCCTGTTGTGCCTGTGAATAGGCTGCAGGGGGACGGTGAAGACCAGCAACGGCTTTCAGGGCTGCCACCTTCCGTGTGGGACAAGGAGCCGGACGTGTGCATTTTCGGAAACAGGATCTGCCGAGGACGAGAGCCATGAGATGTTCCTCCTCTGGGCAAGGCCGGGTCCCAGATCCTGTTGTGCCTGTGAATAGGCTGCAGGGGGACGGTGAAGACCAGCAACAGCTTTCAGGGCTGCCACCTTCCGTGTGGGACAAGGAGCCGGACATCTGCCTTTTCGGAAACAAGCTCTGCCGAGGACGAGAGCCATGAGATGTTCCTCCTCTGGGCAAGCCCGGGTCCCAGATCCTGTTGTGCCTGTGAATAGGCTGCAGGGGGACGGTGAAGACCAGCAACAGCTTTCACGGCTGCCACCTTCACTGTGGGACAAGGAGCCTGACGTGTGCCTTTCTGGAAACAGGCCGTGCCGAGGACGAGAGCCATGAGATGTTCCTCCTCTGGGCAAGCCCGGGTCCTGAATCCTGTTGTGCCTGTGAATAGGCTGCAGGGGGACGGTGAAGACCAGCAACAGCTTTCAGGGCTGCCACCTTCCGTGTGGGACAAGGAGCCGGACGTGTACATTTTTGGAATCAGGCTCTGCCGAGGTCGAGAGCCATGAGATGTTCCTCCTCTGGGCAAGCCCGGGTCCCAGATCCTGTTGTGCCTGTGAATAGGCTGCAGGGGGACGGTGAAGACCAGCAACAGCTTTCAGGGCTGCCACCTTCCGTGTGGGACAATGATCCGGATGTGTGCCTTTCTGGAAACAGGCCCTGCCGAGGACGAGAGCCATGAGATGTTCCTCCTCTGGGCAAGCCCCGGTCCTGAATCCTGTTGTGCCTGTGAATAGGCTGCAGGGGGATGGTGAAGACCAGCAACAGCTTTCAGGGCTGCCACCTTCCGTGTGGGACAAGGAGCCGGACGTGTCTTTCTGGATACAGGTCCTGCCGAGGACGAGAGCCATGAGATGTTCCTCCTCTGGGCAAGCCCGGGTCCCAGATCCTGTTGTGCCTGTGAATAGGCTGCAGGGGGACGGTGAAGACCAGCAACAGCTTTCATGGCTGCCACCTTCCGTGTGTGACAATGAGCCGGATGAGTGCCTTTTCGGAATCAGGCTCTGCCGAGGACGAGAGCCATGAGATGTTCCTCCTCTGGCCAAGCCCGGGTCCCAGATCCTGTTGTGCCTGTGAATAGGCTGCAGGGGGACGGTGAAGACCAGCAACAGCTTTCAGGGCTGCCACCTTCCGTGTGGGACAAGGAGCCGGACGTGTCTTTCTGGATACAGGTCCTGCCGAGGACGAGAGCCATGAGATGTTCCTCCTCTGGGCAAGCCCGGGTCCCAGATCCTGTTGTGCCTGTGAATAGGCTGCAGGGGGACGGTGAAGACCAGCAACAGCTTCCAGGGCTGCCACCTTCCGTGTGGGACAAGGAGCCGGACGTGTCTTTCTGGATACAGGCCCTGCCGAGGACGAGAGCCATGAGATGTTCCTCCTCTGGGCAAGCCCGGGTCCCAGATCCTGTTGTGCCTGTGAATAGGCTGCAGGGGGACGGTGAAGACCAGCAACAGCTTTCAGGGCTGCCACCTTCCGTGTGGGACAAGGAGCCGGATGTGTGCCTTTTCGGAAACAGGCTCTGCCGAGGACGAGAGCCATGAGATGTTCCTCCTCTGGGCAAGCCCGGGTCCCGAATCCTGTTGTGCCTGTGAATAGGCTGCAGGGGGACGGTGAAGACCAGCAACGACTTTCAGGGCTGCCACCTTCCGTGTGGGACAAGGAGCCGGACGTGTGCCTTTTCGGAAACAAGCTCTGCCGAGGACGAGAGCCATGAGATGTTCCTCCTCTGGGCAAGCCCGGGTCCCAGATCCTGTTGTGCCTGTGAATAGGCTGCAGGGGGACGGTGAAGACCAGCAACAGCTTTCACGGCTGCCACCTTCCGTGTGGGACAAGGAGCCGGACGTGTGCATTTTCGGAAACAGGCTCTGCCGAGGACGAGAGCCATGAGATGTTCCTCCTCTGGGCAAGCCCGGGTCCTGAATCCTGTTGTGCCTGTGAATAGGCTGCAGGGGGACGGTGAAGACCAGCAACGGCTTTCAGGGCTGCCACCTTCCGTGTGGGACAAGGAGCCGGACGTGTGCATTTTCGGAAACAGGATCTGCCGAGGACGAGAGCCATGAGATGTTCCTCCTCTGGGCAAGGCCGGGTCCCAGATCCTGTTGTGCCTGTGAATAGGCTGCAGGGGGACGGTGAAGACCAGCAACAGCTTTCAGGGCTGCCCCCTTCCGTGTGGGACAAGGAGCCGGACATCTGCCTTTTCGGAAACAAGCTCTGCCGAGGACGAGAGCCATGAGATGTTCCTCCTCTGGGCAAGCCCGGGTCCCAGATCCTGTTGTGCCTGTGAATAGGCTGCAGGGGGACGGTGAAGACCAGCAACAGCTTTCACGGCTGCCACCTTCACTGTGGGACAAGGAGCCTGACGTGTGCCTTTCTGGAAACAGGCCGTGCCGAGGACGAGAGCCATGAGATGTTCCTCCTCTGGGCAAGCCCGGGTCCTGAATCCTGTTGTGCCTGTGAATAGGCTGCAGGGGGACGGTGAAGACCAGCAACAGCTTTCAGGGCTGCCACCTTCCGTGTGGGACAAGGAGCCGGACGTGTACATTTTTGGAATCAGGCTCTGCCGAGGTCGAGAGCCATGAGATGTTCCTCCTCTGGGCAAGCCCGGGTCCCAGATCCTGTTGTGCCTGTGAATAGGCTGCAGGGGGACGGTGAAGACCAGCAACAGCTTTCAGGGCTGCCACCTTCCGTGTGGGACAATGATCCGGATGTGTGCCTTTCTGGAAACAGGCCCTGCCGAGGACGAGAGCCATGAGATGTTCCTCCTCTGGGCAAGCCCCGGTCCTGAATCCTGTTGTGCCTGTGAATAGGCTGCAGGGGGATGGTGAAGACCAGCAACAGCTTTCAGGGCTGCCACCTTCCGTGTGGGACAAGGAGCCGGACGTGTCTTTCTGGATACAGGTCCTGCCGAGGACGAGAGCCATGAGATGTTCCTCCTCTGGGCAAGCCCGGGTCCCAGATCCTGTTGTGCCTGTGAATAGGCTGCAGGGGGACGGTGAAGACCAGCAACAGCTTTCATGGCTGCCACCTTCCGTGTGTGACAATGAGCCGGATGAGTGCCTTTTCGGAATCAGGCTCTGCCGAGGACGAGAGCCATGAGATGTTCCTCCTCTGGCCAAGCCCGGGTCCCAGATCCTGTTGTGCCTGTGAATAGGCTGCAGGGGGACGGTGAAGACCAGCAACAGCTTTCAGGGCTGCCACCTTCCGTGTGGGACAAGGAGCCGGATGTGTGCCTTTTCGGAAACAGGCTCTGCCGAGGACGAGAGCCATGAGATGTTCCTCCTCTGGGCAAGCCCGGGTCCCGAATCCTGTTGTGCCTGTGAATAGGCTGCAGGGGGACGGTGAAGACCAGCAACAGCTTCCAGGGCTGCCACCTTCCGTGTGGGACAAGGAGCCGGACGTGTCTTTCTGGATACAGGCCCTGCCGAGGACGAGAGCCATGAGATGTTCCTCCTCTGGGCAAGCCCGGGTCCCAGATCCTGTTGTGCCTGTGAATAGGCTGCAGGGGGACGGTGAAGACCAGCAACAGCTTTCAGGGCTGCCACCTTCCGTGTGGGACAAGGAGCCGGATGTGTGCCTTTTCGGAAACAGGCTCTGCCGAGGACGAGAGCCATGAGATGTTCCTCCTCTGGGCAAGCCCGGGTCCCGAATCCTGTTGTGCCTGTGAATAGGCTGCAGGGGGACGGTGAAGACCAGCAACGACTTTCAGGGCTGCCACCTTCCGTGTGGGACAAGGAGCCGGACGTGTGCCTTTTCGGAAACAAGCTCTGCCGAGGACGAGAGCCATGAGATGTTCCTCCTCTGGGCAAGCCCGGGTCCCAGATCCTGTTGTGCCTGTGAATAGGCTGCAGGGGGACGGTGAAGACCAGCAACAGCTTTCACGGCTGCCACCTTCCGTGTGGGACAAGGAGCCGGACGTGTGCATTTTCGGAAACAGGCTCTGCCGAGGACGAGAGCCATGAGATGTTCCTCCTCTGGGCAAGCCCGGGTCCTGAATCCTGTTGTGCCTGTGAATAGGCTGCAGGGGGACGGTGAAGACCAGCAACGGCTTTCAGGGCTGCCACCTTCCGTGTGGGACATGGAGCCGGACGTGTGCATTTTCGGAAACAGGATCTGCCGAGGACGAGAGCCATGAGATGTTCCTCCTCTGGGCAAGGCCGGGTCCCAGATCCTGTTGTGCCTGTGAATAGGCTGCAGGGGGACGGTGAAGACCAGCAACAGCTTTCAGGGCTGCCACCTTCCGTGTGGGACAAGGAGCCGGACATCTGCCTTTTCGGAAACAAGCTCTGCCGAGGACGAGAGCCATGAGATGTTCCTCCTCTGGGCAAGCCCGGGTCCCAGATCCTGTTGTGCCTGTGAATAGGCTGCAGGGGGACGGTGAAGACCAGCAACAGCTTTCACGGCTGCCACCTTCACTGTGGGACAAGGAGCCTGACGTGTGCCTTTCTGGAAACAGGCCGTGCCGAGGACGAGAGCCATGAGATGTTCCTCCTCTGGGCAAGCCCGGGTCCTGAATCCTGTTGTGCCTGTGAATAGGCTGCAGGGGGACGGTGAAGACCAGCAACAGCTTTCAGGGCTGCCACCTTCCGTGTGGGACAAGGAGCCGGACGTGTACATTTTTGGAATCAGGCTCTGCCGAGGTCGAGAGCCATGAGATGTTCCTCCTCTGGGCAAGCCCGGGTCCCAGATCCTGTTGTGCCTGTGAATAGGCTGCAGGGGGACGGTGAAGACCAGCAACAGCTTTCAGGGCTGCCACCTTCCGTGTGGGACAATGATCCGGATGTGTGCCTTTCTGGAAACAGGCCCTGCCGAGGACGAGAGCCATGAGATGTTCCTCCTCTGGGCAAGCCCCGGTCCTGAATCCTGTTGTGCCTGTGAATAGGCTGCAGGGGGATGGTGAAGACCAGCAACAGCTTTCAGGGCTGCCACCTTCCGTGTGGGACAAGGAGCCGGACGTGTCTTTCTGGATACAGGTCCTGCCGAGGACGAGAGCCATGAGATGTTCCTCCTCTGGGCAAGCCCGGGTCCCAGATCCTGTTGTGCCTGTGAATAGGCTGCAGGGGGACGGTGAAGACCAGCAACAGCTTTCATGGCTGCCACCTTCCGTGTGTGACAATGAGCCGGATGAGTGCCTTTTCGGAATCAGGCTCTGCCGAGGACGAGAGCCATGAGATGTTCCTCCTCTGGCCAAGCCCGGGTCCCAGATCCTGTTGTGCCTGTGAATAGGCTGCAGGGGGACGGTGAAGACCAGCAACAGCTTTCAGGGCTGCCACCTTCACTGTGGGACAAGGAGCCGGATGTGTGCCTTTTCGGAAACAGGCTCTGCCGAGGACGAGAGCCATGAGATGTTCCTCCTCTGGGCAAGCCCGGGTCCCGAATCCTGTTGTGCCTGTGAATAGGCTGCAGGGGGACGGTGAACACCAGCAACAGCTTTCACGGCTGCCACCTTCACTGTGGGACAAGGAGCAGGACGTGTGCCTTTCTGGAAACAGGCCGTGCCGAGGACGAGAGCCATGAGATGTTCCTCCTCTGGGCAAGCCCGGGTCCCAGATCCTGTTGTGCCTGTGAATAGGCTGCAGGGGGACGGTGAAGACCAGCAACAGCTTTCAGGGCTGCCACCTTCCGTGTGGGACAAGGAGCCGGATGTGTGCCTTTTCGGAATCAGGCTCTGCTGAGGACGAGAGCCATGAGATGTTCCTCCTCTGGGCAAGCCCGGGTCCAAATCCTGTTGTGCCTGTGAATAGGCTGCAGGGGGACGGTGAAGACCAGCAACAGCTTTCAGGGCTGCCACCTTCCGTGTGGGACAAGGAGCCGGATGAGTGCCTTTTCGGAAACAGGCTCTGCCGAGGACGAGAGCCATGAGATGTTCCTCCTCTGGGCAAGCCCGGGTCCCAGATCCTGTTGTGCCTGTGAATAGGCTGCAGGGGGACGGTGAAGACCAGCAACAGCTTTCAGGGCTGCCACCTTCCGTGTGGGACAAGGAGCCGGATGTGTGCCTTTTCGGAAACAGGCTCTGCCGAGGACGAGAGCCATGAGATGTTCCTCCTCTGGGCAAGCCCGGGTCCCAGATCCTGTTGTGCCTGTGAATAGGCTGCAGGGGGACGGTGAAGACCAGCAACAGCTTTCACGGCTGCCACCTTCACTGTGGGACAAGGAGCCTGACGTGTGCCTTTCTGGAAACAGGCCGTGCCGAGGACGAGAGCCATGAGATGTTCCTCCTCTGGGCAAGCCCGGGTCCTGAATCCTGTTGTGCCTGTGAATAGGCTGCAGGGGGACGGTGAAGACCAGCAACAGCTTTCAGGGCTGCCACCTTCCGTGTGGGACAAGGAGCCGGACGTGTACATTTTTGGAATCAGGCTCTGCCGAGGTCGAGAGCCATGAGATGTTCCTCCTCTGGGCAAGCCCGGGTCCCAGATCCTGTTGTGCCTGTGAATAGGCTGCAGGGGGACGGTGAAGACCAGCAACAGCTTTCAGGGCTGCCACCTTCCGTGTGGGACAAGGAGCCGGACGTGTCTTTCTGGATACAGGTCCTGCCGAGGACGAGAGCCATGAGATGTTCCTCCTCTGGGCAAGCCCGGGTCCTGAATCCTGTTGTGCCTGTGAATAGGCTGCAGGGGGACGGTGAAGACCAGCAACAGCTTTCATGGCTGCCACCTTCCGTGTGTGACAATGAGCCGGATGAGTGCCTTTTCGGAAACAGGCTCTGCCGAGGACGAGAGCCATGAGATGTTCCTCCTCTGGGCAAGCCCGGGTCCCAGATCCTGTTGTGCCTGTGAATAGGCTGCAGGGGGACGGTGAAGACCAGCAACAGCTTTCAGGGCTGCCACCTTCACTGTGGGACAAGGAGCCGGATGTGTGCCTTTTCGGAAACAGGCTCTGCCGAGGACGAGAGCCATGAGATGTTCCTCCTCTGGGCAAGCCCGGGTCCCGAATCCTGTTGTGCCTGTTAATAGGCTGCAGGGGGACGGTGAAGACCAGCAACAGCTTTCACGGCTGCCACCTTCACTGTGGGACAAGGAGCAGGACGTGTGCCTTTCTGGAAACAGGCCGTGCCGAGGACGAGAGCCATGAGATGTTCCTCCTCTGGGCAAGCCCGGGTCCCAGATCCTGTTGTGCCTGTGAATAGGCTGCAGGGGGACGGTGAAGACCAGCAACAGCTTTCAGGGCTGCCACCTTCCGTGTGGGACAAGGAGCCGGACGTGTGCCTTTTCGGAATCAGGCTCTGCCGAGGACGAGAGCCATGAGATGTTCCTCCTCTGGGCAAGCCCGGGTCCAAATTCTTTTGTGCCTGTGAATAGGCTGCAGGGGGACGGTGAAGACCAGCAACAGCTTTCAGGGCTGCCACCTTCCGTGTGGGACAAGGAGCTGGATGAGTGCCTTTTCGGAAACAGGCTCTGCCGAGGACGAGAGCCATGAGATGTTCCTCCTCTGGGCAAGCCCGGGTCCCAGATCCTGTTGTGCCTGTGAATAGGCTGCAGGGGGACGGTGAAGACCAGCAACAGCTTTCAGGGCTGCCACCTTCCGTGTGGGACAAGGAGCCGGACGTGTGCCTTTTCGGAATCAGGCTCTGCTGAGGACGAGAGCCATGAGATGTTCCTCCTCTGGGCAAGCCCGGGTCCAAATCCTGTTGTGCCTGTGAATAGGCTGCAGGGGGACGGTGAAGACCAGCAACAGCTTTCAGGGCTGCCACCTTCCGTGTGGGACAAGGAGCCGGATGAGTGCCTTTTCGGAAACAGGCTCTGCCGAGGACGAGAGCCATGAGATGTTCCTCCTCTGGGCAAGCCCGGGTCCCAGATCCTGTTGTGCCTGTGAATAGGCTGCAGGGGGACGGTGAAGACCAGCAACAGCTTTCACGGCTGCCACCTTCCGTGTGGGACAATGAGCCGGTCTTGTGCCTTTATGGAAACAGGCCCTGCCGAGGACGAGAGCCATGAGATGTTCCTCCTCTGGGCAAGCCCGGGTCCCAGATCCTGTTGTGCCTGTGAACAGGCTGCAGGGGGACGGTGAAGACCAGCAACAGCTTCCAGGGCTGCCACCTTCCGTGTGGGACAAGGAGCCGGACGTGTGCCTTTTCGGAATCAAGCTCTACCGAGGACGAGAGCCATGAGATGTTCCTCCTCTGGGCAAGCCCGGGTCCAAATCCTGTTGTGCCTGTGAATAGGCTGCAGGGGGACGGTGAAGACCAGCAACAGCTTTCAGGGCTGCCACCTTCCGTGTGGGACAATGAGCCGGTCTTGTGCCTTTATGGAAACAGGCCCTGCCGAGGACGAGAGCCATGAGATGTTCCTCCTCTGGGCAAGCCCGGGTCCCAGATCCTGTTGTGCCTGTGAATAGGCTGCAGGGGGACGGTGAAGACCAGCAACAGCTTTCAGGGCTGCCACCTTCCGTGTGGGACAAGGAGCCGGATGTGTGCCTTTTCGGAAACAGGCTCTGCCGAGGACGAGAGCCATGAGATGTTCCTCCTCTGGGCAAGCCCGGGTCCCGAATCCTGTTGTGCCTGTGAATAGGCTGCAGGGGGACGGTGAAGACCAGCAACGACTTTCAGGGCTGCCACCTTCCGTGTGGGACATGGAGCCGGACGTGTGCCTTTTCGGAAACAAGCTCTGCCGAGGACGAGAGCCATGAGATGTTCCTCCTCTGGGCAAGCCCGGGTCCCAGATCCTGTTGTGCCTGTGAATAGGCTGCAGGGGGACGGTGAAGACCAGCAACAGCTTTCACGGCTGCCACCTTCCGTGTGGGACAAGGAGCCGGACGTGTGCATTTTCGGAAACAGGATCTGCCGAGGACAAGAGCCATGAGATGTTCCTCCTCTGGGCAAGCCCGGGTCCCAGATCCTGTTGTGCCTGTGAATAGGCTGCAGGGGGACGGTGAAGACCAGCAACAGCTTTCAGGGCTGCCACCTTCCGTGTGGGACAAGGAGCCGGACGTGTCTTTCGGGAAACAGGCCCTGCCGAGGACGAGAGCCATGAGATGTTCCTCCTCTGGGCAAGCCCGGGTCCCAGATCCTGTTGTGCCTGTGAATAGGCTGCAGGGGGACGGTGAAGACCAGCAACAGCTTTCACGGCTGCCACCTTCCGTGTGGGACAATGAGCCGGTCTTGTGCCTTTATGGAAACAGGCCCTGCCGAGGACGAGAGCCATGAGATGTTCCTCCTCTGGGCAAGCCCGGGTCCCAGATCCTGTTGTGCCTGTGAACAGGCTGCAGGGGGACGGTGAAGACCAGCAACAGCTTCCAGGGCTGCCACCTTCCGTGTGGGACAAGGAGCCGGACGTGTGCCTTTTCGGAATCAAGCTCTACCGAGGACGAGAGCCATGAGATGTTCCTCCTCTGGGCAAGCCCGGGTCCAAATCCTGTTGTGCCTGTGAATAGGCTGCAGGGGGACGGTGAAGACCAGCAACAGCTTTCAGGGCTGCCACCTTCCGTGTGGGACAATGAGCCGGTCTTGTGCCTTTATGGAAACAGGCCCTGCCGAGGACGAGAGCCATGAGATGTTCCTCCTCTGGGCAAGCCCGGGTCCCAGATCCTGTTGTGCCTGTGAATAGGCTGCAGGGGGACGGTGAAGACCAGCAACAGCTTTCAGGGCTGCCACCTTCCGTGTGGGACAAGGAGCCGGATGTGTGCCTTTTCGGAAACAGGCTCTGCCGAGGACGAGAGCCATGAGATGTTCCTCCTCTGGGCAAGCCCGGGTCCCAGATCCTGTTGTGCCTGTGAATAGGCTGCAGGGGGACGGTGAAGACCAGCAACGGCTTTCAGGGCTGCCACCTTCCGTGTGCGACAAGGAGCCGGACGTGTGCCTTTTCGGAAACAAGCTCTGCCGAGGACGAGAGCCATGAGATGTTCCTCCTCTGGGCAAGCCTGGGTCCCAGATCCTGTTGTGCCTGTGAATAGGCTGCAGGGGGACGGTGAACACCACCAACAGCTTTCACGGCTGCCACCTTCACTGTGGGACAAGGAGCCGGACGTGTGCCTTTCTGGAAACAGGCCGTGCCGAGGACGAGAGCCATGAGATGTTCCTCCTCTGGCCAAGCCCGGGTCCCAGATCCTGTTGTGCCTGTGAATAGGCTGCAGGGGGACGGTGAAGACCAGCAACAGCTTTCAGGGCTGCCACCTTCCGTGTGGGACAAGGAGCCGGACGTGTGCCTTTTCGGAATCAGGCTCTGCTGAGGACGAGAGCCATGAGATGTTCCTCCTCTGGGCAAGCCCGGGTCCAAATCCTGTTGTGCCTGTGAATAGGCTGCAGGGGGACGGTGAAGACCAGCAACAGCTTTCACGGCTGCCACCTTCCGTGTGGGACAAGGAGCCGGATGTGTGCCTTTTCGGAAACAGGCTCTGCCGAGGACGAGAGCCATGAGATGTTCCTCCTCTGGGCAAGCCCGGGTCCCAGATCCTGTTGTGCCTGTGAATAGGCTGCAGGGGGACGGTGAAGACCAGCAACAGCTTTCAGGGCTGCCACCTTCCGTGTGGGACAAGGAGCCGGATGTGTGCCTTTTCGGAAACAGGCTCTGCCGAGGACGAGAGCCATGAGATGTTCCTCCTCTGGGCAAGCCCGGTTCCTGAATCCTGTTGTTCCTGTGAATAGGCTGCAGGGGGACGGTGAAGACCAGCAACAGCTTTCAGGGCTGCCACCTTCCGTGTGGGACAATGAGCCGGTCTTGTGCCTTTATGGAAACAGGCCCTGCCGAGGACGAGAGCCATGAGATGTTCCTCCTCTGGGCAAGCCCGGGTCCCAGATCCTGTTGTGCCTGTGAATAGGCTGCAGGGGGACGGTGAAGACCAGCAACAGCTTTCAGGGCTGCCACCTTCCGTGTGGGACAAGGAGCCGGACGTGTGCCTTTTCGGAAACAATCTCTGCCGAGGACGAGAGCCATGAGATGTTCCTCCTCTGGGCAAGCCCGGGTCCCAGATCCTGTTGTGCCTGTGAATAGGCTGCAGGGGGACGGTGAACACCAGCAACTGCTTTCACGGCTGCCACCTTCCGTGTGGGACAAGGAGCCGGACGTGTGCATTTTCGGAAACAGGATCTGCCGAGGACGAGAGCCATGAGATGTTCCTCCTCTGGGCAAGCCCGGGTCCCAGATCCTGTTGTGCCTGTGAATAGGCTGCAGGGGGACGGTGAAGACCAGCAACAGCTTCCAGGGCTGCCACCTTCCGTGTGGGACAAGGAGCCGGACGTGTCTTTCTGGATACAGGCCCTGCCGAGGACGAGAGCCATGAGATGTTCCTCCTCTGGGCAAGCCCGGGTCCCAGATCCTGTTGTGCCTGTGAATAGGCTGCAGGGGGACGGTGAAGACCAGCAACAGCTTTCAGGGCTGCCACCTTCCGTGTGGGACAAGGAGCCGGATGTGTGCCTTTTCGGAAACAGGCTCTGCCGAGGACGAGAGCCATGAGATGTTCCTCCTCTGGGCAAGCCCGGGTCCCGAATCCTGTTGTGCCTGTGAATAGGCTGCAGGGGGACGGTGAAGACCAGCAACGACTTTCAGGGCTGCCACCTTCCGTGTGGGACAAGGAGCCGGACGTGTGCCTTTTCGGAAACAAGCTCTGCCGAGGACGAGAGCCATGAGATGTTCCTCCTCTGGGCAAGCCCGGGTCCCAGATCCTGTTGTGCCTGTGAATAGGCTGCAGGGGGACGGTGAACACCAGCAACAGCTTTCACGGCTGCCACCTTCCGTGTGGGACAAGGAGCCGGATGTGTGCATTTTCGGAAACAGGATCTGCCGAGGACAAGAGCCATGAGATGTTCCTCCTCTGGGCAAGCCCGGGTCCCAGATCCTGTTGTGCCTGTGAATAGGCTGCAGGGGGACGGTGAAGACCAGCAACAGCTTCGAGGGCTGCCACCTTCCGTGTGGGACAAGGAGCCGGACGTGTGCCTTTCTGGAAACAGGCCGTGCCGAGGACGAGAGCCATGAGATGTTCCTCCTCTGGCCAAGCCCGGGTCCCAGATCCTGTTGTGCCTGTGAATAGGCTGCAGGGGGACGGTGAACACCACCAACAGCTTTCACGGCTGCCACCTTCACTGTGGGACAAGGAGCCGGACGTGTGCCTTTCTGGAAACAGGCCGTGCCGAGGACGAGAGCCATGAGATGTTCCTCCTCTGGCCAAGCCCGGGTCCCAGATCCTGTTGTGCCTGTGAATAGGCTGCAGGGGGACGGTGAAGACCAGCAACAGCTTTCAGGGCTGCCACCTTCCGTGTGGGACAAGGAGCCGGACGTGTGCCTTTTCGGAATCAGGCTCTGCTGAGGACGAGAGCCATGAGATGTTCCTCCTCTGGGCAAGCCCGGGTCCAAATCCTGTTGTGCCTGTGAATAGGCTGCAGGGGGACGGTGAAGACCAGCAACAGCTTTCACGGCTGCCACCTTCCGTGTGGGACAAGGAGCCGGATGTGTGCCTTTTCGGAAACAGGCTCTGCCGAGGACGAGAGCCATGAGATGTTCCTCCTCTGGGCAAGCCCGGGTCCCAGATCCTGTTGTGCCTGTGAATAGGCTGCAGGGGGACGGTGAAGACCAGCAACAGCTTTCAGGGCTGCCACCTTCCGTGTGGGACAAGGAGCCGGATGTGTGCCTTTTCGGAAACAGGCTCTGCCGAGGACGAGAGCCATGAGATGTTCCTCCTCTGGGCAAGCCCGGTTCCTGAATCCTGTTGTGCCTGTGAATAGGCTGCAGGGCGACGGTGAAGACCAGCAACAGCTTTCAGGGCTGCCACCTTCCGTGTGGGACAATGAGCCGGTCTTGTGCCTTTATGGAAACAGGCCCTGCCGAGGACGAGAGCCATGAGATGTTCCTCCTCTGGGCAAGCCCGGGTCCCAGATCCTGTTGTGCCTGTGAATAGGCTGCAGGGGGACGGTGAAGACCAGCAACAGCTTCCAGGGCTGCCACCTTCCGTGTGGGACAAGGAGCCGGACGTGTGCCTTTTCGGAAACAATCTCTGCCGAGGACGAGAGCCATGAGATGTTCCTCCTCTGGGCAAGCCCGGGTCCCAGATCCTGTTGTGCCTGTGAATAGGCTGCAGGGGGACGGTGAACACCAGCAACTGCTTTCACGGCTGCCACCTTCCGTGTGGGACAAGGAGCCGGACGTGTGCATTTTCGGAAACAGGATCTGCCGAGGACGAGAGCCATGAGATGTTCCTCCTCTGGGCAAGCCCGGGTCCCAGATCCTGTTGTGCCTGTGAATAGGCTGCAGGGGGACGGTGAAGACCAGCAACAGCTTCCAGGGCTGCCACCTTCCGTGTGGGACAAGGAGCCGGACGTGTCTTTCTGGATACAGGCCCTGCCGAGGACGAGAGCCATGAGATGTTCCTCCTCTGGGCAAGCCCGGGTCCCAGATCCTGTTGTGCCTGTGAATAGGCTGCAGGGGGACGGTGAAGACCAGCAACAGCTTTCAGGGCTGCCACCTTCCGTGTGGGACAAGGAGCCGGATGTGTGCCTTTTCGGAAACAGGCTCTGCCGAGGACGAGAGCCATGAGATGTTCCTCCTCTGGGCAAGCCCGGGTCCCGAATCCTGTTGTGCCTGTGAATAGGCTGCAGGGGGACGGTGAAGACCAGCAACGACTTTCAGGGCTGCCACCTTCCGTGTGGGACAAGGAGCCGGACGTGTGCCTTTTCGGAAACAAGCTCTGCCGAGGACGAGAGCCATGAGATGTTCCTCCTCTGGGCAAGCCCGGGTCCCAGATCCTGTTGTGCCTGTGAATAGGCTGCAGGGGGACGGTGAACACCAGCAACAGCTTTCACGGCTGCCACCTTCCGTGTGGGACAAGGAGCCGGACGTGTGCATTTTCGGAAACAGGATCTGCCGAGGACAAGAGCCATGAGATGTTCCTCCTCTGGGCAAGCCCGGGTCCCAGATCCTGTTGTGCCTGTGAATAGGCTGCAGGGGGACGGTGAAGACCAGCAACAGCTTCGAGGGCTGCCACCTTCCGTGTGGGACAAGGAGCCGGACGTGTCTTTCTGGATACAGGCCCTGCCGAGGACGAGAGCCATGAGATGTTCCTCCTCTGGGCAAGCCCGGGTCCCAGATCCTGTTGTGCCTGTGAATAGGCTGCAGGGGGACGGTGAAGACCAGCAACAGCTTTCAGGGCTGCCACCTTCCGTGTGGGACAAGGAGCCGGATGTGTGCCTTTTCGGAATCAGGCTCTGCTGAGGACGAGAGCCATGAGATGTTCCTCCTCTGGGCAAGCCCGGGTCCAAATCCTGTTGTGCCTGTGAATAGGCTGCAGGGGGACGGTGAAGACCAGCAACAGCTTTCAGGGCTGCCACCTTCCGTGTGGGACAAGGAGCCGGATGAGTGCCTTTTCGGAAACAGGCTCTGCCGAGGACGAGAGCCATGAGATGTTCCTCCTCTGGGCAAGCCCCGGTCCCAGATCCTGTTGTGCCTGTGAATAGGCTGCAGGGGGACGGTGAAGACCAGCAACAGCTTTCACGGCTGCCACCTTCCGTGTGGGACAATGAGCCGGTCTTGTGCCTTTATGGAAACAGGCCCTGCCGAGGACGAGAGCCATGAGATGTTCCTCCTCTGGGCAAGCCCGGGTCCCAGATCCTGTTGTGCCTGTGAACAGGCTGCAGGGGGACGGTGAAGACCAGCAACAGCTTCCAGGGCTGCCACCTTCCGTGTGGGACAAGGAGCCGGACGTGTGCCTTTTCGGAATCAAGCTCTACCGAGGACGAGAGCCATGAGATGTTCCTCCTCTGGGCAAGCCCGGGTCCAAATCCTGTTGTGCCTGTGAATAGGCTGCAGGGGGACGGTGAAGACCAGCAACAGCTTTCAGGGCTGCCACCTTCCGTGTGGGACAATGAGCCGGTCTTGTGCCTTTATGGAAACAGGCCCTGCCGAGGACGAGAGCCATGAGATGTTCCTCCTCTGGGCAAGCCCGGGTCCCAGATCCTGTTGTGCCTGTGAATAGGCTGCAGGGGGACGGTGAAGACCAGCAACAGCTTTCAGGGCTGCCACCTTCCGTGTGGGACAAGGAGCCGGATGTGTGCCTTTTCGGAAACAGGCTCTGCCGAGGACGAGAGCCATGAGATGTTCCTCCTCTGGGCAAGCCCGGGTCCCGAATCCTGTTGTGCCTGTGAATAGGCTGCAGGGGGACGGTGAAGACCAGCAACAGCTTTCACGGCTGCCACCTTCACTGTGGGACAAGGAGCCTGACGTGTGCCTTTCTGGAAACAGGCCGTGCCGAGGACGAGAGCCATGAGATGTTCCTCCTCTGGGCAAGCCCGGGTCCTGAATCCTGTTGTGCCTGTGAATAGGCTGCAGGGGGACGGTGAAGACCAGCAACAGCTTTCAGGGCTGCCACCTTCCGTGTGGGACAAGGAGCCGGACGTGTACATTTTTGGAATCAGGCTCTGCCGAGGTCGAGAGCCATGAGATGTTCCTCCTCTGGGCAAGCCCGGGTCCCAGATCCTGTTGTGCCTGTGAATAGGCTGCAGGGGGACGGTGAAGACCAGCAACAGCTTTCAGGGCTGCCACCTTCCGTGTGGGACAATGATCCGAATGTGTGCCTTTCTGGAAACAGGCCCTGCCGAGGACGAGAGCCATGAGATGTTCCTCCTCTGGGCAAGCCCCGGTCCTGAATCCTGTTGTGCCTGTGAATAGGCTGCAGGGGGATGGTGAAGACCAGCAACAGCTTTCAGGGCTGCCACCTTCCGTGTGGGACAAGGAGCCGGACGTGTCTTTCTGGATACAGGTCCTGCCGAGGACGAGAGCCATGAGATGTTCCTCCTCTGGGCAAGCCCGGGTCCCAGATCCTGTTGTGCCTGTGAATAGGCTGCAGGGGGACGGTGAAGACCAGCAACAGCTTTCATGGCTGCCACCTTCCGTGTGTGACAATGAGCCGGATGAGTGCCTTTTCGGAAACAGGCTCTGCCGAGGACGAGAGCCATGAGATGTTCCTCCTCTGGGCAAGCCCGGGTCCCAGATCCTGTTGTGCCTGTGAATAGGCTGCAGGGGGACGGTGAAGACCAGCAACAGCTTTCAGGGCTGCCACCTTCACTGTGGGACAAGGAGCCGGATGTGTGCCTTTTCGGAAACAGGCTCTGCCGAGGACGAGAGCCATGAGATGTTCCTCCTCTGGGCAAGCCCGGGTCCCGAATCCTGTTGTGCCTGTGAATAGGCTGCAGGGGGACGGTGAACACCAGCAACAGCTTTCACGGCTGCCACCTTCACTGTGGGACAAGGAGCAGGACGTGTGCCTTTCTGGAAACAGGCCGTGCCGAGGACGAGAGCCATGAGATGTTCCTCCTCTGGGCAAGCCCGGGTCCCAGATCCTGTTGTGCCTGTGAATAGGCTGCAGGGGGACGGTGAAGACCAGCAACAGCTTTCAGGGCTGCCACCTTCCGTGTGGGACAAGGAGCCGGACGTGTGCCTTTTCGGAATCAGGCTCTGCTGAGGACGAGAGCCATGAGATGTTCCTCCTCTGGGCAAGCCCGGGTCCAAATCCTGTTGTGCCTGTGAATAGGCTGCAGGGGGACGGTGAAGACCAGCAACAGCTTTCAGGGCTGCCACCTTCCGTGTGGGACAAGGAGCCGGATGAGTGCCTTTTCGGAAACAGGCTCTGCCGAGGACGAGAGCCATGAGATGTTCCTCCTCTGGGCAAGCCCGGGTCCCAGATCCTGTTGTGCCTGTGAATAGGCTGCAGGGGGACGGTGAAGACCAGCAACAGCTTTCAGGGCTGCCACCTTCCGTGTGGGACAATGAGCCGGTCTTGTGCCTTTATGGAAACAGGCCCTGCCGAGGACGAGAGCCATGAGATGTTCCTCCTCTGGGCAAGCCCGGGTCCCAGATCCTGTTGTGCCTGTGAACAGGCTGCAGGGGGACGGTGAAGACCAGCAACAGCTTCCAGGGCTGCCACCTTCCGTGTGGGACAAGGAGCCGGACGTGTGCCTTTTCGGAATCAAGCTCTACCGAGGACGAGAGCCATGAGATGTTCCTCCTCTGGGCAAGCCCGGGTCCAAATCCTGTTGTGCCTGTGAATAGGCTGCAGGGGGACGGTGAAGACCAGCAACAGCTTTCAGGGCTGCCACCTTCCGTGTGGGACAATGAGCCGGTCTTGTGCCTTTATGGAAACAGGCCCTGCCGAGGACGAGAGCCATGAGATGTTCCTCCTCTGGGCAAGCCCGGGTCCCAGATCCTGTTGTGCCTGTGAATAGGCTGCAGGGGGACGGTGAAGACCAGCAACAGCTTTCAGGGCTGCCACCTTCCGTGTGGGACAAGGAGCCGGATGTGTGCCTTTTCGGAAACAGGCTCTGCCGAGGACGAGAGCCATGAGATGTTCCTCCTCTGGGCAAGCCCGGGTCCCGAATCCTGTTGTGCCTGTGAATAGGCTGCAGGGGGACGGTGAAGACCAGCAACGGCTTTCAGGGCTGCCACCTTCCGTGTGCGACAAGGAGCCGGACGTGTGCCTTTTCGGAAACAAGCTCTGCCGAGGACGAGAGCCATGAGATGTTCCTCCTCTGGGCAAGCCTGGGTCCCAGATCCTGTTGTGCCTGTGAATAGGCTGCAGGGGGACGGTGAACACCACCAACAGCTTTCACGGCTGCCACCTTCACTGTGGGACAAGGAGCCGGACGTGTGCCTTTCTGGAAACAGGCCGTGCCGAGGACGAGAGCCATGAGATGTTCCTCCTCTGGCCAAGCCCGGGTCCCAGATCCTGTTGTGCCTGTGAATAGGCTGCAGGGGGACGGTGAAGACCAGCAACAGCTTCGAGGGCTGCCACCTTCCGTGTGGGACAAGGAGCCGGACGTGTCTTTCTGGATACAGGCCCTGCCGAGGACGAGAGCCATGAGATGTTCCTCCTCTGGGCAAGCCCGGGTCCCAGATCCTGTTGTGCCTGTGAATAGGCTGCAGGGGGACGGTGAAGACCAGCAACAGCTTTCAGGGCTGCCAACTTCCGTGTGGGACAAGGAGCCGGATGTGTGCCTTTTCGGAAACAAGCTCTGCCGAGGACGAGAGCCATGAGATGTTCCTCCTCTGGGCAAGCCCGGGTCCCGAATCCTGTTGTGCCTGTGAATAGGCTGCAGGGGGACGGTGAAGACCAGCAACGGCTTTCAGGGCTGCCACCTTCCGTGTGGGACAAGGAGCCGGACGTGTGCCTTTTCGGAAACAAGCTCTGCCGAGGACGAGAGCCATGAGATGTTCCTCCTCTGGGCAAGCCCGGGTCCCAGATCCTGTTGTGCCTGTGAATAGGCTGCAGCTGGAGACGGTGAACACCAGCAACAGCTTTCACGGCTGCCACCTTCCGTGTGGGACAAGGAGCCGGACGTGTGCATTTTCGGAAACAGGCTCTGCCGAGGACGAGAGCCATGAGATGTTCCTCCTCTGGGCAAGCCTGGGTCCCAGATCCTGTTGTGCCTGTGAATAGGCTGCAGGGAGACGGTGAAGACCAGCAACAGCTTCCAGGGCTGCCACCTTCCGTGTGGGACAAGGAGCCGGATGTGTGCCTTTTCGGAATCAGGCTCTGCCGAGGACGAGAGCCATGAGATGTTCCTTCTCTGGGCAAGCCCGGGTCCCAGATCCTGTTGTGCCTGTGAATAGGCTGCAGGGGGACGGTGAACACCAGCAACAGCTTTCACGGCTGCCACCTTCACTGTGGGACAAGGAGCCGGACGTGTGCCTTTCTGGAAACAGGCCGTGCCGAGGACGAGAGCCATGAGATGTTCCTCCTCTGGCCAAGCCCGGGTCCCAGATCCTGTTGTGCCTGTGAATAGGCTGCAGGGGGACGGTGAAGACCAGCAACAGCTTTCAGGGCTGCCACCTTCCCTGTGGGACAAGGAGCCGGACGTGTGCCTTTTCGGAATCAGGCTCTGCCGAGGTCGAGAGCCATGAGATGTTCCTCCTCTGGGCAAGCCCGGGTCCCAGATCCTGTTGTGCCTGTGAATAGGCTGCAGGGGGACGGTGAAGACCAGCAACAGCTTTCACGGCTGCCACCTTCACTGTGGGACAAGGAGCCGGACGTGTGCCTTTCTGGAAACAGGCCGTGCCGAGGACGAGAGCCATGAGATGTTCCTCCTCTGGGCAAGCCCGGGTCCTGAATCCTGTTGTGCCTGTGAATAGGCTGCAGGGGGACGGTGAAGACCAGCAACAGCTTTCAGGGCTGCCACCTTCCGTGTGGGACAAGGAGCCGGACGTGTGCATTTTCGGAATCAGGCTCTGCCGAGGTCAAGAGCCATGAGATGTTCCTCCTCTGGGCAAGCCCGGGTCCAAATCCTGTTGTGCCTGTGAATAGGCTGCAGGGGGACGGTGAACACCAGCAACAGCTTCCAGGGCTGCCACCTTCCGTGTGGGACAAGGAGCCGGACGTGTGCATTTTCGGAAACAGGATCTGCCGAGGACGAGAGCCATGAGATGTTCCTCCTCTGGGCAAGGCCGGGTCCCAGATCCTGTTGTGCCTGTGAATAGGCTGCAGGGGGACGGTGAAGACCAGCAACAGCTTCCAGGGCTGCCACCTTCCGTGTGGGACAAGGAGCCGGACGTGTCTTTCTGGATACAGGCCCTGCCGAGGACGAGAGCCATGAGATGTTCCTCCTCTGGGCAAGCCCGGGTCCCAGATCCTGTTGTGCCTGTGAATAGGCTGCAGGGGGACGGTGAAGACCGGCAACAGCTTTCAGGGCTGCCACCTTCCGTGTGGGACAAGGAGCCGGATGTGTGCCTTTTCGGAAACAGGCTCTGCCGAGGACGAGAGCCATGAGATGTTCCTCCTCTGGGCAAGCCCGGGTCCCGAATCCTGTTGTGCCTGTGAATAGGCTGCAGGGGGACGGTGAAGACCAGCAACGGCTTTCAGGGCTGCCACCTTCCGTGTGTGACAATGAGCCGGATGAGTGCCTTTTCGGAAACAGGCTCTGCCGAGGACGAGAGCCATGAGATGTTCCTCCTCTGGGCAAGCCCGGGTCCCAGATCCTGTTGTGCCTGTGAATAGGCTGCAGGGGGACGGTGAAGACCAGCAACAGCTTTCAGGGCTGCCACCTTCACTGTGGGACAAGGAGCCGGATGTGTGCCTTTTCGGAAACAGGCTCTGCCGAGGACGAGAGCCATGAGATGTTCCTCCTCTGGGCAAGCCCGGGTCCCGAATCCTGTTGTGCCTGTGAATAGGCTGCAGGGGGACGGTGAACACCAGCAACAGCTTTCACGGCTGCCACCTTCACTGTGGGACAAGGAGCAGGACGTGTGCCTTTCTGGAAACAGGCCGTGCCGAGGACGAGAGCCATGAGATGTTCCTCCTCTGGGCAAGCCCGGGTCCCAGATCCTGTTGTGCCTGTGAATAGGCTGCAGGGGGACGGTGAAGACCAGCAACAGCTTTCAGGGCTGCCACCTTCCGTGTGGGACAAGGAGCCGGACGTGTGCCTTTTCGGAATCAGGCTCTGCCGAGGACGAGAGCCATGAGATGTTCCTCCTGTGGGCAAGCCCGGGTCCAAATTCTTTTGTGCCTGTGAATAGGCTGCAGGGGGACGGTGAAGACCAGCAACAGCTTTCAGGGCTGCCACCTTCCGCGTGGGACAAGGAGCCGGATGAGTGCCTTTTCGGAAACAGGCTCTGCCGAGGACGAGAGCCATGAGATGTTCCTCCTCTGGGCAAGCCCGGGTCCCAGATCCTGTTGTGCCTGTGAATAGGCTGCAGGGGGACGGTGAAGACCAGCAACAGCTTTCAGGGCTGCCACCTTCCGTGTGGGACAAGGAGCCGGACGTGTGCCTTTTCGGAATCAGGCTCTGCTGAGGACGAGAGCCATGAGATGTTCCTCCTCTGGGCAAGCCCGGGTCCAAATCCTGTTGTGCCTGTGAATAGGCTGCAGGGGGACGGTGAAGACCAGCAACAGCTTTCAGGGCTGCCACCTTCCGTGTGGGACAAGGAGCCGGATGAGTGCCTTTTCGGAAACAGGCTCTGCCGAGGACGAGAGCCATGAGATGTTCCTCCTCTGGGCAAGCCCGGGTCCCAGATCCTGTTGTGCCTGTGAATAGGCTGCAGGGGGACGGTGAAGACCAGCAACAGCTTTCACGGCTGCCACCTTCCGTGTGGGACAATGAGCCGGTCTTGTGCCTTTATGGAAACAGGCCCTGCCGAGGACGAGAGCCATGAGATGTTCCTCCTCTGGGCAAGCCCGGGTCCCAGATCCTGTTGTGCCTGTGAACAGGCTGCAGGGGGACGGTGAAGACCAGCAACAGCTTCCAGGGCTGCCACCTTCCGTGTGGGACAAGGAGCCGGACGTGTGCCTTTTCGGAATCAAGCTCTACCGAGGACGAGAGCCATGAGATGTTCCTCCTCTGGGCAAGCCCGGGTCCAAATCCTGTTGTGCCTGTGAATAGGCTGCAGGGGGACGGTGAAGACCAGCAACAGCTTTCAGGGCTGCCACCTTCCGTGTGGGACAATGAGCCGGTCTTGTGCCTTTATGGAAACAGGCCCTGCCGAGGACGAGAGCCATGAGATGTTCCTCCTCTGGGCAAGCCCGGGTCCCAGATCCTGTTGTGCCTGTGAATAGGCTGCAGGGGGACGGTGAAGACCAGCAACAGCTTTCAGGGCTGCCACCTTCCGTGTGGGACAAGGAGCCGGATGTGTGCCTTTTCGGAAACAGGCTCTGCCGAGGACGAGAGCCATGAGATGTTCCTCCTCTGGGCAAGCCCGGGTCCCGAATCCTGTTGTGCCTGTGAATAGGCTGCAGGGGGACGGTGAAGACCAGCAACGGCTTTCAGGGCTGCCACCTTCCGTGTGCGACAAGGAGCCGGACGTGTGCCTTTTCGGAAACAAGCTCTGCCGAGGACGAGAGCCATGAGATGTTCCTCCTCTGGGCAAGCCTGGGTCCCAGATCCTGTTGTGCCTGTGAATAGGCTGCAGGGGGACGGTGAACACCACCAACAGCTTTCACGGCTGCCACCTTCACTGTGGGACAAGGAGCCGGACGTGTGCCTTTCTGGAAACAGGCCGTGCCGAGGACGAGAGCCATGAGATGTTCCTCCTCTGGCCAAGCCCGGGTCCCAGATCCTGTTGTGCCTGTGAATAGGCTGCAGGGGGACGGTGAAGACCAGCAACAGCTTTCAGGGCTGCCACCTTCCGTGTGGGACAAGGAGCCGGACGTGTGCCTTTTCGGAATCAGGCTCTGCTGAGGACGAGAGCCATGAGATGTTCCTCCTCTGGGCAAGCCCGGGTCCAAATCCTGTTGTGCCTGTGAATAGGCTGCAGGGGGACGGTGAAGACCAGCAACAGCTTTCACGGCTGCCACCTTCCGTGTGGGACAAGGAGCCGGATGTGTGCCTTTTCGGAAACAGGCTCTGCCGAGGACGAGAGCCATGAGATGTTCCTCCTCTGGGCAAGCCCGGGTCCCAGATCCTGTTGTGCCTGTGAATAGGCTGCAGGGGGACGGTGAAGACCAGCAACAGCTTTCAGGGCTGCCACCTTCCGTGTGGGACAAGGAGCCGGATGTGTGCCTTTTCGGAAACAGGCTCTGCCGAGGACGAGAGCCATGAGATGTTCCTCCTCTGGGCAAGCCCGGTTCCTGAATCCTGTTGTGCCTGTGAATAGGCTGCAGGGGGACGGTGAAGACCAGCAACAGCTTTCAGGGCTGCCACCTTCCGTGTGGGACAATGAGCCGGTCTTGTGCCTTTATGGAAACAGGCCCTGCCGAGGACGAGAGCCATGAGATGTTCCTCCTCTGGGCAAGCCCGGGTCCCAGATCCTGTTGTGCCTGTGAATAGGCTGCAGGGGGACGGTGAAGACCAGCAACAGCTTCCAGGGCTGCCACCTTCCGTGTGGGACAAGGAGCCGGACGTGTGCCTTTTCGGAAACAATCTCTGCCGAGGAAGAGAGCCATGAGATGTTCCTCCTCTGGGCAAGCCCGGGTCCCAGATCCTGTTGTGCCTGTGAATAGGCTGCAGGGGGACGGTGAACACCAGCAACTGCTTTCACGGCTGCCACCTTCCGTGTGGGACAAGGAGCCGGACGTGTGCATTTTCGGAAACAGGATCTGCCGAGGACGAGAGCCATGAGATGTTCCTCCTCTGGGCAAGCCCGGGTCCCAGATCCTGTTGTGCCTGTGAATAGGCTGCAGGGGGACGGTGAAGACCAGCAACAGCTTCCAGGGCTGCCACCTTCCGTGTGGGACAAGGAGCCGGACGTGTCTTTCTGGATACAGGCCCTGCCGAGGACGAGAGCCATGAGATGTTCCTCCTCTGGGCAAGCCCGGGTCCCAGATCCTGTTGTGCCTGTGAATAGGCTGCAGGGGGACGGTGAAGACCAGCAACAGCTTTCAGGGCTGCCACCTTCCGTGTGGGACAAGGAGCCGGATGTGTGCCTTTTCGGAAACAGGCTCTGCCGAGGACGAGAGCCATGAGATGTTCCTCCTCTGGGCAAGCCCGGGTCCCGAATCCTGTTGTGCCTGTGAATAGGCTGCAGGGGGACGGTGAAGACCAGCAACGGCTTTCAGGGCTGCCACCTTCCGTGTGGGACAAGGAGCCGGACGTGTGCCTTTTCGGAAACAAGCTCTGCCGAGGACGAGAGCCATGAGATGTTCCTCCTCTGGGCAAGCCCGGGTCCCAGATCCTGTTGTGCCTGTGAATAGGCTGCAGGGGGACGGTGAACACCAGCAACAGCTTTCACGGCTGCCACCTTCCGTGTGGGACAAGGAGCCGGACGTGTGCATTTTCGGAAACAGGATCTGCCGAGGACAAGAGCCATGAGATGTTCCTCCTCTGGGCAAGCCCGGGTCCCAGATCCTGTTGTGCCTGTGAATAGGCTGCAGGGGGACGGTGAAGACCAGCAACAGCTTCCAGGGCTGCCACCTTCCGTGTGGGACAAGGAGCCGGACGTGTCTTTCTGGATACAGGCCCTGCCGAGGACGAGAGCCATGAGATGTTCCTCCTCTGGGCAAGCCCGGGTCCCAGATCCTGTTGTGCCTGTGAATAGGCTGCAGGGGGACGGTGAAGACCAGCAACAGCTTTCAGGGCTGCCAACTTCCGTGTGGGACAAGGAGCCGGATGTGTGCCTTTTCGGAAACAGGCTCTGCCGAGGACGAGAGCCATGAGATGTTCCTCCTCTGGGCAAGCCCGGGTCCCGAATCCTGTTGTGCCTGTGAATAGGCTGCAGGGGGACGGTGAAGACCAGCAACGGCTTTCAGGGCTGCCACCTTCCGTGTGGGACAAGGAGCCGGACGTGTGCCTTTTCGGAAACAAGCTCTGCCGAGGACGAGAGCCATGAGATGTTCCTCCTCTGGGCAAGCCCGGGTCCCAGATCCTGTTGTGCCTGTGAATAGGCTGCAGGGAGACGGTGAACACCAGCAACAGCTTTCACGGCTGCCACCTTCCGTGTGGGACAAGGAGCCGGACGTGTGCATTTTCGGAAACAGGCTCTGCCGAGGACGAGAGCCATGAGATGTTCCTCCTCTGGGCAAGCCTGGGTCCCAGATCCTGTTGTGCCTGTGAATAGGCTGCAGGGAGACGGTGAAGACCAGCAACAGCTTCCAGGGCTGCCACCTTCCGTGTGGGACAAGGAGCCGGATGTGTGCCTTTTCGGAATCAGGCTCTGCCGAGGACGAGAGCCATGAGATGTTCCTTCTCTGGGCAAGCCCGGGTCCCAGATCCTGTTGTGCCTGTGAATAGGCTGCAGGGGGACGGTGAACACCAGCAACAGCTTTCACGGCTGCCACCTTCACTGTGGGACAAGGAGCCGGACGTGTGCCTTTCTGGAAACAGGCCGTGCCGAGGACGAGAGCCATGAGATGTTCCTCCTCTGGCCAAGCCCGGGTCCCAGATCCTGTTGTGCCTGTGAATAGGCTGCAGGGGGACGGTGAAGACCAGCAACAGCTTTCAGGGCTGCCACCTTCCCTGTGGGACAAGGAGCCGGACGTGTGCCTTTTCGGAATCAGGCTCTGCCGAGGTCGAGAGCCATGAGATGTTCCTCCTCTGGGCAAGCCCGGGTCCCAGATCCTGTTGTGCCTGTGAATAGGCTGCAGGGGGACGGTGAAGACCAGCAACAGCTTTCACGGCTGCCACCTTCACTGTGGGACAAGGAGCCGGACGTGTGCCTTTCTGGAAACAGGCCGTGCCGAGGACGATAGCCATGAGATGTTCCTCCTCTGGGCAAGCCCGGGTCCTGAATCCTGTTGTGCCTGTGAATAGGCTGCAGGGGGACGGTGAAGACCAGCAACAGCTTTCAGGGCTGCCACCTTCCGTGTGGGACAAGGAGCCGGACGTGTGCATTTTCGGAATCAGGCTCTGCCGAGGTCAAGAGCCATGAGATGTTCCTCCTCTGGGCAAGCCCGGGTCCAAATCCTGTTGTGCCTGTGAATAGGCTGCAGGGGGACGGTGAACACCAGCAACAGCTTTCAGGGCTGCCACCTTCCGTGTGGGACAAGGAGCCGGACGTGTGCATTTTCGGAATCAGGCTCTGCCGAGGTCAAGAGCCATGAGATGTTCCTCCTCTGGGCAAGGCCGGGTCCCAGATCCTGTTGTGCCTGTGAATAGGCTGCAGGGGGACGGTGAAGACCAGCAACAGCTTCCAGGGCTGCCACCTTCCGTGTGGGACAAGGAGCCGGACGTGTCTTTCTGGATACAGGCCCTGCCGAGGACGAGAGCCATGAGATGTTCCTCCTCTGGGCAAGCCCGGGTCCCAGATCCTGTTGTGCCTGTGAATAGGCTGCAGGGGGACGGTGAAGACCAGCAACAGCTTTCAGGGCTGCCACCTTCCGTGTGGGACAAGGAGCCGGATGTGTGCCTTTTCGGAAACAGGCTCTGCCGAGGACGAGAGCCATGAGATGTTCCTCCTCTGGGCAAGCCCGGGTCCCGAATCCTGTTGTGCCTGTGACTAGGCTGCAGGGGGACGGTGAAGACCAGCAACGGCTTTCAGGGCTGCCACCTTCCGTGTGGGACAAGGAGCCGGACGTGTGCCTTTTCGGAAACAAGCTCTGCCGAGGACGAGAGCCATGAGATGTTCCTCCTCTGGGCAAGCCCGGGTCCCAGATCCTGTTGTGCCTGTGAATAGGCTGCAGGGGGACGGTGAACACCAGCAACAGCTTTCACGGCTGCCACCTTCCGTGTGGGACAA
Source organism: Astur gentilis (assembly GCF_929443795.1). Classification (NCBI taxonomy): domain Eukaryota; kingdom Metazoa; phylum Chordata; class Aves; order Accipitriformes; family Accipitridae; genus Astur; species Astur gentilis. The sequence goes on along the minus strand of NW_026060958.1, from coordinate 832,435 downwards.
GGAGCCGGACGTGTGCATTTTCGGAAACAGGCCCTGCCGAGGACGAGAGCCATGAGATGTTCCTCCTCTGGGCAAGCCCGGGTCCCAGATCCTGTTGTGCCTGTGAATAGGCTGCAGGGGGACGGTGAAGACCAGCAACAGCTTTCAGGGCTGCCACCTTCCGTGTGGGACAAGGAGCCGGATGTGTGCCTTTTCGGAAACAGGCTCTGCCGAGGACGAGAGCCATGAGATGTTCCTCCTCTGGGCAAGCCCGGGTCCCGAATCCTGTTGTGCCTGTGAATAGGCTGCAGGGGGACGGTGAAGACCAGCAACGGCTTTCAGGGCTGCCACCTTCCGTGTGGGACAAGGAGCCGGACGTGTGCCTTTTCGGAAACAAGCTCTGCCGAGGACGAGAGCCATGAGATGTTCCTCCTCTGGGCAAGCCCGGGTCCCAGATCCTGTTGTGCCTGTGAATAGGCTGCAGGGGGACGGTGAACACCAGCAACAGCTTTCAGGGCTGCCACCTTCCGTGTGGGACAAGGAGCCGGACGTGTGCCTTTTCGGAATCAGGCTCTGCCGAGGTCGAGAGCCATGAGATGTTCCTCCTCTGGGCAAGCCCGGGTCCCAGATCCTGTTGTGCCTGTGAATAGGCTGCAGGGAGACGGTGAAGACCAGCAACAGCTTCCAGGGCTGCCACCTTCCGTGTGGGACAAGGAGCCGGACGTGTGCATTTTCGGAATCAGGCTCTGCCGAGGACGAGAGCCATGAGATGTTCCTCCTCTGGGCAAGCCCGGGTCCCAGATCCTGTTGTGCCTGTGAATAGGCTGCAGAGGGATGGTGAACACCAGCAACAGCTTTCACGGCTGCCACCTTCACTGTGGGACAAGGAGCCGGACGTGTGCCTTTCTGGAAACAGGCCGTGCCGAGGACGAGAGCCATGAGATGTTCCTCCTCTGGGCAAGCCCGGGTCCCAGATCCTGTTGTGCCTGTGAATAGGCTGCAGGGGGACGGTGAAGACCAGCAACAGCTTTCAGGGCTGCCACCTTCCCTGTGGGACAAGGAGCCGGACGTGTGCCTTTTCGGAATCAGGCTCTGCCGAGGTCGAGAGCCATGAGATGTTCCTCCTCTGGGCAAGCCCGGGTCCAAATCCTGTTGTGCCTGTGAATAGGCTGCAGGTAGACGGTGAAGACCAGCAACAGCTTCCAGGGCTGCCAACTTCCGTGTGGGACAAGGAGCCGGACATGTGCCTTTTTGGAAACAAGCTCTGCCGAGGACGAGAGCCATGAGATGTTCCTCCTCTGGGCAAGCCCGGGTCCCAGATCCTGTTGTGCCTGTGAATAGGCTGCAGGGGGACGGTGAACACCAGCAACAGCTTTCACGGCTGCCACCTTCACTGTGGGACAAGAAGCCGGACGTGTGCCTTTCTGGAAACAGGCCGTGCCAAGGACGAGAGCCATGAGATGTTCCTCCTCTGGGCAAGGCCGGGTCCCAGATCCTGTTGTGCCTGTGAATAGGCTGCAGGGGGACGGTGAAGACCAGCAACAGCTTTCAGGGCTGCCACCTTCCGTGTGGGACAATGAGCCGGATGTGTGCCTTTCTGGAAACAGGCCCTGCCGAGGACGAGAGCCATGAGATGTTCCTCCTCTGGGCAAGCCCCGGTCCTGAATCCTGTTGTGCCTGTGAATAGGCTGCAGGGGGATGGTGAAGACCAGCAACAGCTTTCAGGGCTGCCACCTTCCGTGTGGGACAAGGAGCCGGACGTGTCTTTCTGGATACAGGCCGTGCCGAGGACGAGAGCCATGAGATGTTCCTCCTCTGGGCAAGCCCGGGTCCCAGATCCTGTTGTGCCTGTGAATAGGCTGCAGGGGGACGGTGAAGACCAGCAACAGCTTTCAGGGCTGCCACCTTCCGTGTGGGACAAGGAGCCGGACGTGTGCATTTTCGGAAACAGGATCTGCCGAGGACGAGAGCCATGAGATGTTCCTCCTCTGGGCAAGGCCGGGTCCCAGATCCTGTTGTGCCTGTGAATAGGCTGCAGGGGGACGGTGAAGACCAGCAACAGCTTTCAGGGCTGCCACCTTCCGTGTGGGTCAAGGAGCCGGACGTGTGCCTTTTCGGAAACAAGCTCTGCCGAGGACGAGAGCCATGAGATGTTCCTCCTCTGGGCAAGCCCGGGTCCCAGATCCTGTTGTGCCTGTGAATAGGCTGCAGGGGGACGGTGAACACCAGCAACAGCTTTCACGGCTGCCACCTTCACTGTGGGACAAGGAGCCGGACGTGTGCCTTTCTGGAAACAGGCTCTGCCGAGGACGAGAGCCATGAGATGTTCGTCCTCTGGCCAAGCCCGGGTCCCAGATCCTGTTGTGCCTGTGAATAGGCTGCAGGGGGACGGTGAAGACCAGCAACAGCTTTCAGGGCTGCCACCTTCCGTGTGGGACAAGGAGCCGGACGTGTGCCTTTTCGGAATCAGGCTCTGCCGAGGTCGAGAGCCATGAGATGTTCCTCCTCTGGGCAAGCCCGGGTCCCAGATCCTGTTGTGCCTGTGAATAGGCTGCAGGGGGACGGTGAAGACCAGCAACAGCTTTCAGGGCTGCCACCTTCCGTGTGGGAGAAGGAGCCGGATGTGTGCCTTTCTGGAAACAGGCCCTGCCGAGGACGAGAGCCATGAGATGTTCCTCCTCTGGGCAAGCCCGGGTCCCAGATCCTGTTGTGCCTGTGAATAGGCTGCAGGGGGACGGTGAACACCAGCAACAGCTTTCACGGCTGCCACCTTCCGTGTGGGACAAGGAGCCGGACGTGTGCATTTTCGGAAACAGGATCTGCCGAGGACGAGAGCCATGAGATGTTCCTCCTCTGGCCAAGCCCGGGTCCCAGATCCTGTTGTGCCTGTGAATAGGCTGCAGGGGGACGGTGAAGACCAGCAACAGCTTCCAGGGCTGCCACCTTCCGTGTGGGACAAGGAGCCGCACGTGTCTTTCTGGATACAGGCCCTGCCGAGGACGAGAGCCATGAGATGTTCCTCCTCTGGGCAAGCCCGGGTCCCAGATCCTGTTGTGCCTGTGAATAGGCTGCAGGGGGACGGTGAAGACCAGCAACAGCTTTCACGGCTGCCACCTTCCGTGTGGGACAAGGAGCCGGATGTGTGCCTTTTCGGAAACAGGCTCTGCCGAGGACGAGAGCCATGAGATGTTCCTCCTCTGGGCAAGCCCGGGTCCCGAATCCTGTTGTGCCTGTGAATAGGCTGCAGGGGGACGGTGAACACCAGCAACAGCTTTCACGGCTGCCACCTTCCGTGTGGGACAAGGAGCCGGACGTGTGCATTTTCGGAAACAGGCTCTGCCGAGGACGAGAGCCATGAGATGTTCCTCCTCTGGGCAAGCCCGGGTCCCAGATCCTGTTGTGCCTGTGAATAGGCTGCAGGGAGACGGTGAAGACCAGCAACAGCTTCCAGGGCTGCCACCTTCCGTGTGGGACAAGGAGCCGGACGTGTGCCTTTTCGGAATCAGGCTCTGCCGAGGACGAGAGCCATGAGATGTTCCTCCTCTGGGCAAGCCCGGGTCCCAGATCCTGTTGTGCCTGTGAATAGGCTGCAGGGGGACGGTGAACACCAGCAACAGCTTTCACGGCTGCCACCTTCCGTGTGGGACAAGGAGCCGGACGTGTCTTTCTGGATACAGGCCGTGCCGAGGACGAGAGCCATGAGATGTTCCTCCTCTGGCCAAGCCCGGGTCCCAGATCCTGTTGTGCCTGTGAATAGGCTGCAGGGGGACGGTGAAGACCAGCAACATCTTTCAGGGCTGCCACCTTCCGTGTGGGACAAGGAGCCGGACGTGTGCATTTTCGGAAACAGGATCTGCCGAGGACGAGAGCCATGAGATGTTCCTCCTCTGGGCAAGGCCGGGTCCCAGATCCTGTTGTGCCTGTGAATAGGCTGCAGGGGGACGGTGAAGACCAGCAACAGCTTTCAGGGCTGCCACCTTCCGTGTGGGTCAAGGAGCCGGACGTGTGCCTTTTCGGAAACAAGCTCTGCCGAGGACGAGAGCCATGAGATGTTCCTCCTCTGGGCAAGCCCGGGTCCCAGATCCTGTTGTGCCTGTGAATAGGCTGCAGGGGGACGGTGAACACCAGCAACAGCTTTCACGGCTGCCACCTTCACTGTGGGACAAGGAGCCGGACGTGTGCCTTTCTGGAAACAGGCTCTGCCGAGGACGAGAGCAATGAGATGTTCCTCCTCTGGCCAAGCCCGGGTCCCAGATCCTGTTGTGCCTGTGAATAGGCTGCAGGGGGACGGTGAAGACCAGCAACAGCTTTCAGGGCTGCCACCTTCCGTGTGGGACAAGGAGCCGGACGTGTGCCTTTTCGGAATCAGGCTCTGCCGAGGTCGAGAGCCATGAGATGTTCCTCCTCTGGGCAAGCCCGGGTCCCAGATCCTGTTGTGCCTGTGAATAGGCTGCAGGGGGATGGTGAAGACCAGCAACAGCTTTCAGGGCTGCCACCTTCCGTGTGGGACAAGGAGCCGGATGTGTGCCTTTCTGGAAACAGGCCCTGCCGAGGACGAGAGCCATGAGATGTTCCTCCTCTGGGCAAGCCCGCGTCCAAATCCTGTTGTGCCTGTGAATAGGCTGCAGGGGGACGGTGAAGACCAGCAACAGCTTTCACGGCTGCCACCTTCCGTGTGGGACAAGGAGCCGGACGTGTCTTTCTGGATACAGGCCCTGCCGAGGACGAGAGCCATGAGATGTTCCTCCTCTGGGCAAGCCCGGGTCCCAGATCCTGTTGTGCCTGTGAATAGGCTGCAGGGGGACGGTGAAGACCAGCAACAGCTTTCAGGGCTGCCACCTTCCGTGTGGGACAAGGAGCCGGATGAGTGCCTTTTCGGAAACAGGCTCTGCCGAGGACGAGAGCCATGAGATGTTCCTCCTCTGGGCAAGCCCGGGTCCCAGATCCTGTTGTGCCTGTGAATAGGCTGCAGGGGGACGGTGAAGACCAGCAACAGCTTTCAGGGCTGCCACCTTCCGTGTGGGACAAGGAGCCGGATGTGTGCATTTTCGGAAACAGGCTCTGCCGAGGATGAGAGCCATGAGATGTTCCTCCTCTGGGCAAGCCCGGGTCCTGAATCCTGTTGTGCCTGTGAATAGGCTGCAGGGGGACGGTGAAGACCAGCAATAGCTTTCCGGCCTGCCACCTTCCGTGTGGGACAATGAGCCGGACGTGTGCCTTTCTGGAAACAGGCCGTGCCGAGGACGAGAGCCATGAGATGTTCCTCCTCTGGGCAAGCCCGGGTCCCAGATCCTGTTGTGCCTGTGAATAGGCTGCAGGGAGACGGTGAAGACCAGCAACAGCTTCCAGGGCTGCCACCTTCCGTGTGGGACAAGGAGCCGGACGTGTGCCTTTTCGGAATCAGGCTCTGCCGAGGACGAGAGCCATGAGATGTTCCTCCTCTGGGCAAGCCCCGGTCCTGAATCCTGTTGTGCCTGTGAATAGGCTGCAGGGGGACGGTGAAGACCAGCAACAGCTTTCAGGGCTGCCACCTTCCGTGTGGGACAAGGAGCCGGATATGTCTTTCTGGATACAGGCCCTGCCGAGGACGAGAGCCATGAGATGTTCCTCCTCTGGGCAAGGCCGGGTCCCAGATCCTGTTGTGCCTGTGAATAGGCTGCAGGGGGACGGTGAAGACCAGCAACAGCTTTCAGGGCTGCCACCTTCCGTGTGGGTCAAGGAGCTGGACGTGTGCCTTTTCGGAAACAAGCTCTGCCGAGGACGAGAGCCATGAGATGTTCCTCCTCTGGGCAAGCCCGGGTCCCAGATCCTGTTGTGCCTGTGAATAGGCTGCAGGGGGACGGTGAACACCAGCAACAGCTTTCACGGCTGCCACCTTCACTGTGGGACAAGGAGCCGGACGTGTGCCTTTCTGGAAACAGGCTCTGCCGAGGACGAGAGCAATGAGATGTTCCTCCTCTGGGCAAGCCCGGGTCCCAGATCCTGTTGTGCCTGTGAATAGGCTGCAGGGGGACGGTGAAGACCAGCAACAGCTTTCAGGGCTGCCACCTTCCGTGTGGGACAAGGAGCCGGACGTGTGCCTTTTCGGAATCAGGCTCTGCCGAGGTCGAGAGCCATGAGATGTTCCTCCTCTGGGCAAGCCCGGGTCCCAGATCCTGTTGTGCCTGTGAATAGGCTGCAGGGGGACGGTGAAGATCAGCAACAGCTTTCAGGGCTGCCACCTTCCGTGTGGGACAAGGAGCCGGATGTGTGCCTTTCTGGAAACAGGCCCTGCCGAGGACGAGAGCCATGAGATGTTCCTCCTCTGGGCAAGCCCGCGTCCAAATCCTGTTGTGCCTGTGAATAGGCTGCAGGGGGACGGTGAAGACCAGCAACAGCTTTCACGGCTGCCACCTTCCGTGTGGGACAAGGAGCCGGACGTGTCTTTCTGGATACAGGCCCTGCCGAGGACGAGAGCCATGAGATGTTCCTCCTCTGGGCAAGGCCGGGTCCAAATCCTGTTGTGCCTGTGAATAGGCTGCAGGGGGACGGTGAAGACCAGCAACAGCTTTCACGGCTGCCACCTTCCGTGTGGGACAAGGAGCCGGATGAGTGCCTTTTCGGAAACAGGCTCTGCCGAGGACGAGAGCCATGAGATGTTCCTCCTCTGGGCAAGCCCGGGTCCCAGATCCTGTTGTGCCTGTGAATAGGCTGCAGGGGGACGGTGAAGACCAGCAACAGCTTTCAGGGCTGCCACCTTCCGTGTGGGACAAGGAGCCGGATGTGTGCATTTTCGGAAACAGGCTCTGCCGAGGATGAGAGCCATGAGATGTTCCTCCTCTGGGCAAGCCCGGGTCCTGAATCCTGTTGTGCCTGTGAATAGGCTGCAGGGGGACGGTGAAGACCAGCAATAGCTTTCCGGCCTGCCACCTTCCGTGTGGGACAATGAGCCGGACGTGTGCCTTTCTGGAAACAGGCCGTGCCGAGGACGAGAGCCATGAGATGTTCCTCCTCTGGGCAAGCCCGGGTCCCAGATCCTGTTGTGCCTGTGAATAGGCTGCAGGGAGACGGTGAAGACCAGCAACAGCTTCCAGGGCTGCCACCTTCCGTGTGGGACAAGGAGCCGGACGTGTGCCTTTTCGGAAACAGGCTCTGCCGAGGACGAGAGCCATGAGATGTTCCTCCTCTGGGCAAGCCCCGGTCCTTAATCCTGTTGTGCCTGTGAATAGGCTGCAGGGGGACGGTGAAGACCAGCAACAGCTTTCAGGGCTGCCACCTTCCGTGTGGGACAAGGAGCCGGACATGTCTTTCTGGATACAGGCCCTGCTGAGGACGAGAGCCATGAGATGTTCCTCCTCTGGGCAAGGCCGGGTCCAAATCCTGTTGTGCCTGTGAATAGGCTGCAGGGGGACGGTGAAGACCAGCAACAGCTTTCAGGGCTGCCACCTTCCGTGTGGGTCAAGGAGCCGGACGTGTGCCTTTTCGGAAACAAGCTCTGCCGAGGACGAGAGCCATGAGATGTTCCTCCTCTGGGCAAGCCCGGGTCCCAGATCCTGTTGTGCCTGTGAATAGGCTGCAGGGGGACGGTGAACACCAGCAACAGCTTTCACGGCTGCCACCTTCACTGTGGGACAAGGAGCCGGACGTGTGCCTTTCTGGAAACAGGCTCTGCCGAGGACGAGAGCAATGAGATGTTCCTCCTCTGGGCAAGCCCGGGTCCCAGATCCTGTTGTGCCTGTGAATAGGCTGCAGGGGGACGGTGAAGACCAGCAACAGCTTTCAGGGCTGCCACCTTCCGTGTGGGACAAGGAGCCGGACGTGTGCCTTTTCGGAATCAGGCTCTGCCGAGGTCGAGAGCCATGAGATGTTCCTCCTCTGGGCAAGCCCGGGTCCCAGATCCTGTTGTGCCTGTGAATAGGCTGCAGGGGGACGGTGAAGACCAGCAACAGCTTTCAGGGCTGCCACCTTCCGTGTGGGACAAGGAGCCGGATGTGTGCCTTTCTGGAAACAGGCCCTGCCGAGGACGAGAGCCATGAGATGTTCCTCCTCTGGGCAAGCCCGCGTCCAAATCCTGTTGTGCCTGTGAATAGGCTGCAGGGGGACGGTGAAGACCAGCAACAGCTTTCACGGCTGCCACCTTCCGTGTGGGACAAGGAGCCGGACGTGTCTTTCTGGATACAGGCCCTGCCGAGGACGAGAGCCATGAGATGTTCCTCCTCTGGGCAAGCCCGGGTCCCAGATCCTGTTGTGCCTGTGAATAGGCTGCAGGGGGACGGTGAAGACCAGCAACAGCTTTCAGGGCTGCCACCTTCCGTGTGGGACAAGGAGCCGGATGAGTGCCTTTTCGGAAACAGGCTCTGCCGAGGACGAGAGCCATGAGATGTTCCTCCTCTGGGCAAGCCCGGGTCCCAGATCCTGTTGTGCCTGTGAATAGGCTGCAGGGGGACGGTGAAGACCAGCAACAGCTTTCACGGCTGCCACCTTCCGTGTGGGACAAGGAGCCGGACGTGTCTTTCTGGATACAGGCCCTGCCGAGGACGAGAGCCATGAGATGTTCCTCCTCTGGGCAAGCCCGGGTCCCAGATCCTGTTGTGCCTGTGAATAGGCTGCAGGGGGACGGTGAAGACCAGCAACAGCTTTCAGGGCTGCCACCTTCCGTGTGGGACAAGGAGCCGGATGAGTGCCTTTTCGGAAACAGGCTCTGCCGAGGACGAGAGCCATGAGATGTTCCTCCTCTGGGCAAGCCCGGGTCCCAGATCCTGTTGTGCCTGTGAATAGGCTGCAGGGGGACGGTGAAGACCAGCAACAGCTTTCAGGGCTGCCACCTTCCGTGTGGGACAAGGAGCCAGATGTGTGCATTTTCGGAAACAGGCTCTGCCGAGGATGAGAGCCATGAGATGTTCCTCCTCTGGGCAAGCCCGGGTCCTGAATCCTGTTGTGCCTGTGAATAGGCTGCAGGGGGACGGTGAAGACCAGCAATATCTTTCCGGCCTGCCACCTTCCGTGTGGGACAAGGAGCCGGACGTGTGCCTTTCTGGAAACAGGCCGTGCCGAGGACGAGAGCCATGAGATGTTCCTCCTCTGGGCAAGCCCGGGTCCCAGATCCTGTTGTGCCTGTGAATAGGCTGCAGGGAGACGGTGAAGACCAGCAACAGCTTCCAGGGCTGCCACCTTCCGTGTGGGACAAGGAGCCGGACGTGTGCCTTTTCGGAATCAGGCTCTGCCGAGGACGAGAGCCATGAGATGTTCCTCCTCTGGGCAAGCCCCGGTCCTGAATCCTGTTGTGCCTGTGAATAGGCTGCAGGGGGACGGTGAAGACCAGCAACAGCTTTCAGGGCTGCCACCTTCCGTGTGGGACAAGGAGCCGGACATGTCTTTCTGGATACAGGCCCTGCCGAGGACGAGAGCCATGAGATGTTCCTCCTCTGGGCAAGCCCGGGTCCCAGATCCTGTTGTGCCTGTGAATAGGCTGCAGGGGGACGGTGAAGACCAGCAACAGCTTCCAGGGCTGCCACCTTCCGTGTGGGACAAGGAGCCGGACGTGTGCCTTATCGGAAAAAAGCTCTGCCGAGGACGAGAGCCATGAGATGTTCCTCCTCTGGGCAAGCCCGGGTCCCAGATCCTGTTGTGCCTGTGAATAGGCTGCAGGGGGACGGTGAACACCAGCAACAGCTTTCACGGCTGCCAACTTCACTGTGGGACAAGGAGCCGGACGTGTGCCTTTCTGGAAACAGGCCGTGCCGAGGACGAGAGCCATGAGATGTTCCTCCTCTGGGCAAGCCCGGGTCCCAGATCCTGTTGTGCCTGTGAATAGGCTGCAGGGGGACGGTGAAGACCAGCAACGGCTTTCAGGGCTGCCACCTTCCGTGTGGGACAAGGAGCCGGACGTGTGCCTTTTCGGAAACAAGCTCTGCCGAGGACGAGAGCCATGAGATGTTCCTCCTCTGGGCAAGCCCGGGTCCCAGATCCTGTTGTGCCTGTGAATAGGCTGCAGGGGGACGGTGAAGACCAGCAACAGCTTTCACGGCTGCCACCTTCCGTGTGGGACAAGGAGCCGGACGTGTGCATTTTCGGAAACAGGATCTGCCGAGGACGAGAGCCATGAGATGTTCCTCCTCTGGCCAAGCCCGGGTCCCAGATCCTGTTGTGCCTGTGAATAGGCTGCAGGGGGACGGTGAAGACCAGCAACAGCTTTCAGGGCTGCCACCTTCCGTGTGGGACAAGGAGCCGGACGTGTCTTTCTGGATACAGGCCCTGCCGAGGACGAGAGCCATGAGATGTTCCTCCTCTGGGCAAGCCCGGGTCCCAGATCCTGTTGTGCCTGTGAATAGGCTGCAGGGGGACGGTGAAGACCAGCAACAGCTTTCAGGGCTGCCACCTTCCGTGTGGGACAAGGAGCCGGATGTGTGCCTTTTCGGAAACAGGCTCTGCCGAGGACGAGAGCCATGAGATGTTCCTCCTCTGGGCAAGCCCGGGTCCCGAATCCTGTTGTGCCTGTGAATAGGCTGCAGGGGGACGGTGAAGACCAGCAACGGCTTTCAGGGCTGCCACCTTCCGTGTGGGACAAGGAGCCGGACGTGTGCCTTTTCGGAAACAAGCTCTGCCGAGGACGAGAGCCATGAGATGTTCCTCCTCTGGGCAAGCCCGGGTCCCAGATCCTGTTGTGCCTGTGAATAGGCTGCAGGGGGACGGTGAACACCAGCAACAGCTTTCACGGCTGCCACCTTCCGTGTGGGACAAGGAGCCGGACGTGTGCATTTTCGGAAACAGGCTCTGCCGAAGACGAGAGCCATGAGATGTTCCTCCTCTGGGCAAGCCCGGGTCCCAGATCCTGTTGTGCCTGTGAATAGGCTGCAGGGAGACGGTGAAGACCAGCAACAGCTTCCAGGGCTGCCACCTTCCGTGTGGGACAAGGAGCCGGACGTGTGCCTTTTCGGAATCAGGCTCTGCCGAGGACGAGAGCCATGAGATGTTCCTCCTCTGGGCAAGCCCGGGTCCCAGATCCTGTTGTGCCTGTGAATAGGCTGCAGGGGGACGGTGAACACCAGCAACAGCTTTCAGGGCTGCCACCTTCCGTGTGGGACAATGAGCCAGATGTGTGCCTTTCTGGAAACAGGCCCTGCCGAGGACAAGAGCCATGAGATGTTCCTCCTCTGGCCAAGCCCCGGTCCTGAATCCTGTTGTGCCTGTGAATAGGCTGCAGGGGGATGGTGAAGACCAGCAACAGCTTTCAGGGCTGCCACCTTCCGTGTGGGACAAGGAGCCGGACGTGTCTTTCTGTATACAGGCCCTGCCGAGGACGAGAGCCATGAGATGTTCCTCCTCTGGGCAAGCCCGGGTCCCAGATCCTGTTGTGCCTGTGAATAGGCTGCAGGGGGACGGTGAAGACCAGCAACAGCTTTCAGGGCTGCCACCTTCCGTGTGGGACAAGGAGCCGGATGTGTGCCTTTTCGGAAACAGGCTCTGCCGAGGACGAGAGCCATGAGATGTTCCTCCTCTGGGCAAGCCCGGGTCCTGAATCCTGTTGTGCCTGTGAATAGGCTGCAGGGGGACGGTGAAGACCAGCAACAGCTTTCAGGGCTTCCACCTTCCGTGTGGGACAAGGAGCCGGACGTGTGCATTTTCGGAAACAGGATCTGCCGAGGACGAGAGCCATGAGATGTTCCTCCTCTGGGCAAGGCCGGGTCCCAGATCCTGTTGTGCCTGTGAATAGGCTGCAGGGGGACGGTGAAGACCAGCAACAGCTTCCAGGGCTGCCACCTTCCGTGTGGGACAAGGAGCCGGACATCTGCCTTTTCGGAAACAAGCTCTGCCGAGGACGAGAGCCATGAGATGTTCCTCCTCTGGGCAAGCCCGGGTCCCAGATCCTGTTGTGCCTGTGAATAGGCTGCAGGGGGACGGTGAAGACCAGCAACAGCTTTCACGGCTGCCACCTTCACTGTGGGACAAGGAGCCGGACGTGTGCCTTTCTGGAAACAGGCCGTGCCGAGGACGAGAGCCATGAGATGTTCCTCCTCTGGGCAAGCCCGGGTCCTGAATCCTGTTGTGCCTGTGAATAGGCTGCAGGGGGACGGTGAAGACCAGCAACAGCTTTCAGGGCTGCCACCTTCCGTGTGGGACAAGGAGCCGGACAAGTCTTTCTGGATACAGGCCCTGCCGAGGACGAGAGCCATGAGATGTTCCTCCTCTGGGCAAGCCCGGGTCCCAGATACTGTTGTGCCTGTGAATAGGCTGCAGGGGGACGGTGAAGACCAGCAACAGCTTCCAGGGCTGCCACCTTCCGTGTGGGACAAGGAGCCGGACGTGTGCCTTATCGGAAACAAGCTCTGCCGAGGACGAGAGCCATGAGATGTTCCTCCTCTGGGCAAGCCCGGGTCCCAGATCCTGTTGTGCCTGTGAATAGGCTGCAGGGGGACGGTGAACACCAGCAACAGCTTTCACGGCTGCCAACTTCACTGTGGGACAAGGAGCCGGACGTGTGCCTTTCTGGAAACAGGCCGTGCCGAGGACGAGAGCCATGAGATGTTCCTCCTCTGGGCAAGCCCGGGTCCCAGATCCTGTTGTGCCTGTGAATAGGCTGCAGGGGGACGGTGAAGACCAGCAACGGCTTTCAGGGCTGCCACCTTCCGTGTGGGACAAGGAGCCGGACGTGTGCCTTTTCGGAAACAAGCTCTGCCGAGGACGAGAGCCATGAGATGTTCCTCCTCTGGGCAAGCCCGGGTCCCAGATCCTGTTGTGCCTGTGAATAGGCTGCAGGGGGACGGTGAAGACCAGCAACAGCTTTCACGGCTGCCACCTTCCGTGTGGGACAAGGAGCCGGACGTGTGCATTTTCGGAAACAGGATCTGCCGAGGACGAGAGCCATGAGATGTTCCTCCTCTGGCCAAGCCCGGGTCCCAGATCCTGTTGTGCCTGTGAATAGGCTGCAGGGGGACGGTGAAGACCAGCAACAGCTTTCAGGGCTGCCACCTTCCGTGTGGGACAAGGAGCCGGACGTGTCTTTCTGGATACAGGCCCTGCCGAGGACGAGAGCCATGAGATGTTCCTCCTCTGGGCAAGCCCGGGTCCCAGATCCTGTTGTGCCTGTGAATAGGCTGCAGGGGGACGGTGAAGACCAGCAACAGCTTTCAGGGCTGCCACCTTCCGTGTGGGACAAGGAGCCGGATGTGTGCCTTTTCGGAAACAGGCTCTGCCGAGGACGAGAGCCATGAGATGTTCCTCCTCTGGGCAAGCCCGGGTCCCGAATCCTGTTGTGCCTGTGAATAGGCTGCAGGGGGACGGTGAAGACCAGCAACGGCTTTCAGGGCTGCCACCTTCCGTGTGGGACAAGGAGCCGGACGTGTGCCTTTTCGGAAACAAGCTCTGCCGAGGACGAGAGCCATGAGATGTTCCTCCTCTGGGCAAGCCCGGGTCCCAGATCCTGTTGTGCCTGTGAATAGGCTGCAGGGGGACGGTGAACACCAGCAACAGCTTTCACGGCTGCCACCTTCCGTGTGGGACAAGGAGCCGGACGTGTGCATTTTCGGAAACAGGCTCTGCCGAAGACGAGAGCCATGAGATGTTCCTCCTCTGGGCAAGCCCGGGTCCCAGATCCTGTTGTGCCTGTGAATAGGCTGCAGGGAGACGGTGAAGACCAGCAACAGCTTCCAGGGCTGCCACCTTCCGTGTGGGACAAGGAGCCGGACGTGTGCCTTTTCGGAATCAGGCTCTGCCGAGGACGAGAGCCATGAGATGTTCCTCCTCTGGGCAAGCCCGGGTCCCAGATCCTGTTGTGCCTGTGAATAGGCTGCAGGGGGACGGTGAACACCAGCAACAGCTTTCAGGGCTGCCACCTTCCGTGTGGGACAATGAGCCAGATGTGTGCCTTTCTGGAAACAGGCCCTGCCGAGGACAAGAGCCATGAGATGTTCCTCCTCTGGCCAAGCCCCGGTCCTGAATCCTGTTGTGCCTGTGAATAGGCTGCAGGGGGATGGTGAAGACCAGCAACAGCTTTCAGGGCTGCCACCTTCCGTGTGGGACAAGGAGCCGGACGTGTCTTTCTGTATACAGGCCCTGCCGAGGACGAGAGCCATGAGATGTTCCTCCTCTGGGCAAGCCCGGGTCCCAGATCCTGTTGTGCCTGTGAATAGGCTGCAGGGGGACGGTGAAGACCAGCAACAGCTTTCATACTGCCACCTTCCGTGTGTGACAAGGAGCCGGATGAGAGCCTTTTCGGAAACACGCTCTGCCGAGGACGAGAGCCATGAGATGTTCCTCCTCTGGGCAAGCCCGGGTCCCAGATCCTGTTGTGCCTGTGAATAGGCTGCAGGGGGACGGTGAAGACCAGCAACAGCTTTCAGGGCTGCCACCTTCCGTGTGGGACAAGGAGCCGGATGTGTGCCTTTTCGGAAACAGGCTCTGCCGAGGACGAGAGCCATGAGATGTTCCTCCTCTGGGCAAGCCCGGGTCCTGAATCCTGTTGTGCCTGTGAATAGGCTGCAGGGGGACGGTGAAGACCAGCAACAGCTTTCAGGGCTTCCACCTTCCGTGTGGGACAAGGAGCCGGACGTGTGCATTTTCGGAAACAGGATCTGCCGAGGACGAGAGCCATGAGATGTTCCTCCTCTGGGCAAGGCCGGGTCCCAGATCCTGTTGTGCCTGTGAATAGGCTGCAGGGGGACGGTGAAGACCAGCAACAGCTTCCAGGGCTGCCACCTTCCGTGTGGGACAAGGAGCCGGACATCTGCCTTTTCGGAAACAAGCTCTGCCGAGGACGAGAGCCATGAGATGTTCCTCCTCTGGGCAAGCCCGGGTCCCAGATCCTGTTGTGCCTGTGAATAGGCTGCAGGGGGACGGTGAAGACCAGCAACAGCTTTCACGGCTGCCACCTTCACTGTGGGTCAAGGAGCCGGACGTGTGCCTTTCTGGAAACAGGCCGTGCCGAGGACGAGAGCCATGAGATGTTCCTCCTCTGGGCAAGCCCGGGTCCTGAATCCTGTTGTGCCTGTGAATAGGCTGCAGGGGGACGGTGAAGACCAGCAACAGCTTTCAGGGCTGCCACCTTCCGTGTGGGACAAGGAGCCCGACGTGTACATTTTCGTAATCAGGCTCTGCCGAGGTCGAGAGCCATGAGATGTTCCTCCTCTGGGCAAGCCCGGGTCCCAGATCCTGTTGTGCCTGTGAATAGGCTGCAGGGGGACGGTGAAGACCAGCAACAGCTTTCAGGGCTGCCACCTTCCGTGTGGGACAAGGAGCCGGATGTGTGCCTTTTCGGAAACAGGCTCTGCCGAGGACGAGAGCCATGAGATGTTGCTCCTCTGGGCAAGCCCGGGTCCCAGATCCTGTTGTGCCTGTGAATAGGCTGCAGGGGGACGGTGAAGACCAGCAACAGCTTTCAGGGCTGCCACCTTCCGTGTGGGACAAGGAGCCGGACGTGTGCCTTTTCGGAATCAGGCTCTGCCGAGGTCGAGAGCCATGAGATGTTCCTCCTCTGGGCAAGCCCGGGTCCCAGATCCTGTTGTGCCTGTGAATAGGCTGCAGGGGGACGGTGAAGACCAGCAACAGCTTTCAGGGCTGCCACCTTCCGTGTGGGACAAGGAGCCGGATGTGTGCCTTTCTGGAAACAGGCCCTGCCGAGGACGAGAGCCATGAGATGTTCCTCCTCTGGGCAAGCCCGCGTCCAAATCCTGTTGTGCCTGTGAATAGGCTGCAGGGGGACGGTGAAGACCAGCAACAGCTTTCACGGCTGCCACCTTCCGTGTGGGACAAGGAGCCGGACGTGTCTTTCTGGATACAGGCCCTGCCGAGGACGAGAGCCATGAGATGTTCCTCCTCTGGGCAAGCCCGGGTCCTGAATCCTGTTGTGCCTGTGAATAGGCTGCAGGGGGACGGTGAAGACCAGCAATAGCTTTCCGGCCTGCCACCTTCCGTGTGGGACAATGAGCCGGACGTTTGCCTTTCTGGAAACAGGCCCTGCCGAGGACGAGAGCCATGAGATGTTCCTCCTCTGGGCAAGCCCGCGTCCAAATCCTGTTGTGCCTGTGAATAGGCTGCAGGGGGACGGTGAAGACCAGCAACAGCTTTCACGGCTGCCACCTTCCGTGTGGGACAAGGAGCCGGACGTGTCTTTCTGGATACAGGCCCTGCCGAGGACGAGAGCCATGAGATGTTCCTCCTCTGGGCAAGCCCGGGTCCCAGATCCTGTTGTGCCTGTGAATAGGCTGCAGGGGGACGGTGAAGACCAGCAACAGCTTTCAGGGCTGCCACCTTCCGTGTGGGACAAGGAGCCGGATGAGTGCCTTTTCGGAAACAGGCTCTGCCGAGGACGAGAGCCATGAGATGTTCCTCCTCTGGGCAAGCCCGGGTCCCAGATCCTGTTGTGCCTGTGAATAGGCTGCAGGGGGACGGTGAAGACCAGCAACAGCTTTCAGGGCTGCCACCTTCCGTGTGGGTCAAGGAGCCGGACGTGTGCCTTTTCGGAAACAAGCTCTGCCGAGGACGAGAGCCATGAGATGTTCCTCCTCTGGGCAAGCCCGGGTCCCAGATCCTGTTGTGCCTGTGAATAGGCTGCAGGGGGACGGTGAAGACCAGCAACAGCTTCCAGGGCTGCCACCTTCCGTGTGGGACAAGGAGCCGGACGTGTGCCTTTTCGGAATCAGGCTCTGCCGAGGACGAGAGCCATGAGATGTTCCTCCTCTGGGCAAGCCCCGGTCCTGAATCCTGTTGTGCCTGTGAATAGGCTGCAGGGGGACGGTGAAGACCAGCAACAGCTTTCAGGGCTGCCACCTTCCGTGTGGGACAAGGAGCCGGACATGTCTTTCTGGATACAGGCCCTGCCGAGGACGAGAGCCATGAGATGTTCCTCCTCTGGGCAAGCCCGGGTCCCAGATACTGTTGTGCCTGTGAATAGGCTGCAGGGGGACGGTGAAGACCAGCAACAGCTTCCAGGGCTGCCACCTTCCGTGTGGGACAAGGAGCCGGACGTGTGCCTTTTCGGAATCAGGCTCTGCCGAGGACGAGAGCCATGAGATGTTCCTCCTCTGGGCAAGCCCGCGTCCAAATCCTGTTGTGCCTGTGAATAGGCTGCAGGGGGACGGTGAAGACCAGCAACAGCTTTCACGGCTGCCACCTTCCGTGTGGGACAAGGAGCCGGACGTGTCTTTCTGGATACAGGCCCTGCCGAGGACGAGAGCCATGAGATGTTCCTCCTCTGGGCAAGCCCGGGTCCCAGATCCTGTTGTGCCTGTGAATAGGCTGCAGGGGGACGGTGAAGACCAGCAACAGCTTTCAGGGCTGCCACCTTCCGTGTGGGACAAGGAGCCGGATGAGTGCCTTTTCGGAAACAGGCTCTGCCGAGGACGAGAG
The DNA here is from genome assembly GCF_929443795.1 of Astur gentilis. Classification (NCBI taxonomy): domain Eukaryota; kingdom Metazoa; phylum Chordata; class Aves; order Accipitriformes; family Accipitridae; genus Astur; species Astur gentilis. Next base: position 815,134 of record NW_026060958.1, on the reverse strand, counting down.
CCATGAGATGTTCCTCCTCTGGGCAAGCCCGGGTCCCAGATCCTGTTGTGCCTGTGAATAGGCTGCAGGGGGACGGTGAAGACCAGCAACAGCTTTCAGGGCTGCCACCTTCCGTGTGGGACAAGGAGCCGGATGTGTGCATTTTCGGAAACAGGCTCTGCCGAGGATGAGAGCCATGAGATGTTCCTCCTCTGGGCAAGCCCGGGTCCTGAATCCTGTTGTGCCTGTGAATAGGCTGCAGGGGGACGGTGAAGACCAGCAATAGCTTTCCGGCCTGCCACCTTCCGTGTGGGACAATGAGCCGGACGTGTGCCTTTCTGGAAACAGGCCGTGGCGAGGACGAGAGCCATGAGATGTTCCTCCTCTGGGCAAGCCCGGGTCCCAGATCCTGTTGTGCCTGTGAATAGGCTGCAGGGAGACGGTGAAGACCAGCAACAGCTTCCAGGGCTGCCACCTTCCGTGTGGGACAAGGAGCCGGACGTGTGCCTTTTCGGAATCAGGCTCTGCCGAGGACGAGAGCCATGAGATGTTCCTCCTCTGGGCAAGCCCCGGTCCTGAATCCTGTTGTGCCTGTGAATAGGCTGCAGGGGGACGGTGAAGACCAGCAACAGCTTTCAGGGCTGCCACCTTCCGTGTGGGACAAGGAGCCGGACATGTCTTTCTGGATACAGGCCCTGCCGAGGACGAGAGCCATGAGATGTTCCTCCTCTGGGCAAGCCCGGGTCCCAGATACTGTTGTGCCTGTGAATAGGCTGCAGGGGGACGGTGAAGACCAGCAACAGCTTCCAGGGCTGCCACCTTCCGTGTGGGACAAGGAGCCGGACGTGTGCCTTATCGGAAACAAGCTCTGCCGAGGACGAGAGCCATGAGATGTTCCTCCTCTGGGCAAGCCCGGGTCCCAGATCCTGTTGTGCCTGTGAATAGGCTGCAGGGGGACGGTGAACACCAGCAACAGCTTTCACGGCTGCCACCTTCACTGTGGGACAAGGAGCCGGACGTGTGCCTTTCTGGAAACAGGCCGTGCCGAGGACGAGAGCCATGAGATGTTCCTCCTCTGGGCAAGCCCGGGTCCCAGATCCTGTTGTGCCTGTGAATAGGCTGCAGGGGGACGGTGAAGACCAGCAACGGCTTTCAGGGCTGCCACCTTCCTTGTGGGACAAGGAGCCGGACGTGTGCCTTTTCGGAAACAAGCTCTGCCGAGGACGAGAGCCATGAGATGTTCCTCCTCTGGGCAAGCCCGGGTCCCAGATCCTGTTGTGCCTGTGAATAGGCTGCAGGGGGACGGTGAAGACCAGCAACAGCTTTCACGGCTGCCACCTTCCGTGTGGGACAAGGAGCCGGACGTGTGCATTTTCGGAAACAGGATCTGCCGAGGACGAGAGCCATGAGATGTTCCTCCTCTGGCCAAGCCCGGGTCCCAGATCCTGTTGTGCCTGTGAATAGGCTGCAGGGGGACGGTGAAGACCAGCAACAGCTTTCAGGGCTGCCACCTTCCGTGTGGGACAAGGAGCCGGACGTGTCTTTCTGGATACAGGCCCTGCCGAGGACGAGAGCCATGAGATGTTCCTCCTCTGGGCAAGCCCGGGTCCCAGATCCTGTTGTGCCTGTGAATAGGCTGCAGGGGGACGGTGAAGACCAGCAACAGCTTTCAGGGCTGCCACCTTCCGTGTGGGACAAGGAGCCGGATGTGTGCCTTTTCGGAAACAGGCTCTGCCGAGGACGAGAGCCATGAGATGTTCCTCCTCTGGGCAAGCCCGGGTCCTGAATCCTGTTGTGCCTGTGAATAGGCTGCAGGGGGACGGTGAAGACCAGCAACAGCTTTCAGGGCTGCCACCTTCCGTGTGGGTCAAGGAGCCGGACGTGTGCCTTTTCGGAAACAAGCTCTGCCGAGGACGAGAGCCATGAGATGTTCCTCCTCTGGGCAAGCCCGGGTCCCAGATCCTGTTGTGCCTGTGAATAGGCTGCAGGGGGACGGTGAAGACCAGCAACAGCTTTCAGGGCTGCCACCTTCCGTGTGGGACAAGGAGCCGGATGAGTGCCTTTTCGGAAACAGGCTCTGCCGAGGACGAGAGCCATGAGATGTTCCTCCTCTGGGCAAGCCCGGGTCCCAGATCCTGTTGTGCCTGTGAATAGGCTGCAGGGAGACGGTGAAGACCAGCAACAGCTTCCAGGGCTGCCACATTCCGTGTGGGACAAGGAGCCGGACGTGTGCCTTTTCGGAATCAGGCTCTGCCGAGGACGAGAGCCATGAGATGTTCCTCCTCTGGGCAAGCCCGGGTCCCAGATCCTGTTGTGCCTGTGAATAGGCTGCAGGGGGACGGTGAACACCAGCAACAGCTTTCAGGGCTGCCACCTTCCGTGTGGGACAATGAGCCAGATGTGTGCCTTTCTGGAAACAGGCCCTGCCGAGGACGAGAGCCATGAGATGTTCCTCCTCTGGCCAAGCCCCGGTCCTGAATCCTGTTGTGCCTGTGAATAGGCTGCAGGGGGATGGTGAAGACCAGCAACAGCTTTCAGGGCTGCCACCTTCCGTGTGGGACAAGGAGCCGGACGTGTCTTTCTGGATACAGGCCCTGCCGAGGACGAGAGCCATGAGATGTTCCTCCTCTGGGCAAGCCCGGGTCCCAGATCCTGTTGTGCCTGTGAATAGGCTGCAGGGGGACGGTGAAGACCAGCAACAACTTTCATACTGCCACCTTCCGTGTGTGACAAGGAGCCGGATGAGAGCCTTTTCGGAAACAGGCTCTGCCGAGGACGAGAGCCATGAGATGTTCCTCCTCTGGCCAAGCCCGGGTCCCAGATCCTGTTGTGCCTGTGAATAGGCTGCAGGGGGACGGTGAAGACCAGCAACAGCTTTCAGGGCTGCTACCTTCCGTGTGGGACAAGGAGCCGGATGTGTGCCTTTTCGGAAACAGGCTCTGCCGAGGACGAGAGCCATGAGATGTTCCTCCTCTGGGCAAGCCCGGGTCCCAGATCCTGTTGTGCCTGTGAATAGGCTGCAGGGGGACGGTGAAGACCAGCAACAGCTTTCAGGGCTGCCACCTTCCGTGTGGGACAAGGAGCCGGACGTGTGCATTTTCGGAAACAGGATCTGCCGAGGACGAGAGCCATGAGATGTTCCTCCTCTGGGCAAGGCCGGGTCCCAGATCCTGTTGTGCCTGTGAATAGGCTGCAGGGGGACGGTGAAGATCAGCAACAGCTTCCAGGGCTGCCACCTTCCGTGTGGGACAAGGAGCCGGACATCTGCCTTTTCGGAAACAAGCTCTGCCGAGGACGAGAGCCATGAGATGTTCCTCCTCTGGCCAAGCCCGGGTCCCAGATCCTGTTGTGCCTGTGAATAGGCTGCAGGGGGACGGTGAAGACCAGCAACAGCTTTCACGGCTGCCACCTTCACTGTGGGACAAGGAGCCGGACGTGTGCCTTTCTGGAAACAGGCCGTGCCGAGGACGAGAGCCATGAGATGTTCCTCCTCTGGGCAAGCCCGGGTCCCAGATCCTGTTGTGCCTGTGAATAGGCTGCAGGGGGACGGTGAAGACCAGCAACAGCTTTCAGGGCTGCCACCTTCCGTGTGGGACAAGGAGCCGGACGTGTACATTTTCGGAATCAGGCTCTGCCGAGGTCGAGAGCCATGAGATGTTCCTCCTCTGGGCAAGCCCGGGTCCCAGATCCTGTTGTGCCTGTGAATAGGCTGCAGGGGGACGGTGAAGACCAGCAACAGCTTTCATGGCTGCCACCTTCCGTGTGTGACAATGAGCCGGATGAGTGCCTTTTCGGAAACAGGCTCTGCCGAGGACGAGAGCCATGAGATGTTCCTCCTCTGGGCAAGCCCGGGTCCCAGATCCTGTTGTGCCTGTGAATAGGCTGCAGGGGGACAGTGAAGACCAGCAACAGCTTTCAGGGCTGCCACCTTCACTGTGGGACAAGGAGCCGGATGTGTGCCTTTTCGGAAACAGGCTCTGCCGAGGACGAGAGCCATGAGATGTTCCTCCTCTGGGCAAGCCCGGGTCCCGAATCCTGTTGTGCCTGTGAATAGGCTGCAGGGGGACGGTGAACACCAGCAACAGCTTTCACGGCTGCCACCTTCCGTGTGGACAAGGAGCCGGATGAGTGCCTTTTCGGAAACAGGCTCTGCCGAGGACGAGAGCCATGAGATGTTCCTCCTCTGGGCAAGCCCGGGTCCCAGATCCTGTTGTGCCTGTGAATAGGCTGCAGGGGGACGGTGAAGACCAGCAACAGCTTTCAGGGCTGCCACCTTCCGTGTGGGACAAGGAGCCGGACGTGTGCCTTTCTGGAAACAGGCCGTGCCGAGGACGAGAGCCATGAGATGTTCCTCCTCTGGGCAAGCCCGGGTCCCAGATCCTGTTGTGCCTGTGAATAGGCTGCAGGGGGACGGTGAAGACCAGCAACAGCTTTCAGGGCTGCCACCTTCCGTGTGGGACAAGGAGCCGGATGAGTGCCTTTTCGGAAACAGGCTCTGCCGAGGACGAGAGCCATGAGATGTTCCTCCTCTGGGCAAGCCCGGGTCCCAGATCCTGTTGTGCCTGTGAATAGGCTGCAGGGAGACGGTGAAGACCAGCAACAGCTTCCAGGGCTGCCACATTCCGTGTGGGACAAGGAGCCGGACGTGTGCCTTTTCGGAATCAGGCTCTGCCGAGGACGAGAGCCATGAGATGTTCCTCCTCTGGGCAAGCCCGGGTCCCAGATCCTGTTGTGCCTGTGAATAGGCTGCAGGGGGACGGTGAACACCAGCAACAGCTTTCAGGGCTGCCACCTTCCGTGTGGGACAATGAGCCAGATGTGTGCCTTTTCGGAAACAGGCCCTGCCGAGGACGAGAGCCATGAGATGTTCCTCCTCTGGCCAAGCCCCGGTCCTGAATCCTGTTGTGCCTGTGAATAGGCTGCAGGGGGATGGTGAAGACCAGCAACAGCTTTCAGGGCTGCCACCTTCCGTGTGGGACAAGGAGCCGGACGTGTCTTTCTGGATACAGGCCCTGCCGAGGACGAGAGCCATGAGATGTTCCTCCTCTGGGCAAGCCCGGGTCCCAGATCCTGTTGTGCCTGTGAATAGGCTGCAGGGGGACGGTGAAGACCAGCAACAACTTTCATACTGCCACCTTCCGTGTGTGACAAGGAGCCGGATGAGAGCCTTTTCGGAAACTGGCTCTGCCGAGGACGAGAGCCATGAGATGTTCCTCCTCTGGCCAAGCCCGGGTCCCAGATCCTGTTGTGCCTGTGAATAGGCTGCAGGGGGACGGTGAAGACCAGCAACAGCTTTCAGGGCTGCAACCTTCCGTGTGGGACAAGGAGCCGGATGTGTGCCTTTTCGGAAACAGGCTCTGCCGAGGACGAGAGCCATGAGATGTTCCTCCTCTGGGCAAGCCCGGGTCCCAGATCCTGTTGTGCCTGTGAATAGGCTGCAGGGGGACGGTGAAGACCAGCAACAGCTTTCAGGGCTGCCACCTTCCGTGTGGGACAAGGAGCCGGACGTGTGCATTTTCGGAAACAGGATCTGCCGAGGACGAGAGCCATGAGATGTTCCTCCTCTGGGCAAGGCCGGGTCCCAGATCCTGTTGTGCCTGTGAATAGGCTGCAGGGGGACGGTGAAGATCAGCAACAGCTTCCAGGGCTGCCACCTTCCGTGTGGGACAAGGAGCCGGACATCTGCCTTTTCGGAAACAAGCTCTGCCGAGGACGAGAGCCATGAGATGTTCCTCCTCTGGCCAAGCCCGGGTCCCAGATCCTGTTGTGCCTGTGAATAGGCTGCAGGGGGACGGTGAAGACCAGCAACAGCTTTCACGGCTGCCACCTTCACTGTGGGACAAGGAGCCGGACGTGTGCCTTTCTGGAAACAGGCCGTGCCGAGGACGAGAGCCATGAGATGTTCCTCCTCTGGGCAAGCCCGGGTCCCAGATCCTGTTGTGCCTGTGAATAGGCTGCAGGGGGACGGTGAAGACCAGCAACAGCTTTCAGGGCTGCCACCTTCCGTGTGGGACAAGGAGCCGGACGTGTACATTTTCGGAATCAGGCTCTGCCGAGGTCGAGAGCCATGAGATGTTCCTCCTCTGGGCAAGCCCGGGTCCCAGATCCTGTTGTGCCTGTGAATAGGCTGCAGGGGGACGGTGAAGACCAGCAACAGCTTTCATGGCTGCCACCTTCCGTGTGTGACAATGAGCCGGATGAGTGCCTTTTCGGAAACAGGCTCTGCCGAGGACGAGAGCCATGAGATGTTCCTCCTCTGGGCAAGCCCGGGTCCCAGATCCTGTTGTGCCTGTGAATAGGCTGCAGGGGGACAGTGAAGACCAGCAACAGCTTTCAGGGCTGCCACCTTCACTGTGGGACAAGGAGCCGGATGTGTGCCTTTTCGGAAACAGGCTCTGCCGAGGACGAGAGCCATGAGATGTTCCTCCTCTGGGCAAGCCCGGGTCCCGAATCCTGTTGTGCCTGTGAATAGGCTGCAGGGGGACGGTGAACACCAGCAACAGCTTTCACGGCTGCCACCTTCCGTGTGGACAAGGAGCCGGATGAGTGCCTTTTCGGAAACAGGCTCTGCCGAGGACGAGAGCCATGAGATGTTCCTCCTCTGGGCAAGCCCGGGTCCCAGATCCTGTTGTGCCTGTGAATAGGCTGCAGGGGGACGGTGAAGACCAGCAACAGCTTTCAGGGCTGCCACCTTCCGTGTGGGACAAGGAGCCGGACGTGTGCCTTTCTGGAAACAGGCCGTGCCGAGGACGAGAGCCATGAGATGTTCCTCCTCTGGGCAAGCCCGGGTCCCAGATCCTGTTGTGCCTGTGAATAGGCTGCAGGGGGACGGTGAAGACCAGCAACAGCTTTCAGGGCTGCCACCTTCCGTGTGGGACAAGGAGCCGGACGTGTGCCTTTTCGGAATCAGGCTCTGCTGAGGACGAGAGCCATGAGATGTTCCTCCTCTGGGCAAGCCCGGGTCCAAATCCTGTTGTGCCTGTGAATAGGCTGCAGGGGGACGGTGAAGACCAGCAACAGCTTTCAGGGCTGCCACCTTCCATGTGGGACAAGGAGCCGGACGTGTGCCTTTCTGGAAACAGGCCGTGCCGAGGACGAGAGCCATGAGATGTTCCTCCTCTGGGCAAGCCCGGGTCCCAGATCCTGTTGTGCCTGTGAATAGGCTGCAGGGGGACGGTGAAGACCAGCAACAGCTTTCAGGGCTGCCACCTTCCGTGTGGGACAAGGAGCCGGACGTGTGCCTTTTCGGAATCAGGCTCTGCTGAGGACGAGAGCCATGAGATGTTCCTCCTCTGGGCAAGCCCGGGTCCAAATCCTGTTGTGCCTGTGAATAGGCTGCAGGGGGACGGTGAAGACCAGCAACAGCTTTCAGGGCTGCCACCTTCCGTGTGGGACAAGGAGCCGGATGAGTGCCTTTTCGGAAACAGGCCCTGCCGAGGACGAGAGCCATGAGATGTTCCTCCTCTGGGCAAGCCCGGGTCCCAGATCCTGTTGTGCCTGTGAACAGGCTGCAGGGGGACGGTGAAGACCAGCAACAGCTTCCAGGGCTGCCACCTTCCGTGTGGGACAAGGAGCCGGACGTGTGCCTTTTCGGAATCAAGCTCTACCGAGGACGAGAGCCATGAGATGTTCCTCCTCTGGGCAAGCCCGGGTCCAAATCCTTTTGTGCCTGTGAATAGGCTGCATGGGGACGGTGAAGACCAGCAACAGCTTTCAGGGCTGCCACCTTCCGTGTGGGACAATGAGCCGGATGTGTGCCTTTCTGGAAACAGGCCCTGCCGAGGACGAGAGCCATGAGATGTTCCTCCTCTGGGCACGCCCGGGTCCCAGATCCTGTTGTGCCTGTGAATAGGCTGCAGGGGGACGGTGAACAACAGCAACAGCTTTCAGGGCTGCCACCTTCCGTGTGGGACAAGGAGCCGGATGTGTGCCTTTTCGGAAACAGGCTCTGCCGAGGACGAGAGCCATGAGATGTTCCTCCTCTGGGCAAGCCCGGGTCCCAGATCCTGTTGTGCCTGTGAATAGGCTGCAGGGGGACGGTGAAGACCAGCAACAGCTTTCAGGGCTGCCACCTTCCGTGTGGGACAAGGAGCCGGATGTGTGCCTTTTCGGAAACAGGCTCTGCCGAGGACGAGAGCCATGAGATGTTCCTCCTCTGGGCAAGCCCGGGTCCCGAATCCTGTTGTGCCTGTGAATAGGCTGCAGGGGGACGGTGAAGACCAGCAACGGCTTTCAGGGCTGCCACCTTCCGTGTGCGACAAGGAGCCGGACGTGTGCCTTTTCGGAAACAAGCTCTGCCGAGGACGAGAGCCATGAGATGTTCCTCCTCTGGGCAAGCCCGGGTCCCAGATCCTGTTGTGCCTGTGAATAGGCTGCAGGGGGACGGTGAAGACCAGCAACAGCTTTCAGGGCTGCCACCTTCCGTGTGGGACAAGGAGCCGGACGTGTGCATTTTCGGAAACAGGATATGCCGAGGACGAGAGCCATGAGATGTTCCTCCTCTGGGCAAGGCCGGGTCCCAGATCCTGTTGTGCCTGTGAATAGGCTGCAGGGGGACGGTGAAGACCAGCAACAGCTTCCAGGGCTGCCACCTTCCGTGTGGGACAAGGAGCCGGACGTGTGCCTTTTCGGAATCAGGCTCTGCCGAGGACGAGAGCCATGAGATGTTCCTCCTCTGGCCAAGCCCGGGTCCAAATCCTGTTGTGCCTGTGAATAGGCTGCAGTGGGACGGTGAAGACCAGCAACAGCTTTCAGGGCTGCCACCTTCCGTGTGGGACAAGGAGCCGGATGAGTGCCTTTTCGGAAACAGGCTCTGCCGAGGACGAGAGCCATGAGATGTTCCACCTCTGGGCAAGCCCGGGTCCCAGATCCTGTTGTGCCTGTGAATAGGCTGCAGGGGGACGGTGAAGACCAGCAACAGCTTTCAGGGCTGCCACCTTCCGTGTGGGACAAGGAGCCGGATGTGTGCCTTTTCGGAAACAGGCTCTGCCGAGGACGAGAGCCATGAGATGTTCCTCCTCTGGGCAAGCCCGGGTCCCAGATCCTGTTGTGCCTGTGAATAGGCTGCAGGGGGACGGTGAAGACCAGCAACAGCTTTCAGGGCTGCCACCTTCCGTGTGGGACAAGGAGCCGGACGTGTGCCTTTCTGGAAACAGGCCGTGCCGAGGACGAGAGCCATGAGATGTTCCTCCTCTGGGCAAGCCCGGGTCCCAGATCCTGTTGTGCCTGTGAATAGGCTGCAGGGGGACGGTGAAGACCAGCAACAGCTTTCAGGGCTGCCACCTTCCGTGTGGGACAAGGAGCCGGACGTGTGCCTTTTCGGAATCAGGCTCTGCTGAGGACGAGAGCCATGAGATGTTCCTCCTCTGGGCAAGCCCGGGTCCAAATCCTGTTGTGCCTGTGAATAGGCTGCAGGGGGACGGTGAAGACCAGCAACAGCTTTCAGGGCCGCCACCTTTCGTGTGGGACAAGGAGCCGGACGTGTGCCTTTCTGGAAACAGGCCGTGCCGAGGACGAGAGCCATGAGATGTTCCTCCTCTGGGCAAGCCCGGGTCCCAGATCCTGTTGTGCCTGTGAATAGGCTGCAGGGGGACGGTGAAGACCAGCAACAGCTTTCAGGGCTGCCACCTTCCGTGTGGGACAAGGAGCCGGACGTGTGCCTTTTCGGAATCAGGCTCTGCTGAGGACGAGAGCCATGAGATGTTCCTCCTCTGGGCAAGCCCGGGTCCAAATCCTGTTGTGCCTGTGAATAGGCTGCAGGGGGACGGTGAAGACCAGCAACAGCTTTCAGGGCTGCCACCTTCCGTGTGGGACAAGGAGCCGGATGAGTGCCTTTTCGGAAACAGGCCCTGCCGAGGACGAGAGCCATGAGATGTTCCTCCTCTGGGCAAGCCCGGGTCCCAGATCCTGTTGTGCCTGTGAACAGGCTGCAGGGGGACGGTGAAGACCAGCAACAGCTTCCAGGGCTGCCACCTTCCGTGTGGGACAAGGAGCCGGACGTGTGCCTTTTCGGAATCAAGCTCTACCGAGGACGAGAGCCATGAGATGTTCCTCCTCTGGGCAAGCCCGGGTCCAAATCCTTTTGTGCCTGTGAATAGGCTGCATGGGGACGGTGAAGACCAGCAACAGCTTTCAGGGCTGCCACCTTCCGTGTGGGACAATGAGCCGGATGTGTGCCTTTCTGGAAACAGGCCCTGCCGAGGACGAGAGCCATGAGATGTTCCTCCTCTGGGCAAGCCCGGGTCCCAGATCCTGTTGTGCCTGTGAATAGGCTGCAGGGGGACGGTGAACAACAGCAACAGCTTTCACGGCTGCCACCTTCCGTGTGGGACAAGGAGCCGGATGTGTGCCTTTTCGGAAACAGGCTCTGCCGAGGACGAGAGCCATGAGATGTTCCTCCTCTGGGCAAGCCCGGGTCCCAGATCCTGTTGTGCCTGTGAATAGGCTGCAGGGGGACGGTGAAGACCAGCAACAGCTTTCAGGGCTGCCACCTTCCGTGTGGGACAAGGAGCCGGATGTGTGCCTTTTCGGAAACAGGCTCTGCCGAGGACGAGAGCCATGAGATGTTCCTCCTCTGGGCAAGCCCGGGTCCCGAATCCTGTTGTGCCTGTGAATAGGCTGCAGGGGGACGGTGAAGACCAGCAACGGCTTTCAGGGCTGCCACCTTCCGTGTGCGACAAGGAGCCGGACGTGTGCCTTTTCGGAAACAAGCTCTGCCGAGGACGAGAGCCATGAGATGTTCCTCCTCTGGGCAAGCCCGGGTCCCAGATCCTGTTGTGCCTGTGAATAGGCTGCAGGGGGACGGTGAAGACCAGCAACAGCTTTCAGGGCTGCCACCTTCCGTGTGGGACAAGGAGCCGGACGTGTGCATTTTCGGAAACAGGATATGCCGAGGACGAGAGCCATGAGATGTTCCTCCTCTGGGCAAGGCCGGGTCCCAGATCCTGTTGTGCCTGTGAATAGGCTGCAGGGGGACGGTGAAGACCAGCAACAGCTTCCAGGGCTGCCACCTTCCGTGTGGGACAAGGAGCCGGACGTGTGCCTTTTCGGAATCAGGCTCTGCCGAGGACGAGAGCCATGAGATGTTCCTCCTCTGGCCAAGCCCGGGTCCAAATCCTGTTGTGCCTGTGAATAGGCTGCAGTGGGACGGTGAAGACCAGCAACAGCTTTCAGGGCTGCCACCTTCCGTGTGGGACAAGGAGCCGGATGAGTGCCTTTTCGGAAACAGGCTCTGCCGAGGACGAGAGCCATGAGATGTTCCACCTCTGGGCAAGCCCGGGTCCCAGATCCTGTTGTGCCTGTGAATAGGCTGCAGGGGGACGGTGAAGACCAGCAACAGCTTTCAGGGCTGCCACCTTCCGTGTGGGACAAGGAGCCGGATGTGTGCCTTTTCGGAAACAGGCTCTGCCGAGGACGAGAGCCATGAGATGTTCCTCCTCTGGGCAAGCCCGGGTCCCAGATCCTGTTGTGCCTGTGAATAGGCTGCAGGGGGACGGTGAAGACCAGCAACAGCTTTCAGGGCTGCCACCTTCCGTGTGGGACAAGGAGCCGGATGTGTGCCTTTTCGGAAACAGGCTCTGCCGAGGACGAGAGCCATGAGATGTTCCTCCTCTGGGCAAGCCCGGGTCCCGAATCCTGTTGTGCCTGTGAATAGGCTGCAGGGGGACGGTGAAGACCAGCAACAGCTTTCACGGCTGCCACCTTCACTGTGGGACAAGGAGCCTGACGTGTGCCTTTCTGGAAACAGGCCGTGCCGAGGACGAGAGCCATGAGATGTTCCTCCTCTGGGCAAGCCCGGGTCCTGAATCCTGTTGTGCCTGTGAATAGGCTGCAGGGGGACGGTGAAGACCAGCAACAGCTTTCAGGGCTGCCACCTTCCGTGTGGGACAAGGAGCCGGACGTGTACATTTTTGGAATCAGGCTCTGCCGAGGTCGAGAGCCATGAGATGTTCCTCCTCTGGGCAAGCCCGGGTCCCAGATCCTGTTGTGCCTGTGAATAGGCTGCAGGGGGACGGTGAAGACCAGCAACAGCTTTCAGGGCTGCCACCTTCCGTGTGGGACAAGGAGCCGGACGTGTCTTTCTGGATACAGGTCCTGCCGAGGACGAGAGCCATGAGATGTTCCTCCTCTGGGCAAGCCCGGGTCCTGAATCCTGTTGTGCCTGTGAATAGGCTGCAGGGGGACGGTGAAGACCAGCAACAGCTTTCATGGCTGCCACCTTCCGTGTGTGACAATGAGCCGGATGAGTGCCTTTTCGGAAACAGGCTCTGCCGAGGACGAGAGCCATGAGATGTTCCTCCTCTGGGCAAGCCCGGGTCCCAGATCCTGTTGTGCCTGTGAATAGGCTGCAGGGGGACGGTGAAGACCAGCAACAGCTTTCAGGGCTGCCACCTTCACTGTGGGACAAGGAGCCGGATGTGTGCCTTTTCGGAAACAGGCTCTGCCGAGGACGAGAGCCATGAGATGTTCCTCCTCTGGGCAAGCCCGGGTCCCGAATCCTGTTGTGCCTGTTAATAGGCTGCAGGGGGACGGTGAAGACCAGCAACAGCTTTCACGGCTGCCACCTTCACTGTGGGACAAGGAGCAGGACGTGTGCCTTTCTGGAAACAGGCCGTGCCGAGGACGAGAGCCATGAGATGTTCCTCCTCTGGGCAAGCCCGGGTCCCAGATCCTGTTGTGCCTGTGAATAGGCTGCAGGGGGACGGTGAAGACCAGCAACAGCTTTCAGGGCTGCCACCTTCCGTGTGGGACAAGGAGCCGGACGTGTGCCTTTTCGGAATCAGGCTCTGCCGAGGACGAGAGCCATGAGATGTTCCTCCTCTGGGCAAGCCCGGGTCCAAAATCTTTTGTGCCTGTGAATAGGCTGCAGGGGGACGGTGAAGACCAGCAACAGCTTTCAGGGCTGCCACCTTCCGTGTGGGACAAGGAGCTGGATGAGTGCCTTTTCGGAAACAGGCTCTGCCGAGGACGAGAGCCATGAGATGTTCCTCCTCTGGGCAAGCCCGGGTCCCAGATCCTGTTTTGCCTGTGAATAGGCTGCAGGGGGACGGTGAAGACCAGCAACAGCTTTCAGGGCTGCCACCTTCCGTGTGGGACAAGGAGCCGGACGTGTGCCTTTTCGGAATCAGGCTCTGCTGAGGACGAGAGCCATGAGATGTTCCTCCTCTGGGCAAGCCCGGGTCCAAATCCTGTTGTGCCTGTGAATAGGCTGCAGGGGGACGGTGAAGACCAGCAACAGCTTTCAGGGCTGCCACCTTCCGTGTGGGACAAGGAGCCGGATGAGTGCCTTTTCGGAAACAGGCTCTGCCGAGGACGAGAGCCATGAGATGTTCCTCCTCTGGGCAAGCCCGGGTCCCAGATCCTGTTGTGCCTGTGAATAGGCTGCAGGGGGACGGTGAAGACCAGCAACAGCTTTCACGGCTGCCACCTTCCGTGTGGGACAATGAGCCGGTCTTGTGCCTTTATGGAAACAGGCCCTGCCGAGGACGAGAGCCATGAGATGTTCCTCCTCTGGGCAAGCCCGGGTCCCAGATCCTGTTGTGCCTGTGAACAGGCTGCAGGGGGACGGTGAAGACCAGCAACAGCTTCCAGGGCTGCCACCTTCCGTGTGGGACAAGGAGCCGGACGTGTGCCTTTTCGGAATCAAGCTCTACCGAGGACGAGAGCCATGAGATGTTCCTCCTCTGGGCAAGCCCGGGTCCAAATCCTTTTGTGCCTGTGAATAGGCTGCATGGGGACGGTGAAGACCAGCAACAGCTTTCAGGGCTGCCACCTTCCGTGTGGGACAATGAGCCGGATGTGTGCCTTTCAGGAAACAGGCCCTGCCGAGGACGAGAGCCATGAGATGTTCCTCCTCTGGGCAAGCCCGGGTCCCAGATCCTGTTGTGCCTGTGAATAGGCTGCAGGGGGACGGTGAACAACAGCAACAGCTTTCACGGCTGCCACCTTCCGTGTGGGACAAGGAGCCGGATGTGTGCCTTTTCGGAAACAGGCTCTGCCGAGGACGAGAGCCATGAGATGTTCCTCCTCTGGGCAAGCCCGGGTCCCAGATCCTGTTGTGCCTGTGAATAGGCTGCAGGGGGACGGTGAAGACCAGCAACAGCTTTCAGGGCTGCCACCTTCCGTGTGGGACAAGGAGCCGGATGTGTGCCTTTTCGGAAACAGGCTCTGCCGAGGACGAGAGCCATGAGATGTTCCTCCTCTGGGCAAGCCCGGGTCCCGAATCCTGTTGTGCCTGTGAATAGGCTGCAGGGGGACGGTGAAGACCAGCAACGGCTTTCAGGGCTGCCACCTTCCGTGTGCGACAAGGAGCCGGACGTGTGCCTTTTCGGAAACAAGCTCTGCCGAGGACGAGAGCCATGAGATGTTCCTCCTCTGGGCAAGCCCGGGTCCCAGATCCTGTTGTGCCTGTGAATAGGCTGCAGGGGGACGGTGAAGACCAGCAACAGCTTTCAGGGCTGCCACCTTCCGTGTGGGACAAGGAGCCGGACGTGTGCATTTTCGGAAACAGGATATGCCGAGGACGAGAGCCATGAGATGTTCCTCCTCTGGGCAAGGCCGGGTCCCAGATCCTGTTGTGCCTGTGAATAGGCTGCAGGGGGACGGTGAAGACCAGCAACAGCTTCCAGGGCTGCCACCTTCCGTGTGGGACAAGGAGCCGGACGTGTGCCTTTTCGGAATCAGGCTCTGCCGAGGACGAGAGCCATGAGATGTTCCTCCTCTGGCCAAGCCCGGGTCCAAATCCTGTTGTGCCTGTGAATAGGCTGCAGTGGGACGGTGAAGACCAGCAACAGCTTTCAGGGCTGCCACCTTCCGTGTGGGACAAGGAGCCGGATGAGTGCCTTTTCGGAAACAGGCTCTGCCGAGGACGAGAGCCATGAGATGTTCCACCTCTGGGCAAGCCCGGGTCCCAGATCCTGTTGTGCCTGTGAATAGGCTGCAGGGGGACGGTGAAGACCAGCAACAGCTTTCAGGGCTGCCACCTTCCGTGTGGGACAAGGAGCCGGATGTGTGCCTTTTCGGAAACAGGCTCTGCCGAGGACGAGAGCCATGAGATGTTCCTCCTCTGGGCAAGCCCGGGTCCCAGATCCTGTTGTGCCTGTGAATAGGCTGCAGGGGGACGGTGAAGACCAGCAACAGCTTTCAGGGCTGCCACCTTCCGTGTGGGACAAGGAGCCGGATGTGTGCCTTTTCGGAAACAGGCTCTGCCGAGGACGAGAGCCATGAGATGTTCCTCCTCTGGGCAAGCCCGGGTCCCGAATCCTGTTGTGCCTGTGAATAGGCTGCAGGGGGACGGTGAAGACCAGCAACAGCTTTCACGGCTGCCACCTTCACTGTGGGACAAGGAGCCTGACGTGTGCCTTTCTGGAAACAGGCCGTGCCGAGGACGAGAGCCATGAGATGTTCCTCCTCTGGGCAAGCCCGGGTCCTGAATCCTGTTGTGCCTGTGAATAGGCTGCAGGGGGACGGTGAAGACCAGCAACAGCTTTCAGGGCTGCCACCTTCCGTGTGGGACAAGGAGCCGGACGTGTACATTTTTGGAATCAGGCTCTGCCGAGGTCGAGAGCCATGAGATGTTCCTCCTCTGGGCAAGCCCGGGTCCCAGATCCTGTTGTGCCTGTGAATAGGCTGCAGGGGGACGGTGAAGACCAGCAACAGCTTTCAGGGCTGCCACCTTCCGTGTGGGACAAGGAGCCGGACGTGTCTTTCTGGATACAGGTCCTGCCGAGGACGAGAGCCATGAGATGTTCCTCCTCTGGGCAAGCCCGGGTCCTGAATCCTGTTGTGCCTGTGAATAGGCTGCAGGGGGACGGTGAAGACCAGCAACAGCTTTCATGGCTGCCACCTTCCGTGTGTGACAATGAGCCGGATGAGTGCCTTTTCGGAAACAGGCTCTGCCGAGGACGAGAGCCATGAGATGTTCCTCCTCTGGGCAAGCCCGGGTCCCAGATCCTGTTGTGCCTGTGAATAGGCTGCAGGGGGACGGTGAAGACCAGCAACAGCTTTCAGGGCTGCCACCTTCACTGTGGGACAAGGAGCCGGATGTGTGCCTTTTCGGAAACAGGCTCTGCCGAGGACGAGAGCCATGAGATGTTCCTCCTCTGGGCAAGCCCGGGTCCCGAATCCTGTTGTGCCTGTTAATAGGCTGCAGGGGGACGGTGAAGACCAGCAACAGCTTTCACGGCTGCCACCTTCACTGTGGGACAAGGAGCAGGACGTGTGCCTTTCTGGAAACAGGCCGTGCCGAGGACGAGAGCCATGAGATGTTCCTCCTCTGGGCAAGCCCGGGTCCCAGATCCTGTTGTGCCTGTGAATAGGCTGCAGGGGGACGGTGAAGACCAGCAACAGCTTTCAGGGCTGCCACCTTCCGTGTGGGACAAGGAGCCGGACGTGTGCCTTTTCGGAATCAGGCTCTGCCGAGGACGAGAGCCATGAGATGTTCCTCCTCTGGGCAAGCCCGGGTCCAAATTCTTTTGTGCCTGTGAATAGGCTGCAGGGGGACGGTGAAGACCAGCAACAGCTTTCAGGGCTGCCACCTTCCGTGTGGGACAAGGAGCTGGATGAGTGCCTTTTCGGAAACAGGCTCTGCCGAGGACGAGAGCCATGAGATGTTCCTCCTCTGGGCAAGCCCGGGTCCCAGATCCTGTTGTGCCTGTGAATAGGCTGCAGGGGGACGGTGAAGACCAGCAACAGCTTTCAGGGCTGCCACCTTCCGTGTGGGACAAGGAGCCGGACGTGTGCCTTTTCGGAATCAGGCTCTGCTGAGGACGAGAGCCATGAGATGTTCCTCCTCTGGGCAAGCCCGGGTCCAAATCCTGTTGTGCCTGTGAATAGGCTGCAGGGGGACGGTGAAGACCAGCAACAGCTTTCAGGGCTGCCACCTTCCGTGTGGGACAAGGAGCCGGATGAGTGCCTTTTCGGAAACAGGCTCTGCCGAGGACGAGAGCCATGAGATGTTCCTCCTCTGGGCAAGCCCGGGTCCCAGATCCTGTTGTGCCTGTGAATAGGCTGCAGGGGGACGGTGAAGACCAGCAACAGCTTTCACGGCTGCCACCTTCCGTGTGGGACAATGAGCCGGTCTTGTGCCTTTATGGAAACAGGCCCTGCCGAGGACGAGAGCCATGAGATGTTCCTCCTCTGGGCAAGCCCGGGTCCCAGATCCTGTTGTGCCTGTGAACAGGCTGCAGGGGGACGGTGAAGACCAGCAACAGCTTCCAGGGCTGCCACCTTCCGTGTGGGACAAGGAGCCGGACGTGTGCCTTTTCGGAATCAAGCTCTACCGAGGACGAGAGCCATGAGATGTTCCTCCTCTGGGCAAGCCCGGGTCCAAATCCTGTTGTGCCTGTGAATAGGCTGCAGGGGGACGGTGAAGACCAGCAACAGCTTTCAGGGCTGCCACCTTCCGTGTGGGACAATGAGCCGGTCTTGTGCCTTTATGGAAACAGGCCCTGCCGAGGACGAGAGCCATGAGATGTTCCTCCTCTGGGCAAGCCCGGGTCCCAGATCCTGTTGTGCCTGTGAATAGGCTGCAGGGGGACGGTGAAGACCAGCAACAGCTTTCAGGGCTGCCACCTTCCGTGTGGGACAAGGAGCCGGATGTGTGCCTTTTCGGAAACAGGCTCTGCCGAGGACGAGAGCCATGAGATGTTCCTCCTCTGGGCAAGCCCGGGTCCCGAATCCTGTTGTGCCTGTGAATAGGCTGCAGGGGGACGGTGAAGACCAGCAACGACTTTCAGGGCTGCCACCTTCCGTGTGGGACAAGGAGCCGGACGTGTGCCTTTTCGGAAACAAGCTCTGCCGAGGACGAGAGCCATGAGATGTTCCTCCTCTGGGCAAGCCCGGGTCCCAGATCCTGTTGTGCCTGTGAATAGGCTGCAGGGGGACGGTGAAGACCAGCAACAGCTTTCACGGCTGCCACCTTCCGTGTGGGACAAGGAGCCGGACGTGTGCATTTTCGGAAACAGGATCTGCCGAGGACAAGAGCCATGAGATGTTCCTCCTCTGGGCAAGCCCGGGTCCCAGATCCTGTTGTGCCTGTGAATAGGCTGCAGGGGGACGGTGAAGACCAGCAACAGCTTTCAGGGCTGCCACCTTCCGTGTGGGACAAGGAGCCGGACGTGTCTTTCGGGAAACAGGCCCTGCCGAGGACGAGAGCCATGAGATGTTCCTCCTCTGGGCAAGCCCGGGTCCCAGATCCTGTTGTGCCTGTGAATAGGCTGCAGGGGGACGGTGAAGACCAGCAACAGCTTTCACGGCTGCCACCTTCCGTGTGGGACAATGAGCCGGTCTTGTGCCTTTATGGAAACAGGCCCTGCCGAGGACGAGAGCCATGAGATGTTCCTCCTCTGGGCAAGCCCGGGTCCCAGATCCTGTTGTGCCTGTGAACAGGCTGCAGGGGGACGGTGAAGACCAGCAACAGCTTCCAGGGCTGCCACCTTCCGTGTGGGACAAGGAGCCGGACGTGTGCCTTTTCGGAATCAAGCTCTACCGAGGACGAGAGCCATGAGATGTTCCTCCTCTGGGCAAGCCCGGGTCCAAATCCTGTTGTGCCTGTGAATAGGCTGCAGGGGGACGGTGAAGACCAGCAACAGCTTTCAGGGCTGCCACCTTCCGTGTGGGACAATGAGCCGGTCTTGTGCCTTTATGGAAACAGGCCCTGCCGAGGACGAGAGCCATGAGATGTTCCTCCTCTGGGCAAGCCCGGGTCCCAGATCCTGTTGTGCCTGTGAATAGGCTGCAGGGGGACGGTGAAGACCAGCAACAGCTTTCAGGGCTGCCACCTTCCGTGTGGGACAAGGAGCCGGATGTGTGCCTTTTCGGAAACAGGCTCTGCCGAGGACGAGAGCCATGAGATGTTCCTCCTCTGGGCAAGCCCGGGTCCCAGATCCTGTTGTGCCTGTGAATAGGCTGCAGGGGGACGGTGAAGACCAGCAACGGCTTTCAGGGCTGCCACCTTCCGTGTGCGACAAGGAGCCGGACGTGTGCCTTTTCGGAAACAAGCTCTGCCGAGGACGAGAGCCATGAGATGTTCCTCCTCTGGGCAAGCCTGGGTCCCAGATCCTGTTGTGCCTGTGAATAGGCTGCAGGGGGACGGTGAACACCACCAACAGCTTTCACGGCTGCCACCTTCACTGTGGGACAAGGAGCCGGACGTGTGCCTTTCTGGAAACAGGCCGTGCCGAGGACGAGAGCCATGAGATGTTCCTCCTCTGGCCAAGCCCGGGTCCCAGATCCTGTTGTGCCTGTGAATAGGCTGCAGGGGGACGGTGAAGACCAGCAACAGCTTTCAGGGCTGCCACCTTCCGTGTGGGACAAGGAGCCGGACGTGTGCCTTTTCGGAATCAGGCTCTGCTGAGGACGAGAGCCATGAGATGTTCCTCCTCTGGGCAAGCCCGGGTCCAAATCCTGTTGTGCCTGTGAATAGGCTGCAGGGGGACGGTGAAGACCAGCAACAGCTTTCACGGCTGCCACCTTCCGTGTGGGACAAGGAGCCGGATGTGTGCCTTTTCGGAAACAGGCTCTGCCGAGGACGAGAGCCATGAGATGTTCCTCCTCTGGGCAAGCCCGGGTCCCAGATCCTGTTGTGCCTGTGAATAGGCTGCAGGGGGACGGTGAAGACCAGCAACAGCTTTCAGGGCTGCCACCTTCCGTGTGGGACAAGGAGCCGGATGTGTGCCTTTTCGGAAACAGGCTCTGCCGAGGACGAGAGCCATGAGATGTTCCTCCTCTGGGCAAGCCCGGTTCCTGAATCCTGTTGTGCCTGTGAATAGGCTGCAGGGGGACGGTGAAGACCAGCAACAGCTTTCAGGGCTGCCACCTTCCGTGTGGGACAATGAGCCGGTCTTGTGCCTTTATGGAAACAGGCCCTGCCGAGGACGAGAGCCATGAGATGTTCCTCCTCTGGGCAAGCCCGGGTCCCAGATCCTGTTGTGCCTGTGAATAGGCTGCAGGGGGACGGTGAAGACCAGCAACAGCTTCCAGGGCTGCCACCTTCCGTGTGGGACAAGGAGCCGGACGTGTGCCTTTTCGGAAACAATCTCTGCCGAGGACGAGAGCCATGAGATGTTCCTCCTCTGGGCAAGCCCGGGTCCCAGATCCTGTTGTGCCTGTGAATAGGCTGCAGGGGGACGGTGAACACCAGCAACTGCTTTCACGGCTGCCACCTTCCGTGTGGGACAAGGAGCCGGACGTGTGCATTTTCGGAAACAGGATCTGCCGAGGACGAGAGCCATGAGATGTTCCTCCTCTGGGCAAGCCCGGGTCCCAGATCCTGTTGTGCCTGTGAATAGGCTGCAGGGGGACGGTGAAGACCAGCAACAGCTTCCAGGGCTGCCACCTTCCGTGTGGGACAAGGAGCCGGACGTGTCTTTCTGGATACAGGCCCTGCCGAGGACGAGAGCCATGAGATGTTCCTCCTCTGGGCAAGCCCGGGTCCCAGATCCTGTTGTGCCTGTGAATAGGCTGCAGGGGGACGGTGAAGACCAGCAACAGCTTTCAGGGCTGCCACCTTCCGTGTGGGACAAGGAGCCGGATGTGTGCCTTTTCGGAAACAGGCTCTGCCGAGGACGAGAGCCATGAGATGTTCCTCCTCTGGGCAAGCCCGGGTCCCGAATCCTGTTGTGCCTGTGAATAGGCTGCAGGGGGACGGTGAAGACCAGCAACGACTTTCAGGGCTGCCACCTTCCGTGTGGGACAAGGAGCCGGACGTGTGCCTTTTCGGAAACAAGCTCTGCCGAGGACGAGAGCCATGAGATGTTCCTCCTCTGGGCAAGCCCGGGTCCCAGATCCTGTTGTGCCTGTGAATAGGCTGCAGGGGGACGGTGAACACCAGCAACAGCTTTCACGGCTGCCACCTTCCGTGTGGGACAAGGAGCCGGACGTGTGCATTTTCGGAAACAGGATCTGCCGAGGACAAGAGCCATGAGATGTTCCTCCTCTGGGCAAGCCCGGGTCCCAGATCCTGTTGTGCCTGTGAATAGGCTGCAGGGGGACGGTGAAGACCAGCAACAGCTTCGAGGGCTGCCACCTTCCGTGTGGGACAAGGAGCCGGACGTGTCTTTCTGGATACAGGCCCTGCCGAGGACGAGAGCCATGAGATGTTCCTCCTCTGGGCAAGCCCGGGTCCCAGATCCTGTTGTGCCTGTGAATAGGCTGCAGGGGGACGGTGAAGACCAGCAACAGCTTTCAGGGCTGCCACCTTCCGTGTGGGACAAGGAGCCGGATGTGTGCCTTTTCGGAATCAGGCTCTGCTGAGGACGAGAGCCATGAGATGTTCCTCCTCTGGGCAAGCCCGGGTCCAAATCCTGTTGTGCCTGTGAATAGGCTGCAGGGGGACGGTGAAGACCAGCAACAGCTTTCAGGGCTGCCACCTTCCGTGTGGGACAAGGAGCCGGATGAGTGCCTTTTCGGAAACAGGCTCTGCCGAGGACGAGAGCCATGAGATGTTCCTCCTCTGGGCAAGCCCCGGTCCCAGATCCTGTTGTGCCTGTGAATAGGCTGCAGGGGGACGGTGAAGACCAGCAACAGCTTTCACGGCTGCCACCTTCCGTGTGGGACAATGAGCCGGTCTTGTGCCTTTATGGAAACAGGCCCTGCCGAGGACGAGAGCCATGAGATGTTCCTCCTCTGGGCAAGCCCGGGTCCCAGATCCTGTTGTGCCTGTGAACAGGCTGCAGGGGGACGGTGAAGACCAGCAACAGCTTCCAGGGCTGCCACCTTCCGTGTGGGACAAGGAGCCGGACGTGTGCCTTTTCGGAATCAAGCTCTACCGAGGACGAGAGCCATGAGATGTTCCTCCTCTGGGCAAGCCCGGGTCCAAATCCTGTTGTGCCTGTGAATAGGCTGCAGGGGGACGGTGAAGACCAGCAACAGCTTTCAGGGCTGCCACCTTCACTGTGGGACAAGGAGCCGGTCTTGTGCCTTTATGGAAACAGGCCCTGCCGAGGACGAGAGCCATGAGATGTTCCTCCTCTGGGCAAGCCCGGGTCCCAGATCCTGTTGTGCCTGTGAATAGGCTGCAGGGGGACGGTGAAGACCAGCAACAGCTTTCAGGGCTGCCACCTTCCGTGTGGGACAAGGAGCCGGATGTGTGCCTTTTCGGAAACAGGCTCTGCCGAGGACGAGAGCCATGAGATGTTCCTCCTCTGGGCAAGCCCGGGTCCCGAATCCTGTTGTGCCTGTGAATAGGCTGCAGGGGGACGGTGAAGACCAGCAACAGCTTTCACGGCTGCCACCTTCACTGTGGGACAAGGAGCCTGACGTGTGCCTTTCTGGAAACAGGCCGTGCCGAGGACGAGAGCCATGAGATGTTCCTCCTCTGGGCAAGCCCGGGTCCTGAATCCTGTTGTGCCTGTGAATAGGCTGCAGGGGGACGGTGAAGACCAGCAACAGCTTTCAGGGCTGCCACCTTCCGTGTGGGACAAGGAGCCGGACGTGTACATTTTTGGAATCAGGCTCTGCCGAGGTCGAGAGCCATGAGATGTTCCTCCTCTGGGCAAGCCCGGGTCCCAGATCCTGTTGTGCCTGTGAATAGGCTGCAGGGGGACGGTGAAGACCAGCAACAGCTTTCAGGGCTGCCACCTTCCGTGTGGGACAATGATCCGAATGTGTGCCTTTCTGGAAACAGGCCCTGCCGAGGACGAGAGCCATGAGATGTTCCTCCTCTGGGCAAGCCCCGGTCCTGAATCCTGTTGTGCCTGTGAATAGGCTGCAGGGGGATGGTGAAGACCAGCAAGAGCTTTCAGGGCTGCCACCTTCCGTGTGGGACAAGGAGCCGGACGTGTCTTTCTGGATACAGGTCCTGCCGAGGACGAGAGCCATGAGATGTTCCTCCTCTGGGCAAGCCCGGGTCCCAGATCCTGTTGTGCCTGTGAATAGGCTGCAGGGGGACGGTGAAGACCAGCAACAGCTTTCATGGCTGCCACCTTCCGTGTGTGACAATGAGCCGGATGAGTGCCTTTTCGGAAACAGGCTCTGCCGAGGACGAGAGCCATGAGATGTTCCTCCTCTGGGCAAGCCCGGGTCCCAGATCCTGTTGTGCCTGTGAATAGGCTGCAGGGGGACGGTGAAGACCAGCAACAGCTTTCAGGGCTGCCACCTTCACTGTGGGACAAGGAGCCGGATGTGTGCCTTTTCGGAAACAGGCTCTGCCGAGGACGAGAGCCATGAGATGTTCCTCCTCTGGGCAAGCCCGGGTCCCGAATCCTGTTGTGCCTGTGAATAGGCTGCAGGGGGACGGTGAACACCAGCAACAGCTTTCACGGCTGCCACCTTCACTGTGGGACAAGGAGCAGGACGTGTGCCTTTCTGGAAACAGGCCGTGCCGAGGACGAGAGCCATGAGATGTTCCTCCTCTGGGCAAGCCCGGGTCCCAGATCCTGTTGTGCCTGTGAATAGGCTGCAGGGGGACGGTGAAGACCAGCAACAGCTTTCAGGGCTGCCACCTTCCGTGTGGGACAAGGAGCCGGACGTGTGCCTTTTCGGAATCAGGCTCTGCCGAGGACGAGAGCCATGAGATGTTCCTCCTCTGGGCAAGCCCGGGTCCAAATTCTTTTGTGCCTGTGAATAGGCTGCAGGGGGACGGTGAAGACCAGCAACAGCTTTCAGGGCTGCCACCTTCCGTGTGGGACAAGGAGCTGGATGAGTGCCTTTTCGGAAACAGGCTCTGCCGAGGACGAGAGCCATGAGATGTTCCTCCTCTGGGCAAGCCCGGGTCCCAGATCCTGTTGTGCCTGTGAATAGGCTGCAGGGGGACGGTGAAGACCAGCAACAGCTTTCAGGGCTGCCACCTTCCGTGTGGGACAAGGAGCCGGACGTGTGCCTTTTCGGAATCAGGCTCTGCTGAGGACGAGAGCCATGAGATGTTCCTCCTCTGGGCAAGCCCGGGTCCAAATCCTGTTGTGCCTGTGAATAGGCTGCAGGGGGACGGTGAAGACCAGCAACAGCTTTCAGGGCTGCCACCTTCCGTGTGGGACAAGGAGCCGGATGAGTGCCTTTTCGGAAACAGGCTCTGCCGAGGACGAGAGCCATGAGATGTTCCTCCTCTGGGCAAGCCCGGGTCCCAGATCCTGTTGTGCCTGTGAATAGGCTGCAGGGGGACGGTGAAGACCAGCAACAGCTTTCAGGGCTGCCACCTTCCGTGTGGGACAATGAGCCGGTCTTGTGCCTTTATGGAAACAGGCCCTGCCGAGGACGAGAGCCATGAGATGTTCCTCCTCTGGGCAAGCCCGGGTCCCAGATCCTGTTGTGCCTGTGAACAGGCTGCAGGGGGACGGTGAAGACCAGCAACAGCTTCCAGGGCTGCCACCTTCCGTGTGGGACAAGGAGCCGGACGTGTGCCTTTTCGGAATCAAGCTCTACCGAGGACGAGAGCCATGAGATGTTCCTCCTCTGGGCAAGCCCGGGTCCCAGATCCTGTTGTGCCTGTGAATAGGCTGCAGGGGGACGGTGAAGACCAGCAACAGCTTTCAGGGCTGCCACCTTCCGTGTGGGACAATGAGCCGGTCTTGTGCCTTTATGGAAACAGGCCCTGCCGAGGACGAGAGCCATGAGATGTTCCTCCTCTGGGCAAGCCCGGGTCCCAGATCCTGTTGTGCCTGTGAATAGGCTGCAGGGGGACGGTGAAGACCAGCAACAGCTTTCAGGGCTGCCACCTTCCGTGTGGGACAAGGAGCCGGATGTGTGCCTTTTCGGAAACAGGCTCTGCCGAGGACGAGAGCCATGAGATGTTCCTCCTCTGGGCAAGCCCGGGTCCCGAATCCTGTTGTGCCTGTGAATAGGCTGCAGGGGGACGGTGAAGACCAGCAACGGCTTTCAGGGCTGCCACCTTCCGTGTGCGACAAGGAGCCGGACGTGTGCCTTTTCGGAAACAAGCTCTGCCGAGGACGAGAGCCATGAGATGTTCCTCCTCTGGGCAAGCCTGGGTCCCAGATCCTGTTGTGCCTGTGAATAGGCTGCAGGGGGACGGTGAACACCACCAACAGCTTTCACGGCTGCCACCTTCACTGTGGGACAAGGAGCCGGACGTGTGCCTTTCTGGAAACAGGCCGTGCCGAGGACGAGAGCCATGAGATGTTCCTCCTCTGGCCAAGCCCGGGTCCCAGATCCTGTTGTGCCTGTGAATAGGCTGCAGGGGGACGGTGAAGACCAGCAACAGCTTCGAGGGCTGCCACCTTCCGTGTGGGACAAGGAGCCGGACGTGTCTTTCTGGATACAGGCCCTGCCGAGGACGAGAGCCATGAGATGTTCCTCCTCTGGGCAAGCCCGGGTCCCAGATCCTGTTGTGCCTGTGAATAGGCTGCAGGGGGACGGTGAAGACCAGCAACAGCTTTCAGGGCTGCCAACTTCCGTGTGGGACAAGGAGCCGGATGTGTGCCTTTTCGGAAACAAGCTCTGCCGAGGACGAGAGCCATGAGATGTTCCTCCTCTGGGCAAGCCCGGGTCCCGAATCCTGTTGTGCCTGTGAATAGGCTGCAGGGGGACGGTGAAGACCAGCAACGGCTTTCAGGGCTGCCACCTTCCGTGTGGGACAAGGAGCCGGACGTGTGCCTTTTCGGAAACAAGCTCTGCCGAGGACGAGAGCCATGAGATGTTCCTCCTCTGGGCAAGCCCGGGTCCCAGATCCTGTTGTGCCTGTGAATAGGCTGCAGGGAGACGGTGAACACCAGCAACAGCTTTCACGGCTGCCACCTTCCGTGTGGGACAAGGAGCCGGACGTGTGCATTTTCGGAAACAGGCTCTGCCGAGGACGAGAGCCATGAGATGTTCCTCCTCTGGGCAAGCCTGGGTCCCAGATCCTGTTGTGCCTGTGAATAGGCTGCAGGGAGACGGTGAAGACCAGCAACAGCTTCCAGGGCTGCCACCTTCCGTGTGGGACAAGGAGCCGGATGTGTGCCTTTTCGGAATCAGGCTCTGCCGAGGACGAGAGCCATGAGATGTTCCTTCTCTGGGCAAGCCCGGGTCCCAGATCCTGTTGTGCCTGTGAATAGGCTGCAGGGGGACGGTGAACACCAGCAACAGCTTTCACGGCTGCCACCTTCACTGTGGGACAAGGAGCCGGACGTGTGCCTTTCTGGAAACAGGCCGTGCCGAGGACGAGAGCCATGAGATGTTCCTCCTCTGGCCAAGCCCGGGTCCCAGATCCTGTTGTGCCTGTGAATAGGCTGCAGGGGGACGGTGAAGACCAGCAACAGCTTTCAGGGCTGCCACCTTCCCTGTGGGACAAGGAGCCGGACGTGTGCCTTTTCGGAATCAGGCTCTGCCGAGGTCGAGAGCCATGAGATGTTCCTCCTCTGGGCAAGCCCGGGTCCCAGATCCTGTTGTGCCTGTGAATAGGCTGCAGGGGGACGGTGAAGACCAGCAACAGCTTTCACGGCTGCCACCTTCACTGTGGGACAAGGAGCCGGACGTGTGCCTTTCTGGAAACAGGCCGTGCCGAGGACGAGAGCCATGAGATGTTCCTCCTCTGGGCAAGCCCGGGTCCTGAATCCTGTTGTGCCTGTGAATAGGCTGCAGGGGGACGGTGAAGACCAGCAACAGCTTTCAGGGCTGCCACCTTCCGTGTGGGACAAGGAGCCGGACGTGTGCATTTTCGGAATCAGGCTCTGCCGAGGTCAAGAGCCATGAGATGTTCCTCCTCTGGGCAAGCCCGGGTCCAAATCCTGTTGTGCCTGTGAATAGGCTGCAGGGGGACGGTGAACACCAGCAACAGCTTCCAGGGCTGCCACCTTCCGTGTGGGACAAGGAGCCGGACGTGTGCATTTTCGGAAACAGGATCTGCCGAGGACGAGAGCCATGAGATGTTCCTCCTCTGGGCAAGGCCGGGTCCCAGATCCTGTTGTGCCTGTGAATAGGCTGCAGGGGGACGGTGAAGACCAGCAACAGCTTCCAGGGCTGCCACCTTCCGTGTGGGACAAGGAGCCGGACGTGTCTTTCTGGATACAGGCCCTGCCGAGGACGAGAGCCATGAGATGTTCCTCCTCTGGGCAAGCCCGGGTCCCAGATCCTGTTGTGCCTGTGAATAGGCTGCAGGGGGACGGTGAAGACCGGCAACAGCTTTCAGGGCTGCCACCTTCCGTGTGGGACAAGGAGCCGGATGTGTGCCTTTTCGGAAACAGGCTCTGCCGAGGACGAGAGCCATGAGATGTTCCTCCTCTGGGCAAGCCCGGGTCCCGAATCCTGTTGTGCCTGTGAATAGGCTGCAGGGGGACGGTGAAGACCAGCAACGGCTTTCAGGGCTGCCACCTTCCGTGTGTGACAATGAGCCGGATGAGTGCCTTTTCGGAAACAGGCTCTGCCGAGGACGAGAGCCATGAGATGTTCCTCCTCTGGGCAAGCCCGGGTCCCAGATCCTGTTGTGCCTGTGAATAGGCTGCAGGGGGACGGTGAAGACCAGCAATAGCTTTCAGGGCTGCCACCTTCACTGTGGGACAAGGAGCCGGATGTGTGCCTTTTCGGAAACAGGCTCTGCCGAGGACGAGAGCCATGAGATGTTCCTCCTCTGGGCAAGCCCGGGTCCCGAATCCTGTTGTGCCTGTGAATAGGCTGCAGGGGGACGGTGAACACCAGCAACAGCTTTCACGGCTGCCACCTTCACTGTGGGACAAGGAGCAGGACGTGTGCCTTTCTGGAAACAGGCCGTGCCGAGGACGAGAGCCATGAGATGTTCCTCCTCTGGGCAAGCCCGGGTCCCAGATCCTGTTGTGCCTGTGAATAGGCTGCAGGGGGACGGTGAAGACCAGCAACAGCTTTCAGGGCTGCCACCTTCCGTGTGGGACAAGGAGCCGGACGTGTGCCTTTTCGGAATCAGGCTCTGCCGAGGACGAGAGCCATGAGATGTTCCTCCTCTGGGCAAGCCCGGGTCCAAATTCTTTTGTGCCTGTGAATAGGCTGCAGGGGGACGGTGAAGACCAGCAACAGCTTTCAGGGCTGCCACCTTCCGCGTGGAACAAGGAGCCGGATGAGTGCCTTTTCGGAAACAGGCTCTGCCGAGGACGAGAGCCATGAGATGTTCCTCCTCTGGGCAAGCCCGGGTCCCAGATCCTGTTGTGCCTGTGAATAGGCTGCAGGGGGACGGTGAAGACCAGCAACAGCTTTCAGGGCTGCCACCTTCCGTGTGGGACAAGGAGCCGGACGTGTGCCTTTTCGGAATCAGGCTCTGCTGAGGACGAGAGCCATGAGATGTTCCTCCTCTGGGCAAGCCCGGGTCCAAATCCTGTTGTGCCTGTGAATAGGCTGCAGGGGGACGGTGAAGACCAGCAACAGCTTTCAGGGCTGCCACCTTCCGTGTGGGACAAGGAGCCGGATGAGTGCCTTTTCGGAAACAGGCTCTGCCGAGGACGAGAGCCATGAGATGTTCCTCCTCTGGGCAAGCCCGGGTCCCAGATCCTGTTGTGCCTGTGAATAGGCTGCAGGGGGACGGTGAAGACCAGCAACAGCTTTCACGGCTGCCACCTTCCGTGTGGGACAATGAGCCGGTCTTGTGCCTTTATGGAAACAGGCCCTGCCGAGGACGAGAGCCATGAGATGTTCCTCCTCTGGGCAAGCCCGGGTCCCAGATCCTGTTGTGCCTGTGAACAGGCTGCAGGGGGACGGTGAAGACCAGCAACAGCTTCCAGGGCTGCCACCTTCCGTGTGGGACAAGGAGCCGGACGTGTGCCTTTTCGGAATCAAGCTCTACCGAGGACGAGAGCCATGAGATGTTCCTCCTCTGGGCAAGCCCGGGTCCAAATCCTGTTGTGCCTGTGAATAGGCTGCAGGGGGACGGTGAAGACCAGCAACAGCTTTCAGGGCTGCCACCTTCCGTGTGGGACAATGAGCCGGTCTTGTGCCTTTATGGAAACAGGCCCTGCCGAGGACGAGAGCCATGAGATGTTCCTCCTCTGGGCAAGCCCGGGTCCCAGATCCTGTTGTGCCTGTGAATAGGCTGCAGGGGGACGGTGAAGACCAGCAACAGCTTTCAGGGCTGCCACCTTCCGTGTGGGACAAGGAGCCGGATGTGTGCCTTTTCGGAAACAGGCTCTGCCGAGGACGAGAGCCATGAGATGTTCCTCCTCTGGGCAAGCCCGGGTCCCGAATCCTGTTGTGCCTGTGAATAGGCTGCAGGGGGACGGTGAAGACCAGCAACAGCTTTCACGGCTGCCACCTTCCGTGTGGGACAAGGAGCCGGATGTGTGCCTTTTCGGAAACAGGCTCTGCCGAGGACGAGAGCCATGAGATGTTCCTCCTCTGGGCAAGCCCGGGTCCCAGATCCTGTTGTGCCTGTGAATAGGCTGCAGGGGGACGGTGAAGACCAGCAACAGCTTTCAGGGCTGCCACCTTCCGTGTGGGACAAGGAGCCGGATGTGTGCCTTTTCGGAAACAGGCTCTGCCGAGGACGAGAGCCATGAGATGTTCCTCCTCTGGGCAAGCCCGGTTCCTGAATCCTGTTGTGCCTGTGAATAGGCTGCAGGGGGACGGTGAAGACCAGCAACAGCTTTCAGGGCTGCCACCTTCCGTGTGGGACAATGAGCCGGTCTTGTGCCTTTATGGAAACAGGCCCTGCCGAGGACGAGAGCCATGAGATGTTCCTCCTCTGGGCAAGCCCGGGTCCCAGATCCTGTTGTGCCTGTGAATAGGCTGCAGGGGGACGGTGAAGACCAGCAACAGCTTCCAGGGCTGCCACCTTCCGTGTGGGACAAGGAGCCGGACGTGTGCCTTTTCGGAAACAATCTCTGCCGAGGAAGAGAGCCATGAGATGTTCCTCCTCTGGGCAAGCCCGGGTCCCAGATCCTGTTGTGCCTGTGAATAGGCTGCAGGGGGACGGTGAACACCAGCAACTGCTTTCACGGCTGCCACCTTCCGTGTGGGACAAGGAGCCGGACGTGTGCATTTTCGGAAACAGGATCTGCCGAGGACGAGAGCCATGAGATGTTCCTCCTCTGGGCAAGCCCGGGTCCCAGATCCTGTTGTGCCTGTGAATAGGCTGCAGGGGGACGGTGAAGACCAGCAACAGCTTCCAGGGCTGCCACCTTCCGTGTGGGACAAGGAGCCGGACGTGTCTTTCTGGATACAGGCCCTGCCGAGGACGAGAGCCATGAGATGTTCCTCCTCTGGGCAAGCCCGGGTCCCAGATCCTGTTGTGCCTGTGAATAGGCTGCAGGGGGACGGTGAAGACCAGCAACAGCTTTCAGGGCTGCCACCTTCCGTGTGGGACAAGGAGCCGGATGTGTGCCTTTTCGGAAACAGGCTCTGCCGAGGACGAGAGCCATGAGATGTTCCTCCTCTGGGCAAGCCCGGGTCCCGAATCCTGTTGTGCCTGTGAATAGGCTGCAGGGGGACGGTGAAGACCAGCAACGGCTTTCAGGGCTGCCACCTTCCGTGTGGGACAAGGAGCCGGACGTGTGCCTTTTCGGAAACAAGCTCTGCCGAGGACGAGAGCCATGAGATGTTCCTCCTCTGGGCAAGCCCGGGTCCCAGATCCTGTTGTGCCTGTGAATAGGCTGCAGGGGGACGGTGAACACCAGCAACAGCTTTCACGGCTGCCACCTTCCGTGTGGGACAAGGAGCCGGACGTGTGCATTTTCGGAAACAGGATCTGCCGAGGACAAGAGCCATGAGATGTTCCTCCTCTGGGCAAGCCCGGGTCCCAGATCCTGTTGTGCCTGTGAATAGGCTGCAGGGGGACGGTGAAGACCAGCAACAGCTTCCAGGGCTGCCACCTTCCGTGTGGGACAAGGAGCCGGACGTGTCTTTCTGGATACAGGCCCTGCCGAGGACGAGAGCCATGAGATGTTCCTCCTCTGGGCAAGCCCGGGTCCCAGATCCTGTTGTGCCTGTGAATAGGCTGCAGGGGGACGGTGAAGACCAGCAACAGCTTTCAGGGCTGCCAACTTCCGTGTGGGACAAGGAGCCGGATGTGTGCCTTTTCGGAAACAGGCTCTGCCGAGGACGAGAGCCATGAGATGTTCCTCCTCTGGGCAAGCCCGGGTCCCGAATCCTGTTGTGCCTGTGAATAGGCTGCAGGGGGACGGTGAAGACCAGCAACGGCTTTCAGGGCTGCCACCTTCCGTGTGGGACAAGGAGCCGGACGTGTGCCTTTTCGTAAACAAGCTCTGCCGAGGACGAGAGCCATGAGATGTTCCTCCTCTGGGCAAGCCCGGGTCCCAGATCCTGTTGTGCCTGTGAATAGGCTGCAGGGAGACGGTGAACACCAGCAACAGCTTTCACGGCTGCCACCTTCCGTGTGGGACAAGGAGCCGGACGTGTGCATTTTCGGAAACAGGCTCTGCCGAGGACGAGAGCCATGAGATGTTCCTCCTCTGGGCAAGCCTGGGTCCCAGATCCTGTTGTGCCTGTGAATAGGCTGCAGGGAGACGGTGAAGACCAGCAACAGCTTCCAGGGCTGCCACCTTCCGTGTGGGACAAGGAGCCGGATGTGTGCCTTTTCGGAATCAGGCTCTGCCGAGGACGAGAGCCATGAGATGTTCCTTCTCTGGGCAAGCCCGGGTCCCAGATCCTGTTGTGCCTGTGAATAGGCTGCAGGGGGACGGTGAACACCAGCAACAGCTTTCACGGCTGCCACCTTCACTGTGGGACAAGGAGCCGGACGTGTGCCTTTCTGGAAACAGGCCGTGCCGAGGACGAGAGCCATGAGATGTTCCTCCTCTGGCCAAGCCCGGGTCCCAGATCCTGTTGTGCCTGTGAATAGGCTGCAGGGGGACGGTGAAGACCAGCAACAGCTTTCAGGGCTGCCACCTTCCCTGTGGGACAAGGAGCCGGACGTGTGCCTTTTCGGAATCAGGCTCTGCCGAGGTCGAGAGCCATGAGATGTTCCTCCTCTGGGCAAGCCCGGGTCCCAGATCCTGTTGTGCCTGTGAATAGGCTGCAGGGGGACGGTGAAGACCAGCAACAGCTTTCACGGCTGCCACCTTCACTGTGGGACAAGGAGCCGGACGTGTGCCTTTCTGGAAACAGGCCGTGCCGAGGACGAGAGCCATGAGATGTTCCTCCTCTGGGCAAGCCCGGGTCCTGAATCCTGTTGTGCCTGTGAATAGGCTGCAGGGGGACGGTGAAGACCAGCAACAGCTTTCAGGGCTGCCACCTTCCGTGTGGGACAAGGAGCCGGACGTGTGCATTTTCGGAATCAGGCTCTGCCGAGGTCAAGAGCCATGAGATGTTCCTCCTCTGGGCAAGCCCGGGTCCAAATCCTGTTGTGCCTGTGAATAGGCTGCAGGGGGACGGTGAACACCAGCAACAGCTTTCAGGGCTGCCACCTTCCGTGTGGGACAAGGAGCCGGACGTGTGCATTTTCGGAATCAGGCTCTGCCGAGGTCAAGAGCCATGAGATGTTCCTCCTCTGGGCAAGGCCGGGTCCCAGATCCTGTTGTGCCTGTGAATAGGCTGCAGGGGGACGGTGAAGACCAGCAACAGCTTCCAGGGCTGCCACCTTCCGTGTGGGACAAGGAGCCGGATGTGTGCCTTTTCGGAAACAGGCTCTGCCGAGGACGAGAGCCATGAGATGTTCCTCCTCTGGGCAAGCCCGGGTCCCGAATCCTGTTGTGCCTGTGACTAGGCTGCAGGGGGACGGTGAAGACCAGCAACGGCTTTCAGGGCTGCCACCTTCCGTGTGGGACAAGGAGCCGGACGTGTGCCTTTTCGGAAACAAGCTCTGCCGAGGACGAGAGCCATGAGATGTTCCTCCTCTGGGCAAGCCCGGGTCCCAGATCCTGTTGTGCCTGTGAATAGGCTGCAGGGGGACGGTGAACACCAGCAACAGCTTTCACGGCTGCCACCTTCCGTGTGGGACAAGGAGCCGGACGTGTGCATTTTCGGAAACAGGCTCTGCCGAGGACGAGAGCCATGAGATGTTCCTCCTCTGGGCAAGCCTGGGTCCCAGATCCTGTTGTGCCTGTGAATAGGCTGCAGGGAGACGGTGAAGACCAGCAACAGCTTCCAGGGCTGCCACCTTCCGTGTGGGACAAGGAGCCGGACGTGTGCCTTTTCGGAAACAGGCTCTGCCGAGGACGAGAGCCATGAGATGTTCCTCCTCTGGGCAAGCCCGGGTCCCGAATCCTGTTGTGCCTGTGAATAGGCTGCAGGGGGACGGTGAAGACCAGCAACGGCTTTCAGGGCTGCCACCTTCCGTGTGGGACAAGGAGCCGGACGTGTGCCTTTTCGGAAACAAGCTCTGCCGAGGACGAGAGCCATGAGATGTTCCTCCTCTGGGCAAGCCCGGGTCCCAGATCCTGTTGTGCCTGTGAATAGGCTGCAGGGGGACGGTGAACACCAGCAACAGCTTTCAGGGCTGCCACCTTCCGTGTGGGACAAGGAGCCGGACGTGTGCCTTTTCGGAATCAGGCTCTGCCGAGGTCGAGAGCCATGAGATGTTCCTCCTCTGGGCAAGCCCGGGTCCCAGATCCTGTTGTGCCTGTGAATAGGCTGCAGGGAGACGGTGAAGACCAGCAACAGCTTCCAGGGCTGCCACCTTCCGTGTGGGACAAGGAGCCGGACGTGTGCATTTTCGGAATCAGGCTCTGCCGAGGACGAGAGCCATGAGATGTTCCTCCTCTGGGCAAGCCCGGGTCCCAGATCCTGTTGTGCCTGTGAATAGGCTGCAGAGGGATGGTGAACACCAGCAACAGCTTTCACGGCTGCCACCTTCACTGTGGGACAAGGAGCCGGACGTGTGCCTTTCTGGAAACAGGCCGTGCCGAGGACGAGAGCCATGAGATGTTCCTCCTCTGGGCAAGCCCGGGTCCCAGATCCTGTTGTGCCTGTGAATAGGCTGCAGGGGGACGGTGAAGACCAGCAACAGCTTTCAGGGCTGCCACCTTCCCTGTGGGACAAGGAGCCGGACGTGTGCCTTTTCGGAATCAGGCTCTGCCGAGGTCGAGAGCCATGAGATGTTCCTCCTCTGGGCAAGCCCGGGTCCAAATCCTGTTGTGCCTGTGAATAGGCTGCAGGTAGACGGTGAAGACCAGCAACAGCTTCCAGGGCTGCCAACTTCCGTGTGGGACAAGGAGCCGGACATGTGCCTTTTTGGAAACAAGCTCTGCCGAGGACGAGAGCCATGAGATGTTCCTCCTCTGGGCAAGCCCGGGTCCCAGATCCTGTTGTGCCTGTGAATAGGCTGCAGGGGGACGGTGAACACCAGCAACAGCTTTCACGGCTGCCACCTTCACTGTGGGACAAGAAGCCGGACGTGTGCCTTTCTGGAAACAGGCCGTGCCAAGGACGAGAGCCATGAGATGTTCCTCCTCTGGGCAAGGCCGGGTCCCAGATCCTGTTGTGCCTGTGAATAGGCTGCAGGGGGACGGTGAAGACCAGCAACAGCTTTCAGGGCTGCCACCTTCCGTGTGGGACAATGAGCCGGATGTGTGCCTTTCTGGAAACAGGCCCTGCCGAGGACGAGAGCCATGAGATGTTCCTCCTCTGGGCAAGCCCCGGTCCTGAATCCTGTTGTGCCTGTGAATAGGCTGCAGGGGGATGGTGAAGACCAGCAACAGCTTTCAGGGCTGCCACCTTCCGTGTGGGACAAGGAGCCGGACGTGTCTTTCTGGATACAGGCCGTGCCGAGGACGAGAGCCATGAGATGTTCCTCCTCTGGGCAAGCCCGGGTCCCAGATCCTGTTGTGCCTGTGAATAGGCTGCAGGGGGACGGTGAAGACCAGCAACAGCTTTCAGGGCTGCCACCTTCCGTGTGGGACAAGGAGCCGGACGTGTGCATTTTCGGAAACAGGATCTGCCGAGGACGAGAGCCATGAGATGTTCCTCCTCTGGGCAAGGCCGGGTCCCAGATCCTGTTGTGCCTGTGAATAGGCTGCAGGGGGACGGTGAAGACCAGCAACAGCTTTCAGGGCTGCCACCTTCCGTGTGGGTCAAGGAGCCGGACGTGTGCCTTTTCGGAAACAAGCTCTGCCGAGGACGAGAGCCATGAGATGTTCCTCCTCTGGGCAAGCCCGGGTCCCAGATCCTGTTGTGCCTGTGAATAGGCTGCAGGGGGACGGTGAACACCAGCAACAGCTTTCACGGCTGCCACCTTCACTGTGGGACAAGGAGCCGGACGTGTGCCTTTCTGGAAACAGGCTCTGCCGAGGACGAGAGCCATGAGATGTTCGTCCTCTGGCCAAGCCCGGGTCCCAGATCCTGTTGTGCCTGTGAATAGGCTGCAGGGGGACGGTGAAGACCAGCAACAGCTTTCAGGGCTGCCACCTTCCGTGTGGGACAAGGAGCCGGACGTGTGCCTTTTCGGAATCAGGCTCTGCCGAGGTCGAGAGCCATGAGATGTTCCTCCTCTGGGCAAGCCCGGGTCCCAGATCCTGTTGTGCCTGTGAATAGGCTGCAGGGGGACGGTGAAGACCAGCAACAGCTTTCAGGGCTGCCACCTTCCGTGTGGGACAAGGAGCCGGATGTGTGCCTTTCTGGAAACAGGCCCTGCCGAGGACGAGAGCCATGAGATGTTCCTCCTCTGGGCAAGCCCGGGTCCCAGATCCTGTTGTGCCTGTGAATAGGCTGCAGGGGGACGGTGAACACCAGCAACAGCTTTCACGGCTGCCACCTTCCGTGTGGGACAAGGAGCCGGACGTGTGCATTTTCGGAAACAGGATCTGCCGAGGACGAGAGCCATGAGATGTTCCTCCTCTGGCCAAGCCCGGGTCCCAGATCCTGTTGTGCCTGTGAATAGGCTGCAGGGGGACGGTGAAGACCAGCAACAGCTTCCAGGGCTGCCACCTTCCGTGTGGGACAAGGAGCCGCACGTGTCTTTCTGGATACAGGCCCTGCCGAGGACGAGAGCCATGAGATGTTCCTCCTCTGGGCAAGCCCGGGTCCCAGATCCTGTTGTGCCTGTGAATAGGCTGCAGGGGGACGGTGAAGACCAGCAACAGCTTTCACGGCTGCCACCTTCCGTGTGGGACAAGGAGCCGGATGTGTGCCTTTTCGGAAACAGGCTCTGCCGAGGACGAGAGCCATGAGATGTTCCTCCTCTGGGCAAGCCCGGGTCCCGAATCCTGTTGTGCCTGTGAATAGGCTGCAGGGGGACGGTGAAGACCAGCAACGGCTTTCAGGGCTGCCACCTTCCGTGTGGGACAAGGAGCCGGATGAGTGCCTTTTCGGAAACAAGCTCTGCCGAGGACGAGAGCCATGAGATGTTCCTCCTCTGGGCAAGCCCGGGTCCCAGATCCTGTTGTGCCTGTGAATAGGCTGCAGGGGGACGGTGAACACCAGCAACAGCTTTCACGGCTGCCACCTTCCGTGTGGGACAAGGAGCCGGACGTGTGCATTTTCGGAAACAGGCTCTGCCGAGGACGAGAGCCATGAGATGTTCCTCCTCTGGGCAAGCCCGGGTCCCAGATCCTGTTGTGCCTGTGAATAGGCTGCAGGGAGACGGTGAAGACCAGCAACAGCTTCCAGGGCTGCCACCTTCCGTGTGGGACAAGGAGCCGGACGTGTGCCTTTTCGGAATCAGGCTCTGCCGAGGACGAGAGCCATGAGATGTTCCTCCTCTGGGCAAGCCCGGGTCCCAGATCCTGTTGTGCCTGTGAATAGGCTGCAGGGGGACGGTGAACACCAGCAACAGCTTTCACGGCTGCCACCTTCCGTGTGGGACAAGGAGCCGGACGTGTCTTTCTGGATACAGGCCGTGCCGAGGACGAGAGCCATGAGATGTTCCTCCTCTGGCCAAGCCCGGGTCCCAGATCCTGTTGTGCCTGTGAATAGGCTGCAGGGGGACGGTGAAGACCAGCAACATCTTTCAGGGCTGCCACCTTCCGTGTGGGACAAGGAGCCGGACGTGTGCATTTTCGGAAACAGGATCTGCCGAGGACGAGAGCCATGAGATGTTCCTCCTCTGGGCAAGGCCGGGTCCCAGATCCTGTTGTGCCTGTGAATAGGCTGCAGGGGGACGGTGAAGACCAGCAACAGCTTTCAGGGCTGCCACCTTCCGTGTGGGTCAAGGAGCCGGACGTGTGCCTTTTCGGAAACAAGCTCTGCCGAGGACGAGAGCCATGAGATGTTCCTCCTCTGGGCAAGCCCGGGTCCCAGATCCTGTTGTGCCTGTGAATAGGCTGCAGGGGGACGGTGAACACCAGCAACAGCTTTCACGGCTGCCACCTTCACTGTGGGACAAGGAGCCGGACGTGTGCCTTTCTGGAAACAGGCTCTGCCGAGGACGAGAGCAATGAGATGTTCCTCCTCTGGCCAAGCCCGGGTCCCAGATCCTGTTGTGCCTGTGAATAGGCTGCAGGGGGACGGTGAAGACCAGCAACAGCTTTCAGGGCTGCCACCTTCCGTGTGGGACAAGGAGCCGGACGTGTGCCTTTTCGGAATCGGGCTCTGCCGAAGTCGAGAGCCATGAGATGTTCCTCCTCTGGGCAAGCCCGGGTCCCAGATCCTGTTGTGCCTGTGAATAGGCTGCAGGGGGATGGTGAAGACCAGCAACAGCTTTCAGGGCTGCCACCTTCCGTGTGGGACAAGGAGCCGGATGTGTGCCTTTCTGGAAACAGGCCCTGCCGAGGACGAGAGCCATGAGATGTTCCTCCTCTGGGCAAGCCCGCGTCCAAATCCTGTTGTGCCTGTGAATAGGCTGCAGGGGGACGGTGAAGACCAGCAACAGCTTTCACGGCTGCCACCTTCCGTGTGGGACAAGGAGCCGGACGTGTCTTTCTGGATACAGGCCCTGCCGAGGACGAGAGCCATGAGATGTTCCTCCTCTGGGCAAGCCCGGGTCCCAGATCCTGTTGTGCCTGTGAATAGGCTGCAGGGGGACGGTGAAGACCAGCAACAGCTTTCAGGGCTGCCACCTTCCGTGTGGGACAAGGAGCCGGATGAGTGCCTTTTCGGAAACAGGCTCTGCCGAGGACGAGAGCCATGAGATGTTCCTCCTCTGGGCAAGCCCGGGTCCCAGATCCTGTTGTGCCTGTGAATAGGCTGCAGGGGGACGGTGAAGACCAGCAACAGCTTTCAGGGCTGCCACCTTCCGTGTGGGACAAGGAGCCGGATGTGTGCATTTTCGGAAACAGGCTCTGCCGAGGATGAGAGCCATGAGATGTTCCTCCTCTGGGCAAGCCCGGGTCCTGAATCCTGTTGTGCCTGTGAATAGGCTGCAGGGGGACGGTGAAGACCAGCAATAGCTTTCCGGCCTGCCACCTTCCGTGTGGGACAATGAGCCGGACGTGTGCCTTTCTGGAAACAGGCCGTGCCGAGGACGAGAGCCATGAGATGTTCCTCCTCTGGGCAAGCCCGGGTCCCAGATCCTGTTGTGCCTGTGAATAGGCTGCAGGGAGACGGTGAAGACCAGCAACAGCTTCCAGGGCTGCCACCTTCCGTGTGGGACAAGGAGCCGGACGTGTGCCTTTTCGGAATCAGGCTCTGCCGAGGACGAGAGCCATGAGATGTTCCTCCTCTGGGCAAGCCCCGGTCCTGAATCCTGTTGTGCCTGTGAATAGGCTGCAGGGGGACGGTGAAGACCAGCAACAGCTTTCAGGGCTGCCACCTTCCGTGTGGGACAAGGAGCCGGATATGTCTTTCTGGATACAGGCCCTGCCGAGGACGAGAGCCATGAGATGTTCCTCCTCTGGGCAAGGCCGGGTCCCAGATCCTGTTGTGCCTGTGAATAGGCTGCAGGGGGACGGTGAAGACCAGCAACAGCTTTCAGGGCTGCCACCTTCCGTGTGGGTCAAGGAGCTGGACGTGTGCCTTTTCGGAAACAAGCTCTGCCGAGGACGAGAGCCATGAGATGTTCCTCCTCTGGGCAAGCCCGGGTCCCAGATCCTGTTGTGCCTGTGAATAGGCTGCAGGGGGACGGTGAACACCAGCAACAGCTTTCACGGCTGCCACCTTCACTGTGGGACAAGGAGCCGGACGTGTGCCTTTCTGGAAACAGGCTCTGCCGAGGACGAGAGCAATGAGATGTTCCTCCTCTGGGCAAGCCCGGGTCCCAGATCCTGTTGTGCCTGTGAATAGGCTGCAGGGGGACGGTGAAGACCAGCAACAGCTTTCAGGGCTGCCACCTTCCGTGTGGGACAAGGAGCCGGACGTGTGCCTTTTCGGAATCAGGCTCTGCCGAGGTCGAGAGCCATGAGATGTTCCTCCTCTGGGCAAGCCCGGGTCCCAGATCCTGTTGTGCCTGTGAATAGGCTGCAGGGGGACGGTGAAGATCAGCAACAGCTTTCAGGGCTGCCACCTTCCGTGTGGGACAAGGAGCCGGATGTGTGCCTTTCTGGAAACAGACCCTGCCGAGGACGAGAGCCATGAGATGTTCCTCCTCTGGGCAAGCCCGCGTCCAAATCCTGTTGTGCCTGTGAATAGGCTGCAGGGGGACGGTGAAGACCAGCAACAGCTTTCAGGGCTGCCACCTTCCGTGTGGGACAAGGAGCCGGACGTGTCTTTCTGGATACAGGCCCTGCCGAGGACGAGAGCCATGAGATGTTCCTCCTCTGGGCAAGGCCGGGTCCAAATCCTGTTGTGCCTGTGAATAGGCTGCAGGGGGACGGTGAAGACCAGCAACAGCTTTCACGGCTGCCACCTTCCGTGTGGGACAAGGAGCCGGATGAGTGCCTTTTCGGAAACAGGCTCTGCCGAGGACGAGAGCCATGAGATGTTCCTCCTCTGGGCAAGCCCGGGTCCCAGATCCTGTTGTGCCTGTGAATAGGCTGCAGGGGGACGGTGAAGACCAGCAACAGCTTTCAGGGCTGCCACCTTCCGTGTGGGACAAGGAGCCGGATGAGTGCATTTTCGGAAACAGGCTCTGCCGAGGATGAGAGCCATGAGATGTTCCTCCTCTGGGCAAGCCCGGGTCCTGAATCCTGTTGTGCCTGTGAATAGGCTGCAGGGGGACGGTGAAGACCAGCAATAGCTTTCCGGCCTGCCACCTTCCGTGTGGGACAATGAGCCGGACGTGTGCCTTTCTGGAAACAGGCCGTGCCGAGGACGAGAGCCATGAGATGTTCCTCCTCTGGGCAAGCCCGGGTCCCAGATCCTGTTGTGCCTGTGAATAGGCTGCAGGGAGACGGTGAAGACCAGCAACAGCTTCCAGGGCTGCCACCTTCCGTGTGGGACAAGGAGCCGGACGTGTGCCTTTTCGGAATCAGGCTCTGCCGAGGACGAGAGCCATGAGATGTTCCTCCTCTGGGCAAGCCCCGGTCCTTAATCCTGTTGTGCCTGTGAATAGGCTGCAGGGGGACGGTGAAGACCAGCAACAGCTTTCAGGGCTGCCACCTTCCGTGTGGGACAAGGAGCCGGACATGTCTTTCTGGATACAGGCCCTGCTGAGGACGAGAGCCATGAGATGTTCCTCCTCTGGGCAAGGCCGGGTCCTGAATCCTGTTGTGCCTGTGAATAGGCTGCAGGGGGACGGTGAAGACCAGCAACAGCTTTCAGGGCTGCCACCTTCCGTGTGGGTCAAGGAGCCGGACGTGTGCCTTTTCGGAAACAAGCTCTGCCGAGGACGAGAGCCATGAGATGTTCCTCCTCTGGGCAAGCCCGGGTCCCAGATCCTGTTGTGCCTGTGAATAGGCTGCAGGGGGACGGTGAACACCAGCAACAGCTTTCACGGCTGCCACCTTCACTGTGGGACAAGGAGCCGGACGTGTGCCTTTCTGGAAACAGGCTCTGCCGAGGACGAGAGCAATGAGATGTTCCTCCTCTGGGCAAGCCCGGGTCCCAGATCCTGTTGTGCCTGTGAATAGGCTGCAGGGGGACGGTGAAGACCAGCAACAGCTTTCAGGGCTGCCACCTTCCGTGTGGGACAAGGAGCCGGACGTGTGCCTTTTCGGAATCAGGCTCTGCCGAGGTCGAGAGCCATGAGATGTTCCTCCTCTGGGCAAGCCCGGGTCCCAGATCCTGTTGTGCCTGTGAATAGGCTGCAGGGGGACGGTGAAGACCAGCAACAGCTTTCAGGGCTGCCACCTTCCGTGTGGGACAAGGAGCCGGATGTGTGCCTTTCTGGAAACAGGCCCTGCCGAGGACGAGAGCCATGAGATGTTCCTCCTCTGGGCAAGCCCGCGTCCAAATCCTGTTGTGCCTGTGAATAGGCTGCAGGGGGACGGTGAAGACCAGCAACAGCTTTCACGGCTGCCACCTTCCGTGTGGGACAAGGAGCCGGACGTGTCTTTCTGGATACAGGCCCTGCCGAGGACGAGAGCCATGAGATGTTCCTCCTCTGGGCAAGCCCGGGTCCCAGATCCTGTTGTGCCTGTGAATAGGCTGCAGGGGGACGGTGAAGACCAGCAACAGCTTTCAGGGCTGCCACCTTCCGTGTGGGACAAGGAGCCGGATGAGTGCCTTTTCGGAAACAGGCTCTGCCGAGGACGAGAGCCATGAGATGTTCCTCCTCTGGGCAAGCCCGGGTCCCAGATCCTGTTGTGCCTGTGAATAGGCTGCAGGGGGACGGTGAAGACCAGCAACAGCTTTCACGGCTGCCACCTTCCGTGTGGGACAAGGAGCCGGACGTGTCTTTCTGGGTACAGGCCCTGCCGAGGACGAGAGCCATGAGATGTTCCTCCTCTGGGCAAGCCCGGGTCCCAGATCCTGTTGTGCCTGTGAATAGGCTGCAGGGGGACGGTGAAGACCAGCAACAGCTTTCAGGGCTGCCACCTTCCGTGTGGGACAAGGAGCCGGATGAGTGCCTTTTCGGAAACAGGCTCTGCCGAGGACGAGAGCCATGAGATGTTCCTCCTCTGGGCAAGCCCGGGTCCCAGATCCTGTTGTGCCTGTGAATAGGCTGCAGGGGGACGGTGAAGACCAGCAACAGCTTTCAGGGCTGCCACCTTCCGTGTGGGACAAGGAGCCAGATGTGTGCATTTTCGGAAACAGGCTCTGCCGAGGATGAGAGCCATGAGATGTTCCTCCTCTGGGCAAGCCCGGGTCCTGAATCCTGTTGTGCCTGTGAATAGGCTGCAGGGGGACGGTGAAGACCAGCAATAGCTTTCCGGCCTGCCACCTTCCGTGTGGGACAAGGAGCCGGACGTGTGCCTTTCTGGAAACAGGCCGTGCCGAGGACGAGAGCCATGAGATGTTCCTCCTCTGGGCAAGCCCGGGTCCCAGATCCTGTTGTGCCTGTGAATAGGCTGCAGGGAGACGGTGAAGACCAGCAACAGCTTCCAGGGCTGCCACCTTCCGTGTGGGACAAGGAGCCGGACGTGTGCCTTTTCGGAATCAGGCTCTGCCGAGGACGAGAGCCATGAGATGTTCCTCCTCTGGGCAAGCCCCGGTCCTGAATCCTGTTGTGCCTGTGAATAGGCTGCAGGGGGACGGTGAAGACCAGCAACAGCTTTCAGGGCTGCCACCTTCCGTGTGGGACAAGGAGCCGGACATGTCTTTCTGGATACAGGCCCTGCCGAGGACGAGAGCCATGAGATGTTCCTCCTCTGGGCAAGCCCGGGTCCCAGATACTGTTGTGCCTGTGAATAGGCTGCAGGGGGACGGTGAAGACCAGCAACAGCTTCCAGGGCTGCCACCTTCCGTGTGGGACAAGGAGCCGGACGTGTGCCTTATCGGAAACAAGCTCTGCCGAGGACGAGAGCCATGAGATGTTCCTCCTCTGGGCAAGCCCGGGTCCCAGATCCTGTTGTGCCTGTGAATAGGCTGCAGGGGGACGGTGAACACCAGCAACAGCTTTCACGGCTGCCAACTTCACTGTGGGACAAGGAGCCGGACGTGTGCCTTTCTGGAAACAGGCCGTGCCGAGGACGAGAGCCATGAGATGTTCCTCCTCTGGGCAAGCCCGGGTCCCAGATCCTGTTGTGCCTGTGAATAGGCTGCAGGGGGACGGTGAAGACCAGCAACGGCTTTCAGGGCTGCCACCTTCGTGTGGGACAAGGAGCCGGACGTGTGCCTTTTCGGAAACAAGCTCTGCCGAGGACGAGAGCCATGAGATGTTCCTCCTCTGGGCAAGCCCGGGTCCCAGATCCTGTTGTGCCTGTGAATAGGCTGCAGGGGGACGGTGAAGACCAGCAACAGCTTTCACGGCTGCCACCTTCCGTGTGGGACAAGGAGCCGGACGTGTGCATTTTCGGAAACAGGATCTGCCGAGGACGAGAGCCATGAGATGTTCCTCCTCTGGCCAAGCCCGGGTCCCAGATCCTGTTGTGCCTGTGAATAGGCTGCAGGGGGACGGTGAAGACCAGCAACAGCTTTCAGGGCTGCCACCTTCCGTGTGGGACAAGGAGCCGGACGTGTCTTTCTGGATACAGGCCCTGCCGAGGACGAGAGCCATGAGATGTTCCTCCTCTGGGCAAGCCCGGGTCCCAGATCCTGTTGTGCCTGTGAATAGGCTGCAGGGGGACGGTGAAGACCAGCAACAGCTTTCAGGGCTGCCACCTTCCGTGTGGGACAAGGAGCCGGATGTGTGCCTTTTCGGAAACAGGCTCTGCCGAGGACGAGAGCCATGAGATGTTCCTCCTCTGGGCAAGCCCGGGTCCCGAATCCTGTTGTGCCTGTGAATAGGCTGCAGGGGGACGGTGAAGACCAGCAACGGCTTTCAGGGCTGCCACCTTCCGTGTGGGACAAGGAGCCGGACGTGTGCCTTTTCGGAAACAAGCTCTGCCGAGGACGAGAGCCATGAGATGTTCCTCCTCTGGGCAAGCCCGGGTCCCAGATCCTGTTGTGCCTGTGAATAGGCTGCAGGGGGACGGTGAACACCAGCAACAGCTTTCACGGCTGCCACCTTCCGTGTGGGACAAGGAGCCGGACGTGTGCATTTTCGGAAACAGGCTCTGCCGAAGACGAGAGCCATGAGATGTTCCTCCTCTGGGCAAGCCCGGGTCCCAGATCCTGTTGTGCCTGTGAATAGGCTGCAGGGAGACGGTGAAGACCAGCAACAGCTTCCAGGGCTGCCACCTTCCGTGTGGGACAAGGAGCCGGACGTGTGCCTTTTCGGAATCAGGCTCTGCCGAGGACGAGAGCCATGAGATGTTCCTCCTCTGGGCAAGCCCGGGTCCCAGATCCTGTTGTGCCTGTGAATAGGCTGCAGGGGGACGGTGAACACCAGCAACAGCTTTCAGGGCTGCCACCTTCCGTGTGGGACAATGAGCCAGATGTGTGCCTTTCTGGAAACAGGCCCT
Source organism: Astur gentilis (assembly GCF_929443795.1). Lineage (NCBI taxonomy): Eukaryota > Metazoa > Chordata > Aves > Accipitriformes > Accipitridae > Astur > Astur gentilis. The sequence goes on along the minus strand of NW_026060958.1, from coordinate 771,119 downwards.
GCCGAGGACAAGAGCCATGAGATGTTCCTCCTCTGGCCAAGCCCCGGTCCTGAATCCTGTTGTGCCTGTGAATAGGCTGCAGGGGGATGGTGAAGACCAGCAACAGCTTTCAGGGCTGCCACCTTCCGTGTGGGACAAGGAGCCGGACGTGTCTTTCTGTATACAGGCCCTGCCGAGGACGAGAGCCATGAGATGTTCCTCCTCTGGGCAAGCCCGGGTCCCAGATCCTGTTGTGCCTGTGAATAGGCTGCAGGGGGACGGTGAAGACCAGCAACAGCTTTCATACTGCCACCTTCCGTGTGTGACAAGGAGCCGGATGAGAGCCTTTTCGGAAACACGCTCTGCCGAGGACGAGAGCCATGAGATGTTCCTCCTCTGGGCAAGCCCGGGTCCCAGATCCTGTTGTGCCTGTGAATAGGCTGCAGGGGGACGGTGAAGACCAGCAACAGCTTTCAGGGCTGCCACCTTCCGTGTGGGACAAGGAGCCGGATGTGTGCCTTTTCGGAAACAGGCTCTGCCGAGGACGAGAGCCATGAGATGTTCCTCCTCTGGGCAAGCCCGGGTCCTGAATCCTGTTGTGCCTGTGAATAGGCTGCAGGGGGACGGTGAAGACCAGCAACAGCTTTCAGGGCTTCCACCTTCCGTGTGGGACAAGGAGCCGGACGTGTGCATTTTCGGAAACAGGATCTGCCGAGGACGAGAGCCATGAGATGTTCCTCCTCTGGGCAAGGCCGGGTCCCAGATCCTGTTGTGCCTGTGAATAGGCTGCAGGGGGACGGTGAAGACCAGCAACAGCTTCCAGGGCTGCCACCTTCCGTGTGGGACAAGGAGCCGGACATCTGCCTTTTCGGAAACACGCTCTGCCGAGGACGAGAGCCATGAGATGTTCCTCCTCTGGGCAAGCCCGGGTCCCAGATCCTGTTGTGCCTGTGAATAGGCTGCAGGGGGACGGTGAAGACCAGCAACAGCTTTCACGGCTGCCACCTTCACTGTGGGACAAGGAGCCGGACGTGTGCCTTTCTGGAAACAGGCCGTGCCGAGGACGAGAGCCATGAGATGTTCCTCCTCTGGGCAAGCCCGGGTCCTGAATCCTGTTGTGCCTGTGAATAGGCTGCAGGGGGACGGTGAAGACCAGCAACAGCTTTCAGGGCTGCCACCTTCCGTGTGGGACAAGGAGCCGGACATGTCTTTCTGGATACAGGCCCTGCCGAGGACGAGAGCCATGAGATGTTCCTCCTCTGGGCAAGCCCGGGTCCCAGATACTGTTGTGCCTGTGAATAGGCTGCAGGGGGACGGTGAAGACCAGCAACAGCTTCCAGGGCTGCCACCTTCCGTGTGGGACAAGGAGCCGGACGTGTGCCTTATCGGAAACAAGCACTGCCGAGGACGAGAGCCATGAGATGTTCCTCCTCTGGGCAAGCCCGGGTCCCAGATCCTGTTGTGCCTGTGAATAGGCTGCAGGGGGACGGTGAACACCAGCAACAGCTTTCACGGCTGCCAACTTCACTGTGGGACAAGGAGCCGGACGTGTGCCTTTCTGGAAACAGGCCGTGCCGAGGACGAGAGCCATGAGATGTTCCTCCTCTGGGCAAGCCCGGGTCCCAGATCCTGTTGTGCCTGTGAATAGGCTGCAGGGGGACGGTGAAGACCAGCAACGGCTTTCAGGGCTGCCACCTTCCGTGTGGGACAAGGAGCCGGACGTGTGCCTTTTCGGAAACAAGCTCTGCCGAGGACGAGAGCCATGAGATGTTCCTCCTCTGGGCAAGCCCGGGTCCCAGATCCTGTTGTGCCTGTGAATAGGCTGCAGGGGGACGGTGAAGACCAGCAACAGCTTTCACGGCTGCCACCTTCCGTGTGGGACAAGGAGCCGGACGTGTGCATTTTCGGAAACAGGATCTGCCGAGGACGAGAGCCATGAGATGTTCCTCCTCTGGCCAAGCCCGGGTCCCAGATCCTGTTGTGCCTGTGAATAGGCTGCAGGGGGACGGTGAAGACCAGCAACAGCTTTCAGGGCTGCCACCTTCCGTGTGGGACAAGGAGCCGGACGTGTCTTTCTGGATACAGGCCCTGCCGAGGACGAGAGCCATGAGATGTTCCTCCTCTGGGCAAGCCCGGGTCCCAGATCCTGTTGTGCCTGTGAATAGGCTGCAGGGGGACGGTGAAGACCAGCAACAGCTTTCAGGGCTGCCACCTTCCGTGTGGGACAAGGAGCCGGATGTGTGCATTTTCGGAAACAGGCTCTGCCGAGGACGAGAGCCATGAGATGTTCCTCCTCTGGGCAAGCCCGGGTCCCGAATCCTGTTGTGCCTGTGAATAGGCTGCAGGGGGACGGTGAAGACCAGCAACGGCTTTCAGGGCTGCCACCTTCCGTGTGGGACAAGGAGCCGGACGTGTGCCTTTTCGGAAACAAGCTCTGCCGAGGACGAGAGCCATGAGATGTTCCTCCTCTGGGCAAGCCCGGGTCCCAGATCCTGTTGTGCCTGTGAATAGGCTGCAGGGGGACGGTGAACACCAGCAACAGCTTTCACGGCTGCCACCTTCCGTGTGGGACAAGGAGCCGGACGTGTGCATTTTCGGAAACAGGCTCTGCCGAAGACGAGAGCCATGAGATGTTCCTCCTCTGGGCAAGCCCGGGTCCCAGATCCTGTTGTGCCTGTGAATAGGCTGCAGGGAGACGGTGAAGACCAGCAACAGCTTCCAGGGCTGCCACCTTCCGTGTGGGACAAGGAGCCGGACGTGTGCCTTTTCGGAATCAGGCTCTGCCGAGGACGAGAGCCATGAGATGTTCCTCCTCTGGGCAAGCCCGGGTCCCAGATCCTGTTGTGCCTGTGAATAGGCTGCAGGGGGACGGTGAACACCAGCAACAGCTTTCAGGGCTGCCACCTTCCGTGTGGGACAATGAGCCAGATGTGTGCCTTTCTGGAAACAGGCCCTGCCGAGGACAAGAGCCATGAGATGTTCCTCCTCTGGCCAAGCCCCGGTCCTGAATCCTGTTGTGCCTGTGAATAGGCTGCAGGGGGATGGTGAAGACCAGCAACAGCTTTCAGGGCTGCCACCTTCCGTGTGGGACAAGGAGCCGGACGTGTCTTTCTGTATACAGGCCCTGCCGAGGACGAGAGCCATGAGATGTTCCTCCTCTGGGCAAGCCCGGGTCCCAGATCCTGTTGTGCCTGTGAATAGGCTGCAGGGGGACGGTGAAGACCAGCAACAGCTTTCATACTGCCACCTTCCGTGTGTGACAAGGAGCCGGATGAGAGCCTTTTCGGAAACACGCTCTGCCGAGGACGAGAGCCATGAGATGTTCCTCCTCTGGGCAAGCCCGGGTCCCAGATCCTGTTGTGCCTGTGAATAGGCTGCAGGGGGACGGTGAAGACCAGCAACAGCTTTCAGGGCTTCCACCTTCCGTGTGGGACAAGGAGCCGGACGTGTGCATTTTCGGAAACAGGATCTGCCGAGGACGAGAGCCATGAGATGTTCCTCCTCTGGGCAAGGCCGGGTCCCAGATCCTGTTGTGCCTGTGAATAGGCTGCAGGGGGACGGTGAAGACCAGCAACAGCTTCCAGGGCTGCCACCTTCCGTGTGGGACAAGGAGCCGGACATCTGCCTTTTCGGAAACAAGCTCTGCCGAGGACGAGAGCCATGAGATGTTCCTCCTCTGGGCAAGCCCGGGTCCCAGATCCTGTTGTGCCTGTGAATAGGCTGCAGGGGGACGGTGAAGACCAGCAACAGCTTTCACGGCTGCCACCTTCACTGTGGGACAAGGAGCCGGACGTGTGCCTTTCTGGAAACAGGCCGTGCCGAGGACGAGAGCCATGAGATGTTCCTCCTCTGGGCAAGCCCGGGTCCTGAATCCTGTTGTGCCTGTGAATAGGCTGCAGGGGGACGGTGAAGACCAGCAACAGCTTTCAGGGCTGCCACCTTCCGTGTGGGACAAGGAGCCCGACGTGTACATTTTCGTAATCAGGCTCTGCCGAGGTCGAGAGCCATGAGATGTTCCTCCTCTGGGCAAGCCCGGGTCCCAGATCCTGTTGTGCCTGTGAATAGGCTGCAGGGGGACGGTGAACACCAGCAACAGCTTTCACGGCTGCCACCTTCCGTGTGGGACAATGAGCCGGATGTGTGCCTTTCTGGAAACAGGCCCTGCCGAGGACGAGAGCCATGAGATGTTCCTCCTCTGGGCAAGCCCCGGTCCTGAATCCTGTTGTGCCTGTGAATAGGCTGCAGGGGGATGGTGAAGACCAGCAACAGCTTTCAGGGCTGCCACCTTCCGTGTGGGACAAGGAGCCGGACGTGTCTTTCTGGATACAGGTCCTGCCGAGGACGAGAGCCATGAGATGTTCCTCCTCTGGCCAAGCCCGGGTCCCAGATCCTGTTGTGCCTGTGAATAGGCTGCAGGGGGACGGTGAAGACCAGCAACAGCTTTCAGGGCTGCCACCTTCCGTGTGGGACAAGGAGCCGGACGTGTGCCTTTTCGGAATCAGGCTCTGCCGAGGACGAGAGCCATGAGATGTTCCTCCTGTGGGAAAGCCCGGGTCCAAATTCTTTTGTGCCTGTGAATAGGCTGCAGGGGGACGGTGAAGACCAGCAACAGCTTTCAGGGCTGCCACCTTCCGTGTGGGACAAGGAGCCGGATGTGTGCCTTTTCGGAAACAGGCTCTGCCGAGGACGAGAGCAATGAGATGTTCCTCCTCTGGGCAAGCCCGGGTCCCAGATCCTGTTGTGCCTGTGAATAGGCTGCAGGGGGACGGTGAAGACCAGCAACAGCTTTCACGGCTGCCACCTTCACTGTGGGACAAGGAGCCGGACGTGTGCCTTTCTGGAAACAGGATCTGCCGAGGACGAGAGCCATGAGATGTTCCTCCTCTGGGCAAGCCCGGGTCCCAGATCCTGTTGTGCCTGTGAATAGGCTGCAGGGGGACGGTGAAGACCAGCAACAGCTTTCAGGACTGCCACCTTCCGTGTGGGACAAGGAGCCGGACGTGTGCCTTTTCGGAATCAGGCTCTGCTGAGGACGAGAGCCATGAGATGTTCCTCCTCTGGGCAAGCCCTGGTCCAAATCCTGTTGTGCCTGTGAATAGGCTGCAGGGGGACGGTGAAGACCAGCAACAGCTTTCAGGGCTGCCACCTTCCGCGTGGGACAAGGAGCCGGATGAGTGCCTTTTCGGAAACAGGCTCTGCCGAGGACGAGAGCCATGAGATGTTCCTCCTCTGGGCAAGCCCGGGTCCCAGATCCTGTTGTGCCTGTGAATAGGCTGCAGGGGGACGGTGAAGACCAGCAACAGCTTTCAGGGCTGCCACCTTCCGTGTGGGACAAGGAGCCGGATGTGTGCCTTTTCGGAAACAGGCTCTGCCGAGGACGAGAGCCATGAGATGTTGCTCCTCTGGGCAAGCCCGGGTCCCAGATCCTGTTGTGCCTGTGAATAGGCTGCAGGGGGACGGTGAAGACCAGCAACAGCTTTCAGGGCTGCCACCTTCCGTGTGGGACAAGGAGCCGGACGTGTGCCTTTCTGGAAACAGGCCCTGCCGAGGACGAGAGCCATGAGATGTTCCTCCTCTGGGCAAGCCCGCGTCCAAATCCTGTTGTGCCTGTGAATAGGCTGCAGGGGGACGGTGAAGACCAGCAACAGCTTTCACGGCTGCCACCTTCCGTGTGGGACAAGGAGCCGGACGTGTCTTTCTGGATACAGGCCCTGCCGAGGACGAGAGCCATGAGATGTTCCTCCTCTGGGCAAGCCCGGGTCCCAGATCCTGTTGTGCCTGTGAATAGGCTGCAGGGGGACGGTGAAGACCAGCAACAGCTTTCAGGGCTGCCACCTTCCCTGTGGGACAAGGAGCCGGACGTGTGCCTTTTCGGAATCAGGCTCTGCCGAGGACGAGAGCCATGAGATGTTCCTCCTCTGGCCAAGCCCGGGTCCCAGATCCTGTTGTGCCTGTGAATAGGCTGCAGGGGGACGGTGAAGACCAGCAACAGCTTTCAGGGCTGCCACCTTCCGTGTGGGACAAGGAGCCGGACGTGTGCCTTTTCGGAATCAGGCTCTGCCGAGGACGAGAGCCATGAGATGTTCCTCCTGTGGGAAAGCCCGGGTCCAAATTCTTTTGTGCCTGTGAATAGGCTGCAGGGGGACGGTGAAGACCAGCAACAGCTTTCAGGGCTGCCACCTTCCGTGTGGGACAAGGAGCCGGATGTGTGCCTTTTCGGAAACAGGCTCTGCCGAGGACGAGAGCAATGAGATGTTCCTCCTCTGGGCAAGCCCGGGTCCCAGATCCTGTTGTGCCTGTGAATAGGCTGCAGGGGGACGGTGAAGACCAGCAACAGCTTTCACGGCTGCCACCTTCACTGTGGGACAAGGAGCCGGACGTGTGCCTTTCTGGAAACAGGATCTGCCGAGGACGAGAGCCATGAGATGTTCCTCCTCTGGGCAAGCCCGGGTCCCAGATCCTGTTGTGCCTGTGAATAGGCTGCAGGGGGACGGTGAAGACCAGCAACAGCTTTCAGGACTGCCACCTTCCGTGTGGGACAAGGAGCCGGACGTGTGCCTTTTCGGAATCAGGCTCTGCTGAGGACGAGAGCCATGAGATGTTCCTCCTCTGGGCAAGCCCTGGTCCAAATCCTGTTGTGCCTGTGAATAGGCTGCAGGGGGACGGTGAAGACCAGCAACAGCTTTCAGGGCTGCCACCTTCCGCGTGGGACAAGGAGCCGGATGAGTGCCTTTTCGGAAACAGGCTCTGCCGAGGACGAGAGCCATGAGATGTTCCTCCTCTGGGCAAGCCCGGGTCCCAGATCCTGTTGTGCCTGTGAATAGGCTGCAGGGGGACGGTGAAGACCAGCAACAGCTTTCAGGGCTGCCACCTTCCGTGTGGGACAAGGAGCCGGATGTGTGCCTTTTCGGAAACAGGCTCTGCCGAGGACGAGAGCCATGAGATGTTGCTCCTCTGGGCAAGCCCGGGTCCCAGATCCTGTTGTGCCTGTGAATAGGCTGCAGGGGGACGGTGAAGACCAGCAACAGCTTTCAGGGCTGCCACCTTCCGTGTGGGACAAGGAGCCGGACGTGTGCCTTTTCGGAATCAGGCTCTGCCGAGGTCGAGAGCCATGAGATGTTCCTCCTCTGGGCAAGCCCGGGTCCCAGATCCTGTTGTGCCTGTGAATAGGCTGCAGGGGGACGGTGAAGACCAGCAACAGCTTTCAGGGCTGCCACCTTCCGTGTGGGACAAGGAGCCGGATGTGTGCCTTTCTGGAAACAGGCCCTGCCGAGGACGAGAGCCATGAGATGTTCCTCCTCTGGGCAAGCCCGCGTCCAAATCCTGTTGTGCCTGTGAATAGGCTGCAGGGGGACGGTGAAGACCAGCAACAGCTTTCACGGCTGCCACCTTCCGTGTGGGACAAGGAGCCGGACGTGTCTTTCTGGATACAGGCCCTGCCGAGGACGAGAGCCATGAGATGTTCCTCCTCTGGGCAAGCCCGGGTCCCAGATCCTGTTGTGCCTGTGAATAGGCTGCAGGGGGACGGTGAAGACCAGCAACAGCTTTCAGGGCTGCCACCTTCCGTGTGGGTCAAGGAGCCGGACGTGTGCCTTTTCGGAAACAAGCTCTGCCGAGGACGAGAGCCATGAGATGTTCCTCCTCTGGGCAAGCCCGGGTCCCAGATCCTGTTGTGCCTGTGAATAGGCTGCAGGGGGACGGTGAAGACCAGCAACAGCTTCCAGGGCTGCCACCTTCCGTGTGGGACAAGGAGCCGGACGTGTGCCTTTTCGGAATCAGGCTCTGCCGAGGACGAGAGCCATGAGATGTTCCTCCTCTGGGCAAGCCCCGGTCCTGAATCCTGTTGTGCCTGTGAATAGGCTGCAGGGGGACGGTGAAGACCAGCAACAGCTTTCAGGGCTGCCACCTTCCGTGTGGGACAAGGAGCCGGACATGTCTTTCTGGATACAGGCCCTGCCGAGGACGAGAGCCATGAGATGTTCCTCCTCTGGGCAAGCCCGGGTCCCAGATACTGTTGTGCCTGTGAATAGGCTGCAGGGGGACGGTGAAGACCAGCAACAGCTTCCAGGGCTGCCACCTTCCGTGTGGGACAAGGAGCCGGACGTGTGCCTTTTCGGAATCAGGCTCTGCCGAGGACGAGAGCCATGAGATGTTCCTCCTCTGGGCAAGCCCGCGTCCAAATCCTGTTGTGCCTGTGAATAGGCTGCAGGGGGACGGTGAAGACCAGCAACAGCTTTCACGGCTGCCACCTTCCGTGTGGGACAAGGAGCCGGACGTGTCTTTCTGGATACAGGCCCTGCCGAGGACGAGAGCCATGAGATGTTCCTCCTCTGGGCAAGCCCGGGTCCCAGATCCTGTTGTGCCTGTGAATAGGCTGCAGGGGGACGGTGAAGACCAGCAACAGCTTTCAGGGCTGCCACCTTCCGTGTGGGACAAGGAGCCGGATGAGTGCCTTTTCGGAAACAGGCTCTGCCGAGGACGAGAGCCATGAGATGTTCCTCCTCTGGGCAAGCCCGGGTCCCAGATCCTGTTGTGCCTGTGAATAGGCTGCAGGGGGACGGTGAAGACCAGCAACAGCTTTCAGGGCTGCCACCTTCCGTGTGGGTCAAGGAGCCGGACGTGTGCCTTTCGGAAACAAGCTCTGCCGAGGACGAGAGCCATGAGATGTTCCTCCTCTGGGCAAGCCCGGGTCCCAGATCCTGTTGTGCCTGTGAATAGGCTGCAGGGGGACGGTGAAGACCAGCAACAGCTGTCAGGGCTGCCACCTTCCGTGTGGGACAAGGAGCCGGACGTGTGCCTTTTCGGAATCAGGCTCTGCCGAGGACGAGAGCCATGAGATGTTCCTCCTCTGGGCAAGCCCCGGTCCTGAATCCTGTTGTGCCTGTGAATAGGCTGCAGGGGGACGGTGAAGACCAGCAACAGCTTTCAGGGCTGCCACCTTCCGTGTGGGACAAGGAGCCGGACATGTCTTTCTGGATACAGGCCCTGCCGAGGACGAGAGCCATGAGATGTTCCTCCTCTGGGCAAGCCCGGGTCCCAGATACTGTTGTGCCTGTGAATAGGCTGCAGGGGGACGGTGAAGACCAGCAACAGCTTCCAGGGCTGCCACCTTCCGTGTGGGACAAGGAGCCGGACGTGTGCCTTTTCGGAATCAGGATCTGCCGAGGACGAGAGCCATGAGATGTTCCTCCTCTGGGCAAGCCCGCGTCCAAATCCTGTTGTGCCTGTGAATAGGCTGCAGGGGGACGGTGAAGACCAGCAACAGCTTTCACGGCTGCCACCTTCCGTGTGGGACAAGGAGCCGGACGTGTCTTTCTGGATACAGGCCCTGCCGAGGACGAGAGCCATGAGATGTTCCTCCTCTGGGCAAGCCCGGGTCCCAGATCCTGTTGTGCCTGTGAATAGGCTGCAGGGGGACGGTGAAGACCAGCAACAGCTTTCAGGGCTGCCACCTTCCGTGTGGGACAAGGAGCCGGATGAGTGCCTTTTCGGAAACAGGCTCTGCCGAGGACGAGAGCCATGAGATGTTCCTCCTCTGGGCAAGCCCGGGTCCCAGATCCTGTTGTGCCTGTGAATAGGCTGCAGGGGGACGGTGAAGACCAGCAACAGCTTTCAGGGCTGCCACCTTCCGTGTGGGACAAGGAGCCGGATGTGTGCATTTTCGGAAACAGGCTCTGCCGAGGATGAGAGCCATGAGATGTTCCTCCTCTGGGCAAGCCCGGGTCCTGAATCCTGTTGTGCCTGTGAATAGGCTGCAGGGGGACGGTGAAGACCAGCAATAGCTTTCCGGCCTGCCACCTTCCGTGTGGGACAATGAGCCGGACGTGTGCCTTTCTGGAAACAGGCCGTGGCGAGGACGAGAGCCATGAGATGTTCCTCCTCTGGGCAAGCCCGGGTCCCAGATCCTGTTGTGCCTGTGAATAGGCTGCAGGGAGACGGTGAAGACCAGCAACAGCTTCCAGGGCTGCCACCTTCCGTGTGGGACAAGGAGCCGGACGTGTGCCTTTTCGGAATCAGGCTCTGCCGAGGACGAGAGCCATGAGATGTTCCTCCTCTGGGCAAGCCCCGGTCCTGAATCCTGTTGTGCCTGTGAATAGGCTGCAGGGGGACGGTGAAGACCAGCAACAGCTTTCAGGGCTGCCACCTTCCGTGTGGGACAAGGAGCCGGACATGTCTTTCTGGATACAGGCCCTGCCGAGGACGAGAGCCATGAGATGTTCCTCCTCTGGGCAAGCCCGGGTCCCAGATACTGTTGTGCCTGTGAATAGGCTGCAGGGGGACGGTGAAGACCAGCAACAGCTTCCAGGGCTGCCACCTTCCGTGTGGGACAAGGAGCCGGACGTGTGCCTTATCGGAAACAAGCTCTGCCGAGGACGAGAGCCATGAGATGTTCCTCCTCTGGGCAAGCCCGGGTCCCAGATCCTGTTGTGCCTGTGAATAGGCTGCAGGGGGACGGTGAACACCAGCAACAGCTTTCACGGCTGCCACCTTCACTGTGGGACAAGGAGCCGGACGTGTGCCTTTCTGGAAACAGGCCGTGCCGAGGACGAGAGCCATGAGATGTTCCTCCTCTGGGCAAGCCCGGGTCCCAGATCCTGTTGTGCCTGTGAATAGGCTGCAGGGGGACGGTGAAGACCAGCAACGGCTTTCAGGGCTGCCACCTTCCGTGTGGGACAAGGAGCCGGACGTGTGCCTTTTCGGAAACAAGCTCTGCCGAGGACGAGAGCCATGAGATGTTCCTCCTCTGGGCAAGCCCGGGTCCCAGATCCTGTTGTGCCTGTGAATAGGCTGCAGGGGGACGGTGAAGACCAGCAACAGCTTTCACGGCTGCCACCTTCCGTGTGGGACAAGGAGCCGGACGTGTGCATTTTCGGAAACAGGATCTGCCGAGGACGAGAGCCATGAGATGTTCCTCCTCTGGCCAAGCCCGGGTCCCAGATCCTGTTGTGCCTGTGAATAGGCTGCAGGGGGACGGTGAAGACCAGCAACAGCTTTCAGGGCTGCCACCTTCCGTGTGGGACAAGGAGCCGGACGTGTCTTTCTGGATACAGGCCCTGCCGAGGACGAGAGCCATGAGATGTTCCTCCTCTGGGCAAGCCCGGGTCCCAGATCCTGTTGTGCCTGTGAATAGGCTGCAGGGGGACGGTGAAGACCAGCAACAGCTTTCAGGGCTGCCACCTTCCGTGTGGGACAAGGAGCCGGATGTGTGCCTTTTCGGAAACAGGCTCTGCCGAGGACGAGAGCCATGAGATGTTCCTCCTCTGGGCAAGCCCGGGTCCTGAATCCTGTTGTGCCTGTGAATAGGCTGCAGGGGGACGGTGAAGACCAGCAACAGCTTTCAGGGCTGCCACCTTCCGTGTGGGTCAAGGAGCCGGACGTGTGCCTTTTCGGAAACAAGCTCTGCCGAGGACGAGAGCCATGAGATGTTCCTCCTCTGGGCAAGCCCGGGTCCCAGATCCTGTTGTGCCTGTGAATAGGCTGCAGGGGGACGGTGAAGACCAGCAACAGCTTTCAGGGCTGCCACCTTCCGTGTGGGACAAGGAGCCGGATGAGTGCCTTTTCGGAAACAGGCTCTGCCGAGGACGAGAGCCATGAGATGTTCCTCCTCTGGGCAAGCCCGGGTCCCAGATCCTGTTGTGCCTGTGAATAGGCTGCAGGGAGACGGTGAAGACCAGCAACAGCTTCCAGGGCTGCCACATTCCGTGTGGGACAAGGAGCCGGACGTGTGCCTTTTCGGAATCAGGCTCTGCCGAGGACGAGAGCCATGAGATGTTCCTCCTCTGGGCAAGCCCGGGTCCCAGATCCTGTTGTGCCTGTGAATAGGCTGCAGGGGGACGGTGAACACCAGCAACAGCTTTCAGGGCTGCCACCTTCCGTGTGGGACAATGAGCCAGATGTGTGCCTTTCTGGAAACAGGCCCTGCCGAGGACGAGAGCCATGAGATGTTCCTCCTCTGGCCAAGCCCCGGTCCTGAATCCTGTTGTGCCTGTGAATAGGCTGCAGGGGGATGGTGAAGACCAGCAACAGCTTTCAGGGCTGCCACCTTCCGTGTGGGACAAGGAGCCGGATGAGAGCCTTTTCGGAAACAGGCTCTGCCGAGGACGAGAGCCATGAGATGTTCCTCCTCTGGCCAAGCCCGGGTCCCAGATCCTGTTGTGCCTGTGAATAGGCTGCAGGGGGACGGTGAAGACCAGCAACAGCTTTCAGGGCTGCTACCTTCCGTGTGGGACAAGGAGCCGGATGTGTGCCTTTTCGGAAACAGGCTCTGCCGAGGACGAGAGCCATGAGATGTTCCTCCTCTGGGCAAGCCCGGGTCCCAGATCCTGTTGTGCCTGTGAATAGGCTGCAGGGGGACGGTGAAGACCAGCAACAGCTTTCAGGGCTGCCACCTTCCGTGTGGGACAAGGAGCCGGACGTGTGCATTTTCGGAAACAGGATCTGCCGAGGACGAGAGCCATGAGATGTTCCTCCTCTGGGCAAGGCCGGGTCCCAGATCCTGTTGTGCCTGTGAATAGGCTGCAGGGGGACGGTGAAGATCAGCAACAGCTTCCAGGGCTGCCACCTTCCGTGTGGGACAAGGAGCCGGACATCTGCCTTTTCGGAAACAAGCTCTGCCGAGGACGAGAGCCATGAGATGTTCCTCCTCTGGCCAAGCCCGGGTCCCAGATCCTGTTGTGCCTGTGAATAGGCTGCAGGGGGACGGTGAAGACCAGCAACAGCTTTCACGGCTGCCACCTTCACTGTGGGACAAGGAGCCGGACGTGTGCCTTTCTGGAAACAGGCCGTGCCGAGGACGAGAGCCATGAGATGTTCCTCCTCTGGGCAAGCCCGGGTCCCAGATCCTGTTGTGCCTGTGAATAGGCTGCAGGGGGACGGTGAAGACCAGCAACAGCTTTCAGGGCTGCCACCTTCCGTGTGGGACAAGGAGCCGGACGTGTACATTTTCGGAATCAGGCTCTGCCGAGGTCGAGAGCCATGAGATGTTCCTCCTCTGGGCAAGCCCGGGTCCCAGATCCTGTTGTGCCTGTGAATAGGCTGCAGGGGGACGGTGAAGACCAGCAACAGCTTTCATGGCTGCCACCTTCCGTGTGTGACAATGAGCCGGATGAGTGCCTTTTCGGAAACAGGCTCTGCCGAGGACGAGAGCCATGAGATGTTCCTCCTCTGGGCAAGCCCGGGTCCCAGATCCTGTTGTGCCTGTGAATAGGCTGCAGGGGGACAGTGAAGACCAGCAACAGCTTTCAGGGCTGCCACCTTCACTGTGGGACAAGGAGCCGGATGTGTGCCTTTTCGGAAACAGGCTCTGCCGAGGACGAGAGCCATGAGATGTTCCTCCTCTGGGCAAGCCCGGGTCCCGAATCCTGTTGTGCCTGTGAATAGGCTGCAGGGGGACGGTGAACACCAGCAACAGCTTTCACGGCTGCCACCTTCCGTGTGGACAAGGAGCCGGATGAGTGCCTTTTCGGAAACAGGCTCTGCCGAGGACGAGAGCCATGAGATGTTCCTCCTCTGGGCAAGCCCGGGTCCCAGATCCTGTTGTGCCTGTGAATAGGCTGCAGGGGGACGGTGAAGACCAGCAACAGCTTTCAGGGCTGCCACCTTCCGTGTGGGACAAGGAGCCGGACGTGTGCCTTTCTGGAAACAGGCCGTGCCGAGGACGAGAGCCATGAGATGTTCCTCCTCTGGGCAAGCCCGGGTCCCAGATCCTGTTGTGCCTGTGAATAGGCTGCAGGGGGACGGTGAAGACCAGCAACAGCTTTCAGGGCTGCCACCTTCCGTGTGGGACAAGGAGCCGGATGAGTGCCTTTTCGGAAACAGGCTCTGCCGAGGACGAGAGCCATGAGATGTTCCTCCTCTGGGCAAGCCCGGGTCCCAGATCCTGTTGTGCCTGTGAATAGGCTGCAGGGAGACGGTGAAGACCAGCAACAGCTTCCAGGGCTGCCACATTCCGTGTGGGACAAGGAGCCGGACGTGTGCCTTTTCGGAATCAGGCTCTGCCGAGGACGAGAGCCATGAGATGTTCCTCCTCTGGGCAAGCCCGGGTCCCAGATCCTGTTGTGCCTGTGAATAGGCTGCAGGGGGACGGTGAACACCAGCAACAGCTTTCAGGGCTGCCACCTTCCGTGTGGGACAATGAGCCAGATGTGTGCCTTTCTGGAAACAGGCCCTGCCGAGGATGAGAGCCATGAGATGTTCCTCCTCTGGCCAAGCCCCGGTCCTGAATCCTGTTGTGCCTGTGAATAGGCTGCAGGGGGATGGTGAAGACCAGCAACAGCTTTCAGGGCTGCCACCTTCCGTGTGGGACAAGGAGCCGGACGTGTCTTTCTGGATACAGGCCCTGCCGAGGACGAGAGCCATGAGATGTTCCTCCTCTGGGCAAGCCCGGGTCCCAGATCCTGTTGTGCCTGTGAATAGGCTGCAGGGGGACGGTGAAGACCAGCAACAACTTTCATACTGCCACCTTCCGTGTGTGACAAGGAGCCGGATGAGAGCCTTTTCGGAAACAGGCTCTGCCGAGGACGAGAGCCATGAGATGTTCCTCCTCTGGCCAAGCCCGGGTCCCAGATCCTGTTGTGCCTGTGAATAGGCTGCAGGGGGACGGTGAAGACCAGCAACAGCTTTCAGGGCTGCTACCTTCCGTGTGGGACAAGGAGCCGGATGTGTGCCTTCTCGGAAACAGTCTCTGCCGAGGACGAGAGCCATGAGATGTTCCTCCTCTGGGCAAGCCCGGGTCCCAGATCCTGTTGTGCCTGTGAATAGGCTGCAGGGGGACGGTGAAGACCAGCAACAGCTTTCAGGGCTGCCACCTTCCGTGTGGGACAAGGAGCCGGACGTGTGCATTTTCGGAAACAGGATCTGCCGAGGACGAGAGCCATGAGATGTTCCTCCTCTGGGCAAGCCCGGGTCCCAGATCCTGTTGTGCCTGTGAATAGGCTGCAGGGGGACGGTGAAGATCAGCAACAGCTTCCAGGGCTGCCACCTTCCGTGTGGGACAAGGAGCCGGACATCTGCCTTTTCGGAAACAAGCTCTGCCGAGGACGAGAGCCATGAGATGTTCCTCCTCTGGCCAAGCCCGGGTCCCAGATCCTGTTGTGCCTGTGAATAGGCTGCAGGGGGACGGTGAAGACCAGCAACAGCTTTCACGGCTGCCACCTTCACTGTGGGACAAGGAGCCGGACGTGTGCCTTTCTGGAAACAGGCCGTGCCGAGGACGAGAGCCATGAGATGTTCCTCCTCTGGGCAAGCCCGGGTCCCAGATCCTGTTGTGCCTGTGAATAGGCTGCAGGGGGACGGTGAAGACCAGCAACAGCTTTCAGGGCTGCCACCTTCCGTGTGGGACAAGGAGCCGGACGTGTACATTTTCGGAATCAGGCTCTGCCGAGGTCGAGAGCCATGAGATGTTCCTCCTCTGGGCAAGCCCGGGTCCCAGATCCTGTTGTGCCTGTGAATAGGCTGCAGGGGGACGGTGAAGACCAGCAACAGCTTTCATGGCTGCCACCTTCCGTGTGTGACAATGAGCCGGATGAGTGCCTTTTCGGAAACAGGCTCTGCCGAGGACGAGAGCCATGAGATGTTCCTCCTCTGGGCAAGCCCGGGTCCCAGATCCTGTTGTGCCTGTGAATAGGCTGCAGGGGGACAGTGAAGACCAGCAACAGCTTTCAGGGCTGCCACCTTCACTGTGGGACAAGGAGCCGGATGTGTGCCTTTTCGGAAACAGGCTCTGCCGAGGACGAGAGCCATGAGATGTTCCTCCTCTGGGCAAGCCCGGGTCCCGAATCCTGTTGTGCCTGTGAATAGGCTGCAGGGGGACGGTGAACACCAGCAACAGCTTTCACGGCTGCCACCTTCCGTGTGGACAAGGAGCCGGATGAGTGCCTTTTCGGAAACAGGCTCTGCCGAGGACGAGAGCCATGAGATGTTCCTCCTCTGGGCAAGCCCGGGTCCCAGATCCTGTTGTGCCTGTGAATAGGCTGCAGGGGGACGGTGAAGACCAGCAACAGCTTTCAGGGCTGCCACCTTCCGTGTGGGACAAGGAGCCGGACGTGTGCCTTTCTGGAAACAGGCCGTGCCGAGGACGAGAGCCATGAGATGTTCCTCCTCTGGGCAAGCCCGGGTCCCAGATCCTGTTGTGCCTGTGAATAGGCTGCAGGGGGACGGTGAAGACCAGCAACAGCTTTCAGGGCTGCCACCTTCCGTGTGGGACAAGGAGCCGGACGTGTGCCTTTTCGGAATCAGGCTCTGCTGAGGACGAGAGCCATGAGATGTTCCTCCTCTGGGCAAGCCCGGGTCCAAATCCTGTTGTGCCTGTGAATAGGCCGCAGGGGGACGGTGAAGACCAGCAACAGCTTTCAGGGCTGCCACCTTCCGTGTGGGACAAGGAGCCGGACGTGTGCCTTTCTGGAAACAGGCCGTGCCGAGGACGAGAGCCATGAGATGTTCCTCCTCTGGGCAAGCCCGGGTCCCAGATCCTGTTGTGCCTGTGAATAGGCTGCAGGGGGACGGTGAAGACCAGCAACAGCTTTCAGGGCTGCCACCTTCCGTGTGGGACAAGGAGCCGGACGTGTGCCTTTTCGGAATCAGGCTCTGCTGAGGACGAGAGCCATGAGATGTTCCTCCTCTGGGCAAGCCCGGGTCCAAATCCTGTTGTGCCTGTGAATAGGCTGCAGGGGGACGGTGAAGACCAGCAACAGCTTTCAGGGCTGCCACCTTCCGTGTGGGACAAGGAGCCGGATGAGTGCCTTTTCGGAAACAGGCCCTGCCGAGGACGAGAGCCATGAGATGTTCCTCCTCTGGGCAAGCCCGGGTCCCAGATCCTGTTGTGCCTGTGAACAGGCTGCAGGGGGACGGTGAAGACCAGCAACAGCTTCCAGGGCTGCCACCTTCCGTGTGGGACAAGGAGCCGGACGTGTGCCTTTTCGGAATCAAGCTCTACCGAGGACGAGAGCCATGAGATGTTCCTCCTCTGGGCAAGCCCGGGTCCAAATCCTTTTGTGCCTGTGAATAGGCTGCATGGGGACGGTGAAGACCAGCAACAGCTTTCAGGGCTGCCACCTTCCGTGTGGGACAATGAGCCGGATGTGTGCCTTTCTGGAAACAGGCCCTGCCGAGGACGAGAGCCATGAGATGTTCCTCCTCTGGGCAAGCCCGGGTCCCAGATCCTGTTGTGCCTGTGAATAGGCTGCAGGGGGACGGTGAACAACAGCAACAGCTTTCACGGCTGCCACCTTCCGTGTGGGACAAGGAGCCGGATGTGTGCCTTTTCGGAAACAGGCTCTGCCGAGGACGAGAGCCATGAGATGTTCCTCCTCTGGGCAAGCCCGGGTCCCAGATCCTGTTGTGCCTGTGAATAGGCTGCAGGGGGACGGTGAAGACCAGCAACAGCTTTCAGGGCTGCCACCTTCCGTGTGGGACAAGGAGCCGGATGTGTGCCTTTTCGGAAACAGGCTCTGCCGAGGACGAGAGCCATGAGATGTTCCTCCTCTGGGCAAGCCCGGGTCCCGAATCCTGTTGTGCCTGTGAATAGGCTGCAGGGGGACGGTGAAGACCAGCAACGGCTTTCAGGGCTGCCACCTTCCGTGTGCGACAAGGAGCCGGACGTGTGCCTTTTCGGAAACAAGCTCTGCCGAGGACGAGAGCCATGAGATGTTCCTCCTCTGGG
Source organism: Astur gentilis (assembly GCF_929443795.1). Classification (NCBI taxonomy): domain Eukaryota; kingdom Metazoa; phylum Chordata; class Aves; order Accipitriformes; family Accipitridae; genus Astur; species Astur gentilis. Next base: position 753,481 of record NW_026060958.1, on the reverse strand, counting down.
CAAGCCCGGGTCCCAGATCCTGTTGTGCCTGTGAATAGGCTGCAGGGGGACGGTGAAGACCAGCAACAGCTTTCAGGGCTGCCACCTTCCGTGTGGGACAAGGAGCCGGACGTGTGCATTTTCGGAAACAGGATATGCCGAGGACGAGAGCCATGAGATGTTCCTCCTCTGGGCAAGGCCGGGTCCCAGATCCTGTTGTGCCTGTGAATAGGCTGCAGGGGGACGGTGAAGACCAGCAACAGCTTCCAGGGCTGCCACCTTCCGTGTGGGACAAGGAGCCGGACGTGTGCCTTTTCGGAATCAGGCTCTGCCGAGGACGAGAGCCATGAGATGTTCCTCCTCTGGCCAAGCCCGGGTCCCAGATCCTGTTGTGCCTGTGAATAGGCTGCAGTGGGACGGTGAAGACCAGCAACAGCTTTCAGGGCTGCCACCTTCCGTGTGGGACAAGGAGCCGGATGAGTGCCTTTTCGGAAACAGGCTCTGCCGAGGACGAGAGCCATGAGATGTTCCACCTCTGGGCAAGCCCGGGTCCCAGATCCTGTTGTGCCTGTGAATAGGCTGCAGGGGGACGGTGAAGACCAGCAACAGCTTTCAGGGCTGCCACCTTCCGTGTGGGACAAGGAGCCGGATGTGTGCCTTTTCGGAAACAGGCTCTGCCGAGGACGAGAGCCATGAGATGTTCCTCCTCTGGGCAAGCCCGGGTCCCAGATCCTGTTGTGCCTGTGAATAGGCTGCAGGGGGACGGTGAAGACCAGCAACAGCTTTCAGGGCTGCCACCTTCCGTGTGGGACAATGAGCCGGTCTTCTGCCTTTATGGAAACAGGCCCTGCCGAGGACGAGAGCCATGAGATGTTCCTCCTCTGGGCAAGCCCGGGTCCCAGATCCTGTTGTGCCTGTGAACAGGCTGCAGGGGGACGGTGAAGACCAGCAACAGCTTCCAGGGCTGCCACCTTCCGTGTGGGACAAGGAGCCGGACGTGTGCCTTTTCGGAATCAAGCTCTACCGAGGACGAGAGCCATGAGATGTTCCTCCTCTGGGCAAGCCCGGGTCCAAATCCTTTTGTGCCTGTGAATAGGCTGCATGGGGACGGTGAAGACCAGCAACAGCTTTCACGGCTGCCACCTTCCGTGTGGGACAAGGAGCCGGATGTGTGCCTTTTCGGAAACAGGCTCTGCCGAGGACGAGAGCCATGAGATGTTCCTCCTCTGGGCAAGCCCGGGTCCCAGATCCTGTTGTGCCTGTGAATAGGCTGCAGGGGGACGGTGAACACCAGCAACAGCTTTCACGGCTGCCACCTTCCGTGTGGGACAAGGAGCCGGATGTGTGCCTTTTCGGAAACAGGCTCTGCCGAGGACGAGAGCCATGAGATGTTCCTCCTCTGGGCAAGCCCGGGTCCCAGATCCTGTTGTGCCTGTGAATAGGCTGCAGGGGGACGGTGAAGACCAGCAACAGCTTTCAGGGCTGCCACCTTCCGTGTGGGACAAGGAGCCGGATGTGTGCCTTTTCGGAAACAGGCTCTGCCGAGGACGAGAGCCATGAGATGTTCCTCCTCTGGGCAAGCCCGGGTCCCGAATCCTGTTGTGCCTGTGAATAGGCTGCAGGGGGACGGTGAAGACCAGCAAAGGCTTTCAGGGCTGCCACCTTCCGTGTGCGACAAGGAGCCGGACGTGTGCCTTTTCGGAAACAAGCTCTGCCGAGGACGAGAGCCATGAGATGTTCCTCCTCTGGGCAAGCCTGGGTCCCAGATCCTGTTGTGCCTGTGAATAGGCTGCAGGGGGACGGTGAACACCACCAACAGCTTTCACGGCTGCCACCTTCACTGTGGGACAAGGAGCCGGACGTGTGCCTTTCTGGAAACAGGCCGTGCCGAGGACGAGAGCCATGAGATGTTCCTCCTCTGGCCAAGCCCGGGTCCCAGATCCTGTTGTGCCTGTGAATAGGCTGCAGGGGCACGGTGAACACCAGCAACAGCTTTCACGGCTGCCACCTTCCGTGTGGGACAAGGAGCCGGACGTGTGCATTTTCGGAAACAGGCTCTGCCGAAGACGAGAGCCATGAGATGTTCCGCCTCTGGGCAAGCCCGGGTCCCAGATCCTGTTGTGCCTGTGAATAGGCTGCAGGGAGACGGTGAAGACCAGCAACAGCTCTCAGGGCTGCCACCTTCCGTGTGGGACAAGGAGCCGGACGTGTCTTTCTGGATACAGGCCCTGCCGAGGACGAGAGCCATGAGATGTTCCTCCTCTGGGCAAGCCCGGGTCCCAGATCCTGTTGTGCCTGTGAATAGGCTGCAGGGGGACGGTGAAGACCAGCAACAGCTTTCATACTGCCACCTTCCGTGTGTGACAAGGAGCCGGATGAGAGCCTTTTCGGAAACACGCTCTGCCGAGGACGAGAGCCATGAGATGTTCCTCCTCTGGGCAAGCCCGGGTCCCAGATCCTGTTGTGCCTGTGAATAGGCTGCAGGGGGACGGTGAAGACCAGCAACAGCTTTCAGGGCTGCCACCTTCCGTGTGGGACAAGGAGCCGGATGTGTGCCTTTTCGGAAACAGGCTCTGCCGAGGACGAGAGCCATGAGATGTTCCTCCTCTGGGCAAGCCCGGGTCCTGAATCCTGTTGTGCCTGTGAATAGGCTGCAGGGGGACGGTGAAGACCAGCAACAGCTTTCAGGGCTTCCACCTTCCGTGTGGGACAAGGAGCCGGACGTGTGCATTTTCGGAAACAGGATCTGCCGAGGACGAGAGCCATGAGATGTTCCTCCTCTGGGCAAGGCCGGGTCCCAGATCCTGTTGTGCCTGTGAATAGGCTGCAGGGGGACGGTGAAGACCAGCAACAGCTTCCAGGGCTGCCACCTTCCGTGTGGGACAAGGAGCCGGACATCTGCCTTTTCGGAAACAAGCTCTGCCGAGGATGAGAGCCATGAGATGTTCCTCCTCTGGGCAAGGCCGGGTCCCAGATCCTGTTGTGCCTGTGAATAGGCTGCAGGGGGACGGTGAAGACCAGCAACAGCTTCCAGGGCTGCCACCTTCCGTGTGGGACAAGGAGCCGGACGTGTCTTTCTGGATACAGGCCCTGCCGAGGACGAGAGCCATGAGATGTTCCTCCTCTGGGCAAGCCCGGGTCCCAGATCCTGTTGTGCCTGTGAATAGGCTGCAGGGGGACGGTGAAGACCAGCAACAGCTTTCAGGGCTGCCACCTTCCGTGTGGGACAAGGAGCCGATGTGTGCCTTTTCGGAAACAGGCTCTGCCGAGGACGAGAGCCATGAGATGTTCCTCCTCTGGGCAAGCCCGGGTCCCGAATCCTGTTGTGCCTGTGAATAGGCTGCAGGGGGACGGTGAAGACCAGCAACGGCTTTCAGGGCTGCCACCTTCCGTGTGGGACAAGGAGCCGGACGTGTGCCTTTTCGGAAACAAGCTCTGCCGAGGACGAGAGCCATGAGATGTTCCTCCTCTGGGCAAGCCCGGGTCCCAGATCCTGTTGTGCCTGTGAATAGGCTGCAGGGGGACGGTGAACACCAGCAACAGCTTTCACGGCTGCCACCTTCCGTGTGGGACAAGGAGCCGGACGTGTGCATTTTCGGAAACAGGCTCTGCCGAAGACGAGAGCCATGAGATGTTCCTCCTCTGGGCAAGCCCGGGTCCCAGATCCTGTTGTGCCTGTGAATAGGCTGCAGGGAGACGGTGAAGACCAGCAACAGCTTTCAGGGCTGCCACCTTCCGTGTGGGACAAGGAGCCGGACGTGTGCCTTTTCGGAATCAGGCTCTGCCGAGGACGAGAGCCATGAGATGTTCCTCCTCTGGGCAAGCCCGGGTCCCAGATCCTGTTGTGCCTGTGAATAGGCTGCAGGGGGACGGTGAACACCAGCAACAGCTTTCAGGGCTGCCACCTTCCGTGTGGGACAATGAGCCAGATGTGTGCCTTTCTGGAAACAGGCCCTGCCGAGGACGAGAGCCATGAGATGTTCCTCCTCTGGCCAAGCCCCGGTCCTGAATCCTGTTGTGCCTGTGAATAGGCTGCAGGGGGATGGTGAAGACCAGCAACAGCTTTCAGGGCTGCCACCTTCCGTGTGGGACAAGGAGCCGGACGTGTCTTTCTGGATACAGGCCCTGCCGAGGACGAGAGCCATGAGATGTTCCTCCTCTGGGCAAGCCCGGGTCCCAGATCCTGTTGTGCCTGTGAATAGGCTGCAGGGGGACGGTGAAGACCAGCAACAGCTTTCATACTGCCACCTTCCGTGTGTGACAAGGAGCCGGACGTGTGCCTTTTCGGAATCAGGCTCTGCCGAGGACGAGAGCCATGAGATGTTCCTCCTCTGGGCAAGCCCGGGTCCCAGATCCTGTTGTGCCTGTGAATAGGCTGCAGGGGGACGGTGAAGACCAGCAACAGCTTTCAGGGCTTCCACCTTCCGTGTGGGACAAGGAGCCGGACGTGTGCATTTTCGGAAACAGGATCTGCCGAGGACGAGAGCCATGAGATGTTCCTCCTCTGGGCAAGGCCGGGTCCCAGATCCTGTTGTGCCTGTGAATAGGCTGCAGGGGGACGGTGAAGACCAGCAACAGCTTCCAGGGCTGCCACCTTCCGTGTGGGACAAGGAGCCGGACATCTGCCTTTTCGGAAACAAGCTCTGCCGAGGACGAGAGCCATGAGATGTTCCTTCTCTGGGCAAGCCCGGGTCCCAGATCCTGTTGTGCCTGTGAATAGGCTGCAGGGGGACGGTGAAGACCAGCAACAGCTTTCACGGCTGCCACCTTCACTGTGGGACAAGGAGCCGGACGTGTGCCTTTCTGGAAACAGGCCGTGCCGAGGACGAGAGCCATGAGATGTTCCTCCTCTGGGCAAGCCCGGGTCCTGAATCCTGTTGTGCCTGTGAATAGGCTGCAGGGGGACGGTGAAGACCAGCAACAGCTTTCAGGGCTGCCACCTTCCGTGTGGGACAAGGAGCCGGACGTGTACATTTTCGTAATCAGGCTCTGCCGAGGTCGAGAGCCATGAGATGTTCCTCCTCTGGGCAAGCCCGGGTCCCAGATCCTGTTGTGCCTGTGAATAGGCTGCAGGGGGACGGTGAAGACCAGCAACAGCTTTCAGGGCTGCCACCTTCCGTGTGGGACAATGAGCCGGATGTGTGCCTTTCTGGAAACAGGCCCTGCCGAGGACGAGAGCCATGAGATGTTCCTCCTCTGGGCAAGCCCCGGTCCTGAATCCTGTTGTGCCTGTGAATAGGCTGCAGGGGGATGGTGAAGACCAGCAACAGCTTTCAGGGCTGCCACCTTCCGTGTGGGACAAGGAGCCGGACGTGTCTTTCTGGATACAGGTCCTGCCGAGGACGAGAGCCATGAGATGTTCCTCCTCTGGCCAAGCCCGGGTCCCAGATCCTGTTGTGCCTGTGAATAGGCTGCAGGGGGACGGTGAAGACCAGCAACAGCTTTCATGGCTGCCACCTTCCGTGTGTGACAATGAGCCGGATGAGTGCCTTTTCGGAAACAGGCTCTGCCGAGGACGAGAGCCATGAGATGTTCCTCCTCTGGGCAAGCCCGGGTCCCAGATCCTGTTGTGCCTGTGAATAGGCTGCAGGGGGACGGTGAAGACCAGCAACAGCTTTCAGGGCTGCCACCTTCACTGTGGGACAAGGAGCCGGATGTGTGCCTTTTCGGAAACAGGCTCTGCCGAGGACGAGAGCCATGAGATGTTCCTCCTCTGGGCAAGCCCGGGTCCCGAATCCTGTTGTGCCTGTGAATAGGCTGCAGGGGGACGGTGAACACCAGCAACAGCTTTCACGGCTGCCACCTTCACTGTGGGACAAGGAGCCGGACGTGTGCCTTTCTGGAAACAGGCCGTGCCGAGGACGAGAGCCATGAGATGTTCCTCCTCTGGCCAAGCCCGGGTCCCAGATCCTGTTGTGCCTGTGAATAGGCTGCAGGGGGACGGTGAAGACCAGCAACAGCTTTCAGGGCTGCCACCTTCCGTGTGGGACAAGGAGCCGGACGTGTGCCTTTTCGGAATCAGGCTCTGCCGAGGACGAGAGCCATGAGATGTTCCTCCTGTGGGCAAGCCCGGGTCCAAATTCTTTTGTGCCTGTGAATAGGCTGCAGTGGGACGGTGAAGACCAGCAACAGCTTTCAGGGCTGCCACCTTCCGTGTGGGACAAGGAGCCGGATGTGTGCCTTTTCGGAAACAGGCTCTGCCGAGGACGAGAGCAATGAGATGTTCCTCCTCTGGGCAAGCCCGGGTCCCAGATCCTGTTGTGCCTGTGAATAGGCTGCAGGGGGACGGTGAAGACCAGCAACAGCTTTCACGGCTGCCACCTTCACTGTGGGACAAGGAGCCGGACGTGTGCCTTTCTGGAAACAGGATCTGCCGAGGACGAGAGCCATGAGATGTTCCTCCTCTGGGCAAGCCCGGGTCCCAGATCCTGTTGTGCCTGTGAATAGGCTGCAGGGGGACGGTGAAGACCAGCAACAGCTTTCAGGGCTGCCACCTTCCGTGTGGGACAAGGAGCCGGACGTGTGCCTTTTCGGAATCAGGCTCTGCTGAGGACGAGAGCCATGAGATGTTCCTCCTCTGGGCAAGCCCGGGTCCAAATCCTGTTGTGCCTGTGAATAGGCTGCAGGGGGACGGTGAAGACCAGCAACAGCTTTCAGGGCTGCCACCTTCCGCGTGGGACAAGGAGCCGGATGAGTGCCTTTTCGGAAACAGGCTCTGCCGAGGACGAGAGCCATGAGATGTTCCTCCTCTGGGCAAGCCCGGGTCCCAGATCCTGTTGTGCCTGTGAATAGGCTGCAGGGGGACGGTGAAGACCAGCAACAGCTTTCAGGGCTGCCACCTTCCGTGTGGGACAAGGAGCCGGATGTGTGCCTTTTCGGAAACAGGCTCTGCCGAGGACGAGAGCCATGAGATGTTGCTCCTCTGGGCAAGCCCGGGTCCCAGATCCTGTTGTGCCTGTGAATAGGCTGCAGGGGGACGGTGAAGACCAGCAACAGCTTTCAGGGCTGCCACCTTCCGTGTGGGACAAGGAGCCGGACGTGTCTTTCTGGATACAGGCCCTGCCGAGGACGAGAGCCATGAGATGTTCCTCCTCTGGGCAAGCCCGGGTCCTGAATCCTGTTGTGCCTGTGAATAGGCTGCAGGGGGACGGTGAAGACCAGCAATAGCTTTCCGGCCTGCCACCTTCCGTGTGGGACAATGAGCCGGACGTGTGCCTTTCTGGAAACAGGCCCTGCCGAGGACGAGAGCCATGAGATGTTCCTCCTCTGGGCAAGCCCGGGTCCCGAATCCTGTTGTGCCTGTGAATAGGCTGCAGGGGGATGGTGAAGACCAGCAACGGCTTTCAGGGCTGCCACCTTCCGTGTGGGACAAGGAGCCGGACGTGTGCCTTTTCGGAAACAAGCTCTGCCGAGGACGAGAGCCATGAGATGTTCCTCCTCTGGGCAAGCCCGGGTCCCAGATCCTGTTGTGCCTGTGAATAGGCTGCAGGGGCACGGTGAACACCAGCAACAGCTTTCACGGCTGCCACCTTCCGTGTGGGACAAGGAGCCGGATGAGTGCCTTTTCGGAAACAGGCTCTGCCGAGGACGAGAGCCATGAGATGTTCCTCCTCTGGGCAAGCCCGGGTCCCAGATCCTGTTGTGCCTGTGAATAGGCTGCAGGGGGACGGTGAAGACCAGCAACAGCTTTCAGGGCTGCCACCTTCCGTGTGGGTCAAGGAGCCGGACGTGTGCCTTTTCGGAAACAAGCTCTGCCGAGGACGAGAGCCATGAGATGTTCCTCCTCTGGCCAAGCCCGGGTCCCAGATCCTGTTGTGCCTGTGAATAGGCTGCAGGGGGACGGTGAAGACCAGCAACAGCTTTCAGGGCTGCCACCTTCCGTGTGGGACAAGGAGCCGGACGTGTGCCTTTTCGGAATCAGGCTCTGCCGAGGACGAGAGCCATGAGATGTTCCTCCTCTGGGCAAGCCCCGGTCCTGAATCCTGTTGTGCCTGTGAATAGGCTGCAGGGGGACGGTGAAGACCAGCAACAGCTTTCAGGGCTGCCACCTTCCGTGTGGGACAAGGAGCCGGACATGTCTTTCTGGATACAGGCCCTGCCGAGGACGAGAGCCATGAGATGTTCCTCCTCTGGGCAAGCCCGGGTCCCAGATACTGTTGTGCCTGTGAATAGGCTGCAGGGGGACGGTGAAGACCAGCAACAGCTTCCAGGGCTGCCACCTTCCGTGTGGGACAAGGAGCCGGACGTGTGCCTTTTCGGAATCAGGCTCTGCCGAGGACGAGAGCCATGAGATGTTCCTCCTCTGGGCAAGCCCGCGTCCAAATCCTGTTGTGCCTGTGAATAGGCTGCAGGGGGACGGTGAAGACCAGCAACAGCTTTCACGGCTGCCACCTTCCGTGTGGGACAAGGAGCCGGACGTGTCTTTCTGGATACAGGCCCTGCCGAGGACGAGAGCCATGAGATGTTCCTCCTCTGGGCAAGCCCGGGTCCCAGATCCTGTTGTGCCTGTGAATAGGCTGCAGGGGGACGGTGAAGACCAGCAACAGCTTTCAGGGCTGCCACCTTCCGTGTGGGACAAGGAGCCGGATGAGTGCCTTTTCGGAAACAGGCTCTGCCGAGGACGAGAGCCATGAGATGTTCCTCCTCTGGGCAAGCCCGGGTCCCAGATCCTGTTGTGCCTGTGAATAGGCTGCAGGGGGACGGTGAAGACCAGCAACAGCTTTCAGGGCTGCCACCTTCCGTGTGGGACAAGGAGCCGGATGTGTGCATTTTCGGAAACAGGCTCTGCCGAGGATGAGAGCCATGAGATGTTCCTCCTCTGGGCAAGCCCGGGTCCTGAATCCTGTTGTGCCTGTGAATAGGCTGCAGGGGGACGGTGAAGACCAGCAATAGCTTTCCGGCCTGCCACCTTCCGTGTGGGACAATGAGCCGGACGTGTGCCTTTCTGGAAACAGGCCGTGGCGAGGACGAGAGCCATGAGATGTTCCTCCTCTGGGCAAGCCCGGGTCCCAGATCCTGTTGTGCCTGTGAATAGGCTGCAGGGGGACGGTGAACACCAGCAACAGCTTTCACGGCTGCCACCTTCACTGTGGGACAAGGAGCCGGACGTGTGCCTTTCTGGAAACAGGCCGTGCCGAGGACGAGAGCCATGAGATGTTCCTCCTCTGGGCAAGCCCGGGTCCCAGATCCTGTTGTGCCTGTGAATAGGCTGCAGGGGGACGGTGAAGACCAGCAACGGCTTTCAGGGCTGCCACCTTCCGTGTGGGACAAGGAGCCGGACGTGTGCCTTTTCGGAAACAAGCTCTGCCGAGGACGAGAGCCATGAGATGTTCCTCCTCTGGGCAAGCCCGGGTCCCAGATACTGTTGTGCCTGTGAATAGGCTGCAGGGGGACGGTGAAGACCAGCAACAGCTTTCATAGTGCCACCTTCCGTGTGGGACAAGGAGCCGGACGTGTGCATTTTCGGAAACAGGATCTGCCGAGGACGAGAGCCATGAGATGTTCCTCCTCTGGCCAAGCCCGGGTCCCAGATCCTGTTGTGCCTGTGAATAGGCTGCAGGGGGACGGTGAAGACCAGCAACAGCTTCCAGGGCTGCCACCTTCCGTGTGGGACAAGGAGCCGGACGTGTCTTTCTGGATACAGGCCCTGCCGAGGACGAGAGCCATGAGATGTTCCTCCTCTGGGCAAGCCCGGGTCCCAGATCCTGTTGTGCCTGTGAATAGGCTGCAGGGGGACGGTGAAGACCAGCAACAGCTTTCAGGGCTGCCACCTTCCGTGTGGGACAAGGAGCCGGATGTGTGCCTTTTCGGAAACAGGCTCTGCCGAGGACGAGAGCCATGAGATGTTCCTCCTCTGGGCAAGCCCGGGTCCTGAATCCTGTTGTGCCTGTGAATAGGCTGCAGGGGGACGGTGAAGACCAGCAACGGCTTTCAGGGCTGCCACCTTCCGTGTGGGACAAGGAGCCGGACGTGTGCCTTTTCGGAAACAAGCTCTGCCGAGGACGAGAGCCATGAGATGTTCCTCCTCTGGGCAAGCCCGGGTCCCAGATCCTGTTGTGCCTGTGAATAGGCTGCAGGGGGACGGTGAACACCAGCAACAGCTTTCACGGCTGCCACCTTCCGTGTGGGACAAGGAGCCGGATGAGTGCCTTTTCGGAAACAGGCTCTGCCGAGGACGAGAGCCATGAGATGTTCCTCCTCTGGGCAAGCCCGGGTCCCAGATCCTGTTGTGCCTGTGAATAGGCTGCAGGGAGACGGTGAAGACCAGCAACAGCTTCCAGGGCTGCCACATTCCGTGTGGGACAAGGAGCCGGACGTGTGCCTTTTCGGAATCAGGCTCTGCCGAGGACGAGAGCCATGAGATGTTCCTCCTCTGGGCAAGCCCGGGTACCAGATCCTGTTGTGCCTGTGAATAGGCTGCAGGGGGACGGTGAACACCAGCAACAGCTTTCAGGGCTGCCACCTTCCGTGTGGGACAATGAGCCAGATGTGTGCCTTTCTGGAAACAGGCCCTGCCGAGGACGAGAGCCATGAGATGTTCCTCCTCTGGCCAAGCCCCGGTCCTGAATCCTGTTGTGCCTGTGAATAGGCTGCAGGGGGATGGTGAAGACCAGCAACAGCTTTCAGGGCTGCCACCTTCCGTGTGGGACAAGGAGCCGGACGTGTCTTTCTGGATACAGGCCCTGCCGAGGACGAGAGCCATGAGATGTTCCTCCTCTGGGCAAGCCCGGGTCCCAGATCCTGTTGTGCCTGTGAATAGGCTGCAGGGGGACGGTGAAGACCAGCAACAGCTTTCATACTGCCACCTTCCGTGTGTGACAAGGAGCCGGATGAGAGCCTTTTCGGAAACAGGCTCTGCCGAGGACGAGAGCCATGAGATGTTCCTCCTCTGGCCAAGCCCGGGTCCCAGATCCTGTTGTGCCTGTGAATAGGCTGCAGGGGGACGGTGAAGACCAGCAACAGCTTTCAGGGCTGCCACCTTCCGTGTGGGACAAGGAGCCGGATGTGTGCCTTTTCGGAAACAGGCTCTGCCGAGGACGAGAGCCATGAGATGTTCCTCCTCTGGGCAAGCCCGGGTCCCAGATCCTGTTGTGCCTGTGAATAGGCTGCAGGGGGACGGTGAAGACCAGCAACAGCTTTCAGGGCTGCCACCTTCCGTGTGGGACAAGGAGCCGGACGTGTGCATTTTCGGAAACAGGATCTGCCGAGGACGAGAGCCATGAGATGTTCCTCCTCTGGGCAAGGCCGGGTCCCAGATCCTGTTGTGCCTGTGAATAGGCTGCAGGGGGACGGTGAAGATCAGCAACAGCTTCCAGGGCTGCCACCTTCCGTGTGGGACAAGGAGCCGGACTTCTGCCTTTTCGGAAACAAGCTCTGCCGAGGACGAGAGCCATGAGATGTTCCTCCTCTGGGCAAGCCCGGTTCCTGAATCCTGTTGTGCCTGTGAATAGGCTGCAGGGGGACGGTGAAGACCAGCAACAGCTTTCACGGCTGCCACCTTCACTGTGGGACAAGGAGCCGGACGTGTGCCTTTCTGGAAACAGGCCGTGCCGAGGACGAGAGCCATGAGATGTTCCTCCTGTGGGCAAGCCCGGGTCCCAGATCCTGTTGTGCCTGTGAATAGGCTGCAGGGGGACGGTGAAGACCAGCAACAGCTTTCAGGGCTGCCACCTTCCGTGTGGGACAAGGAGCCGGACGTGTACATTTTCGGAATCAGGCTCTGCCGAGGTCGAGAGCCATGAGATGTTCCTCCTCTGGGCAAGCCCGGGTCCCAGATCCTGTTGTGCCTGTGAATAGGCTGCAGGGGGACGGTGAAGACCAGCAACAGCTTTCATGGCTGCCACCTTCCGTGTGTGAAAATGAGCCGGATGAGTGCCTTTTCGGAAACAGGCTCTGCCGAGGACGAGAGCCATGAGATGTTCCTCCTCTGGGCAAGCCCGGGTCCCAGATCCTGTTGTGCCTGTGAATAGGCTGCAGGGGGACAGTGAAGACCAGCAACAGCTTTCAGGGCTGCCACCTTCACTGTGGGACAAGGAGCCGGATGTGTGCCTTTTCGGAAACAGGCTCTGCCGAGGACGAGAGCCATGAGATGTTCCTCCTCTGGGCAAGCCCGGGTCCCGAATCCTGTTGTGCCTGTGAATAGGCTGCAGGGGGACGGTGAACACCAGCAACAGCTTTCACGGCTGCCACCTTCCGTGTGGGACAAGGAGCCGGATGAGTGCCTTTTCGGAAACAGGCTCTGCCGAGGACGAGAGCCATGAGATGTTCCTCCTCTGGGCAAGCCCGGGTCCCAGATCCTGTTGTGCCTGTGAATAGGCTGCAGGGGGACGGTGAAGACCAGCAACAGCTTTCAGGGCTGCCACCTTCCGTGTGGGACAAGGAGCCGGATGTGTGCCTTTTCGGAAACAGGCTCTGCCGAAGACGAGAGCAATGAGATGTTCCTCCTCTGGGCAAGCCCGCGTCCCAGATCCTGTTGTGCCTGTGAATAGGCTGCAGGGGGACGGTGAAGACCAGCAACAGCTTTCACGGCTGCCACCTTCCGTGTGGGACAAGGAGCCGGACGTGTGCCTTTCTGGAAACAGGCCGTGCCGAGGACGAGAGCCATGAGATGTTCCTCCTCTGGGCAAGCCCGGGTCCCAGATCCTGTTGTGCCTGTGAATAGGCTGCAGGGGGACGGTGAAGACCAGCAACAGCTTTCAGGGCTGCCACCTTCCGTGTGGGACAAGGAGCCGGACGTGTGCCTTTTCGGAATCAGGCTCTGCTGAGGACGAGAGCCATGAGATGTTCCTCCTCTGGGCAAGCCCGGGTCCAAATCCTGTTGTGCCTGTGAATAGGCTGCAGGGGGACGGTGAAGACCAGCAACAGCTTTCAGGGCTGCCACCTTCCGTGTGGGACAAGGAGCCGGATGAGTGCCTTTTCGGAAACAGGCTCTGCCGAGGATGAGAGCCATGAGATGTTCCTCCTCTGGGCAAGCCCGGGTCCCAGATCCTGTTGTGCCTGTGAATAGGCTGCAGGGGGACGGTGAAGACCAGCAACAGCTTTCAGGGCTGCCACCTTCCGTGTGGGACAAGGAGCCGGATGTGTGCCTTTTCGGAAACAGGCTCTGCCGAGGACGAGAGCCATGAGATGTTCCTCCTCTGGGCAAGCCCCGGTCCCAGATCCTGTTGTGCCTGTGAATAGGCTGCAGGGGGACGGTGAAGACCAGCAACAGCTTTCAGGGCTGCCACCTTCCGTGTGGGACAATGAGCCGGTCTTGTGCCTTTATGGAAACAGGCCCTGCCGAGGACGAGAGCCATGAGATGTTCCTCCTCTGGGCAAGCCCGGGTCCCAGATCCTGTTGTGCCTGTGAACAGGCTGCAGGGGGACGGTGAAGACCAGCAACAGCTTCCAGGGCTGCCACCTTCCGTGTGGGACAAGGAGCCGGACGTGTGCCTTTTCGGAATCAAGCTCTACCGAGGACGAGAGCCATGAGATGTTCCTCCTCTGGGCAAGCCCGGGTCCAAATCCTTTTGTGCCTGTGAATAGGCTGCATGGGGACGGTGAAGACCAGCAACAGCTTTCAGGGCTGCCACCTTCCGTGTGGGACAATGAGCCGGATGTGTGCCTTTCTGGAAACAGGCCCTGCCGAGGACGAGAGCCATGAGATGTTCCTCCTCTGGGCAAGCCCGGGTCCCAGATCCTGTTGTGCCTGTGAATAGGCTGCAGGGGGACGGTGAACACCAGCAACAGCTTTCACGGCTGCCACCTTCCGTGTGGGACAAGGAGCCGGATGTGTGCCTTTTCGGAAACAGGCTCTGCCGAGGACGAGAGCCATGAGATGTTCCTCCTCTGGGCAAGCCCGGGTCCCAGATCCTGTTGTGCCTGTGAATAGGCTGCAGGGGGACGGTGAAGACCAGCAACAGCTTTCAGGGCTGCCACCTTCCGTGTGGGACAAGGAGCCGGATGTGTGCCTTTTCGGAAACAGGCTCTGCCGAGGACGAGAGCCATGAGATGTTCCTCCTCTGGGCAAGCCCGGGTCCCGAATCCTGTTGTGCCTGTGAATAGGCTGCAGGGGGACGGTGAAGACCAGCAACAGCTTCCAGGGCTGCCACCTTCCGTGTGGGACAAGGAGCCGGACGTGTGCCTTTTCGGAAACAAGCTCTGCCGAGGACGAGAGCCATGAGATGTTCCTCCTCTGGGCAAGCCCGGGTCCCAGATCCTGTTGTGCCTGTGAATAGGCTGCAGGGGGACGGTGAAGACCAGCAACAGCTTTCAGGGCTGCCACCTTCCGTGTGGGACAAGGAGCCGGACGTGTGCATTTTCGGAAACAGGATCTGCCGAGGACGAGAGCCATGAGATATTCCTCCTCTGGGCAAGGCCGGGTCCCAGATCCTGTTGTGCCTGTGAATAGGCTGCAGGGGGACGGTGAAGACCAGCAACAGCTTTCAGGGCTGCCACCTTCCGTGTGGGACAAGGAGCCGGACGTGTGCATTTCCGGAAACAAGCTCTGCCGAGGACGAGAGCCATGAGATGTTCCTCCTCTGGGCAAGCCTGGGTCCCAGATCCTGTTGTGCCTGTGAATAGGCTGCAGGGGGACGGTGAACACCACCAACAGCTTTCACGGCTGCCACCTTCACTGTGGGACAAGGAGCCGGACGTGTACCTTTTCGGAATCAAGCTCTACCGAGGACGAGAGCCATGAGATGTTCCTCCTCTGAGCAAGCCCGGGTCCAAATCCTTTTGTGCCTGTGAATAGGCTGCATGGGGACGGTGAAGACCAGCAACAGCTTTCAGGGCTGCCACCTTCCCTGTGGGACAAGGAGCCGGACGTGTCTTTCTGGATACAGGCCCTGCCGAGGACGAGAGATATGAGATGTTCCTCCTCTGGGCAAGCCCGGGTCCCAGATCCTGTTGTGCCTGTGAATAGGCTGCAGGGGGACGTTGAAGACCAGCAACAGCTTTCAGGGCGGCCACCTTCCGTGTGGGACAAGGAGCCGGACGTGTGCATTTTCGGAAACAGGCTCTGCCGAGGACGAGAGCCATGAGATGTTCCTCCTCTGGGCAAGCCCGGGTCCCGAATCCTGTTGTGCCTGTGAATAGGCTGCAGGGGGACGGTGAAGACCAGCAACAGTTTCCAGGGCTGCCACCTTCCGTGTGGGACAAGGAGCCGGACGTGTGCCTTTTCGGAAACAAGCTCTGCCGAGGACGAGAGCCATGAGATGTTCCTCCTCTGGGCAAGCCCGGGTCCCAGATCCTGTTGTGCCTGTGAATAGGCTGCAGGGGGACGGTGAAGACCAGCAACAGCTTTCAGGGCTGCCACCTTCCGTGTGGGACAAGGAGCCGGACGTGTGCATTTTCGGAAACAGGATCTGCCGAGGACGAGAGCCATGAGATGTTCCTCCTCTGGGCAAGGCCGGGTCCCAGATCCTGTTGTGCCTGTGAATAGGCTGCAGGGGGACGGTGAAGACCAGCAACAGCTTCCAGGGCTGCCACCTTCCGTGTGGGACAAGGAGCCGGACGTGTGCCTTTTCGGAATCAGGCTCTGCCGAGGACGAGAGCCATGAGATGTTCCTCCTCTGGCCAAGCCCGGGTCCAAATCCTGTTGTGCCTGTGAATAGGCTGCAGGGGGACGGTGAAGACCAGCAACAGCTTTCAGGGCTGCCACCTTCCGTGTGGGACAAGGAGCCGGATGAGTGCCTTTTCGGAAACAGGCTCTGCCGAGGACGAGAGCCATGAGATGTTCCTCCTCTGGGCAAGCCCGGGTCCCAGATCCTGTTGTGCCTGTGAATAGGCTGCAGGGGGACGGTGAAGACCAGCAACAGCTTTCAGGGCTGCCACCTTCCGTGTGGGACAATGAGCCGGTCTTGTGCCTTTATGGAAACAGGCCCTGCCGAGGACGAGAGCCATGAGATGTTCCTCCTCTGGGCAAGCCCGGGTCCCAGATCCTGTTGTGCCTGTGAACAGGCTGCAGGGGGACGGTGAAGACCAGCAACAGCTTCCAGGGCTGCCACCTTCCGTGTGGGACAAGGAGCCGGACGTGTGCCTTTTCGGAATCAAGCTCTACCGAGGACGAGAGCCATGAGATGTTCCTCCTCTGGGCAAGCCCGGGTCCAAATCCTTTTGTGCCTGTGAATAGGCTGCATGGGGACGGTGAAGACCAGCAACAGCTTTCAGGGCTGCCACCTTCCGTGTGGGACAGTGAGCCGGATGTGTGCCTTTCTGGAAACAGGCCCTGCCGAGGACGAGAGCCATGAGATGTTCCTCCTCTGGGCAAGCCCGGGTCCCAGATCCTGTTGTGCCTGTGAATAGGCTGCAGGGGGACGGTGAAGACCAGCAACAGCTTTCAGGGCTGCCACCTTCACTGTGGGACAAGGAGCCGGACGTGTGCCTTTTCGGAATCAGGCTCTGCTGAGGACGAGAGCCATGAGATGTTCCTCCTCTGGGCAAGCCCGGGTCCAAATCCTGTTGTGCCTGTGAATAGGCTGCATGGGGACGGTGAAGACCAGCAACAGCTTTCAGGGCTGCCACCTTCCGTGTGGGACAAGGAGCCGGATGTGTGCCTTTTCGGAAACAGGCTCTGCCGAGGACGAGAGCCATGAGATGTTCCTCCTCTGGGCAAGCCCGGGTCCCAGATCCTGTTGTGCCTGTGAATAGGCTGCAGGGGGACGGTGAAGACCAGCAACAGCTTTCAGGGCTGCCACCTTCCGTGTGGGACAAGGAGCCGGATGTGTGCCTTTTCGGAAACAGGCTCTGCCGAGGACGAGAGCCATGAGATGTTCCTCCTCTGGGCAAGCCCGGGTCCTGAATCCTGTTGTGCCTGTGAATAGGCTGCAGGGGGACGGTGAAGACCAGCAACAGCTTTCAGGGCTGCCACCTTCCGTGTGGGACAAGGAGCCGGATGAGTGCCTTTATGGAAACAGGCCCTGCCGAGGACGAGAGCCATGAGATGTTCCTCCTCTGGGCAAGCCCGGGTCCCAGATCCTGTTGTGCCTGTGAATAGGCTGCAGGGGGACGGTGAAGACCAGCAACAGCTTCCAGGGCTGCCACCTTCCGTGTGGGACAAGGAGCCGGACGTGTGCCTTTTCGGAAACAATCTCTGCCGAGGAAGAGAGCCATGAGATGTTCCTCCTCTGGGCAAGCCCGGGTCCCAGATCCTGTTGTGCCTGTGAATAGGCTGCAGGGGGACGGTGAACACCAGCAACTGCTTTCACGGCTGCCACCTTCACTGTGGGACAAGGAGCCGGACGTGTTCCTTTTCGGAATCAAGCTCTACCGAAGACGAGAGCCATGAGATGTTCCTCCTCTGGGCAAGCCCGGGTCCAAATCCTTTTGTGCCTGTGAATAGGCTGCATGGGGACGGTGAAGACCAGCAACAGCTTTCAGGGCTGCCACCTTCCCTGTGGGACAAGGAGCCGGACGTGTCTTTCTGGATACAGGCCCTGCCGAGGACGAGAGATATGAGATGTTCCTCCTCTGGGCAAGCCCGGGTCCCAGATCCTGTTGTGCCTGTGAATAGGCTGCAGGGGGACGTTGAAGACCAGCAACAGCTTTCAGGGCTGCCACCTTCCGTGTGGGACAAGGAGCCGGACGTGTGCATTTTCGGAAACAGGATCTGCCGAGGACGAGAGCCATGAGATGTTCCTCCTCTGGGCAAGCCCGGGTCCCAGATCCTGTTGTGCCTGTGAATAGGCTGCAGGGGGACGGTGAAGACCAGCAACAGCTTCCAGGGCTGCCACCTTCCGTGTGGGACAAGGAGCCGGACGTGTCTTTCTGGATACAGGCCCTGCCGAGGACGAGAGCCATGAGATGTTCCTCCTCTGGCCAAGCCCGGGTCCCAGATCCTGTTGTGCCTGTGAATAGGCTGCAGGGGGACGGTGAAGACCAGCAACAGCTTTCAGGGCTGCCACCTTCCGTGTGGGACAAGGAGCCGGATGAGTGCCTTTTCGGAAACAGGCTCTGCCGAGGACGAGAGCCATGAGATGTTCCTCCTCTGGGCAAGCCCGGGTCCCGAATCCTGTTGTGCCTGTGAATAGGCTGCAGGGGGACGGTGAAGACCAGCAACGGCTTTCAGGGCTGCCACCTTCCGTGTGCGACAAGGAGCCGGACGTGTGCCTTTTCGGAAACAAGCTCTGCCGAGGACGAGAGCCATGAGATGTTCCTCCTCTGGGCAAGCCTGGGTCCCAGATCCTGTTGTGCCTGTGAATAGGCTGCAGGGGGACGGTGAACACCACCAACAGCTTTCACGGCTGCCACCTTCACTGTGGGACAAGGAGCCGGACGTGTGCCTTTCTGGAAACAGGCCGTGCCGAGGACGAGAGCCATGAGATGTTCCTCCTCTGGCCAAGCCCGGGTCCCAGATCCTGTTGTGCCTGTGAATAGGCTGCAGGGGGACGGTGAAGACCAGCAACAGCTTTCAGGGCTGCCACCTTCCGTGTGGGACAAGGAGCCGGACGTGTGCCTTTTCGGAATCAGGCTCTGCTGAGGACGAGAGCCATGAGATGTTCCTCCTCTGGGCAAGCCCGGGTCCAAATCCTGTTGTGCCTGTGAATAGGCTGCAGGGGGACGGTGAAGACCAGCAACAGCTTTCAGGGCTGCCACCTTCCGTGTGGGACAAGGAGCCGGATGTGTGCCTTTTCGGAAACAGGCTCTGCCGAGGACGAGAGCCATGAGATGTTCCTCCTCTGGGCAAGCCCGGGTCCCAGATCCTGTTGTGCCTGTGAATAGGCTGCAGGGGGACGGTGAAGACCAGCAACAGCTTTCAGGGCTGCCACCTTCCGTGTGGGACAAGGAGCCGGATGTGTGCCTTTTCGGAAACAGGCTCTGCCGAGGACGAGAGCCATGAGATGTTCCTCCTCTGGGCAAGCCCGGGTCCTGAATCCTGTTGTGCCTGTGAATAGGCTGCAGGGGGACGGTGAAGACCAGCAACAGCTTTCAGGGCCGCCACCTTCCGTGTGGGACAATGAGCCGGTCTTGTGCCTTTATGGAAACAGGCCCTGCCGAGGACGAGAGCCATGAGATGTTCCTCCTCTGGGCAAGCCCGGGTCCCAGATCCTGTTGTGCCTGTGAATAGGCTGCAGGGGGACGGTGAAGACCAGCAACAGCTTCCAGGGCTGCCACCTTCCGTGTGGGACAAGGAGCCGGACGTGTGCCTTTTCGGAAACAATCTCTGCCGAGGAAGAGAGCCATGAGATGTTCCTCCTCTGGGCAAGCCCGGGTCCCAGATCCTGTTGTGCCTGTGAATAGGCTGCAGGGGGACGGTGAAGACCAGCAACAGCTTTCACGGCTGCCACCTTCCGTGTGGGACAAGGAGCCGGACGTGTTCCTTTTCGGAATCAAGCTCTACCGAAGACGAGAGCCATGAGATGTTCCTCCTCTGGGCAAGCCCGGGTCCAAATCCTTTTGTGCCTGTGAATAGGCTGCATGGGGACGGTGAAGACCAGCAACAGCTTTCAGGGCTGCCACCTTCCCTGTGGGACAAGGAGCCGGACGTGTCTTTCTGGATACAGGCCCTGCCGAGGACGAGAGATATGAGATGTTCCTCCTCTGGGCAAGCCCGGGTCCCAGATCCTGTTGTGCCTGTGAATAGGCTGCAGGGGGACGTTGAAGACCAGCAACAGCTTTCAGGGCTGCCACCTTCCGTGTGGGACAAGGAGCCGGACGTGTGCATTTTCGGAAACAGGATCTGCCGAGGACGAGAGCCATGAGATGTTCCTCCTCTGGGCAAGCCCGGGTCCCAGATCCTGTTGTGCCTGTGAATAGGCTGCAGGGGGACGGTGAAGACCAGCAACAGCTTCCAGGGCTGCCACCTTCCGTGTGGGACAAGGAGCCGGACGTGTCTTTCTGGATACAGGCCCTGCCGAGGACGAGAGCCATGAGATGTTCCTCCTCTGGCCAAGCCCGGGTCCCAGATCCTGTTGTGCCTGTGAATAGGCTGCAGGGGGACGGTGAAGACCAGCAACAGCTTTCAGGGCTGCCACCTTCCGTGTGGGACAAGGAGCCGGATGAGTGCCTTTTCGGAAACAGGCTCTGCCGAGGACGAGAGCCATGAGATGTTCCTCCTCTGGGCAAGCCCGGGTCCCGAATCCTGTTGTGCCTGTGAATAGGCTGCAGGGGGACGGTGAAGACCAGCAACGGCTTTCAGGGCTGCCACCTTCCGTGTGCGACAAGGAGCCGGACGTGTGCCTTTTCGGAAACAAGCTCTGCCGAGGACGAGAGCCATGAGATGTTCCTCCTCTGGGCAAGCCTGGGTCCCAGATCCTGTTGTGCCTGTGAATAGGCTGCAGGGGGACGGTGAACACCACCAACAGCTTTCACGGCTGCCACCTTCCGTGTGGGACAATGAGCCGGACGTGTGCCTTTCTGGAAACAGGCCGTGCCGAGAACGAGAGCCATGAGATGTTCCTCCTCTGGCCAAGCCCGGGTCCCAGATCCTGTTGTGCCTGTGAATAGGCTGCAGGGGGACGGTGAAGACCAGCAACAGCTTTCAGGGCTGCCACCTTCCGTGTGGGACAAGGAGCCGGACGTGTGCCTTTTCGGAATCAGGACCTGCTGAGGACGAGAGCCATGAGATGTTCCTCCTCTGGGCAAGCCCGGGTCCAAATCCTGTTGTGCCTGTGAATAGGCTGCAGGGGGACGGTGAAGACCAGCAACAGCTTTCAGGGCTGCCACCTTCCGTGTGGGACAAGGAGCCGGATGTGTGCCTTTTCGGAAACAGGCTCTGCCGAGGACGAGAGCCATGAGATGTTCCTCCTCTGGGCAAGCCCGGGTCCCAGATCCTGTTGTGCCTGTGAATAGGCTGCAGGGGGACGGTGAAGACCAGCAACAGCTTCCAGGGCTGCCACCTTCCGTGTGGGACAAGGAGCCGGATGTGTGCCTTTTCGGAAACAGGCTCTGCCGAGGACGAGAGCCATGAGATGTTCCTCCTCTGGGCAAGCCCGGGTCCTGAATCCTGTTGTGCCTGTGAATAGGCTGCAGGGGGACGGTGAAGACCAGCAACAGCTTTCAGGGCTGCCACCTTCCGTGTGGGACAAGGAGCCGGATGAGTGCCTTTTCGGAAACAGGCTCTGCCGAGGACGAGAGCCATGAGATGTTCCTCCTCTGGGCAAGCCCGGGTCCCGAATCCTGTTGTGCCTGTGAATAGGCTGCAGGGGGACGGTGAAGACCAGCAACGGCTTTCAGGGCTGCCACCTTCCGTGTGCGACAAGGAGCCGGACGTGTGCCTTTTCGGAAACAAGCTCTGCCGAGGACGAGAGCCATGAGATGTTCCTCCTCTGGGCAAGCCTGGGTCCCAGATCCTGTTGTGCCTGTGAATAGGCTGCAGGGGGACGGTGAAGACCAGCAACAGCTTTCACGGCTGCCACCTTCCGTGTGGGACAATGAGCCGGACGTGTGCCTTTCTGGAAACAGGCCGTGCCGAGAACGAGAGCCATGAGATGTTCCTCCTCTGGCCAAGCCCGGGTCCCAGATCCTGTTGTGCCTGTGAATAGGCTGCAGGGGGACGGTGAAGACCAGCAACAGCTTTCAGGGCTGCCACCTTCCGTGTGGGACAAGGAGCCGGACGTGTGCCTTTTCGGAATCAGGACCTGCTGAGGACGAGAGCCATGAGATGTTCCTCCTCTGGGCAAGCCCGGGTCCAAATCCTGTTGTGCCTGTGAATAGGCTGCAGGGGGACGGTGAAGACCAGCAACAGCTTTCAGGGCTGCCACCTTCCGTGTGGGACAAGGAGCCGGATGTGTGCCTTTTCGGAAACAGGCTCTGCCGAGGACGAGAGCCATGAGATGTTCCTCCTCTGGGCAAGCCCGGGTCCCAGATCCTGTTGTGCCTGTGAATAGGCTGCAGGGGGACGGTGAAGACCAGCAACAGCTTCCAGGGCTGCCACCTTCCGTGTGGGACAAGGAGCCGGATGTGTGCCTTTTCGGAAACAGGCTCTGCCGAGGACGAGAGCCATGAGATGTTCCTCCTCTGGGCAAGCCCGGGTCCTGAATCCTGTTGTGCCTGTGAATAGGCTGCAGGGGGACGGTGAAGACCAGCAACAGCTTTCAGGGCTGCCACCTTCCGTGTGGGACAATGAGCCGGTCTTGTGCCTTTATGGAAACAGGCTCTGCCGAGGACGAGAGCCATGAGATGTTCCTCCTCTGGGCAAGCCCGGGTCCCAGATCCTGTTGTGCCTGTGAATAGGCTGCAGGGGGACGGTGAAGACCAGCAACAGCTTCCAGGGCTGCCACCTTCCGTGTGGGACAAGGAGCCGGACGTGTGCCTTTTCGGAAACAATCTCTGCCGAGGAAGAGAGCCATGAGATGTTCCTCCTCTGGGCAAGCCCGGGTCCCAGATCCTGTTGTGCCTGTGAATAGGCTGCAGGGGGACGGTGAACACCAGCAACTGCTTTCACGGCTGCCACCTTCACTGTGGGACAAGGAGCCGGACGTGTTCCTTTTCGGAATCAAGCTCTACCGAAGACGAGAGCCATGAGATGTTCCTCCTCTGGGCAAGCCCGGGTCCAAATCCTTTTGTGCCTGTGAATAGGCTGCATGGGGACGGTGAAGACCAGCAACAGCTTTCAGGGCTGCCACCTTCCCTGTGGGACAAGGAGCCGGACGTGTCTTTCTGGATACAGGCCCTGCCGAGGACGAGAGATATGAGATGTTCCTCCTCTGGGCAAGCCCGGGTCCCAGATCCTGTTGTGCCTGTGAATAGGCTGCAGGGGGACGTTGAAGACCAGCAACAGCTTTCAGGGCTGCCACCTTCCGTGTGGGACAAGGAGCCGGACGTGTGCATTTTCGGAAACAGGATCTGCCGAGGACGAGAGCCATGAGATGTTCCTCCTCTGGGCAAGCCCGGGTCCCAGATCCTGTTGTGCCTGTGAATAGGCTGCAGGGGGACGGTGAAGACCAGCAACAGCTTCCAGGGCTGCCACCTTCCGTGTGGGACAAGGAGCCGGACGTGTCTTTCTGGATACAGGCCCTGCCGAGGACGAGAGCCATGAGATGTTCCTCCTCTGGCCAAGCCCGGGTCCCAGATCCTGTTGTGCCTGTGAATAGGCTGCAGGGGGACGGTGAAGACCAGCAACAGCTTTCAGGGCTGCCACCTTCCGTGTGGGACAAGGAGCCGGATGAGTGCCTTTTCGGAAACAGGCTCTGCCGAGGACGAGAGCCATGAGATGTTCCTCCTCTGGGCAAGCCCGGGTCCCAGATCCTGTTGTGCCTGTGAATAGGCTGCAGGGGGACGGTGAAGACCAGCAACAGCTTTCAGGGCTGCCACCTTCCGTGTGGGACAAGGAGCCGGACGTGTGCCTTTTCGGAAACAAGCTCTGCCGAGGACGAGAGCCATGAGATGTTCCTCCTCTGGGCAAGCCCGGGTCCCAGATCCTGTTGTGCCTGTGAATAGGCTGCAGGGGGACGGTGAACACCAGCAACAGCTTTCACGGCTGCCACCTTCCGTGTGGGACAAGGAGCCGGACGTGTGCATTTTCGGAAACAGGATCTGCCGAGGACGAGAGCCATGAGATGTTCCTCCTCTGGGCAAGCCCGGGTCCCAGATCCTGTTGTGCCTGTGAATAGGCTGCAGGGGGACGGTGAAGACCAGCAACAGCTTCCAGGGCTGCCACCTTCCGTGTGGGACAAGGAGCCGGACGTGTGCATTTTCGGAATCAGGCTCTGCCGAGGACGAGAGCCATGAGATGTTCCTCCTCTGGCCAAGCCCGGGTCCAAATCCTGTTGTGCCTGTGAATAGGCTGCAGGGGGACGGTGAAGACCAGCAACAGCTTTCAGGGCTGCCACCTTCCCTGTGGGACAAGGAGCCGGACGTGTGCCTTTTCGGAATCAGGCTCTGCCGAGGTCGAGAGCCATGAGATGTTCCTCCTCTGGGCAAGCCCGGGTCCCAGATCCTGTTGTGCCTGTGAATAGGCTGCAGGGGGACGGTGAAGACCAGCAACAGCTTTCACGGCTGCCACCTTCACTGTGGGACAAGGAGCCGGACGTGTGCCTTTCTGGAAACAGGCCGTGCCGAGGACGAGAGCCATGAGATGTTCCTCCTCTGGGCAAGCCCGGGTCCTGAATCCTGTTGTGCCTGTGAATAGGCTGCAGGGGGACGGTGAAGACCAGCAACAGCTTTCAGGGCTGCCACCTTCCGTGTGGGACAAGGAGCCGGACGTGTGCATTTTCGGAATCAGGCTCTGCCGAGGTCGAGAGCCATGAGATGTTCCTCCTCTGGGCAAGCCCGGGTCCAAATCCTGTTGTGCCTGTGAATAGGCTGCAGGGGGACGGTGAAGACCAGCAACAGCTTCCAGGGCTGCCACCTTCCGTGTGGGACAATGAGCCGGATGTGTGCCTTTCTGGAAACAGGCCCTGCCGAGGACGAGAGCCATGAGATGTTCCTCCTCTGGGCAAGCCCCGGTCCTGAATCCTGTTGTGCCTGTGAATAGGCTGCAGGGGGATGGTGAAGACCAGCAACAGCTTTCAGGGCTGCCATCTTCCGTGTGGGACAAGGAGCCGGATGAGTGCCTTTTCGGAAACAGGCTCTGCCGAGGACGAGAGCCATGAGATGTTCCTCCTCTGGCCAAGCCCGGGTCCCAGATCCTGTTGTGCCTGTGAATAGGCTGCAGGGGGACGGTGAAGACCAGCAACAGCTTTCAGGGCTGCCACCTTCCCTGTGGGACAAGGAGCCGGACGTGTGCCTTTTCAGAATCAGGCTCTGCCGAGGTCGAGAGCCATGAGATGTTCCTCCTCTGGGCAAGCCCGGGTCCCAGATCCTGTTGTGCCTGTGAATAGGCTGCAGGGGGACGGTGAAGACCAGCAACAGCTTTCACGGCTGCCACCTTCACTGTGGGACAAGGAGCCGGACGTGTGCCTTTCTGGAAACAGGCCGTGCCGAGGACGAGAGCCATGAGATGTTCCTCCTCTGGGCAAGCCCCGATCCTGAATCCTGTTGTGCCTGTGAATAGGCTGCAGGGGGACGGTGAAGACCAGCAACAGCTTTCAGGGCTGCCACCTTCCGTGTGGGACAAGGAGCCGGACGTGTGCATTTTCGGAATCAGGCTCTGCCGAGGTCGAGAGCCATGAGATGTTCCTCCTCTGGGCAAGCCCGGGTCCTGAATCCTGTTGTGCCTGTGAATAGGCTGCAGGGGGACGGTGAAGACCAGCAACAGCTTTCAGGGCTGCCACCTTCCGTGTGGGACAATGAGCCGGATGTGTGCCTTTCTGGAAACAGGCCCTGCCGAGGACGAGAGCCATGAGATGTTCCTCCTCTGGGCAAGCCCCGGTCCTGAATCCTGTTGTGCCTGTGAATAGGCTGCAGGGGGATGGTGAAGACCAGCAACAGCTTTCAGGGCTGCCATCTTCCGTGTGGGACAAGGAGCCGGATGAGTGCCTTTTCGGAAACAGGCTCTGCCGAGGACGAGAGCCATGAGATGTTCCTCCTCTGGGCAAGCCTGGGTCCCAGATCCTGTTGTGCCTGTGAATAGGCTGCAGGGGGACGGTGAAGACCAGCAACAGCTTTCAGGGCTGCCACCTTCCGTGTGGGACAAGGAGCCGGACGTGTGCCTTTTCGGAAACAGGATCTGCCGAGGACGAGAGCCATGAGATGTTCCTCCTCTGGGAAAGCCCGGGTCCTAGATCCTGTTGTGCCTGTGAATAGGCTGCAGGGGGACGGTGAAGACCAGCAACAGCTTTCAGGGCTGCCACCTTCCGTGTGGGACAAGGAGCCGGACGTGTGCATTTTCGGAAACAGGATCTGCCGAGGACGAGAGCCATGAGATGTTCCTCCTCTGGGCAAGCCCGGGTCCCAGATCCTGTTGTGCCTGTGAATAGGCTGCAGGGGGACGGTGAAGACCAGCAACAGCTTCCAGGGCTGCCACCTTCCGTGTGGGACAAGGAGCCGGACGTGTCTTTCTGGATACAGGCCCTGCCGAGGACGAGAGCCATGAGATGTTCCTCCTCTGGGCAAGCCCGGGTCCCAGATCCTGTTGTGCCTGTGAATAGGCTGCAGGGGGACGGTGAAGACCAGCAACAGCTTTCAGGGCTGCCACCTTCCGTGTGGGACAAGGAGCCGGATGTGTGCCTTTTCGGAAACAGGCTCTGCCGAGGACGAGAGCCATGAGATGTTCCTCCTCTGGGCAAGCCCGGGTCCCGAATCCTGTTGTGCCTGTGAATAGGCTGCAGGGGGACGGTGAAGACCAGCAACAGCTTTCAGGGCTGCCACCTTCCGTGTGGGACAAGGAGCCGGATGTGTGCCTTTTCGGAAACAAGCTCTGCCGAGGACGAGAGCCATGAGATGTTCCTCCTCTGGGCAAGCCCGGGTCCCAGATCCTGTTGTGCCTGTGAATAGGCTGCTGGGGGAGGGTGAACACCAGCAACAGCTTTCAGGGCTGCCACCTTCCGTGTGGGACAAGGAGCCGGACGTGTGCATTTTCGGAAACAGGATCTGCCGAGGACGAGAGCCATGAGATGTTCCTCCTCTGGCCAAGCCCGGGTCCCAGATCCTGTTGTGCCTGTTAATAGGCTGCAGGGGGACGGTGAAGACCAGCAACAGCTTCCAGGGCTGCCACCTTCCGTGTGGGACAAGGAGCCGGACGTGTCTTTCTGGATACAGGCCCTGCCGAGGACGAGAGCCATGAGATGTTCCTCCTCTGGGCAAGCCCGGGTCCCAGATCCTGTTGTGCCTGTGAATAGGCTGCAGGGGGACGGTGAAGACCAGCAACAGCTTTCAGGGCTGCCACCTTCCCTGTGGGACAAGGAGCCGGACGTGTGCCTTTTCGGAATCAGGCTCTGCCGAGGTCGAGAGCCATGAGATGTTCCTCCTCTGGGCAAGCCCGGGTCCCAGATCCTGTTGTGCCTGTGAATAGGCTGCAGGGGGACGGTGAAGACCAGCAACAGCTTTCACGGCTGCCACCTTCACTGTGGGACAAGGAGCCGGACGTGTGCCTTTCTGGAAACAGGCCGTGCCGAGGACGAGAGCCATGAGATGTTCCTCCTCTGGGCAAGCCCGGGTCCTGAATCCTGTTGTGCCTGTGAATAGGCTGCAGGGGGACGGTGAAGACCAGCAACAGCTTTCAGGGCTGCCACCTTCCGTGTGGGACAAGGAGCCGGACGTGTGCATTTTCGGAATCAGGCTCTGCCGAGGTCGAGAGCCATGAGATGTTCCTCCTCTGGGCAAGCCCGGGTCCAAATCCTGTTGTGCCTGTGAATAGGCTGCAGGGGGACGGTGAAGACCAGCAACAGCTTTCAGGGCTGCCACCTTCCGTGTGGGACAATGAGCCGGATGTGTGCCTTTCTGGAAACAGGCCCTGCCGAGGACGAGAGCCATGAGATGTTCCTCCTCTGGGCAAGCCCCGGTCCTGAATCCTGTTGTGCCTGTGAATAGGCTGCAAGGGGATGGTGAAGACCAGCAACAGCTTTCAGGGCTGCCATCTTCCGTGTGGGACAAGGAGCCGGATGAGTGCCTTTTCGGAAACAGGCTCTGCCGAGGACGAGAGCCATGAGATGTTCCTCCTCTGGCCAAGCCCGGGTCCCAGATCCTGTTGTGCCTGTGAATAGGCTGCAGGGGGACGGTGAAGACCAGCAACAGCTTTCAGGGCTGCCACCTTCCCTGTGGGACAAGGAGCCGGACGTGTGCCTTTTCGGAATCAGGCTCTGCCGAGGTCGAGAGCCATGAGATGTTCCTCCTCTGGGCAAGCCCGGGTCCCAGATCCTGTTGTGCCTGTGAATAGGCTGCAGGGGGACGGTGAACACCAGCAACAGCTTTCACGGCTGCCACCTTCACTGTGGGACAAGGAGCCGGACGTGTGCCTTTCTGGAAACAGGCCGTGCCGAGGACGAGAGCCATGAGATGTTCCTCCTCTGGGCAAGCCCGGGTCCTGAATCCTGTTGTGCCTGTGAATAGGCTGCAGGGGGACGGTGAAGACCAGCAACAGCTTTCAGGGCTGCCACCTTCCGTGTGGGACAAGGAGCCGGACGTGTGCATTTTCGGAATCAGGCTCTGCCGAGGTCGAGAGCCATGAGATGTTCCTCCTCTGGGCAAGCCCGGGTCCAAATCCTGTTGTGCCTGTGAATAGGCTGCAGGGGGACGGTGAAGACCAGCAACAGCTTTCAGGGCTGCCACCTTCCGTGTGGGACAATGAGCCGGATGTGTGCCTTTCTGGAAACAGGCCCTGCCGAGGACGAGAGCCATGAGATGTTCCTCCTCTGGGCAAGCCCCGGTCCTGAATCCTGTTGTGCCTGTGAATAGGCTGCAGGGGGATGGTGAAGACCAGCAACAGCTTTCAGGGCTGCCATCTTCCGTGTGGGACAAGGAGCCGGATGAGTGCCTTTTCGGAAACAGGCTCTGCCGAGGACGAGAGCCATGAGATGTTCCTCCTCTGGCCAAGCCCGGGTCCCAGATCCTGTTGTGCCTGTGAATAGGCTGCAGGGGGACGGTGAAGACCAGCAACAGCTTTCAGGGCTGCCACCTTCCCTGTGGGACAAGGAGCCGGACGTGTGCCTTTTCGGAATCAGGCTCTGCCGAGGTCGAGAGCCATGAGATGTTCCTCCTCTGGGCAAGCCCGGGTCCCAGATCCTGTTGTGCCTGTGAATAGGCTGCAGGGGGACGGTGAAGACCAGCAACAGCTTTCACGGCTGCCACCTTCACTGTGGGACAAGGAGCCGGACGTGTGCCTTTCTGGAAACAGGCCGTGCCGAGGACGAGAGCCATGAGATGTTCCTCCTCTGGGCAAGCCCCGATCCTGAATCCTGTTGTGCCTGTGAATAGGCTGCAGGGGGACGGTGAAGACCAGCAACAGCTTTCAGGGCTGCCACCTTCCGTGTGGGACAAGGAGCCGGACGTGTGCATTTTCGGAATCAGGCTCTGCCGAGGTCGAGAGCCATGAGATGTTCCTCCTCTGGGCAAGCCCGGGTCCAAATCCTGTTGTGCCTGTGAATAGGCTGCAGGGGGACGGTGAAGACCAGCAACAGCTTTCAGGGCTGCCACCTTCCGTGTGGGACAATGAGCCGGATGTGTGCCTTTCTGGAAACAGGCCCTGCCGAGGACGAGAGCCATGAGATGTTCCTCCTCTGGGCAAGCCCCGGTCCTGAATCCTGTTGTGCCTGTGAATAGGCTGCAGGGGGATGGTGAAGACCAGCAACAGCTTTCAGGGCTGCCATCATCCGTGTGGGACAAGGAGCCGGATGAGTGCCTTTTCGGAAACAGGCTCTGCCGAGGACGAGAGCCATGAGATGTTCCTCCTCTGGGCAAGCCTGGGTCCCAGATCCTGTTGTGCCTGTGAATAGGCTGCAGGGGGACGGTGAAGACCAGCAACAGCTTTCAGGGCTGCCACCTTCCGTGTGGGACAAGGAGCCGGACGTGTGCCTTTTCGGAAACAGGATCTGCCGAGGACGAGAGCCATGAGATGTTCCTCCTCTGGGAAAGCCCGGGTCCTAGATCCTGTTGTGCCTGTGAATAGGCTGCAGGGGGACGGTGAAGACCAGCAACAGCTTTCAGGGCTGCCACCTTCCGTGTGGGACAAGGAGCCGGACGTGTGCATTTTCGGAAACAGGATCTGCCGAGGACGAGAGCCATGAGATGTTCCTCCTCTGGGCAAGCCCGGGTCCCAGATCCTGTTGTGCCTGTGAATAGGCTGCAGGGGGACGGTGAAGACCAGCAACAGCTTCCAGGGCTGCCACCTTCCGTGTGGGACAAGGAGCCGGACGTGTCTTTCTGGATACAGGCCCTGCCGAGGACGAGAGCCATGAGATGTTCCTCCTCTGGGCAAGCCCGGGTCCCAGATCCTGTTGTGCCTGTGAATAGGCTGCAGGGGGACGGTGAAGACCAGCAACAGCTTTCAGGGCTGCCACCTTCCGTGTGGGACAAGGAGCCGGATGTGTGCCTTTTCGGAAACAGGCTCTGCCGAGGACGAGAGCCATGAGATGTTCCTCCTCTGGGCAAGCCCGGGTCCCGAATCCTGTTGTGCCTGTGAATAGGCTGCAGGGGGACGGTGAAGACCAGCAACGGCTTTCAGGGCTGCCACCTTCCGTGTGGGACAAGGAGCCGGATGTGTGCCTTTTCGGAAACAAGCTCTGCCGAGGACGAGAGCCATGAGATGTTCCTCCTCTGGGCAAGCCCGGGTCCCAGATCCTGTTGTGCCTGTGAATAGGCTGCAGGGGGACGGTGAACACCAGCAACAGCTTTCAGGGCTGCCACCTTCCGTGTGGGACAAGGAGCCGGACGTGTGCATTTTCGGAAACAGGATCTGCCGAGGACGAGAGCCATGAGATGTTCCTCCTCTGGCCAAGCCCGGGTCCCAGATCCTGTTGTGCCTGTTAATAGGCTGCAGGGGGACGGTGAAGACCAGCAACAGCTTCCAGGGCTGCCACCTTCCGTGTGGGACAAGGAGCCGGACGTGTCTTTCTGGATACAGGCCCTGCCGAGGACGAGAGCCATGAGATGTTCCTCCTCTGGGCAAGCCCGGGTCCCAGATCCTGTTGTGCCTGTGAATAGGCTGCAGGGGGACGGTGAAGACCAGCAACAGCTTTCAGGGCTGCCACCTTCCCTGTGGGACAAGGAGCCGGACGTGTGCCTTTTCGGAATCAGGCTCTGCCGAGGTCGAGAGCCATGAGATGTTCCTCCTCTGGGCAAGCCCGGGTCCCAGATCCTGTTGTGCCTGTGAATAGGCTGCAGGGGGACGGTGAAGACCAGCAACAGCTTTCACGGCTGCCACCTTCACTGTGGGACAAGGAGCCGGACGTGTGCCTTTCTGGAAACAGGCCGTGCCGAGGACGAGAGCCATGAGATGTTCCTCCTCTGGGCAAGCCCGGGTCCTGAATCCTGTTGTGCCTGTGAATAGGCTGCAGGGGGACGGTGAAGACCAGCAACAGCTTTCAGGGCTGCCACCTTCCGTGTGGGACAAGGAGCCGGACGTGTGCATTTTCGGAATCAGGCTCTGCCGAGGTCGAGAGCCATGAGATGTTCCTCCTCTGGGCAAGCCCGGGTCCAAATCCTGTTGTGCCTGTGAATAGGCTGCAGGGGGACGGTGAAGACCAGCAACAGCTTTCAGGGCTGCCACCTTCCGTGTGGGACAATGAGCCGGATGTGTGCCTTTCTGGAAACAGGCCCTGCCGAGGACGAGAGCCATGAGATGTTCCTCCTCTGGGCAAGCCCCGGTCCTGAATCCTGTTGTGCCTGTGAATAGGCTGCAGGGGGATGGTGAAGACCAGCAACAGCTTTCAGGGCTGCCATCTTCCGTGTGGGACAAGGAGCCGGATGAGTGCCTTTTCGGAAACAGGCTCTGCCGAGGACGAGAGCCATGAGATGTTCCTCCTCTGGCCAAGCCCGGGTCCCAGATCCTGTTGTGCCTGTGAATAGGCTGCAGGGGGACGGTGAAGACCAGCAACAGCTTTCAGGGCTGCCACCTTCCCTGTGGGACAAGGAGCCGGACGTGTGCCTTTTCGGAATCAGGCTCTGCCGAGGTCGAGAGCCATGAGATGTTCCTCCTCTGGGCAAGCCCGGGTCCCAGATCCTGTTGTGCCTGTGAATAGGCTGCAGGGGGACGGTGAACACCAGCAACAGCTTTCACGGCTGCCACCTTCACTGTGGGACAAGGAGCCGGACGTGTGCCTTTCTGGAAACAGGCCGTGCCGAGGACGAGAGCCATGAGATGTTCCTCCTCTGGGCAAGCCCGGGTCCTGAATCCTGTTGTGCCTGTGAATAGGCTGCAGGGGGACGGTGAAGACCAGCAACAGCTTTCAGGGCTGCCACCTTCCGTGTGGGACAAGGAGCCGGACGTGTGCATTTTCGGAATCAGGCTCTGCCGAGGTCGAGAGCCATGAGATGTTCCTCCTCTGGGCAAGCCCGGGTCCAAATCCTGTTGTGCCTGTGAATAGGCTGCAGGGGGACGGTGAAGACCAGCAACAGCTTTCAGGGCTGCCACCTTCCGTGTGGGACAATGAGCCGGATGTGTGCCTTTCTGGAAACAGGCCCTGCCGAGGACGAGAGCCATGAGATGTTCCTCCTCTGGGCAAGCCCCGGTCCTGAATCCTGTTGTGCCTGTGAATAGGCTGCAGGGGGATGGTGAAGACCAGCAACAGCTTTCAGGGCTGCCATCTTCCGTGTGGGACAAGGAGCCGGATGAGTGCCTTTTCGGAAACAGGCTCTGCCGAGGACGAGAGCCATGAGATGTTCCTCCTCTGGCCAAGCCCGGGTCCCAGATCCTGTTGTGCCTGTGAATAGGCTGCAGGGGGACGGTGAAGACCAGCAACAGCTTTCAGGGCTGCCACCTTCCCTGTGGGACAAGGAGCCGGACGTGTGCCTTTTCGGAATCAGGCTCTGCCGAGGTCGAGAGCCATGAGATGTTCCTCCTCTGGGCAAGCCCGGGTCCCAGATCCTGTTGTGCCTGTGAATAGGCTGCAGGGGGACGGTGAAGACCAGCAACAGCTTTCACGGCTGCCACCTTCACTGTGGGACAAGGAGCCGGACGTGTGCCTTTCTGGAAACAGGCCGTGCCGAGGACGAGAGCCATGAGATGTTCCTCCTCTGGGCAAGCCCCGATCCTGAATCCTGTTGTGCCTGTGAATAGGCTGCAGGGGGACGGTGAAGACCAGCAACAGCTTTCAGGGCTGCCACCTTCCGTGTGGGACAAGGAGCCGGACGTGTGCATTTTCGGAATCAGGCTCTGCCGAGGTCGAGAGCCATGAGATGTTCCTCCTCTGGGCAAGCCCGGGTCCAAATCCTGTTGTGCCTGTGAATAGGCTGCAGGGGGACGGTGAAGACCAGCAACAGCTTTCAGGGCTGCCACCTTCCGTGTGGGACAATGAGCCGGATGTGTGCCTTTCTGGAAACAGGCCCTGCCGAGGACGAGAGCCATGAGATGTTCCTCCTCTGGGCAAGCCCCGGTCCTGAATCCTGTTGTGCCTGTGAATAGGCTGCAGGGGGATGGTGAAGACCAGCAACAGCTTTCAGGGCTGCCATCTTCCGTGTGGGACAAGGAGCCGGATGAGTGCCTTTTCGGAAACAGGCTCTGCCGAGGACGAGAGCCATGAGATGTTCCTCCTCTGGGCAAGCCTGGGTCCCAGATCCTGTTGTGCCTGTGAATAGGCTGCAGGGGGACGGTGAAGACCAGCAACAGCTTTCAGGGCTGCCACCTTCCGTGTGGGACAAGGAGCCGGACGTGTGCCTTTTCGGAAACAGGATCTGCCGAGGACGAGAGCCATGAGATGTTCCTCCTCTGGGAAAGCCCGGGTCCTAGATCCTGTTGTGCCTGTGAATAGGCTGCAGGGGGACGGTGAAGACCAGCAACAGCTTTCAGGGCTGCCACCTTCCGTGTGGGACAAGGAGCCGGACGTGTGCATTTTCGGAAACAGGATCTGCCGAGGACGAGAGCCATGAGATGTTCCTCCTCTGGGCAAGCCCGGGTCCCAGATCCTGTTGTGCCTGTGAATAGGCTGCAGGGGGACGGTGAAGACCAGCAACAGCTTCCAGGGCTGCCACCTTCCGTGTGGGACAAGGAGCCGGACGTGTCTTTCTGGATACAGGCCCTGCCGAGGACGAGAGCCATGAGATGTTCCTCCTCTGGGCAAGCCCGGGTCCCAGATCCTGTTGTGCCTGTGAATAGGCTGCAGGGGGACGGTGAAGACCAGCAACAGCTTTCAGGGCTGCCACCTTCCGTGTGGGACAAGGAGCCGGATGTGTGCCTTTTCGGAAACAGGCTCTGCCGAGGACGAGAGCCATGAGATGTTCCTCCTCTGGGCAAGCCCGGGTCCCGAATCCTGTTGTGCCTGTGAATAGGCTGCAGGGGGACGGTGAAGACCAGCAACGGCTTTCAGGGCTGCCACCTTCCGTGTGGGACAAGGAGCCGGATGTGTGCCTTTTCGGAAACAAGCTCTGCCGAGGACGAGAGCCATGAGATGTTCCTCCTCTGGGCAAGCCCGGGTCCCAGATCCTGTTGTGCCTGTGAATAGGCTGCAGGGGGACGGTGAACACCAGCAACAGCTTTCAGGGCTGCCACCTTCCGTGTGGGACAAGGAGCCGGACGTGTGCATTTTCGGAAACAGGATCTGCCGAGGACGAGAGCCATGAGATGTTCCTCCTCTGGCCAAGCCCGGGTCCCAGATCCTGTTGTGCCTGTTAATAGGCTGCAGGGGGATGGTGAAGACCAGCAACAGCTTCCAGGGCTGCCACCTTCCGTGTGGGACAAGGAGCCGGACGTGTCTTTCTGGATACAGGCCCTGCCGAGGACGAGAGCCATGAGATGTTCCTCCTCTGGGCAAGCCCGGGTCCCAGATCCTGTTGTGCCTGTGAATAGGCTGCAGGGGGACGGTGAAGACCAGCAACAGCTTTCAGGGCTGCCACCTTCCCTGTGGGACAAGGAGCCGGACGTGTGCCTTTTCGGAATCAGGCTCTGCCGAGGTCGAGAGCCATGAGATGTTCCTCCTCTGGGCAAGCCCGGGTCCCAGATCCTGTTGTGCCTGTGAATAGGCTGCAGGGGGACGGTGAAGACCAGCAACAGCTTTCACGGCTGCCACCTTCACTGTGGGACAAGGAGCCGGACGTGTGCCTTTCTGGAAACAGGCCGTGCCGAGGACGAGAGCCATGAGATGTTCCTCCTCTGGGCAAGCCCGGGTCCTGAATCCTGTTGTGCCTGTGAATAGGCTGCAGGGGGACGGTGAAGACCAGCAACAGCTTTCAGGGCTGCCACCTTCCGTGTGGGACAAGGAGCCGGACGTGTGCATTTTCGGAATCAGGCTCTGCCGAGGTCGAGAGCCATGAGATGTTCCTCCTCTGGGCAAGCCCGGGTCCAAATCCTGTTGTGCCTGTGAATAGGCTGCAGGGGGACGGTGAAGACCAGCAACAGCTTTCAGGGCTGCCACCTTCCGTGTGGGACAATGAGCCGGATGTGTGCCTTTCTGGAAACAGGCCCTGCCGAGGACGAGAGCCATGAGATGTTCCTCCTCTGGGCAAGCCCCGGTCCTGAATCCTGTTGTGCCTGTGAATAGGCTGCAGGGGGATGGTGAAGACCAGCAACAGCTTTCAGGGCTGCCATCTTCCGTGTGGGACAAGGAGCCGGATGAGTGCCTTTTCGGAAACAGGCTCTGCCGAGGACGAGAGCCATGAGATGTTCCTCCTCTGGGCAAGCCCGGGTCCCAGATCCTGTTGTGCCTGTGAATAGGCTGCAGGGGGACGGTGAAGACCAGCAACAGCTTTCAGGGCTGCCACCTTCCCTGTGGGACAAGGAGCCGGACGTGTGCCTTTTCGGAATCAGGCTCTGCCGAGGTCGAGAGCCATGAGATGTTCCTCCTCTGGGCAAGCCCGGGTCCCAGATCCTGTTGTGCCTGTGAATAGGCTGCAGGGGGACGGTGAACACCAGCAACAGCTTTCACGGCTGCCACCTTCACTGTGGGACAAGGAGCCGGACGTGTGCCTTTCTGGAAACAGGCCGTGCCGAGGACGAGAGCCATGAGATGTTCCTCCTCTGGGCAAGCCCGGGTCCTGAATCCTGTTGTGCCTGTGAATAGGCTGCAGGGGGACGGTGAAGACCAGCAACAGCTTTCAGGGCTGCCACCTTCCGTGTGGGACAAGGAGCCGGACGTGTGCATTTTCGGAATCAGGCTCTGCCGAGGTCGAGAGCCATGAGATGTTCCTCCTCTGGGCAAGCCCGGGTCCAAATCCTGTTGTGCCTGTGAATAGGCTGCAGGGGGACGGTGAAGACCAGCAACAGCTTTCAGGGCTGCCACCTTCCGTGTGGGACAATGAGCCGGATGTGTGCCTTTCTGGAAACAGGCCCTGCCGAGGACGAGAGCCATGAGATGTTCCTCCTCTGGGCAAGCCCCGGTCCTGAATCCTGTTGTGCCTGTGAATAGGCTGCAGGGGGATGGTGAAGACCAGCAACAGCTTTCAGGGCTGCCATCTTCCGTGTGGGACAAGGAGCCGGATGAGTGCCTTTTCGGAAACAGGCTCTGCCGAGGACGAGAGCCATGAGATGTTCCTCCTCTGGCCAAGCCCGGGTCCCAGATCCTGTTGTGCCTGTGAATAGGCTGCAGGGGGACGGTGAAGACCAGCAACAGCTTTCAGGGCTGCCACCTTCCCTGTGGGACAAGGAGCCGGACGTGTGCCTTTTCGGAATCAGGCTCTGCCGAGGTCGAGAGCCATGAGATGTTCCTCCTCTGGGCAAGCCCGGGTCCCAGATCCTGTTGTGCCTGTGAATAGGCTGCAGGGGGACGGTGAAGACCAGCAACAGCTTTCACGGCTGCCACCTTCACTGTGGGACAAGGAGCCGGACGTGTGCCTTTCTGGAAACAGGCCGTGCCGAGGACGAGAGCCATGAGATGTTCCTCCTCTGGGCAAGCCCCGATCCTGAATCCTGTTGTGCCTGTGAATAGGCTGCAGGGGGACGGTGAAGACCAGCAACAGCTTTCAGGGCTGCCACCTTCCGTGTGGGACAAGGAGCCGGACGTGTGCATTTTCGGAATCAGGCTCTGCCGAGGTCGAGAGCCATGAGATGTTCCTCCTCTGGGCAAGCCCGGGTCCAAATCCTGTTGTGCCTGTGAATAGGCTGCAGGGGGACGGTGAAGACCAGCAACAGCTTTCAGGGCTGCCACCTTCCGTGTGGGACAATGAGCCGGATGTGTGCCTTTCTGGAAACAGGCCCTGCCGAGGACGAGAGCCATGAGATGTTCCTCCTCTGGGCAAGCCCCGGTCCTGAATCCTGTTGTGCCTGTGAATAGGCTGCAGGGGGATGGTGAAGACCAGCAACAGCTTTCAGGGCTGCCATCTTCCGTGTGGGACAAGGAGCCGGATGAGTGCCTTTTCGGAAACAGGCTCTGCCGAGGACGAGAGCCATGAGATGTTCCTCCTCTGGGCAAGCCTGGGTCCCAGATCCTGTTGTGCCTGTGAATAGGCTGCAGGGGGACGGTGAAGACCAGCAACAGCTTTCAGGGCTGCCACCTTCCGTGTGGGACAAGGAGCCGGACGTGTGCCTTTTCGGAAACAGGATCTGCCGAGGACGAGAGCCATGAGATGTTCCTCCTCTGGGAAAGCCCGGGTCCTAGATCCTGTTGTGCCTGTGAATAGGCTGCAGGGGGACGGTGAAGACCAGCAACAGCTTTCAGGGCTGCCACCTTCCGTGTGGGACAAGGAGCCGGACGTGTGCATTTTCGGAAACAGGATCTGCCGAGGACGAGAGCCATGAGATGTTCCTCCTCTGGGCAAGCCCGGGTCCCAGATCCTGTTGTGCCTGTGAATAGGCTGCAGGGGGACGGTGAAGACCAGCAACAGCTTCCAGGGCTGCCACCTTCCGTGTGGGACAAGGAGCCGGACGTGTCTTTCTGGATACAGGCCCTGCCGAGGACGAGAGCCATGAGATGTTCCTCCTCTGGGCAAGCCCGGGTCCCAGATCCTGTTGTGCCTGTGAATAGGCTGCAGGGGGACGGTGAAGACCAGCAACAGCTTTCAGGGCTGCCACCTTCCGTGTGGGACAAGGAGCCGGATGTGTGCCTTTTCGGAAACAGGCTCTGCCGAGGACGAGAGCCATGAGATGTTCCTCCTCTGGGCAAGCCCGGGTCCCGAATCCTGTTGTGCCTGTGAATAGGCTGCAGGGGGACGGTGAAGACCAGCAACGGCTTT
The DNA here is from genome assembly GCF_929443795.1 of Astur gentilis. Taxonomy (NCBI): domain Eukaryota; kingdom Metazoa; phylum Chordata; class Aves; order Accipitriformes; family Accipitridae; genus Astur; species Astur gentilis. The sequence continues at coordinate 715,945 of NW_026060958.1, read as the reverse complement.
CAGGGCTGCCACCTTCCGTGTGGGACAAGGAGCCGGATGTGTGCCTTTTCGGAAACAAGCTCTGCCGAGGACGAGAGCCATGAGATGTTCCTCCTCTGGGCAAGCCCGGGTCCCAGATCCTGTTGTGCCTGTGAATAGGCTGCAGGGGGACGGTGAACACCAGCAACAGCTTTCAGGGCTGCCACCTTCCGTGTGGGACAAGGAGCCGGACGTGTGCCTTTTCGGAAACAGGATCTGCCGAGGACGAGAGCCATGAGATGTTCCTCCTCTGGCCAAGCCCGGGTCCCAGATCCTGTTGTGCCTGTTAATAGGCTGCAGGGGGACGGTGAAGACCAGCAACAGCTTCCAGGGCTGCCACCTTCCGTGTGGGACAAGGAGCCGGACGTGTCTTTCTGGATACAGGCCCTGCCGAGGACGAGAGCCATGAGATGTTCCTCCTCTGGGCAAGCCCGGGTCCCAGATCCTGTTGTGCCTGTGAATAGGCTGCAGGGGGACGGTGAAGACCAGCAACAGCTTTCAGGGCTGCCACCTTCCCTGTGGGACAAGGAGCCGGACGTGTGCCTTTTCGGAATCAGGCCGTGCCGAGGACGAGAGCCATGAGATGTTCCTCCTCTGGGCAAGCCCGGGTCCCAGATCCTGTTGTGCCTGTGAATAGGCTGCAGGGGGACGGTGAAGACCAGCAACAGCTTTCACGGCTGCCACCTTCACTGTGGGACAAGGAGCCGGACGTGTGCCTTTCTGGAAACAGGCCGTGCCGAGGACGAGAGCCATGAGATGTTCCTCCTCTGGGCAAGCCCGGGTCCTGAATCCTGTTGTGCCTGTGAATAGGCTGCAGGGGGACGGTGAAGACCAGCAACAGCTTTCAGGGCTGCCACCTTCCGTGTGGGACAAGGAGCCGGACGTGTGCATTTTCGGAATCAGGCTCTGCCGAGGTCGAGAGCCATGAGATGTTCCTCCTCTGGGCAAGCCCGGGTCCAAATCCTGTTGTGCCTGTGAATAGGCTGCAGGGGGACGGTGAAGACCAGCAACAGCTTTCAGGGCTGCCACCTTCCGTGTGGGACAATGAGCCGGATGTGTGCCTTTCTGGAAACAGGCCCTGCCGAGGACGAGAGCCATGAGATGTTCCTCCTCTGGGCAAGCCCCGGTCCTGAATCCTGTTGTGCCTGTGAATAGGCTGCAGGGGGATGGTGAAGACCAGCAACAGCTTTCAGGGCTGCCATCTTCCGTGTGGGACAAGGAGCCGGATGAGTGCCTTTTCGGAAACAGGCTCTGCCGAGGACGAGAGCCATGAGATGTTCCTCCTCTGGCCAAGCCCGGGTCCCAGATCCTGTTGTGCCTGTGAATAGGCTGCAGGGGGACGGTGAAGACCAGCAACAGCTTTCAGGGCTGCCACCTTCCCTGTGGGACAAGGAGCCGGACGTGTGCCTTTTCGGAATCAGGCTCTGCCGAGGTCGAGAGCCATGAGATGTTCCTCCTCTGGGCAAGCCCGGGTCCCAGATCCTGTTGTGCCTGTGAATAGGCTGCAGGGGGACGGTGAACACCAGCAACAGCTTTCACGGCTGCCACCTTCACTGTGGGACAAGGAGCCGGACGTGTGCCTTTCTGGAAACAGGCCGTGCCGAGGACGAGAGCCATGAGATGTTCCTCCTCTGGGCAAGCCCGGGTCCTGAATCCTGTTGTGCCTGTGAATAGGCTGCAGGGGGACGGTGAAGACCAGCAACAGCTTTCAGGGCTGCCACCTTCCGTGTGGGACAAGGAGCCGGACGTGTGCATTTTCGGAATCAGGCTCTGCCGAGGTCGAGAGCCATGAGATGTTCCTCCTCTGGGCAAGCCCGGGTCCAAATCCTGTTGTGCCTGTGAATAGGCTGCAGGGGGACGGTGAAGACCAGCAACAGCTTTCAGGGCTGCCACCTTCCGTGTGGGACAATGAGCCGGATGTGTGCCTTTCTGGAAACAGGCCCTGCCGAGGACGAGAGCCATGAGATGTTCCTCCTCTGGGCAAGCCCCGGTCCTGAATCCTGTTGTGCCAGTGAATAGGCTGCAGGGGGATGGTGAAGACCAGCAACAGCTTTCAGGGCTGCCATCTTCCGTGTGGGACAAGGAGCCGGATGAGTGCCTTTTCGGAAACAGGCTCTGCCGAGGACGAGAGCCATGAGATGTTCCTCCTCTGGGCAAGCCTGGGTCCCAGATCCTGTTGTGCCTGTGAATAGGCTGCAGGGGGACGGTGAAGACCAGCAACAGCTTCCAGGGCTGCCACCTTCCGTGTGGGACAAGGAGCCGGATGTGTGCCTTTTCGGAAACAGGCTCTGCCGAGGACGAGAGCCATGAGATGTTCCTCCTCTGGAAAAGCCCGGGTCCCAGATCCTGTTGTGCCTGTGAATAGGCTGCAGGGGGACGGTGAAGACCAGCAGCAGCTTTCAGGGCTGCCACCTTCCGTGTGGGACAAGGAGCCGGACGTGTCTTTCTGGATACAGGCCCTGCCGAGGACGAGAGCCATGAGATGTTCCTCCTCTGGGCAAGCCCGGGTCCCAGATCCTGTTGTGCCTGTGAATAGGCTGCAGGGGGACGGTGAAGACCAGCAACAGCTTTCAGGGCTGCCACCTTCCGTGTGGGACAAGGAGCCGGATGTGTGCCTTTTCGGAAACAGGCTCTGCCGAGGACGAGAGCCATGAGATGTTCCTCCTCTGGGCAAGCCCGGGTCCCGAATCCTGTTGTGCCTGTGAATAGGCTGCAGGGGGACGGTGAAGACCAGCAACGGCTTTCAGGGCTGCCACCTTCCGTGTGGGACAAGGAGCCGGACGTGTGCCTTTTCGGAAACAAGCTCTGCCGAGGACGAGAGCCATGAGATGTTCCTCCTCTGGGCAAGCCCGGGTCCCAGATCCTGTTGTGCCTGTGAATAGGCTGCAGGGGGACGGTGAACACCAGCAACAGCTTTCAGGGCTGCCACCTTCCGTGTGGGACAAGGAGCCGGACGTGTGCGTTTTCGGAAACAAGCTCTGCCGAGGACGAGAGCCATGAGATGTTCCTCCTCTGGGCAAGCCCGGGTCCCAGATCCTGTTGTGCCTGTGAATAGGCTGCAGGGGGACGGTGAACACCAGCAACAGCTTTCACGGCTGCCACCTTCCGTGTGAGACAAGGAGCCGGACGTGTGCATTTTCGGAAACAGGCTCTGCCGAGGACGAGAGCCATGAGATGTTCCTCCTCTGGGCAAGCCCGGGTCCCAGATCCTGTTGTGCCTGTGAATAGGCTGCAGGGAGACGGTGAACACCAGCAACAGCTTTCAGGGCTGCCACCTTCCGTGTGGGACAAGGAGCCGGACGTGTGCCTTTTCGGAATCAGGCTCTGCCGAGGACGAGAGCCATGAGATGTTCCTCCTCTGGGCAAGCCCGGGTCCCAGATCCTGTTGTGCCTGTGAATAGGCTGCAGGGGGACGGTGAACACCAGCAACAGCTTTCACGGCTGCCACCTTCACTGTGGGACAAGGAGCCGGACGTGTGCCTTTCTGGAAACAGGCCGTGCCGAGGACGAGAGCCATGAGATGTTCCTCCTCTGGCCAAGCCCGGGTCCCAGATCCTGTTGTGCCTGTGAATAGGCTGCAGGGGGACGGTGAAGACCAGCAACAGCTTTCAGGGCTGCCACCTTCCCTGTGGGACAAGGAGCCGGACGTGTGCCTTTTCGGAATCAGGCTCTGCCGAGGTCGAGAGCCATGAGATGTTCCTCCTCTGTGCAAGCCCGGGTCCAAATCCTGTTGTGCCTGTGAATAGGCTGCAGGGAGACGGTGAAGACCAGCAACAGCTTCCAGGGCTGCCACCTTCCGTGTGGGACAAGGAGCCGGACATGTGCCTTTTCGGAAGCAAGCTCTGCCGAGGACGAGAGCCATGAGATGTTCCTCCTCTGGGCAAGCCCGGGTCCCAGATCCTGTTGTGCCTGTGAATAGGCTGCAGGGGGACGGTGAACACCAGCAACAGCTTTCACGGCTGCCACCTTCACTGTGGGACAAGGAGCCGGACGTGTGCCTTTCTGGAAACAGGCCGTGCCAAGGACGAGAGCCATGAGATGTTCCTCCTCTGGGCAAGCCCGGGTCCCAGATCCTGTTGTGCCTGTGAATAGGCTGCAGGGGGACGGTGAAGACCAGCAACAGCTTTCAGGGCTGCCACCTTCCGTGTGGGACAAGGAGCCGGACGTGTGCCTTTTCGGAATCAGGCTCTGCCGAGGACGAGAGCCATGAGATGTTCCTCCTCTGGGCAAGCCCCGGTCCTGAATCCTGTTGTGCCTGTGAATAGGCTGCAGGGGGACGGTGAAGACCAGCAACAGCTTTCAGGGCTGCCACCTTCCGTGTGGGACAAGGAGCCGGACGTGTCTTTCTGGATACAGGCCCTGCCGAGGACGAGAGCCATGAGATGTTCCTCCTCTGGGCAAGCCCGGGTCCCAGATCCTGTTGTGCCTGTGAATAGGCTGCAGGGGGACGGTGAAGACCAGCAACAGCTTTCAGGGCTGCCACCTTCCGTGTGGGACAAGGAGCCGGATGTGTGCCTTTTCGGAAACAAGCTCTGCCGAGGACGAGAGCCATGAGATGTTCCTCCTCTGGGCAAGCCCCGGTCCTGAATCCTGTTGTGCCTGTGAATAGGCTGCAGGGGGATGGTGAAGACCAGCAACAGCTTTCAGGGCTGCCATCTTCCGTGTGGGACAAGGAGCCGGATGAGTGCCTTTTCGGAAACAGGCTCTGCCGAGGACGAGAGCCATGAGATGTTCCTCCTCTGGCCAAGCCCGGGTCCCAGATCCTGTTGTGCCTGTGAATAGGCTGCAGGGGGACGGTGAAGACCAGCAACAGCTTTCACGGCTGCCACCTTCACTGTGGGACAAGGAGCCGGACGTGTGCCTTTCTGGAAACAGGCCGTGCCGAGGACGAGAGCCATGAGATGTTCCTCCTCTGGGCAAGCCCGGGTCCTGAATCCTGTTGTGCCTGTGAATAGGCTGCAGGGGGACGGTGAAGACCAGCAACAGCTTTCAGGGCTGCCACCTTCCGTGTGGGACAAGGAGCCGGACGTGTGCATTTTCGGAATCAGGCTCTGCCGAGGTCGAGAGCCATGAGATGTTCCTCCTCTGGGCAAGCCCGGGTCCAAATCCTGTTGTGCCTGTGAATAGGCTGCAGGGGGACGGTGAAGACCAGCAACAGCTTTCAGGGCTGCCACCTTCCGTGTGGGACAAGGAGCCGGATGTGTGCCTTTTCGGAATCAGGCTCTGCCGAGGTCGAGAGCCATGAGATGTTCCTCCTCTGGGCAAGCCCCGGTCCTGAATCCTGTTGTGCCTGTGAATAGGCTGCAGGGGGACGGTGAAGACCAGCAACAGCTTTCAGGGCTGCCATCTTCCGTGTGGGACAAGGAGCCGGATGAGTGCCTTTTCGGAAACAGGCTCTGCCGAGGACGAGAGCCATGAGATGTTCCTCCTCTGGGCAAGCCTGGGTCCCAGATCCTGTTGTGCCTGTGAATAGGCTGCAGGGGGACGGTGAAGACCAGCAACAGCTTTCAGGGCTGCCACCTTCCGTGTGGGACAAGGAGCCGGATGTGTGCCTTTTCGGAAACAGGCTCTGCCGAGGACGAGAGCCATGAGATGTTCCTCCTCTGGGAAAGCCCGGGTCCCAGATCCTGTTGTGCCTGTGAATAGGCTGCAGGGGGACGGTGAAGACCAGCAACAGCTTTCAGGGCTGCCACCTTCCGTGTGGGACAAGGAGCCGGACGTGTGCATTTTCGGAAACAGGCTCTGCCGAGGACGAGAGCCATGAGATGTTCCTCCTCTGGGCAAGCCCGGGTCCCAGATCCTGTTGTGCCTGTGAATAGGCTGCAGGGGGACGGTGAAGACCAGCAACAGCTTCCAGGGCTGCCACCTTCCTTGTGGGACAAGGAGCCGGACGTGTCTTTCTGGATACAGGCCCTGCCGAGGACGAGAGCCATGAGATGTTCCTCCTCTGGGCAAGCCCGGGTCCCAGATCCTGTTGTGCCTGTGAATAGGCTGCAGGGGGACGGTGAAGTCCAGCAACAGCTTTCAGGGCTGCCACCTTCCGTGTGGGACAAGGAGCCGGATGTGTGCCTTTTCGGAAACAGGCTCTGCCGAGGACGAGAGCCATGAGATGTTCCTCCTCTGGGCAAGCCCGGGTCCCGAATCCTGTTGTGCCTGTGAATAGGCTGCAGGGGGACGGTGAAGACCAGCAACGGCTTTCAGGGCTGCCACCTTCCGTGTGGGACAAGGAGCCGGACGTGTGCCTTTTCGGAAACAAGCTCTGCCGAGGACGAGAGCCATGAGATGTTCCTCCTCTGGGCAAGCCCGGGTCCCAGATCCTGTTGTGCCTGTGAATAGGCTGCAGGGGGACGGTGAAGACCAGCAACAGCTTTCAGGGCTGCCACCTTCCGTGTGGGACAAGGAGCCGGACGTGTGCATTTTCGGAAACAGGATCTGCCGAGGACGAGAGCCATGAGATGTTCCTCCTCTGGCCAAGCCCGGGTCCCAGATCCTGTTGTGCCTGTGAATAGGCTGCAGGGGGACGGTGAAGACCAGCAACAGCTTCCAGGGCTGCCACCTTCCGTGTGGGACAAGGAGCCGGACGTGTCTTTCTGGATACAGGCCCTGCCGAGGACGAGAGCCATGAGATGTTCCTCCTCTGGGCAAGCCCGGGTCCCAGATCCTGTTGTGCCTGTGAATAGGCTGCAGGGGGACGGTGAAGACCAGCAACAGCTTTCAGGGCTGCCACCTTCCGTGTGGGACAAGGAGCCGGATGTGTGCCTTTTCGGAAACAGGCTCTGCCGAGGACGAGAGCCATGAGATGTTCCTCCTCTGGGCAAGCCCGGGTCCCGAATCCTGTTGTGCCTGTGAATAGGCTGCAGGGGGACGGTGAAGACCAGCAACGGCTTTCAGGGCTGCCACCTTCCGTGTGGGACAAGGAGCCGGACGTGTGCGTTTTCGGAAACAAGCTCTGCCGAGGACGAGAGCCATGAGATGTTCCTCCTCTGGGCAAGCCCGGGTCCCAGATCCTGTTGTGCCTGTGAATAGGCTGCAGGGGGACGGTGAACACCAGCAACAGCTTTCACGGCTGCCACCTTCCGTGTGGGACAAGGAGCCGGACGTGTGCATTTTCGGAAACAGGCTCTGCCGAGGACGAGAGCCATGAGATGTTCCTCCTCTGGGCAAGCCCGGGTCCCAGATCCTGTTGTGCCTGTGAATAGGCTGCAGGGAGACGGTGAAGACCAGCAACAGCTTTCAGGGCTGCCACCTTCCGTGTGGGACAAGGAGCCGGACGTGTGCCTTTTCGGAATCAGGCTCTGCCGAGGACGAGAGCCATGAGATGTTCCTCCTCTGGGCAAGCCCGGGTCCCAGATCCTGTTGTGCCTGTGAATAGGCTGCAGGGGGACGGTGAACACCAGCAACAGCTTTCACGGCTGCCACCTTCACTGTCGGACAAGGAGCCGGACGTGTGCCTTTCTGGAAACAGGCCGTGCCGAGGACGAGAGCCATGAGATGTTCCTCCTCTGGCCAAGCCCGGGTCCCAGATCCTGTTGTGCCTGTGAATAGGCTGCAGGGGGACGGTGAAGACCAGCAACAGCTTTCAGGGCTGCCACCTTCCCTGTGGGACAAGGAGCCGGACGTGTGCCTTTTCGGAATCAGGCTCTGCCGAGGTCGAGAGCCATGAGATGTTCCTCCTCTGGGCAAGCCCGGGTCCCAGATCCTGTTGTGCCTGTGAATAGGCTGCAGGGGGACGGTGAACACCAGCAACAGCTTTCACGGCTGCCACCTTCACTGTGGGACAAGGAGCCGGACGTGTGCCTTTCTGGAAACAGGCCGTGCCGAGGACGAGAGCCATGAGATGTTCCTCCTCTGGGCAAGCCCGGGTCCTGAATCCTGTTGTGCCTGTGAATAGGCTGCAGGGGGACGGTGAAGACCAGCAACAGCTTTCAGGGCTGCCACCTTCCGTGTGGGACAAGGAGCCGGACGTGTGCATTTTCGGAATCAGGCTCTGCCGAGGTCGAGAGCCATGAGATGTTCCTCCTCTGGGCAAGCCCGGGTCCAAATCCTGTTGTGCCTGTGAATAGGCTGCAGGGGGACGGTGAAGACCAGCAACAGCTTTCAGGGCTGCCACCTTCCGTGTGGGACAAGGAGCCGGATGTGTGCCTTTCTGGAAACAGGCCCTGCCGAGGACGAGAGCCATGAGATGTTCCTCCTCTGGGCAAGCCCCGGTCCTGAATCCTGTTGTGCCTGTGAATAGGCTGCAGGGGGATGGTGAAGACCAGCAACAGCTTTCAGGGCTGCCATCTTCCGTGTGGGACAAGGAGCCGGATGAGTGCCTTTTCGGAAACAGGCTCTGCCGAGGACGAGAGCCATGAGATGTTCCTCCTCTGGGCAAGCCTGGGTCCCAGATCCTGTTGTGCCTGTGAATAGGCTGCAGGGGGACGGTGAAGACCAGCAACAGCTTTCAGGGCTGCCACCTTCCGTGTGGGACAAGGAGCCGGATGTGTGCCTTTTCGGAAACAGGCTCTGCCGAGGACGAGAGCCATGAGACGTTCCTCCTCTGGGAAAGCCCGGGTCCCAGATCCTGTTGTGCCTGTGAATAGGCTGCAGGGGGACGGTGAAGACCAGCAACAGCTTTCAGGGCTGCCACCTTCCGTGTGGGACAAGGAGCCGGACGTGTGCATTTTCGGAAACAGGCTCTGCCGAGGACGAGAGCCATGAGATGTTCCTCCTCTGGGCAAGCCCGGGTCCCAGATCCTGTTGTGCCTGTGAATAGGCTGCAGGGGGACGGTGAAGACCAGCAACAGCTTCCAGGGCTGCCACCTTCCTTGTGGGACAAGGAGCCGGACGTGTCTTTCTGGATACAGGCCCTGCCGAGGACGAGAGCCATGAGATGTTCCTCCTCTGGGCAAGCCCGGGTCCCAGATCCTGTTGTGCCTGTGAATAGGCTGCAGGGGGACGGTGAAGTCCAGCAACAGCTTTCAGGGCTGCCACCTTCCGTGTGGGACAAGGAGCCGGATGTGTGCCTTTTCGGAAACAGGCTCTGCCGAGGACGAGAGCCATGAGATGTTCCTCCTCTGGGCAAGCCCGGGTCCCGAATCCTGTTGTGCCTGTGAATAGGCTGCAGGGGGACGGTGAAGACCAGCAACGGCTTTCAGGGCTGCCACCTTCCGTGTGGGACAAGGAGCCGGACGTGTGCCTTTTCGGAAACAAGCTCTGCCGAGGACGAGAGCCATGAGATGTTCCTCCTCTGGGCAAGCCCGGGTCCCAGATCCTGTTGTGCCTGTGAATAGGCTGCAGGGGGACGGTGAAGACCAGCAACAGCTTTCAGGGCTGCCACCTTCCGTGTGGGACAAGGAGCCGGACGTGTGCATTTTCGGAAACAGGATCTGCCGAGGACGAGAGCCATGAGATGTTCCTCCTCTGGCCAAGCCCGGGTCCCAGATCCTGTTGTGCCTGTGAATAGGCTGCAGGGGGACGGTGAAGACCAGCAACAGCTTCCAGGGCTGCCACCTTCCGTGTGGGACAAGGAGCCGGACGTGTCTTTCTGGATACAGGCCCTGCCGAGGACGAGAGCCATGAGATGTTCCTCCTCTGGGCAAGCCCGGGTCCCAGATCCTGTTGTGCCTGTGAATAGGCTGCAGGGGGACGGTGAAGACCAGCAACAGCTTTCAGGGCTGCCACCTTCCGTGTGGGACAAGGAGCCGGATGTGTGCCTTTTCGGAAACAGGCTCTGCCGAGGACGAGAGCCATGAGATGTTCCTCCTCTGGGCAAGCCCGGGTCCCGAATCCTGTTGTGCCTGTGAATAGGCTGCAGGGGGACGGTGAAGACCAGCAACGGCTTTCAGGGCTGCCACCTTCCGTGTGGGACAAGGAGCCGGACGTGTGCGTTTTCGGAAACAAGCTCTGCCGAGGACGAGAGCCATGAGATGTTCCTCCTCTGGGCAAGCCCGGGTCCCAGATCCTGTTGTGCCTGTGAATAGGCTGCAGGGGGACGGTGAACACCAGCAACAGCTTTCACGGCTGCCACCTTCCGTGTGGGACAAGGAGCCGGACGTGTGCATTTTCGGAAACAGGCTCTGCCGAGGACGAGAGCCATGAGATGTTCCTCCTCTGGGCAAGCCCGGGTCCCAGATCCTGTTGTGCCTGTGAATAGGCTGCAGGGAGACGGTGAAGACCAGCAACAGCTTTCAGGGCTGCCACCTTCCGTGTGGGACAAGGAGCCGGACGTGTGCCTTTTCGGAATCAGGCTCTGCCGAGGACGAGAGCCATGAGATGTTCCTCCTCTGGGCAAGCCCGGGTCCCAGATCCTGTTGTGCCTGTGAATAGGCTGCAGGGGGACGGTGAACACCAGCAACAGCTTTCACGGCTGCCACCTTCACTGTCGGACAAGGAGCCGGACGTGTGCCTTTCTGGAAACAGGCCGTGCCGAGGACGAGAGCCATGAGATGTTCCTCCTCTGGCCAAGCCCGGGTCCCAGATCCTGTTGTGCCTGTGAATAGGCTGCAGGGGGACGGTGAAGACCAGCAACAGCTTTCAGGGCTGCCACCTTCCCTGTGGGACAAGGAGCCGGACGTGTGCCTTTTCGGAATCAGGCTCTGCCGAGGTCGAGAGCCATGAGATGTTCCTCCTCTGGGCAAGCCCGGGTCCCAGATCCTGTTGTGCCTGTGAATAGGCTGCAGGGGGACGGTGAACACCAGCAACAGCTTTCACGGCTGCCACCTTCACTGTGGGACAAGGAGCCGGACGTGTGCCTTTCTGGAAACAGGCCGTGCCGAGGACGAGAGCCATGAGATGTTCCTCCTCTGGGCAAGCCCGGGTCCCAGATCCTGTTGTGCCTGTGAATAGGCTGCAGGGGGACGGTGAAGACCAGCAACAGCTTTCAGGGCTGCCACCTTCCGTGTGGGACAAGGAGCCGGACGTGTGCATTTTCGGAATCAGGCTCTGCCGAGGTCGAGAGCCATGAGATGTTCCTCCTCTGGGCAAGCCCGGGTCCAAATCCTGTTGTGCCTGTGAATAGGCTGCAGGGGGACGGTGAAGACCAGCAACAGCTTTCAGGGCTGCCACCTTCCGTGTGGGACAAGGAGCCGGATGTGTGCCTTTCTGGAAACAGGCCCTGCCGAGGACGAGAGCCATGAGATGTTCCTCCTCTGGGCAAGCCCCGGTCCTGAATCCTGTTGTGCCTGTGAATAGGCTGCAGGGGGATGGTGAAGACCAGCAACAGCTTTCAGGGCTGCCATCTTCCGTGTGGGACAAGGAGCCGGATGAGTGCCTTTTCGGAAACAGGCTCTGCCGAGGACGAGAGCCATGAGATGTTCCTCCTCTGGGCAAGCCTGGGTCCCAGATCCTGTTGTGCCTGTGAATAGGCTGCAGGGGGACGGTGAAGACCAGCAACAGCTTTCAGGGCTGCCACCTTCCGTGTGGGACAAGGAGCCGGATGTGTGCCTTTTCGGAAACAGGCTCTGCCGAGGACGAGAGCCATGAGATGTTCCTCCTCTGGGAAAGCCCGGGTCCCAGATCCTGTTGTGCCTGTGAATAGGCTGCAGGGGGACGGTGAAGACCAGCAACAGCTTTCAGGGCTGCCACCTTCCGTGTGGGACAAGGAGCCGGACGTGTGCATTTTCGGAAACAGGCTCTGCCGAGGACGAGAGCCATGAGATGTTCCTCCTCTGGGCAAGCCCGGGTCCCAGATCCTGTTGTGCCTGTGAATAGGCTGCAGGGGGACGGTGAAGACCAGCAACAGCTTCCAGGGCTGCCACCTTCCTTGTGGGACAAGGAGCCGGACGTGTCTTTCTGGATACAGGCCCTGCCGAGGACGAGAGCCATGAGATGTTCCTCCTCTGGGCAAGCCCGGGTCCCAGATCCTGTTGTGCCTGTGAATAGGCTGCAGGGGGACGGTGAAGTCCAGCAACAGCTTTCAGGGCTGCCACCTTCCGTGTGGGACAAGGAGCCGGATGTGTGCCTTTTCGGAAACAGGCTCTGCCGAGGACGAGAGCCATGAGATGTTCCTCCTCTGGGCAAGCCCGGGTCCCGAATCCTGTTGTGCCTGTGAATAGGCTGCAGGGGGACGGTGAAGACCAGCAACGGCTTTCAGGGCTGCCACCTTCCGTGTGGGACAAGGAGCCGGACGTGTGCCTTTTCGGAAACAAGCTCTGCCGAGGACGAGAGCCATGAGATGTTCCTCCTCTGGGCAAGCCCGGGTCCCAGATCCTGTTGTGCCTGTGAATAGGCTGCAGGGGGACGGTGAAGACCAGCAACAGCTTTCAGGGCTGCCACCTTCCGTGTGGGACAAGGAGCCGGACGTGTGCATTTTCGGAAACAGGATCTGCCGAGGACGAGAGCCATGAGATGTTCCTCCTCTGGCCAAGCCCGGGTCCCAGATCCTGTTGTGCCTGTGAATAGGCTGCAGGGGGACGGTGAAGACCAGCAACAGCTTCCAGGGCTGCCACCTTCCGTGTGGGACAAGGAGCCGGACGTGTCTTTCTGGATACAGGCCCTGCCGAGGACGAGAGCCATGAGATGTTCCTCCTCTGGGCAAGCCCGGGTCCCAGATCCTGTTGTGCCTGTGAATAGGCTGCAGGGGGACGGTGAAGACCAGCAACAGCTTTCAGGGCTGCCACCTTCCGTGTGGGACAAGGAGCCGGATGTGTGCCTTTTCGGAAACAGGCTCTGCCGAGGACGAGAGCCATGAGATGTTCCTCCTCTGGGCAAGCCCGGGTCCCGAATCCTGTTGTGCCTGTGAATAGGCTGCAGGGGGACGGTGAAGACCAGCAACGGCTTTCAGGGCTGCCACCTTCCGTGTGGGACAAGGAGCCGGACGTGTGCGTTTTCGGAAACAAGCTCTGCCGAGGACGAGAGCCATGAGATGTTCCTCCTCTGGGCAAGCCCGGGTCCCAGATCCTGTTGTGCCTGTGAATAGGCTGCAGGGGGACGGTGAACACCAGCAACAGCTTTCACGGCTGCCACCTTCCGTGTGCATTTTCGGAAACAGGCTCTGCCGAGGACGAGAGCCATGAGATGTTCCTCCTCTGGGCAAGCCCGGGTCCCAGATCCTGTTGTGCCTGTGAATAGGCTGCAGGGAGACGGTGAAGACCAGCAACAGCTTTCAGGGCTGCCACCTTCCGTGTGGGACAAGGAGCCGGACGTGTGCCTTTTCGGAATCAGGCTCTGCCGAGGACGAGAGCCATGAGATGTTCCTCCTCTGGGCAAGCCCGGGTCCCAGATCCTGTTGTGCCTGTGAATAGGCTGCAGGGGGACGGTGAACACCAGCAACAGCTTTCACGGCTGCCACCTTCACTGTCGGACAAGGAGCCGGACGTGTGCCTTTCTGGAAACAGGCCGTGCCGAGGACGAGAGCCATGAGATGTTCCTCCTCTGGCCAAGCCCGGGTCCCAGATCCTGTTGTGCCTGTGAATAGGCTGCAGGGGGACGGTGAAGACCAGCAACAGCTTTCAGGGCTGCCACCTTCCCTGTGGGACAAGGAGCCGGACGTGTGCCTTTTCGGAATCAGGCTCTGCCGAGGTCGAGAGCCATGAGATGTTCCTCCTCTGTGCAAGCCCGGGTCCAAATCCTGTTGTGCCTGTGAATAGGCTGCAGGGAGACGGTGAAGACCAGCAACAGCTTCCAGGGCTGCCACCTTCCGTGTGGGACAAGGAGCCGGACATGTGCCTTTTCGGAAACAAGCTCTGCCGAGGACGAGAGCCATGAGATGTTCCTCCTCTGGGCAAGCCCGGGTCCCAGATCCTGTTGTGCCTGTGAATAGGCTGCAGGGGGACGGTGAACACCAGCAACAGCTTTCACGGCTGCCACCTTCACTGTGGGACAAGGAGCCGGACGTGTGCCTTTCTGGAAACAGGCCGTGCCAAGGACGAGAGCCATGAGATGTTCCTCCTCTGGGCAAGCCCGGGTCCCAGATCCTGTTGTGCCTGTGAATAGGCTGCAGGGGGACGGTGAAGACCAGCAACGGCTTTCAGGGCTGCCACCTTCCGTGTGGGACAAGGAGCCGGACGTGTGCCTTTTCGGAATCAGGCTCTGCCGAGGACGAGAGCCATGAGATGTTCCTCCTCTGGGCAAGCCCCGGTCCTGAATCCTGTTGTGCCTGTGAATAGGCTGCAGGGGGATGGTGAAGACCAGCAACAGCTTTCAGGTCTGCCACCTTCCGTGTGGGACAAGGAGCCGGACGTGTCTTTCTGGATACAGGCCCTGCCGAGGACGAGAGCCATGAGATGTTCCTCCTCTGGGCAAGCCCGGGTCCCAGATCCTGTTGTGCCTGTGAATAGGCTGCAGGGGGACGGTGAAGACCAGCAACAGCTTTCATACTGCCACCTTCCGTGTGTGACAAGGAGCCGGATGAGTGTCTTTTCGGAAACAGGCTCTGCCGAGGACGAGAGCCATGAGATGTTCCTCCTCTGGGCAAGCCCGGGTCCCAGATCCTGTTGTGCCTGTGAATAGGCTGCAGGGGGACGGTGAAGACCAGCAACAGCTTTCAGGGCTGCCACCTTCCGTGTGGGACAAGGAGCCGGATGTGTGCCTTTTCGGAAACAGGCTCTGCCGAGGACGAGAGCCATGAGATGTTCCTCCTCTGGGCAAGCCCGGGTCCTGAATCCTGTTGTGCCTGTGAATAGGCTGCAGGGGGACGGTGAAGACCAGCAACAGCTTTCAGGGCTGCCACCTTCCGTGTGGGACAAGGAGCCGGACGTGTGCATTTTCGGAAACATGATCTGCCGAGGACGAGAGCCATGAGATGTTCCTCCTCTGGGCAAGCCCGCGTCCCAGATCCTGTTGTGCCTGTGAATAGGCTGCAGGGGGACGGTGAAGACCAGCAACAGCTTCCAGGGCTGCCACCTTCCGTGTGGGACAAGGAGCCGGACATCTGCCTTTTCGGAAACAAGCTCTGCCGAGGACGAGAGCCATGAGATGTTCCTCCTCTGGGCAAGCCCGGGTCCCAGATCCTGTTGTGCCTGTGAATAGGCTGCAGGGGGACGGTGAAGACCAGCAACAGCTTTCACGGCTGCCACCTTCACTGTGGGACAAGGAGCCGGACGTGTGCCTTTCTGGAAACAGGCCGTGCCGAGGACGAGAGCCATGAGATGTTCCTCCTCTGGGCAAGCCCGGGTCCTGAATCCTGTTGTGCCTGTGAATAGGCTGCAGGGGGACGGTGAAGACCAGCAACAGCTTTCACGGCTGCCACCTTCCGTGTGGGACAAGGAGCCGGATGTGTGCCTTTTCGGAAACAGGCTCTGCCGAGGACGAGAGCCATGAGATGTTCCTCCTCTGGGCAAGCCCGGGTCCCAGATCCTGTTGTGCCTGTGAATAGGCTGCAGGGGGACGGTGAAGATCAGCAACGGCTTTCAGGGCTGCCACCTTCCGTGTGGGACAAGGAGCCGGACGTGTGCCTTTTCGGAAACAATCTCTGCCGAGGAAGAGAGCCATGAGATGTTCCTCCTCTGGGCAAGCCCGGGTCCCAGATCCTGTTGTGCCTGTGAATAGGCTGCAGGGGGACGGTGAAGACCACCAACAGCTTCCAGGGCTGCCACCTTCACTGTGGGACAAGGAGCCGGACGTGTGCCTTTCTGGAAACAGGCCGTGCCGAGGACGAGAGCCATGAGATGTTCCTCCTCTGGGCAAGCCCGGGTCCCAGATCCTGTTGTGCCTGTGAATAGGCTGCAGGGGGACGGTGAAGACCAGCAACAGCTTTCAGGGCTGCCACCTTCCGTGTGGGACAAGGAGCCGGATGAGTGCCTTTTCGGAAACAGGCTCTGCCGAGGACGAGAGCCATGAGATGTTCCTCCTCTGGGCAAGCCCGGGTCCTGAATCCTGTTGTGCCTGTGAATAGGCTGCAGGGGGACGGTGAAGACCAGCAACAGCTTTCAGGGCTGCCACCTTCCGTGTGGGACAATGAGCCGGTCTTGTGCCTTTATGGAAACAGGCCCTGCCGAGGACGAGAGCCATGAGATGTTCCTCCTCTGGGCAAGCCCGGGTCCCAGACCCTGTTGTGCCTGTGAATAGGCTGCAGGGGGACGGTGAAGACCAGCAACAGCTTTCAGGGCTGCCACCTTCCGTGTGGGACAAGGAGCCGGATGTGTGCCTTTTCGGAAACAAGCTCTGCCGAGGAAGAGAGCCATGAGATGTTCCTCCTCTGGGCAAGCCCGGGTCCCAGATCCTGTTGTGCCTGTGAATAGGCTGCAGGGGGACGGTGAACACCAGCAACTGCTTTCACGGCTGCCACCTTCACTGTGGGACAAGGAGCCGGACGTGTGCCTTTTCGGAATCAAGCTCTACCGAGGACGAGAGCCATGAGATGTTCCTCCTCTGGGCAAGCCCGGGTCCAAATCCTTTTGTGCCTGTGAATAGGCTGCATGGGGACGGTGAAGACCAGCAACAGCTTTCAGGGCTGCCACCTTCCGTGTGGGACAAGGAGCCGGATGTGTGCCTTTCTGGAAACAGACCCTGCCGAGGACGAGAGCCATGAGATGTTCCTCCTCTGGGCAAGCCCCGGTCCTGAATCCTGTTGTGCCTGTGAATAGGCTGCAGGGGGATGGTGAAGACCAGCAACAGCTTCCAGGGCTGCCACCTTCCGTGTGGGACAAGGAGCCGGACGTGTCTTTCTGGATACAGGCCCTGCCGAGGACGAGAGATATGAGATGTTCCTCCTCTGGGCAAGCCCGGGTCCCAGATCCGGTTGTGCCTGTGAATAGGCTGCAGGGGGACGTTGAAGACCAGCAACAGCTTTCAGGGCTGCCACCTTCCGTGTGGGACAAGGAGCCGGACGTGTGCATTTTCGGAAACAGGCTCTGCCGAGGACGAGAGCCATGAGATGTTCCTCCTCTGGGCAAGCCCGGGTCCCAGATCCTGTTGTGCCTGTGAATAGGCTGCAGGGGGACGGTGAAGACCAGCAACAGCTTCCAGGGCTGCCACCTTCCGTGTGGGACAAGTAGCCGGACGTGTCTTTCCGGATACAGGCCCTGCCGAGGACGAGAGCCATGAGATGTTCCTCCTCTGGGCAAGCCCGGGTCCCGAATCCTGTTGTGCCTGTGAATAGGCTGCAGGGGGACGGTGAAGACCAGCAACAGCTTTCAGGGCTGCCACCTTCCGTGTGGGACAAGGAGCCGGACGTGTGCCTTTTCGGAATCAGGCTCTGCCGAGGACGAGAGCCATGAGATGTTCCTCCTCTGGGCAAGCCCGGGTCCCAGATCCTGTTGTGCCTGTGAATAGGCTGCAGGGGGACGGTGAACACCAGCAACAGCTTTCACGGCTGCCACCTTCACTGTCGGACAAGGAGCCGGACGTGTGCCTTTCTGGAAACAGGCCGTGCCGAGGACGAGAGCCATGAGATGTTCCTCCTCTGGCCAAGCCCGGGTCCCAGATCCTGTTGTGCCTGTGAATAGGCTGCAGGGGGACGGTGAAGACCAGCAACAGCTTTCAGGGCTGCCACCTTCCCTGTGGGACAAGGAGCCGGACGTGTGCCTTTTCGGAATCAGGCTCTGCCGAGGTCGAGAGCCATGAGATGTTCCTCCTCTGTGCAAGCCCGGGTCCAAATCCTGTTGTGCCTGTGAATAGGCTGCAGGGAGACGGTGAAGACCAGCAACAGCTTCCAGGGCTGCCACCTTCCGTGTGGGACAAGGAGCCGGACATGTGCCTTTTCGGAAACAAGCTCTGCCGAGGACGAGAGCCATGAGATGTTCCTCCTCTGGGCAAGCCCGGGTCCCAGATCCTGTTGTGCCTGTGAATAGGCTGCAGGGGGACGGTGAACACCAGCAACAGCTTTCACGGCTGCCACCTTCACTGTGGGACAAGGAGCCGGACGTGTGCCTTTCTGGAAACAGGCCGTGCCAAGGACGAGAGCCATGAGATGTTCCTCCTCTGGGCAAGCCCGGGTCCCAGATCCTGTTGTGCCTGTGAATAGGCTGCAGGGGGACGGTGAAGACCAGCAACGGCTTTCAGGGCTGCCACCTTCCGTGTGGGACAAGGAGCCGGACGTGTGCCTTTTCGGAATCAGGCTCTGCCGAGGACGAGAGCCATGAGATGTTCCTCCTCTGGGCAAGCCCCGGTCCTGAATCCTGTTGTGCCTGTGAATAGGCTGCAGGGGGATGGTGAAGACCAGCAACAGCTTTCAGGTCTGCCACCTTCCGTGTGGGACAAGGAGCCGGACGTGTCTTTCTGGATACAGGCCCTGCCGAGGACGAGAGCCATGAGATGTTCCTCCTCTGGGCAAGCCCGGGTCCCAGATCCTGTTGTGCCTGTGAATAGGCTGCAGGGGGACGGTGAAGACCAGCAACAGCTTTCATACTGCCACCTTCCGTGTGTGACAAGGAGCCGGATGAGTGTCTTTTCGGAAACAGGCTCTGCCGAGGACGAGAGCCATGAGATGTTCCTCCTCTGGGCAAGCCCGGGTCCCAGATCCTGTTGTGCCTGTGAATAGGCTGCAGGGGGACGGTGAAGACCAGCAACAGCTTTCAGGGCTGCCACCTTCCGTGTGGGACAAGGAGCCGGATGTGTGCCTTTTCGGAAACAGGCTCTGCCGAGGACGAGAGCCATGAGATGTTCCTCCTCTGGGCAAGCCCGGGTCCTGAATCCTGTTGTGCCTGTGAATAGGCTGCAGGGGGACGGTGAAGACCAGCAACAGCTTTCAGGGCTGCCACCTTCCGTGTGGGACAAGGAGCCGGACGTGTGCATTTTCGGAAACTTGATCTGCCGAGGACGAGAGCCATGAGATGTTCCTCCTCTGGGCAAGCCCGGGTCCCAGATCCTGTTGTGCCTGTGAATAGGCTGCAGGGGGACGGTGAAGACCAGCAACAGCTTCCAGGGCTGCCACCTTCCGTGTGGGACAAGGAGCCGGACATCTGCCTTTTCGGAAACAAGCTCTGCCGAGGACGAGAGCCATGAGATGTTCCTCCTCTGGGCAAGCCCGGGTCCCAGATCCTGTTGTGCCTGTGAATAGGCTGCAGGGGGACGGTGAAGACCAGCAACAGCTTTCACGGCTGCCACCTTCACTGTGGGACAAGGAGCCGGACGTGTGCCTTTCTGGAAACAGGCCGTGCCGAGGACGAGAGCCATGAGATGTTCCTCCTCTGGGCAAGCCCGGGTCCTGAATCCTGTTGTGCCTGTGAATAGGCTGCAGGGGGACGGTGAAGACCAGCAACAGCTTTCACGGCTGCCACCTTCCGTGTGGGACAAGGAGCCGGATGTGTGCCTTTTCGGAAACAGGCTCTGCCGAGGACGAGAGCCATGAGATGTTCCTCCTCTGGGCAAGCCCGGGTCCCAGATCCTGTTGTGCCTGTGAATAAGCTGCAGGGGGACGGTGAAGATCAGCAACGGCTTTCAGGGCTGCCACCTTCCGTGTGGGACAAGGAGCCGGACGTGTGCCTTTTCGGAAACAATCTCTGCCGAGGAAGAGAGCCATGAGATGTTCCTCCTCTGGGCAAGCCCGGGTCCCAGATCCTGTTGTGCCTGTGAATAGGCTGCAGGGGGACGGTGAAGACCACCAACAGCTTCCAGGGCTGCCACCTTCACTGTGGGACAAGGAGCCGGACGTGTGCCTTTCTGGAAACAGGCCGTGCCGAGGACGAGAGCCATGAGATGTTCCTCCTCTGGGCAAGCCCGGGTCCCAGATCCTGTTGTGCCTGTGAATAGGCTGCAGGGGGACGGTGAAGACCAGCAACAGCTTTCAGGGCTGCCACCTTCCGTGTGGGACAAGGAGCCGGATGAGTGCCTTTTCGGAAACAGGCTCTGCCGAGGACGAGAGCCATGAGATGTTCCTCCTCTGGGCAAGCCCGGGTCCTGAATCCTGTTGTGCCTGTGAATAGGCTGCAGGGGGACGGTGAAGACCAGCAACAGCTTTCAGGGCTGCCACCTTCCGTGTGGGACAATGAGCCGGTCTTGTGCCTTTATGGAAACAGGCCCTGCCGAGGACGAGAGCCATGAGATGTTCCTCCTCTGGGCAAGCCCGGGTCCCAGACCCTGTTGTGCCTGTGAATAGGCTGCAGGGGGACGGTGAAGACCAGCAACAGCTTTCAGGGCTGCCACCTTCCGTGTGGGACAAGGAGCCGGACGTGTGCCTTTTCGGAAACAAGCTCTGCCGAGGAAGAGAGCCATGAGATGTTCCTCCTCTGGGCAAGCCCGGGTCCCAGATCCTGTTGTGCCTGTGAATAGGCTGCAGGGGGACGGTGAACACCAGCAACTGCTTTCACGGCTGCCACCTTCACTGTGGGACAAGGAGCCGGACGTGTGCCTTTTCGGAATCAAGCTCTACCGAGGACGAGAGCCATGAGATGTTCCTCCTCTGGGCAAGCCCGGGTCCAAATCCTTTTGTGCCTGTGAATAGGCTGCATGGGGACGGTGAAGACCAGCAACAGCTTTCAGGGCTGCCACCTTCCGTGTGGGACAAGGAGCCGGATGTGTGCCTTTCTGGAAACAGACCCTGCCGAGGACGAGAGCCATGAGATGTTCCTCCTCTGGGCAAGCCCCGGTCCTGAATCCTGTTGTGCCTGTGAATAGGCTGCAGGGGGATGGTGAAGACCAGCAACAGCTTCCAGGGCTGCCACCTTCCGTGTGGGACAAGGAGCCGGACGTGTCTTTCTGGATACAGGCCCTGCCGAGGACGAGAGATATGAGATGTTCCTCCTCTGGGCAAGCCCGGGTCCCAGATCCGGTTGTGCCTGTGAATAGGCTGCAGGGGGACGTTGAAGACCAGCAACAGCTTTCAGGGCTGCCACCTTCCGTGTGGGACAAGGAGCCGGACGTGTGCATTTTCGGAAACAGGCTCTGCCGAGGACGAGAGCCATGAGATGTTCCTCCTCTGGGCAAGCCCGGGTCCCAGATCCTGTTGTGCCTGTGAATAGGCTGCAGGGGGACGGTGAAGACCAGCAACAGCTTCCAGGGCTGCCACCTTCCGTGTGGGACAAGTAGCCGGACGTGTCTTTCCGGATACAGGCCCTGCCGAGGACGAGAGCCATGAGATGTTCCTCCTC
The DNA here is from genome assembly GCF_929443795.1 of Astur gentilis. Classification (NCBI taxonomy): domain Eukaryota; kingdom Metazoa; phylum Chordata; class Aves; order Accipitriformes; family Accipitridae; genus Astur; species Astur gentilis. The sequence continues at coordinate 694,979 of NW_026060958.1, read as the reverse complement.
TGGGCAAGCCCGGGTCCCGAATCCTGTTGTGCCTGTGAATAGGCTGCAGGGGGACGGTGAAGACCAGCAACAGCTTTCAGGGCTGCCACCTTCCGTGTGGGACAAGGAGCCGGACGTGTGCCTTTTCGGAAACAAGCTCTGCCGAGGACGAGAGCCATGAGATGTTCCTCCTCTGGGCAAGCCCAGGTCCCAGATCCTGTTGTGCCTGTGAATAGGCTGCAGGGGGACGGTGAACACCAGCAACAGCTTTCACGGCTGCCACCTTCACTGTGGGACAAGGAGCCGGACGTGTGCCTTTCTGGAAACAGGCCGTGCCAAGGACGAGAGCCATGAGATGTTCCTCCTCTGGGCAAGCCCGGGTCCCAGATCCTGTTGTGCCTGTGAATAGGCTGCAGGGGGACGGTGAAGACCAGCAACAGCTTTCAGGGCTGCCACCTTCCGTGTGGGACAAGGAGCCGGACGTGTGCCTTTTCGGAATCAGGCTCTGCCGAGGACGAGAGCCATGAGATGTTCCTCCTCTGGGCAAGCCCCGGTCCTGAATCCTGTTGTGCCTGTGAATAGGCTGCAGGGGGATGGTGAAGACCAGCAACAGCTTTCAGGGCTGCCACCTTCCGTGTGGGACAAGGAGCCGGACGTGTCTTTCTGGATACAGGCCCTGCCGAGGACGAGAGCCATGAGATGTTCCTCCTCTGGGCAAGCCCGGGTCCCAGATCCTGTTGTGCCTGTGAATAGGCTGCAGGGGGACGGTGAAGACCAGCAACAGCTTTCATACTGCCACCTTCCGTGTGTGACAAGGAGCCGGATGAGTGTCTTTTCGGAAACAGGCTCTGCCGAGGACGAGAGCCATGAGATGTTCCTCCTCTGGGCAAGCCCGGGTCCCAGATCCTGTTGTGCCTGTGAATAGGCTGCAGGGGGACGGTGAAGACCAGCAACAGCTTTCAGGGCTGCCACCTTCCGTGTGGGACAAGGAGCCGGATGTGTGCCTTTTCGGAAACAGGCTCTGCCGAGGACGAGAGCCATGAGATGTTCCTCCTCTGGGCAAGCCCCGGTCCTGAATCCTGTTGTGCCTGTGAATAGGCTGCAGGGGGATGGTGAAGACCAGCAACAGCTTTCAGGGCTGCCATCTTCCGTGTGGGACAAGGAGCCGGATGAGTGCCTTTTCGGAAACAGGCTCTGCCGAGGACGAGAGCCATGAGATGTTCCTCCTCTGGCCAAGCCCGGGTCCCAGATCCTGTTGTGCCTGTGAATAGGCTGCAGGGGGACGGTGAAGACCAGCAACAGCTTTCAGGGCTGCCACCTTCCCTGTGGGACAAGGAGCCGGACGTGTGCCTTTTCGGAATCAGGCTCTGCCGAGGTCGAGAGCCATGAGATGTTCCTCCTCTGGGCAAGCCCGGGTCCCAGATCCTGTTGTGCCTGTGAATAGGCTGCAGGGGGACGGTGAACACCAGCAACAGCTTTCACGGCTGCCACCTTCACTGTGGGACAAGGAGCCGGACGTGTGCCTTTCTGGAAACAGGCCGTGCCGAGGACGAGAGCCATGAGATGTTCCTCCTCTGGGCAAGCCCGGGTCCTGAATCCTGTTGTGCCTGTGAATAGGCTGCAGGGGGACGGTGAAGACCAGCAACAGCTTTCAGGGCTGCCACCTTCCGTGTGGGACAAGGAGCCGGACGTGTGCATTTTCGGAATCAGGCTCTGCCGAGGTCGAGAGCCATGAGATGTTCCTCCTCTGGGCAAGCCCGGGTCCAAATCCTGTTGTGCCTGTGAATAGGCTGCAGGGGGACGGTGAAGACCAGCAACAGCTTTCAGGGCTGCCACCTTCCGTGTGGGACAAGGAGCCGGATGTGTGCCTTTTCGGAAACAGGCTCTGCCGAGGTCGAGAGCCATGAGATGTTCCTCCTCTGGGCAAGCCCCGGTCCTGAATCCTGTTGTGCCTGTGAATAGGCTGCAGGGGGACGGTGAAGACCAGCAACAGCTTTCAGGGCTGCCATCTTCCGTGTGGGACAAGGAGCCGGATGAGTGCCTTTTCGGAAACAGGCTCTGCCGAGGACGAGAGCCATGAGATGTTCCTCCTCTGGGCAAGCCTGGGTCCCAGATCCTGTTGTGCCTGTGAATAGGCTGCAGGGGGACGGTGAAGACCAGCAACAGCTTTCAGGGCTGCCACCTTCCGTGTGGGACAAGGAGCCGGATGTGTGCCTTTTCGGAAACAGGCTCTGCCGAGGACGAGAGCCATGAGATGTTCCTCCTCTGGGAAAGCCCGGGTCCCAGATCCTGTTGTGCCTGTGAATAGGCTGCAGGGGGACGGTGAAGACCAGCAACAGCTTTCAGGGCTGCCACCTTCCGTGTGGGACAAGGAGCCGGACGTGTGCATTTTCGGAAACAGGCTCTGCCGAGGACGAGAGCCATGAGATGTTCCTCCTCTGGGCAAGCCCGGGTCCCAGATCCTGTTGTGCCTGTGAATAGGCTGCAGGGGGACGGTGAAGACCAGCAACAGCTTCCAGGGCTGCCACCTTCCTTGTGGGACAAGGAGCCGGACGTGTCTTTCTGGATACAGGCCCTGCCGAGGACGAGAGCCATGAGATGTTCCTCCTCTGGGCAAGCCCGGGTCCCAGATCCTGTTGTGCCTGTGAATAGGCTGCAGGGGGACGGTGAAGTCCAGCAACAGCTTTCAGGGCTGCCACCTTCCGTGTGGGACAAGGAGCCGGATGTGTGCCTTTTCGGAAACAGGCTCTGCCGAGGACGAGAGCCATGAGATGTTCCTCCTCTGGGCAAGCCCGGGTCCCGAATCCTGTTGTGCCTGTGAATAGGCTGCAGGGGGACGGTGAAGACCAGCAACGGCTTTCAGGGCTGCCACCTTCCGTGTGGGACAAGGAGCCGGACGTGTGCCTTTTCGGAAACAAGCTCTGCCGAGGACGAGAGCCATGAGATGTTCCTCCTCTGGGCAAGCCCGGGTCCCAGATCCTGTTGTGCCTGTGAATAGGCTGCAGGGGGACGGTGAAGACCAGCAACAGCTTTCAGGGCTGCCACCTTCCGTGTGGGACAAGGAGCCGGACGTGTGCATTTTCGGAAACAGGATCTGCCGAGGACGAGAGCCATGAGATGTTCCTCCTCTGGCCAAGCCCGGGTCCCAGATCCTGTTGTGCCTGTGAATAGGCTGCAGGGGGACGGTGAAGACCAGCAACAGCTTCCAGGGCTGCCACCTTCCGTGTGGGACAAGGAGCCGGACGTGTCTTTCTGGATACAGGCCCTGCCGAGGACGAGAGCCATGAGATGTTCCTCCTCTGGGCAAGCCCGGGTCCCAGATCCTGTTGTGCCTGTGAATAGGCTGCAGGGGGACGGTGAAGACCAGCAACAGCTTTCAGGGCTGCCACCTTCCGTGTGGGACAAGGAGCCGGATGTGTGCCTTTTCGGAAACAGGCTCTGCCGAGGACGAGAGCCATGAGATGTTCCTCCTCTGGGCAAGCCCGGGTCCCGAATCCTGTTGTGCCTGTGAATAGGCTGCAGGGGGACGGTGAAGACCAGCAACGGCTTTCAGGGCTGCCACCTTCCGTGTGGGACAAGGAGCCGGACGTGTGCGTTTTCGGAAACAAGCTCTGCCGAGGACGAGAGCCATGAGATGTTCCTCCTCTGGGCAAGCCCGGGTCCCAGATCCTGTTGTGCCTGTGAATAGGCTGCAGGGGGACGGTGAACACCAGCAACAGCTTTCACGGCTGCCACCTTCCGTGTGGGACAAGGAGCCGGACGTGTGCATTTTCGGAAACAGGCTCTGCCGAGGACGAGAGCCATGAGATGTTCCTCCTCTGGGCAAGCCCGGGTCCCAGATCCTGTTGTGCCTGTGAATAGGCTGTAGGGAGACGGTGAAGACCAGCAACAGCTTTCAGGGCTGCCACCTTCCGTGTGGGACAAGGAGCCGGACGTGTGCCTTTTCGGAATCAGGCTCTGCCGAGGACGAGAGCCATGAGATGTTCCTCCTCTGGGCAAGCCCGGGTCCCAGATCCTGTTGTGCCTGTGAATAGGCTGCAGGGGGACGGTGAACACCAGCAACAGCTTTCACGGCTGCCACCTTCACTGTCGGACAAGGAGCCGGACGTGTGCCTTTCTGGAAACAGTCCGTGCCGAGGACGAGAGCCATGAGATGTTCCTCCTCTGGCCAAGCCCGGGTCCCAGATCCTGTTGTGCCTGTGAATAGGCTGCAGGGGGACGGTGAAGACCAGCAACAGCTTTCACGGCTGCCACCTTCCGTGTGGGACAAGGAGCCGGATGTGTGCCTTTTCGGAAACAGGCTCTGCCGAGGACGAGAGCCATGAGATGTTCCTCCTCTGGGCAAGCCCGGGTCCCAGATCCTGTTGTGCCTGTGAATAGGCTGCAGGGGGACGGTGAAGATCAGCAACGGCTTTCAGGGCTGCCACCTTCCGTGTGGGACAAGGAGCCGGACGTGTGCCTTTTCGGAAACAATCTCTGCCGAGGAAGAGAGCCATGAGATGTTCCTCCTCTGGGCAAGCCCGGGTCCCAGATCCTGTTGTGCCTGTGAATAGGCTGCAGGGGGACGGTGAAGACCACCAACAGCTTCCAGGGCTGCCACCTTCTCTGTGGGACAAGGAGCCGGACGTGTGCCTTTCTGGAAACAGGCCGTGCCGAGGACGAGAGCCATGAGATGTTCCTCCTCTGGGCAAGCCCGGGTCCCAGATCCTGTTGTGCCTGTGAATAGGCTGCAGGGGGACGGTGAAGACCAGCAACAGCTTTCAGGGCTGCCACCTTCCGTGTGGGACAAGGAGCCGGATGAGTGCCTTTTCGGAAACAGGCTCTGCCGAGGACGAGAGCCATGAGATGTTCCTCCTCTGGGCAAGCCCGGGTCCTGAATCCTGTTGTGCCTGTGAATAGGCTGCAGGGGGACGGTGAAGACCAGCAACAGCTTTCAGGGCTGCCACCTTCCGTGTGGGACAATGAGCCGGTCTTGTGCCTTTATGGAAACAGGCCCTGCCGAGGACGAGAGCCATGAGATGTTCCTCCTCTGGGCAAGCCCGGGTCCCAGACCCTGTTGTGCCTGTGAATAGGCTGCAGGGGGACGGTGAAGACCAGCAACAGCTTTCAGGGCTGCCACCTTCCGTGTGGGACAAGGAGCCGGACGTGTGCCTTTTCGGAAACAAGCTCTGCCGAGGAAGAGAGCCATGAGATGTTCCTCCTCTGGGCAAGCCCGGGTCCCAGATCCTGTTGTGCCTGTGAATAGGCTGCAGGGGGACGGTGAACACCAGCAACTGCTTTCACGGCTGCCACCTTCACTGTGGGACAAGGAGCCGGACGTGTGCCTTTTCGGAATCAAGCTCTACCGAGGACGAGAGCCATGAGATGTTCCTCCTCTGGGCAAGCCCGGGTCCAAATCCTTTTGTGCCTGTGAATAGGCTGCATGGGGACGGTGAAGACCAGCAACAGCTTTCAGGGCTGCCACCTTCCGTGTGGGACAAGTAGCCGGATGTGTGCCTTTCTGGAAACAGACCCTGCCGAGGACGAGAGCCATGAGATGTTCCTCCTCTGGGCAAGCCCCGGTCCTGAATCCTGTTGTGCCTGTGAATAGGCTGCAGGGGGATGGTGAAGACCAGCAACAGCTTCCAGGGCTGCCACCTTCCGTGTGGGACAAGGAGCCGGACGTGTCTTTCTGGATACAGGCCCTGCCGAGGACGAGAGATATGAGATGTTCCTCCTCTGGGCAAGCCCGGGTCCCAGATCCGGTTGTGCCTGTGAATAGGCTGCAGGGGGACGTTGAAGACCAGCAACAGCTTTCAGGGCTGCCACCTTCCGTGTGGGACAAGGAGCCGGACGTGTGCCTTTTCGGAATCAGGCTCTGCCGAGGACGAGAGCCATGAGATGTTCCTCCTCTGGGCAAGCCCGGGTCCCAGATCCTGTTGTGCCTGTGAATAGGCTGCAGGGGGACGGTGAAGACCAGCAACAGCTTCCAGGGCTGCCACCTTCCGTGTGGGACAAGTAGCCGGACGTGTCTTTCCGGATACAGGCCCTGCCGAGGACGAGAGCCATGAGATGTTCCTCCTCTGGGCAAGCCCGGGTCCCGAATCCTGTTGTGCCTGTGAATAGGCTGCAGGGGGACGGTGAAGACCAGCAACAGCTTTCAGGGCTGCCACCTTCCGTGTGGGACAAGGAGCCGGACGTGTGCCTTTTCGGAAACAAGCTCTGCCGAGGACGAGAGCCATGAGATGTTCCTCCTCTGGGCAAGCCCAGGTCCCAGATCCTGTTGTGCCTGTGAATAGGCTGCAGGGGGACGGTGAACACCAGCAACAGCTTTCACGGCTGCCACCTTCACTGTGGGACAAGGAGCCGGACGTGTGCCTTTCTGGAAACAGGCCGTGCCAAGGACGAGAGCCATGAGATGTTCCTCCTCTGGGCAAGCCCGGGTCCCAGATCCTGTTGTGCCTGTGAATAGGCTGCAGGGGGACGGTGAAGACCAGCAACAGCTTTCAGGGCTGCCACCTTCCGTGTGGGACAAGGAGCCGGACGTGTGCCTTTTCGGAATCAGGCTCTGCCGAGGACGAGAGCCATGAGATGTTCCTCCTCTGGGCAAGCCCCGGTCCTGAATCCTGTTGTGCCTGTGAATAGGCTGCAGGGGGATGGTGAAGACCAGCAACAGCTTTCAGGGCTGCCACCTTCCGTGTGGGACAAGGAGCCGGACGTGTCTTTCTGGATACAGGCCCTGCCGAGGACGAGAGCCATGAGATGTTCCTCCTCTGGGCAAGCCCGGGTCCCAGATCCTGTTGTGCCTGTGAATAGGCTGCAGGGGGACGGTGAAGACCAGCAACAGCTTTCATACTGCCACCTTCCGTGTGTGACAAGGAGCCGGATGAGTGTCTTTTCGGAAACAGGCTCTGCCGAGGACGAGAGCCATGAGATGTTCCTCCTCTGGGCAAGCCCGGGTCCCAGATCCTGTTGTGCCTGTGAATAGGCTGCAGGGGGACGGTGAAGACCAGCAACAGCTTTCAGGGCTGCCACCTTCCGTGTGGGACAAGGAGCCGGATGTGTGCCTTTTCGGAAACAGGCTCTGCCGAGGACGAGAGCCATGAGATGTTCCTCCTCTGGGCAAGCCCCGGTCCTGAATCCTGTTGTGCCTGTGAATAGGCTGCAGGGGGATGGTGAAGACCAGCAACAGCTTTCAGGGCTGCCATCTTCCGTGTGGGACAAGGAGCCGGATGAGTGCCTTTTCGGAAACAGGCTCTGCCGAGGACGAGAGCCATGAGATGTTCCTCCTCTGGCCAAGCCCGGGTCCCAGATCCTGTTGTGCCTGTGAATAGGCTGCAGGGGGACGGTGAAGACCAGCAACAGCTTTCAGGGCTGCCACCTTCCCTGTGGGACAAGGAGCCGGACGTGTGCCTTTTCGGAATCAGGCTCTGCCGAGGTCGAGAGCCATGAGATGTTCCTCCTCTGGGCAAGCCCGGGTCCCAGATCCTGTTGTGCCTGTGAATAGGCTGCAGGGGGACGGTGAACACCAGCAACAGCTTTCACGGCTGCCACCTTCACTGTGGGACAAGGAGCCGGACGTGTGCCTTTCTGGAAACAGGCCGTGCCGAGGACGAGAGCCATGAGATGTTCCTCCTCTGGGCAAGCCCGGGTCCTGAATCCTGTTGTGCCTGTGAATAGGCTGCAGGGGGACGGTGAAGACCAGCAACAGCTTTCAGGGCTGCCACCTTCCGTGTGGGACAAGGAGCCGGACGTGTGCATTTTCGGAATCAGGCTCTGCCGAGGTCGAGAGCCATGAGATGTTCCTCCTCTGGGCAAGCCCGGGTCCAAATCCTGTTGTGCCTGTGAATAGGCTGCAGGGGGACGGTGAAGACCAGCAACAGCTTTCAGGGCTGCCACCTTCCGTGTGGGACAAGGAGCCGGATGTGTGCCTTTTCGGAATCAGGCTCTGCCGAGGTCGAGAGCCATGAGATGTTCCTCCTCTGGGCAAGCCCCGGTCCTGAATCCTGTTGTGCCTGTGAATAGGCTGCAGGGGGATGGTGAAGACCAGCAACAGCTTTCAGGGCTGCCATCTTCCGTGTGGGACAAGGAGCCGGATGAGTGCCTTTTCGGAAACAGGCTCTGCCGAGGACGAGAGCCATGAGATGTTCCTCCTCTGGGCAAGCCTGGGTCCCAGATCCTGTTGTGCCTGTGAATAGGCTGCAGGGGGACGGTGAAGACCAGCAACAGCTTTCAGGGCTGCCACCTTCCGTGTGGGACAAGGAGCCGGATGTGTGCCTTTTCGGAAACAGGCTCTGCCGAGGACGAGAGCCATGAGATGTTCCTCCTCTGGGAAAGCCCGGGTCCCAGATCCTGTTGTGCCTGTGAATAGGCTGCAGGGGGACGGTGAAGACCAGCAACAGCTTTCAGGGCTGCCACCTTCCGTGTGGGACAAGGAGCCGGACGTGTGCATTTTCGGAAACAGGCTCTGCCGAGGACGAGAGCCATGAGATGTTCCTCCTCTGGGCAAGCCCGGGTCCCAGATCCTGTTGTGCCTGTGAATAGGCTGCAGGGGGACGGTGAAGACCAGCAACAGCTTCCAGGGCTGCCACCTTCCTTGTGGGACAAGGAGCCGGACGTGTCTTTCTGGATACAGGCCCTGCCGAGGACGAGAGCCATGAGATGTTCCTCCTCTGGGCAAGCCCGGGTCCCAGATCCTGTTGTGCCTGTGAATAGGCTGCAGGGGGACGGTGAAGTCCAGCAACAGCTTTCAGGGCTGCCACCTTCCGTGTGGGACAAGGAGCCGGATGTGTGCCTTTTCGGAAACAGGCTCTGCCGAGGACGAGAGCCATGAGATGTTCCTCCTCTGGGCAAGCCCGGGTCCCGAATCCTGTTGTGCCTGTGAATAGGCTGCAGGGGGACGGTGAAGACCAGCAACGGCTTTCAGGGCTGCCACCTTCCGTGTGGGACAAGGAGCCGGACGTGTGCCTTTTCGGAAACAAGCTCTGCCGAGGACGAGAGCCATGAGATGTTCCTCCTCTGGGCAAGCCCGGGTCCCAGATCCTGTTGTGCCTGTGAATAGGCTGCAGGGGGACGGTGAAGACCAGCAACAGCTTTCAGGGCTGCCACCTTCCGTGTGGGACAAGGAGCCGGACGTGTGCATTTTCGGAAACAGGATCTGCCGAGGACGAGAGCCATGAGATGTTCCTCCTCTGGCCAAGCCCGGGTCCCAGATCCTGTTGTGCCTGTGAATAGGCTGCAGGGGGACGGTGAAGACCAGCAACAGCTTCCAGGGCTGCCACCTTCCGTGTGGGACAAGGAGCCGGACGTGTCTTTCTGGATACAGGCCCTGCCGAGGACGAGAGCCATGAGATGTTCCTCCTCTGGGCAAGCCCGGGTCCCAGATCCTGTTGTGCCTGTGAATAGGCTGCAGGGGGACGGTGAAGACCAGCAACAGCTTTCAGGGCTGCCACCTTCCGTGTGGGACAAGGAGCCGGATGTGTGCCTTTTCGGAAACAGGCTCTGCCGAGGACGAGAGCCATGAGATGTTCCTCCTCTGGGCAAGCCCGGGTCCTGAATCCTGTTGTGCCTGTGAATAGGCTGCAGGGGGACGGTGAAGACCAGCAACGGCTTTCAGGGCTGCCACCTTCCGTGTGGGACAAGGAGCCGGACGTGTGCGTTTTCGGAAACAAGCTCTGCCGAGGACGAGAGCCATGAGATGTTCCTCCTCTGGGCAAGCCCGGGTCCCAGATCCTGTTGTGCCTGTGAATAGGCTGCAGGGGGACGGTGAACACCAGCAACAGCTTTCACGGCTGCCACCTTCCGTGTGGGACAAGGAGCCGGACGTGTGCATTTTCGGAAACAGGCTCTGCCGAGGACGAGAGCCATGAGATGTTCCTCCTCTGGGCAAGCCCGGGTCCCAGATCCTGTTGTGCCTGTGAATAGGCTGCAGGGAGACGGTGAAGACCAGCAACAGCTTTCAGGGCTGCCACCTTCCGTGTGGGACAAGGAGCCGGACGTGTGCCTTTTCGGAATCAGGCTCTGCCGAGGACGAGAGCCATGAGATGTTCCTCCTCTGGGCAAGCCCGGGTCCCAGATCCTGTTGTGCCTGTGAATAGGCTGCAGGGGGACGGTGAACACCAGCAACAGCTTTCACGGCTGCCACCTTCACTGTCGGACAAGGAGCCGGACGTGTGCCTTTCTGGAAACAGTCCGTGCCGAGGACGAGAGCCATGAGATGTTCCTCCTCTGGCCAAGCCCGGGTCCCAGATCCTGTTGTGCCTGTGAATAGGCTGCAGGGGGACGGTGAAGACCAGCAACAGCTTTCAGGGCTGCCACCTTCCCTGTGGGACAAGGAGCCGGACGTGTGCCTTTTCGGAATCAGGCTCTGCCGAGGTCGAGAGCCATGAGATGTTCCTCCTCTGGGCAAGCCCGGGTCCCAGATCCTGTTGTGCCTGTGAATAGGCTGCAGGGGGACGGTGAACACCAGCAACAGCTTTCACGGCTGCCACCTTCACTGTGGGACAAGGAGCCGGACGTGTGCCTTTCTGGAAACAGGCCGTGCCGAGGACGAGAGCCATGAGATGTTCCTCCTCTGGGCAAGCCCGGGTCCTGAATCCTGTTGTGCCTGTGAATAGGCTGCAGGGGGACGGTGAAGACCAGCAACAGCTTTCAGGGCTGCCACCTTCCGTGTGGGACAAGGAGCCGGACGTGTGCATTTTCGGAATCAGGCTCTGCCGAGGTCGAGAGCCATGAGATGTTCCTCCTCTGGGCAAGCCCGGGTCCAAATCCTGTTGTGCCTGTGAATAGGCTGCAGGGGGACGGTGAAGACCAGCAACAGCTTTCAGGGCTGCCACCTTCCGTGTGGGACAAGGAGCCGGATGTGTGCCTTTCTGGAAACAGGCCCTGCCGAGGACGAGAGCCATGAGATGTTCCTCCTCTGGGCAAGCCCCGGTCCTGAATCCTGTTGTGCCTGTGAATAGGCTGCAGGGGGATGGTGAAGACCAGCAACAGCTTTCAGGGCTGCCATCTTCCGTGTGGGACAAGGAGCCGGATGAGTGCCTTTTCGGAAACAGGCTCTGCCGAGGACGAGAGCCATGAGATGTTCCTCCTCTGGGCAAGCCTGGGTCCCAGATCCTGTTGTGCCTGTGAATAGGCTGCAGGGGGACGGTGAAGACCAGCAACAGCTTTCATACTGCCACCTTCCGTGTGTGACAAGGAGCCGGATGAGTGTCTTTTCGGAAACAGGCTCTGCCGAGGACGAGAGCCATGAGATGTTCCTCCTCTGGGCAAGCCCGGGTCCCAGATCCTGTTGTGCCTGTGAATAGGCTGCAGGGGGACGGTGAAGACCAGCAACAGCTTTCAGGGCTGCCACCTTCCGTGTGGGACAAGGAGCCGGACGTGTGCATTTTCGGAAACAGGCTCTGCCGAGGACGAGAGCCATGAGATGTTCCTCCTCTGGGCAAGCCCGGGTCCCAGATCCTGTTGTGCCTGTGAATAGGCTGCAGGGGGACGGTGAAGACCAGCAACAGCTTCCAGGGCTGCCACCTTCCTTGTGGGACAAGGAGCCGGACGTGTCTTTCTGGATACAGGCCCTGCCGAGGACGAGAGCCATGAGATGTTCCTCCTCTGGGCAAGCCCGGGTCCCAGATCCTGTTGTGCCTGTGAATAGGCTGCAGGGGGACGGTGAAGTCCAGCAACAGCTTTCAGGGCTGCCACCTTCCGTGTGGGACAAGGAGCCGGATGTGTGCCTTTTCGGAAACAGGCTCTGCCGAGGACGAGAGCCATGAGATGTTCCTCCTCTGGGCAAGCCCGGGTCCCGAATCCTGTTGTGCCTGTGAATAGGCTGCAGGGGGACGGTGAAGACCAGCAACGGCTTTCAGGGCTGCCACCTTCCGTGTGGGACAAGGAGCCGGACGTGTGCCTTTTCGGAAACAAGCTCTGCCGAGGACGAGAGCCATGAGATGTTCCTCCTCTGGGCAAGCCCGGGTCCCAGATCCTGTTGTGCCTGTGAATAGGCTGCAGGGGGACGGTGAAGACCAGCAACAGCTTTCAGGGCTGCCACCTTCCGTGTGGGACAAGGAGCCGGACGTGTGCATTTTCGGAAACAGGATCTGCCGAGGACGAGAGCCATGAGATGTTCCTCCTCTGGGCAAGCCCGGGTCCCAGATCCTGTTGTGCCTGTGAATAGGCTGCAGGGGGACGGTGAAGACCAGCAACAGCTTCCAGGGCTGCCACCTTCCGTGTGGGACAAGGAGCCGGACGTGTCTTTCTGGATACAGGCCCTGCCGAGGACGAGAGCCATGAGATGTTCCTCCTCTGGGCAAGCCCGGGTCCCAGATCCTGTTGTGCCTGTGAATAGGCTGCAGGGGGACGGTGAAGACCAGCAACAGCTTTCAGGGCTGCCACCTTCCGTGTGGGACAAGGAGCCGGATGTGTGCCTTTTCGGAAACAGGCTCTGCCGAGGACGAGAGCCATGAGATGTTCCTCCTCTGGGCAAGCCCGGGTCCCGACTCCTGTTGTGCCTGTGAATAGGCTGCAGGGGGACGGTGAAGACCAGCAACGGCTTTCAGGGCTGCCACCTTCCGTGTGGGACAAGGAGCCGGACGTGTGCGTTTTCGGAAACAAGCTCTGCCGAGGACGAGAGCCATGAGATGTTCCTCCTCTGGGCAAGCCCGGGTCCCAGATCCTGTTGTGCCTGTGAATAGGCTGCAGGGGGACGGTGAACACCAGCAACAGCTTTCACGGCTGCCACCTTCCGTGTGGGACAAGGAGCCGGACGTGTGCATTTTCGGAAACAGGCTCTGCCGAGGACGAGAGCCATGAGATGTTCCTCCTCTGGGCAAGCCCGGGTCCCAGATCCTGTTGTGCCTGTGAATAGGCTGCAGGGAGACGGTGAAGACCAGCAACAGCTTTCAGGGCTGCCACCTTCCGTGTGGGACAAGGAGCCGGACGTGTGCCTTTTCGGAATCAGGCTCTGCCGAGGACGAGAGCCATGAGATGTTCCTCCTCTGGGCAAGCCCGGGTCCCAGATCCTGTTGTGCCTGTGAATAGGCTGCAGGGGGACGGTGAACACCAGCAACAGCTTTCACGGCTGCCACCTTCACTGTCGGACAAGGAGCCGGACGTGTGCCTTTCTGGAAACAGGCCGTGCCGAGGACGAGAGCCATGAGATGTTCCTCCTCTGGCCAAGCCGGGGTCCCAGATCCTGTTGTGCCTGTGAATAGGCTGCAGGGGGACGGTGAAGACCAGCAACAGCTTTCAGGGCTGCCACCTTCCCTGTGGGACAAGGAGCCGGACGTGTGCCTTTTCGGAATCAGGCTCTGCCGAGGTCGAGAGCCATGAGATGTTCCTCCTCTGGGCAAGCCCGGGTCCAAATCCTGTTGTGCCTGTGAATAGGCTGCAGGGAGACGGTGAAGACCAGCAACAGCTTCCAGGGCTGCCACCTTCCGTGTGGGACAAGGAGCCGGACATGTGCCTTTTCGGAAACAAGCTCTGCCGAGGACGAGAGCCATGAGATGTTCCTCCTCTGGGCAAGCCCGGGTCCCAGATCCTGTTGTGCCTGTGAATAGGCTGCAGGGGGACGGTGAACACCAGCAACAGCTTTCACGGCTGCCACCTTCACTGTGGGACAAGGAGCCGGACGTGTGCCTTTCTGGAAACAGGCCGTGCCAAGGACGAGAGCCATGAGATGTTCCTCCTCTGGGCAAGCCCGGGTCCCAGATCCTGTTGTGCCTGTGAATAGGCTGCAGGGGGACGGTGAAGACCAGCAACGGCTTTCAGGGCTGCCACCTTCCGTGTGGGACAAGGAGCCGGACGTGTGCCTTTTCGGAATCAGGCTCTGCCGAGGACGAGAGCCATGAGATGTTCCTCCTCTGGGCAAGCCCCGGTCCTGAATCCTGTTGTGCCTGTGAATAGGCTGCAGGGGGATGGTGAAGACCAGCAACAGCTTTCAGGTCTGCCACCTTCCGTGTGGGACAAGGAGCCGGACGTGTCTTTCTGGATACAGGCCCTGCCGAGGACGAGAGCCATGAGATGTTCCTCCTCTGGGCAAGCCCGGGTCCCAGATCCTGTTGTGCCTGTGAATAGGCTGCAGGGGGACGGTGAAGACCAGCAACAGCTTTCATACTGCCACCTTCCGTGTGTGACAAGGAGCCGGATGAGTGTCTTTTCGGAAACAGGCTCTGCCGAGGACGAGAGCCATGAGATGTTCCTCCTCTGGGCAAGCCCGGGTCCCAGATCCTGTTGTGCCTGTGAATAGGCTGCAGGGGGACGGTGAAGACCAGCAACAGCTTTCAGGGCTGCCACCTTCCGTGTGGGACAAGGAGCCGGATGTGTGCATTTTCGGAAACAGGATATGCCGAGGACGAGAGCCATGAGATGTTCCTCCTCTGGGCAAGCCCGGGTCCCAGATCCTGTTGTGCCTGTGAATAGGCTGCAGGGGGACGGTGAAGACCAGCAACAGCTTCCAGGGCTGCCACCTTCCGTGTGGGACAAGGAGCCGGACATCTGCCTTTTCGGAAACAAGCTCTGCCGAGGACGAGAGCCATGAGATGTTCCTCCTCTGGGCAAGCCCGGGTCCCAGATCCTGTTGTGCCTGTGAATAGGCTGCAGGGGGACGGTGAAGACCAGCAACAGCTTTCACGGCTGCCACCTTCACTGTGGGACAAGGAGCCGGACGTGTGCCTTTCTGGAAACAGGCCGTGCCGAGGACGAGAGCCATGAGATGTTCCTCCTCTGGGCAAGCCCGGGTCCTGAATCCTGTTGTGCCTGTGAATAGGCTGCAGGGGGACGGTGAAGACCAGCAACAGCTTTCAGGGCTGCCACCTTCCGTGTGGGACAAGGAGCCGGACGTATGCATTTTCGGAATCAGGCTCTGCCGAGGTCGAGAGCCATGAGATGTTCCTCCTCTGGGCAAGCCCGGGTCCAAATCCTGTTGTGCCTGTGAATAGGCTGCAGGGGGACGGTGAACACCAGCAACAGCTTTCACGGCTGCCACCTTCCGTGTGGGACAAGGAGCCGGATGTGTGCCTTTTCGGAAACAGGCTCTGCCGAGGACGAGAGCCATGAGATGTTCCTCCTCTGGGCAAGCCCGGGTCCCAGATCCTGTTGTGCCTGTGAATAGGCTGCAGGGGGACGGTGAAGATCAGCAACGGCTTTCAGGGCTGCCACCTTCCGTGTGGGACAAGGAGCCGGACGTGTGCCTTTTCGGAAACAATCTCTGCCGAGGAAGAGAGCCATGAGATGTTCCTCCTCTGGGCAAGCCTGGGTCCCAGATCCTGTTGTGCCTGTGAATAGGCTGCAGGGGGACGGTGAAGACCACCAACAGCTTCCAGGGCTGCCACCTTCACTGTGGGACAAGGAGCCGGACGTGTGCCTTTCTGGAAACAGGCCGTGCCGAGGACGAGAGCCATGAGATGTTCCTCCTCTGGGCAAGCCCGGGTCCCAGATCCTGTTGTGCCTGTGAATAGGCTGCAGGGGGACGGTGAAGACCAGCAACAGCTTTCAGGGCTGCCACCTTCCGTGTGGGACAAGGAGCCGGATGAGTGCCTTTTCGGAAACAGGCTCTGCCGAGGACGAGAGCCATGAGATGTTCCTCCTCTGGGCAAGCCCGGGTCCTGAATCCTGTTGTGCCTGTGAATAGGCTGCAGGGGGACGGTGAAGACCAGCAACAGCTTTCAGGGCTGCCACCTTCCGTGTGGGACAATGAGCCGGTCTTGTGCCTTTATGGAAACAGGCCCTGCTGAGGACGAGAGCCATGAGATGTTCCTCCTCTGGGCAAGCCCGGGTCCCAGACCCTGTTGTGCCTGTGAATAGGCTGCAGGGGGACGGTGAAGACCAGCAACAGCTTTCAGGGCTGCCACCTTCCGTGTGGGACAAGGAGCCGGACGTGTGCCTTTTCGGAAACAAGCTCTGCCGAGGAAGAGAGCCATGAGATGTTCCTCCTCTGGGCAAGCCCGGGTCCCAGATCCTGTTGTGCCTGTGAATAGGCTGCAGGGGGACGGTGAACACCAGCAACTGCTTTCACGGCTGCCACCTTCACTGTGGGACAAGGAGCCGGACGTGTGCCTTTTCGGAATCAAGCTCTACCGAGGACGAGAGCCATGAGATGTTCCTCCTCTGGGCAAGCCCGGGTCCAAATCCTTTTGTGCCTGTGAATAGGCTGCAGGGGGACGGTGAAGACCAGCAACAGCTTTCAGGGCTGCCACCTTCCGTGTGGGACAAGGAGCCGGATGTGTGCCTTTCTGGAAACAGACCCTGCCGAGGACGAGAGCCATGAGATGTTCCTCCTCTGGGCAAGCCCCGGTCCTGAATCCTGTTGTGCCTGTGAATAGGCTGCAGGGGGATGGTGAAGACCAGCAACAGCTTCCAGGGCTGCCACCTTCCGTGTGGGACAAGGAGCCGGACGTGTCTTTCTGGATACAGGCCCTGCCGAGGACGAGAGATATGAGATGTTCCTCCTCTGGGCAAGCCCGGGTCCCAGATCCGGTTGTGCCTGTGAATAGGCTGCAGGGGGACGTTGAAGACCAGCAACAGCTTTCAGGGCTGCCACCTTCCGTGTGGGACAAGGAGCCGGACGTGTGCATTTTCGGAAACAGGCTCTGCCGAGGACGAGAGCCATGAGATGTTCCTCCTCTGGGCAAGCCCGGGTCCCAGATCCTGTTGTGCCTGTGAATAGGCTGCAGGGGGACGGTGAAGACCAGCAACAGCTTCCAGGGCTGCCACCTTCCGTGTGGGACAAGTAGCCGGACGTGTCTTTCCGGATACAGGCCCTGCCGAGGACGAGAGCCATGAGATGTTCCTCCTCTGGGCAAGCCCGGGTCCCAAATCCTGTTGTGCCTGTGAATAGGCTGCAGGGGGACGGTGAAGACCAGCAACAGCTTTCAGGGCTGCCACCTTCCGTGTGGGACAAGGAGCCGGACGTGTGCCTTTTCGGAAACAAGCTCTGCCGAGGACGAGAGCCATGAGATGTTCCTCCTCTGGGCAAGCCCAGGTCCCAGATCCTGTTGTGCCTGTGAATAGGCTGCAGGGGGACGGTGAACACCAGCAACAGCTTTCAGGGCTGCCACCTTCCGTGTGGGACAAGGAGCCGGACGTGTGCATTTTCGGAAACAGGATCTGCCGAGGACGAGAGCCATGAGATGTTCCTCCTCTGGGCAAGCCCGGGTCCCAGATCCTGTTGTGCCTGTGAATAGGCTGCAGGGGGACGGTGAAGACCAGCAACAGCTTCCAGGGCTGCCACCTTCCGTGTGGGACAAGGAGCCGGACGTGTCTTTCTGGATACAGGCCCTGCCGAGGACGAGAGCCATGAGATGTTCCTCCTCTGGCCAAGCCCGGGTCCCAGATCCTGTTGTGCCTGTGAATAGGCTGCAGGGGGACGGTGAAGACCAGCAACAGCTTTCAGGGCTGCCACCTTCCGTGTGGGACAAGGAGCCGGATGTGTGCCTTTTCGGAAACAGGCTCTGCCGAGGACGAGAGCCATGAGATGTTCCTCCTCTGGGCAAGCCCGGGTCCCGAATCCTGTTGTGCCTGTGAATAGGCTGCAGGGGGACGGTCAACACCAGCAACAGCTTTCACGGCTGCCACCTTCCGTGTGGGACAAGGAGCCGGACGTGTGCATTTTCGGAAACAGGCTCTGCCGAGGACGAGAGCCATGAGATGTTCCTCCTCTGGGCAAGCCCGGGTCCCAGATCCTGTTGTGCCTGTGAATAGGCTGCAGGGAGACGGTGAAGACCAGCAACAGCTTTCAGGGCTGCCACCTTCCGTGTGGGACAAGGAGCCGGATGTGTGCCTTTTCGGAATCAGGCTCTGCCGAGGACGAGAGCCATGAGATGTTCCTCCTCTGGGCAAGCCCGGGTCCCAGATCCTGTTGTGCCTGTGAATAGGCTGCAGGGGGACGGTGAACACCAGCAACAGCTTTCACGGCTGCCACCTTCACTGTGGGACAAGGAGCCGGACGTGTGCATTTCTGGAAACAGGCCGTGCCGAGGACGAGAGCCATGAGATGTTCCTCCTCTGGCCAAGCCCGGGTCCCAGATCCTGTTGTGCCTGTGAATAGGCTGCAGGGGGACGGTGAAGACCAGCAACAGCTTTCAGGGCTGCCACCTTCCCTGTGGGACAAGGAGCCGGACGTGTGCCTTTTCGGAATCAGGCTCTGCCGAGGTCGAGAGCCATGAGATGTTCCTCCTCTGGGCAAGCCCGGGTCCCAGATCCTGTTGTGCCTGTGAATAGGCTGCAGGGGGACGGTGAAGACCAGCAACAGCTTTCACGGCTGCCACCTTCACTGTGGGACAAGGAGCCGGACGTGTGCCTTTCTGGAAACAGGCCGTGCCGAGGACGAGAGCCATGAGATGTTCCTCCTCTGGGCAAGCCCGGGTCCTGAATCCTGTTGTGCCTGTGAATAGGCTGCAGGGGGACGGTGAAGACCAGCAACAGCTTTCAGGGCTGCCACCTTCCGTGTGGGACAAGGAGCCGGACGTGTGCCTTTTCGGAAACAAGCTCTGCCGAGGACGAGAGCCATGAGATGTTCCTCCTCTGGGCAAGCCCGGGTCCAAATCCTGTTGTGCCTGTGAATAGGCTGCAGGGGGACGGTGAACACCAGCAACAGCTTTCACGGCTGCCACCTTCCGTGTGGGACAAGGAGCCGGACGTGTGCATTTTCGGAAACAGGATCTGCCGAGGACGAGAGCCATGAGATGTTCCTCCTCTGGCCAAGCCCGGGTCCCAGATCCTGTTGTGCCTGTGAATAGGCTGCAGGGGGACGGTGAAGACCAGCAACAGCTTCCAGGGCTGCCACCTTCCGTGTGGGACAAGGAGCCGGACGTGTCTTTCTGGATACAGGCCCTGCCGAGGACGAGAGCCATGAGATGTTCCTCCTCTGGGCAAGCCCGGGTCCCAGATCCTGTTGTGCCTGTGAATAGGCTGCAGGGGGACGGTGAAGACCAGCAACAGCTTTCAGGGCTGCCACCTTCCGTGTGGGACAAGGAGCCGGATGTGTGCCTTTTCGGAAACAGGCTCTGCCGAGGACGAGAGCCATGAGATGTTCCTCCTCTGGGCAAGCCCGGGTCCCGAATCCTGTTGTGCCTGTGAATAGGCTGCAGGGGGACGGTGAAGACCAGCAACGGCTTTCAGGGCTGCCACCTTCCGTGTGGGACAAGGAGCCGGACGTGTGCCTTTTCGGAAACAAGCTCTGCCGAGGACGAGAGCCATGAGATGTTCCTCCTCTGGGCAAGCCCGGGTCCCAGATCCTGTTGTGCCTGTGAATAGGCTGCAGGGGGACGGTGAACACCAGCAACAGCTTTCACGGCTGCCACCTTCCGTGTGGGACAAGGAGCCGGACGTGTGCATTTTCGGAAACAGGCTCTGCCGAGGACGAGAGCCATGAGATGTTCCTCCTCTGGGCAAGCCCGGGTCCCAGATCCTGTTGTGCCTGTGAATAGGCTGCAGGGAGACGGTGAAGACCAGCAACAGCTTCCAGGGCTGCCACCTTCCGTGTGGGACAAGGAGCCGGACGTGTGCCTTTTCGGAATCAGGCTCTGCCGAGGACGAGAGCCATGAGATGTTCCTCCTCTGGGCAAGCCCGGGTCCCAGATCCTGTTGTGCCTGTGAATAGGCTGCAGGGGGACGGTGAAGACCAGCAACAGCTTTCAGGGCTGCCACCTTCCGTGTGGGACAAGGAGCCGGACGTGTGCCTTTTCGGAAACAAGCTCTGCCGAGGAAGAGAGCCATGAGATGTTCCTCCTCTGGGCAAGCCCGGGTCCCAGATCCTGTTGTGCCTGTGAATAGGCTGCAGGGGGACGGTGAACACCAGCAACTGCTTTCACGGCTGCCACCTTCACTGTGGGACAAGGAGCCGGACGTGTGCCTTTTCGGAATCAAGCTCTACCGAGGACGAGAGCCATGAGATGTTCCTCCTCTGGGCAAGCCCGGGTCCAAATCCTTTTGTGCCTGTGAATAGGCTGCATGGGGACGGTGAAGACCAGCAACAGCTTTCAGGGCTGCCACCTTCCGTGTGGGACAAGGAGCCGGATGTGTGCCTTTCTGGAAACAGACCCTGCCGAGGACGAGAGCCATGAGATGTTCCTCCTCTGGGCAAGCCCCGGTCCTGAATCCTGTTGTGCCTGTGAATAGGCTGCAGGGGGATGGTGAAGACCAGCAACAGCTTCCAGGGCTGCCACCTTCCGTGTGGGACAAGGAGCCGGACGTGTCTTTCTGGATACAGGCCCTGCCGAGGACGAGAGATATGAGATGTTCCTCCTCTGGGCAAGCCCGGGTCCCAGATCCTGTTGTGCCTGTGAATAGGCTGCAGGGGGACGGTCAACACCCCCAACAGCTTTCACGGCTGCCACCTTCCGTGTGGGACAAGGAGCCGGACGTGTGCATTTTCGGAATCAGGCTCTGCCGAGGACGAGAGCCATGAGATGTTCCTCCTCTGGGCAAGCCCGGGTCCCAGATCCTGTTGTGCCTGTGAATAGGCTGCAGGGAGACGGTGAAGACCAGCAACAGCTTTCAGGGCTGCCACCTTCCGTGTGGGACAAGGAGCCGGATGTGTGCCTTTTCGGAATCAGGCTCTGCCGAGGACGAGAGCCATGAGATGTTCCTCCTCTGGGCAAGCCCGGGTCCCAGATCCTGTTGTGCCTGTGAATAGGCTGCAGGGGGACGGTGAACACCAGCAACAGCTTTCACGGCTGCCACCTTCACTGTGGGACAAGGAGCCGGACGTGTGCATTTCTGGAAACAGGCCGTGCCGAGGACGAGAGCCATGAGATGTTCCTCCTCTGGCCAAGCCCGGGTCCCAGATCCTGTTGTGCCTGTGAATAGGCTGCAGGGGGACGGTGAAGACCAGCAACAGCTTTCAGGGCTGCCACCTTCCCTGTGGGACAAGGAGCCGGACGTGTGCCTTTTCGGAATCAGGCTCTGCCGAGGTCGAGAGCCATGAGATGTTCCTCCTCTGGGCAAGCCCGGGTCCCAGATCCTGTTGTGCCTGTGAATAGGCTGCAGGGGGACGGTGAAGACCAGCAACAGCTTCCAGGGCTGCCACCTTCCGTGTGGGACAAGGAGCCGGACGTGTCTTTCTGGATACAGGCCCTGCCGAGGACGAGAGCCATGAGATGTTCCTCCTCTGGGCAAGCCCGGGTCCCAGATCCTGTTGTGCCTGTGAATAGGCTGCAGGGGGACGGTGAAGACCAGCAACAGCTTTCAGGGCTGCCACCTTCCGTGTGGGACAAGGAGCCGGATGTGTGCCTTTTCGGAAACAGGCTCTGCCGAGGACGAGAGCCATGAGATGTTCCTCCTCTGGGCAAGCCCGGGTCCCGAATCCTGTTGTGCCTGTGAATAGGCTGCAGGGGGACGGTGAAGACCAGCAACGGCTTTCAGGGCTGCCACCTTCCGTGTGGGACAAGGAGCCGGACGTGTGCCTTTTCGGAAACAAGCTCTGCCGAGGACGAGAGCCATGAGATGTTCCTCCTCTGGGCAAGCCCGGGTCCCAGATCCTGTTGTGCCTGTGAATAGGCTGCAGGGGGACGGTGAACACCAGCAACAGCTTTCACGGCTGCCACCTTCCGTGTGGGACAAGGAGCCGGACGTGTGCATTTTCGGAAACAGGCTCTGCCGAGGACGAGAGCCATGAGATGTTCCTCCTCTGGGCAAGCCCGGGTCCCAGATCCTGTTGTGCCTGTGAATAGGCTGCAGGGAGACGGTGAAGACCAGCAACAGCTTCCAGGGCTGCCACCTTCCGTGTGGGACAAGGAGCCGGACGTGTGCCTTTTCGGAATCAGGCTCTGCCGAGGACGAGAGCCATGAGATGTTCCTCCTCTGGGCAAGCCCGGGTCCCAGATCCTGTTGTGCCTGTGAATAGGCTGCAGGGGGACGGTGAACACCAGCAACAGCTTTCACGGCTGCCACCTTCCGTGTGGGACAAGGAGCCGGACGTGTGCCTTTCTGGAAACAGGCCGTGCCGAGGACGAGAGCCATGAGATGTTCCTCCTCTGGGCAAGCCCGGGTCCCAGATCCTGTTGTGCCTGTGAATAGGCTGCAGGGGGACGGTGAAGACCAGCAACAGCTTTCAGGGCTGCCACCTTCCCTGTGGGACAAGGAGCCGGACGTGTGCCTTTTCGGAATCAGGCTCTGCCGAGGTCGAGAGCCATGAGATGTTCCTCCTCTGTGCAAGCCCGGGTCCAAATCCTGTTGTGCCTGTGAATAGGCTGCAGGGAGACGGTGAAGACCAGCAACAGCTTCCAGGGCTGCCACCTTCCGTGTGGGACAAGGAGCCGGACGTGTGCCTTTTCGGAAACAAGCTCTGCCGAGGACGAGAGCCATGAGATGTTCCTCCTCTGGGCAAGCCCGGGTCCCAGATCCTGTTGTGCCTGTGAATAGGCTGCAGGGGGACGGTGAACACCAGCAACAGCTTTCAGGGCTGCCACCTTCACTGTGGGACAAGGAGCCGGACGTGTGCCTTTCTGGAAACAGGCCGTGCCAAGGACGAGAGCCATGAGATGTTCCTCCTCTGGGCAAGCCCGGGTCCCAGATCCTGTTGTGCCTGTGAATAGGCTGCAGGGGGACGGTGAAGACCAGCAACAGCTTCCAGGGCTGCCACCTTCCGTGTGGGACAAGGAGCCGGATGTGTGCCTTTTCGGAATCAGGCTGTGCCGAGGTCGAGAGCCATGAGATGTTCCTCCTCTGGGCAAGCCCGGGTCCAAATCCTGTTGTGCCTGTGAATAGGCTGCAGGGGGACGGTGAAGACCAGCAACAGCTTTCAGGGCTGCCACCTTCCGTGTGGGACAAGGAGCCGGACGTGTCTTTCTGGATACAGGCCCTGCCGAGGACGAGAGCCATGAGATGTTCCTCCTCTGGGCAAGCCCGGGTCCCAGATCCTGTTGTGCCTGTGAATAGGCTGCAGGGGGACGGTGAAGACCAGCAACAGCTTTCATACTGCCACCTTCCGTGTGTGACAAGGAGCCGGATGAGTGCCTTTTCGGAAACAGGCTCTGCCGAGGACGAGAGCCATGAGATGTTCCTCCTCTGGGCAAGCCCGGGTCCTGAATCCTGTTGTGCCTGTGAATAGGCTGCAGGGGGACGGTGAAGACCAGCAACAGCTTTCAGGGCTGCCACCTTCCGTGTGGGACAAGGAGCCGGATGAGTGCCTTTTCGGAAACAGGCTCTGCCGAGGACGAGAGCCATGAGATGTTCCTCCTCTGGGCAAGCCCGCGTCCAAATCCTGTTGTGCCTGTGAATAGGCTGCAGGGGGACGGTGAAGACCAGCAACAGCTTTCAGGGCTGCCTCCTTCCGTGTGGGACAAGGAGCCGGATGTGTGCCTTTTCGGAAACAGGCTCTGCCGAGGACGAGAGCCATGAGATGTTCCTCCTCTGGGCAAGCCCGGGTCCCAGATCCTGTTGTGCCTGTGAATAGGCTGCAGGGGGACGGTGAAGACCAGCAACAGCTTTCAGGGCTGCCACCTTCCGTGTGGGACAAGGAGCCGGATGTGTGCCTTTTCGGAAACAGGCTCTGCCGAGGACGAGAGCCATGAGATGTTCCTCCTCTGGGCAAGCCCGGGTCCCGAATCCTGTTGTGCCTGTGAATAGGCTGCAGGGGGACGGTGAAGACCAGCAACGGCTTTCAGGGCTGCCACCTTCCGTGTGGGACAAGGAGCCGGACGTGTGCCTTTTCGGAAACAAGCTCTGCCGAGGACGAGAGCCATGAGATGTTCCTCCTCTGGGCAAGCCTGGGTCCCAGATCCTGTTGTGCCTGTGAATAGGCTGCAGGGGGACGGTGAACACCACCAACAGCTTTCACGGCTGCCACCTTCACTGTGGGACAAGGAGCCGGACGTGTGCCTTTCTGGAAACAGGCCGTGCCGAGGACGAGAGCCATGAGATGTTCCTCCTCTGGGCAAGCCCGGGTCCTGAATCCTGTTGTGCCTGTGAATAGGCTGCAGGGGGACGGTGAAGACCAGCAACAGCTTTCAGGGCTGCCACCTTCCGTGTGGGACAAGGAGCCGGACGTGTGCATTTTCGGAATCAGGCTCTGCTGAGGACGAGAGCCATGAGATGTTCCTCCTCTGGGCAAGCCCGGGTCCAAATCCTGTTGTGCCTGTGAATAGGCTGCAGGGGGACGGTGAACACCAGCAACAGCTTTCACGGCTGCCACCTTCCGTGTGGGACAAGGAGCCGGATGTGTGCCTTTTCGGAAACAGGCTCTGCCGAGGACGAGAGCCATGAGATGGTCCTCCTCTGGGCAAGCCCGGGTCCCAGATCCTGTTGTGCCTGTGAATAGGCTGCAGGGGGACGGTGAAGATCAGCAACGGCTTTCAGGGCTGCCACCTTCCGTGTGGGACAAGGAGCCGGACGTGTGCCTTTTCGGAAACAATCTCTGCCGAGGAAGAGAGCCATGAGATGTTCCTCCTCTGGGCAAGCCTGGGTCCCAGATCCTGTTGTGCCTGTGAATAGGCTGCAGGGGGACGGTGAAGACCACCAAGAGCTTCCAGGGCTGCCACCTTCACTGTGGGACAAGGAGCCGGACGTGTGCCTTTCTGGAAACAGGCCGTGCCGAGGACGAGAGCCATGAGATGTTCCTCCTCTGGGCAAGCCCGGGTCCCAGATCCTGTTGTGCCTGTGAATAGGCTGCAGGGGGACGGTGAAGACCAGCAACAGCTTTCAGGGCTGCCACCTTCCGTGTGGGACAAGGAGCCGGATGAGTGCCTTTTCGGAAACAGGCTCTGCCGAGGACGAGAGCCATGAGATGTTCCTCCTCTGGGCAAGCCCGGGTCCTGAATCCTGTTGTGCCTGTGAATAGGCTGCAGGGGGACGGTGAAGACCAGCAACAGCTTTCAGGGCTGCCACCTTCCTTGTGGGACAATGAGCCGGTCTTGTGCCTTTATGGAAACAGGCCCTGCCGAGGACGAGAGCCATGAGATGTTCCTCCTCTGGGCAAGCCCGGGTCCCAGATCCTGTTGTGCCTGTGAATAGGCTGCAGGGGGACGGTGAAGACCAGCAACAGCTTCCAGGGCTGCCACCTTCCGTGTGGGACAAGTAGCCGGACGTGTCTTTCTGGATACAGGCCCTGCCGAGGACGAGAGCCATGAGATGTTCCTCCTCTGGGCAAGCCCGGGTCCCAGATCCTGTTGTGCCTGTGAATAGGCTGCAGGGGGACGGTGAACACCAGCAACAGCTTTCACGGCTGCCACCTTCCGTGTGGGACAAGGAGCCGGACGTGTGCCTTTTCGGAAACAAGCTCTGCCGAGGACGAGAGCCATGAGATGTTCCTCCTCTGGGCAAGCCCAGGTCCCAGATCCTGTTGTGCCTGTGAATAGGCTGCAGGGGGACGGTGAACACCAGCAACAGCTTTCAGGGCTGCCACCTTCCGTGTGGGACAAGGAGCCGGACGTGTGCATTTTCGGAAACAGGATCTGCCGAGGACGAGAGCCATGAGATGTTCCTCCTCTGGGCAAGCCCGGGTCCCAGATCCTGTTGTGCCTGTGAATAGGCTGCAGGGGGACGGTGAAGACCAGCAACAGCTTCCAGGGCTGCCACCTTCCGTGTGGGACAAGGAGCCGGACGTGTCTTTCTGGATACAGGCCCTGCCGAGGACGAGAGCCATGAGATGTTCCTCCTCTGGCCAAGCCCGGGTCCCAGATCCTGTTGTGCCTGTGAATAGGCTGCAGGGGGACGGTGAAGACCAGCAACAGCTTTCAGGGCTGCCACCTTCCGTGTGGGACAAGGAGCCGGATGTGTGCCTTTTCGGAAACAGGCTCTGCCGAGGACGAGAGCCATGAGATGTTCCTCCTCTGGGCAAGCCCGGGTCCCGAATCCTGTTGTGCCTGTGAATAGGCTGCAGGGGGACGGTGAAGACCAGCAACGGCTTTCAGGGCTGCCACCTTCCGTGTGGGACAAGGAGCCGGACGTGTGCCTTTTCGGAAACAAGCTCTGCCGAGGACGAGAGCCATGAGATGTTCCTCCTCTGGGCAAGCCCGGGTCCCAGATCCTGTTGTGCCTGTGAATAGGCTGCAGGGGGACGGTGAACACCAGCAACAGCTTTCACGGCTGCCACCTTCCGTGTGGGACAAGGAGCCGGACATGTGCATTTTCGAAAACAGGCTCTGCCGAGGACGAGAGCCATGAGATGTTCCTCCTCTGGGCAAGCCCGGGTCCCAGATCCTGTTGTGCCTGTGAATAGGCTGCAGGGAGACGGTGAAGACCAGCAACAGCTTTCAGGGCTGCCACCTTCCGTGTGGGACAAGGAGCCGGATGTGTGCCTTTTCGGAATCAGGCTCTGCCGAGGACGAGAGCCATGAGATGTTCCTCCTCTGGGCAAGCCCGGGTCCCAGATCCTGTTGTGCCTGTGAATAGGCTGCAGGGGGACGGTGAACACCAGCAACAGCTTTCACGGCTGCCACCTTCACTGTGGGACAAGGAGCCGGACGTGTGCCTTTCTGGAAACAGGCCGTGCCGAGGACGAGAGCCATGAGATGTTCCTCCTCTGGGCAAGCCCGGGTCCCAGATCCTGTTGTGCCTGTGAATAGGCTGCAGGGGGACGGTGAAGACCAGCAACAGCTTTCAGGGCTGCCACCTTCCCTGTGGGACAAGGAGCCGGACGTGTGCCTTTTCGGAATCAGGCTCTGCCGAGGTCGAGAGCCATGAGATGTTCCTCCTCTGGGCAAGCGCGGGTCCCAGATCCTGTTGTGCCTGTGAATAGGCTGCAGGGGGACGGTGAAGACCAGCAACAGCTTTCACGGCTGCCACCTTCCGTGTGGGACAAGGAGCCGGACGTGTGCCTTTCTGGAAACAGGCCGTGCCGAGGACGAGAGCCATGAGATGTTCCTCCTCTGGGCAAGCCCGGGTCCTGAATCCTGTTGTGCCTGTGAATAGGCTGCAGGGGGACGGTGAAGACCAGCAACAGCTTTCAGGGCTGCCACCTTCCGTGTGGGACAAGGAGCCGGACGTGTGCATTTTCGGAATCAGGCTCTGCCGAGGTCGAGAGCCATGAGATGTTCCTCCTCTGGGCAAGCCCGGGTCCCAGATCCTGTTGTGCCTGTGAATAGGCTGCAGGGGGACGGTGAAGACCAGCAACAGCTTTCAGGGCTGCCACCTTCCGTGTGGGACAATGAGCCGGATGTGTGCCTTTCTGGAAACAGGCCCTGCCGAGGACGAGAGCCATGAGATGTTCCTCCTCTGGGCAAGCCCCGGTCCTGAATCCTGTTGTGCCTGTGAATAGGCTGCAGGGGGATGGTGAAGACCAGCAACAGCTTTCAGGGCTGCCACCTTCCGTGTGGGACAAGGAGCCGGATGAGTGCCTTTTCGGAAACAGGCTCTGCCGAGGACGAGAGCCATGAGATGTTCCTCCTCTGGGCAAGCCTGGGTCCCAGATCCTGTTGTGCCTGTGAATAGGCTGCAGGGGGACGGTGAAGACCAGCAACAGCTTCCAGGGCTGCCACCTTCCGTGTGGGACAAGGAGCCGGATGTGTGCCTTTTCGGAAACAGGCTCTGCCGAGGACGAGAGCCATGAGATGTTCCTCCTCTGGGAAAGCCCGGGTCCCAGATCCTGTTGTGCCTGTGAATAGGCTGCAGGGGGACGGTGAAGACCAGCAACAGCTTTCAGGGCTGCCACCTTCACTGTGGGACAAGGAGCCGGACGTGTGCATTTTCGGAAACAGGATCTGCCGAGGACGAGAGCCATGAGATGTTCCTCCTCTGGGCAAGCCCGGGTCCCAGATCCTGTTGTGCCTGTGAATAGGCTGCAGGGGGACGGTGAAGACCAGCAACAGCTTTCAGGGCTGCCACCTTCCGTGTGGGACAAGGAGCCGGACGTGTCTTTCTGGATACAGGCCCTGCCGAGGACGAGAGCCATGAGATGTTCCTCCTCTGGGCAAGCCCGGGTCCCAGATCCTGTTGTGCCTGTGAATAGGCTGCAGGGGGACGGTGAAGACCAGCAACAGCTTTCAGGGCTGCCACCTTCCGTGTGGGACAAGGAGCCGGATGTGTGCCTTTTCGGAAACAGGCTCTGCCGAGGACGAGAGCCATGAGATGTTCCTCCTCTGGGCAAGCCCGGGTCCCGAATCCTGTTGTGCCTGTGAATAGGCTGCAGGGGGACGGTGAAGACCAGCAACGGCTTTCAGGGCTGCCACCTTCCGTGTGGGACAAGGAGCCGGACGTGTGCCTTTTCGGAAACAAGCTCTGCCGAGGACGAGAGCCATGAGATCTTCCTCCTCTGGGCAAGCCCGGGTCCCAGATCCTGTTGTGCCTGTGAATAGGCTGCAGGGGGACGGTGAACACCAGCAACAGCTTTCACGGCTGCCACCTTCCGTGTGGGACAAGGAGCCGGACGTGTGCATTTTCGGAAACAGGATCTGCCGAGGACGAGAGCCATGAGATGTTCCTCCTCTGGCCAAGCCCGGGTCCCAGATCCTGTTGTGCCTGTGAATAGGCTGCAGGGGGACGGTGAAGACCAGCAACAGCTTCCAGGGCTGCCACCTTCCGTGTGGGACAAGGAGCCGGACGTGTCTTTCTGGATACAGGCCCTGCCGAGGACGAGAGCCATGAGATGTTCCTCCTCTGGGCAAGCCCGGGTCCCAGATCCTGTTGTGCCTGTGAATAGGCTGCAGGGGGACGGTGAAGACCAGCAACAGCTTTCACGGCTGCCACCTTCCGTGTGGGACAAGGAGCCGGATGTGTGCCTTTTCGGAAACAGGCTCTGCCGAGGACGAGAGCCATGAGATGTTCCTCCTCTGGGCAAGCCCGGGTCCCGAATCCTGTTGTGCCTGTGAATAGGCTGCAGGGGGACGGTGAAGACCAGCAACGGCTTTCAGGGCTGCCACCTTCCGTGTGGGACAAGGAGCCGGACGTGTGCCTTTTCGGAAACAAGCTCTGCCGAGGACGAGAGCCATGAGATGTTCCTCCTCTGGGCAAGCCCGGGTCCCAGATCCTGTTGTGCCTGTGAATAGGCTGCAGGGGGACGGTCAACACCAGCAACAGCTTTCACGGCTGCCACCTTCCGTGTGGGACAAGGAGCCGGACGTGTGCATTTTCGGAAACAGGCTCTGCCGAGGACGAGAGCCATGAGATGTTCCTCCTCTGGGCAAGCCCGGGTCCCAGATCCTGTTGTGCCTGTGAATAGGCTGCAGGGAGACGGTGAAGACCAGCAACAGCTTCCAGGGCTGCCACCTTCCGTGTGGGACAAGGAGCCGGACGTGTGCCTTTTCGGAATCAGGCTCTGCCGAGGACGAGAGCCATGAGATGTTCCTCCTCTGGGCAAGCCCGGGTCCCAGATCCTGTTGTGCCTGTGAATAGGCTGCAGGGGGGACGGTGAACACCAGCAACAGCTTTCACGGCTGCCACCTTCCGTGTGGGACAAGGAGCCGGACGTGTGCCTTTCTGGAAACAGGCCGTGCCGAGGACGAGAGCCATGAGATGTTCCTCCTCTGGGCAAGCCCGGGTCCCAGATCCTGTTGTGCCTGTGAATAGGCTGCAGGGGGACGGTGAAGACCAGCAACAGCTTTCAGGGCTGCCACCTTCCCTGTGGGACAAGGAGCCGGACGTGTGCCTTTTCGGAATCAGGCTCTGCCGAGGTCGAGAGCCATGAGATGTTCCTCCTCTGTGCAAGCCCGGGTCCAAATCCTGTTGTGCCTGTGAATAGGCTGCAGGGAGATGGTGAAGACCAGCAACAGCTTCCAGGGCTGCCACCTTCCGTGTGGGACAAGGAGCCGGACGTGTGCCTTTTCGGAAACAAGCTCTGCCGAGGACGAGAGCCATGAGATGTTCCTCCTCTGGGCAAGCCCGGGTCCCAGATCCTGTTGTGCCTGTGAATAGGCTGCAGGGGGACGGTGAACACCAGCAACAGCTTTCACGGCTGCCACCTTCACTGTGGGACAAGGAGCCGGACGTGTGCCTTTCTGGAAACAGGCCGTGCCAAGGACGAGAGCCATGAGATGTTCCTCCTCTGGGCAAGCCCGGGTCCCAGATCCTGTTGTGCCTGTGAATAGGCTGCAGGGGGACGGTGAAGACCAGCAACAGCTTTCAGGGCTGCCACCTTCCGTGTGGGACAAGGAGCCGGATGTGTGCCTTTTCGGAATCAGGCTGTGCCGAGGTCGAGAGCCATGAGATGTTCCTCCTCTGGGCAAGCCCGGGTCCAAATCCTGTTGTGCCTGTGAATAGGCTGCAGGGGGACGGTGAAGACCAGCAACAGCTTTCAGGGCTGCCACCTTCCGTGGGGGACAATGAGCCGGATGTGTGCCTTTCTGGAAACAGGCCCTGCCGAGGACGAGAGCCATGAGATGTTCCTCCTCTGGGCAAGCCCCGGTCCTGAATCCTGTTGTGCCTGTGAATAGGCTGCAGGGGGACGGTGAAGACCAGCAACAGCTTTCAGGGCTGCCACCTTCCGTGTGGGACAAGGAGCCGGACGTGTCTTTCTGGATACAGGCCCTGCCGAGGACGAGAGCCATGAGATGTTCCTCCTCTGGGCAAGCCCGGGTCCCAGATCCTGTTGTGCCTGTGAATAGGCTGCAGGGGGACGGTGAAGACCAGCAACAGCTTTCAGGGCTGCCACCTTCCGTGTGGGACAAGGAGCCGGACGTGTGCATTTTCGGAAACAGGATCTGCCGAGGACGAGAGCCATGAGATGTTCCTCCTTTGGGCAAGGCCGGGTCCCAGATCCTGTTGTGCCTGTGAATAGGCTGCAGGGGGACGGTGAAGACCAGCAACAGCTTCCAGGGCTGCCACCTTCCGTGTGGGACAAGGAGCCGGACATCTGCCTTTTCGGAAACAAGCTCTGCCGAGGACGAGAGCCATGAGATGTTCCTCCTCTGGGCAAGCCCGGGTCCCAGATCCTGTTGTGCCTGTGAATAGGCTGCAGGGGGACGGTGAAGACCAGCAACAGCTTTCACGGCTGCCACCTTCCGTGTGGGACAAGGAGCCGGACGTGTGCCTTTCTGGAAACAGGCCGTGCCGAGGACGAGAGCCATGAGATGTTCCTCCTCTGGGCAAGCCCGGGTCCTGAATCCTGTTGTGCCTGTGAATAGGCTGCAGGGGGACGGTGAAGACCAGCAACAGCTTTCAGGGCTGCCACCTTCCGTGTGGGACAAGGAGCCGGATGAGTGCCTTTTCGGAAACAGGCTCTGCCGAGGACGAGAGCCATGAGATGTTCCTCCTCTGGGCAAGCCCGCGTCCAAATCCTGTTGTGCCTGTGAATAGGCTGCAGGGGGACGGTGAACACCAGCAACAGCTTTCAGGGCTGCCACCTTCCGTGTGGGACAAGGAGCCGGATGTGTGCCTTTTCGGAAACAGGCTCTGCCGAGGACGAGAGCCATGAGATGTTCCTCCTCTGGGCAAGCCCGGGTCCCAGATCCTGTTGTGCCTGTGAATAGGCTGCAGGGGGACGGTGAAGACCAGCAACAGCTTTCAGGGCTGCCACCTTCCGTGTGGGACAAGGAGCCGGATGTGTGCCTTTTCGGAAACAGGCTCTGCCGAGGACGAGAGCCATGAGATGTTCCTCCTCTGGGCAAGCCCGGGTCCCGAATCCTGTTGTGCCTGTGAATAGGCTGCAGGGGGACGGTGAAGACCAGCAACGGCTTTCAGGGCTGCCACCTTCCGTGTGGGACAAGGAGCCGGACGTGTGCCTTTTCGGAAACAAGCTCTGCCGAGGACGAGAGCCATGAGATGTTCCTCCTCTGGGCAAGCCTGGGTCCCAGATCCTGTTGTGCCTGTGAATAGGCTGCAGGGGGACGGTGAACACCACCAACAGCTTTCACGGCTGCCACCTTCACTGTGGGACAAGGAGCCGGACGTGTGCCTTTCTGGAAACAGGCCGTGCCGAGGACGAGAGCCATGAGATGTTCCTCCTCTGGGCAAGCCCGGGTCCCAGATCCTGTTGTGCCTGTGAATAGGCTGCAGGGGGACGGTGAAGACCAGCAACAGCTTTCAGGGCTGCCACCTTCTGTGTGGGACAAGGAGCCGGACGTGTGCCTTTTCGGAATCAGGCTCTGCTGAGGACGAGAGCCATGAGATGTTCCTCCTCTGGGCAAGCCCGGGTCCTGAATCCTGTTGTGCCTGTGAATAGGCTGCAGGGGGACAGTGAAGACCAGCAACAGCTTCCAGGGCTGCCACCTTCCGTGTGGGACAAGGAGCCGGATGTGTGCCTTTTCGGAAACAGGCCCTGCCGAGGACGAGAGCCATGAGATGTTCCTCCTCTGGGCAAGCCCCGGTCCTGAATCCTGTTGTGCCTGTGAATAGGCTGCAGGGGGATGGTGAAGACCAGCAACAGCTTTCAGGGCTGCCACCTTCCGTGTGGGACAAGGAGCCGGATGAGTGCCTTTTCGGAAACAGGCTCTGCCGAGGACGAGAGCCATGAGATGTTCCTCCTCTGGGCAAGCCCGGGTCCCAGATCCTGTTGTGCCTGTGAATAGGCTGCAGGGGGACGGTGAAGACCAGCAACAGCTTTCAGGGCTGCCTCCTTCCGTGTGGGACAAGGAGCCGGACGTGTGCCTTTTCGGAAACAGGCTCTGCCGAGGACGAGAGCCATGAGATGTTCCTCCTCTGGGCAAGCCCGGGTCCCAGATCCTGTTGTGCCTGTGAATAGGCTGCAGGGGGACGGTGAAGACCAGCAACAGCTTTCAGGGCTGCCACCTTCCGTGTGGGACAAGGAGCCGGACGTGTGCCTTTTCGGAAACAGGCTCTGCCGAGGACGAGAGCCATGAGATGTTCCTCCTCTGGGCAAGCCCGGGTCCCGAATCCTGTTGTGCCTGTGAATAGGCTGCAGGGGGACGGTGAAGACCAGCAACGGCTTTCAGGGCTGCCACCTTCCGTGTGGGACAAGGAGCCGGACGTGTGCCTTTTCGGAAACAAGCTCTGCCGAGGACGAGAGCCATGAGATGTTCCTCCTCTGGGCAAGCCTGGGTCCCAGATCCTGTTGTGCCTGTGAATAGGCTGCAGGGGGACGGTGAACACCACCAACAGCTTTCACGGCTGCCACCTTCACTGTGGGACAAGGAGCCGGACGTGTGCCTTTCTGGAAACAGGCCGTGCCGAGGACGAGAGCCATGAGATGTTCGTCCTCTGGGCAAGCCCGGGTCCCAGATCCTGTTGTGCCTGTGAATAGGCTTCAGGGGGACGGTGAAGACCAGCAACAGCTTTCAGGGCTGCCACCTTCTGTGTGGGACAAGGAGCCGGACGTGTGCCTTTTCGGAATCAGGCTCTGCTGAGGACGAGAGCCATGAGATGTTCCTCCTCTGGGCAAGCCCGGGTCCAAATCCTGTTGTGCCTGTGAATAGGCTGCAGGGGGACGGTGAAGACCAGCAACAGCTTCCAGGGCTGCCTCCTTCCGTGTGGGACAAGGAGCCGGACGTGTCTTTCTGGATACAGGCCCTGCCGAGGACGAGAGCCATGAGATGTTCCTCCTCTGGGCAAGCCCGGGTCCCAGATCCTGTTGTGCCTGTGAATAGGCTGCAGGGGAACGGTGAAGACCAGCAACAGCTTTCAGGGCTGCCACCTTCCGTGTGGGACAAGGAGCCGGATGTGTGCCTTTTCGGAATCAGGCTCTGCCGAGGACGAGAGCCATGAGATGTTCCTCCTGTCAGAAAGCCCGGGTCCCAGATCCTGTTGTGCCTGTGAATAGGCTGCAGGGGGACGGTGAACACCAGCAACAGCTTTCACGGCTGCCACCTTCCGTGTGGGACAAGGAGCCGGACGTGTGCGTTTTCGGAAACAGGATCTGCCGAGGACGAGAGCCATGAGATGTTCCTCCTCTGGGCAAGCCCGGGTCCCAGATCCTGTTGTGCCTGTGAATAGGCTGCAGGGGGACGGTGAAGACCAGCAACAGCTTCCAGGGCTGCCACCATCCGTGTGGGACAAGGAGCCGGATGAGTGCCTTTTCGGAAACAGGCTCTGCCGAGGACGAGAGCCATGAGATGTTCCTCCTCTGGGCAAGCCCGCGTCCAAATCCTGTTGTGCCTGTGAATAGGCTGCAGGGGGACGGTGAAGACCAGCAACAGCTTTCAGGGCTGCCTCCTTCCGTGTGGGACAAGGAGCCGGATGTGTGCCTTTTCGGAAACAGGCTCTGCCGAGGACGAGAGCCATGAGATGTTCCTCCTCTGGGCAAGCCCGGCTCCCAGATCCTGTTGTGCCTGTGAATAGGCTGCAGGGGGACGGTGAAGACCAGCAACAGCTTTCAGGGCTGCCACCTTCCGTGTGGGACAAGGAGCCGGATGTGTGCCTTTTCGGAAACAGGCTCTGACGAGGACGAGAGCCATGAGATGTTCCTCCTCTGGGCAAGCCCGGGTCCCGAATCCTGTTGTGCCTGTGAATAGGCTGCAGGGGGACGGTGAAGACCAGCAACGGCTTTCAGGGCTGCCACCTTCCGTGTGGGACAAGGATCCGGACGTGTGCCTTTTCGGAAACAGGCTCTGCCGAGGACGAGAGCCATGAGATGTTCCTCCTCTGGGCAAGCCCGGGTCCCGAATCCTGTTGTGCCTGTGAATAGGCTGCAGGGGGACGGTGAAGACCAGCAACAGCTTTCAGGGCTGCCACCTTCCGTGTGGGACAAGGAGCCGGACGTGTGCCTTTTCGGAAACAAGCTCTGCCGAGGACGAGAGCCATGAGATGTTCCTCCTCTGGGCAAGCCTGGGTCCCAGATCCTGTTGTGCCTGTGAATAGGCTGCAGGGGGACGGTGAACACCACCAACAGCTTTCACGGCTGCCACCTTCACTGTGGGACAAGGAGCCGGACGTGTGCCTTTCTGGAAACAGGCCGTGCCGAGGACGAGAGCCATGAGATGTTCCTCCTCTGGGCAAGCCCGGGTCCCAGATCCTGTTGTGCCTGTGAATAGGCTGCAGGGGGACGGTGAAGACCAGCAACAGCTTTCAGGGCTGCCACCTTCCGTGTGGGACAAGGAGCCGGATGTGTGCCTTTTCGGAATCAGGCTCTGCTGAGGACGAGAGCCATGAGATGTTCCTCCTCTGGGCAAGGCCGGGTCCAAATCCTGTTGTGCCTGTGAATAGGCTGCAGGGGGACAGTGAAGACCAGCAACAGCTTCCAGGGCTGCCACCTTCCGTGTGGGACAAGGAGCCGGACGTGTCTTTCTGGATACAGGCCCTGCCGAGGACGAGAGCCATGAGATGTTCCTCCTCTGGCCAAGCCCCGGTCCTGAATCCTGTTGTGCCTGTGAATAGGCTGCAGGGGGATGGTGAAGACCAGCAACAGCTTTCAGGGCTGCCACCTTCCGTGTGGGACAAGGAGCCGGATGAGTGCCTTAACGGAAACAGGCTCTGCCGAGGACGAGAGCCATGAGATGTTCCTCCTCTGGGCAAGCCCGCGTCCAAATCCTGTTGTGCCTGTGAATAGGCTGCAGGGGGACGGTGAAGACCAGCAACAGCTTTCAGGGCTGCCTCCTTCCGTGTGGGACAAGGAGCCGGATGTGTGCCTTTTCGGAAACAGGCTCTGCCGAGGACGAGAGCCATGAGATGTTCCTCCTCTGGGCAAGCCCGGGTCCCAGATCCTGTTGTGCCTGTGAATAGGCTGCAGGGGGACGGTGAAGACCAGCAACAGCTTTCAGGGCTGCCACCTTCCGTGTGGGACAAGGAGCCGGATGTGTGCCTTTTCGGAAACAGGCTCTGCCGAGGACGAGAGCCATGAGATGTTCCTCCTCTGGGCAAGCCCGGGTCCCGAATCCTGTTGTGCCTGTGAATAGGCTGCAGGGGGACGGTGAAGACCAGCAACGGCTTTCAGGGCTGCCACCTTCCGTGTGGGACAAGGAGCCGGACGTGTGCCTTTTCGGAAACAAGCTCTGCCGAGGACGAGAGCCATGAGATGTTCCTCCTCTGGGCAAGCCTGGGTCCCAGATCCTGTTGTGCCTGTGAATAGGCTGCAGGGGGACGGTGAAGACCAGCAACAGCTTTCACGGCTGCCACCTTCACTGTGGGACAAGGAGCCGGACGTGTGCATTTTCGGAAACAGGATCTGCCGAGGACGAGAGCCATGAGATGTTCCTCCTCTGGGCAAGCCCGGGTCCCAGATCCTGTTGTGCCTGTGAATAGGCTGCAGGGGGACGGTGAAGACCAGCAACAGCTTCCAGGGCTGCCACCTTCCGTGTGGGACAAGGAGCCGGACGTGTCTTTCTGGATACAGGCCCTGCCGAGGACGAGAGCCATGAGATGTTCCTCCTCTGGGCAAGCCCGGGTCCCAGATCCTGTTGTGCCTGTGAATAGGCTGCAGGGGGACGGTGAAGACCAGCAACAGCTTTCAGGGCTGCCACCTTCCGTGTGGGACAAGGAGCCGGATGAGTGCCTTTTCGGAAACAGGCTCTGCCGAGGACGAGAGCCATGAGATGTTCCTCCTCTGGGCAAGCCCGCGTCCAAATCCTGTTGTGCCTGTGAATAGGCTGCAGGGGGACGGTGAAGACCAGCAACAGCTTTCAGGGCTGCCTCCTTCCGTGTGGGACAAGGAGCCGGATGTGTGCCTTTTCGGAAACAGGCTCTGCCGAGGACGAGAGCCATGAGATGTTCCTCCTCTGGGCAAGCCCGGGTCCCAGATCCTGTTGTGCCTGTGAATAGGCTGCAGGGGGACGGTGAAGACCAGCAACAGCTTTCAGGGCTGCCACCTTCCGTGTGGGACAAGGAGCCGGATGTGTGCCTTTTCGGAAACAGGCTCTGCCGAGGACGAGAGCCATGAGATGTTCCTCCTCTGGGCAAGCCCGGGTCCCGAATCCTGTTGTGCCTGTGAATAGGCTGCAGGGGGACGGTGAAGACCAGCAACGGCTTTCAGGGCTGCCACCTTCCCTGTGGGACAAGGAGCCGGACATGTGCCTTATCGGAAACAAGCTCTGCCGAGGACGAGAGCCATGAGATGTTCCTCCTCTGGGCAAGCCCGGGTCCCAGATCCTGTTGTGCCTGTGAATAGGCTGCAGGGGGACGGTGAACACCAGCAACAGCTTTCACGGCTGCCACCTTCCGTGTGGGACAAGGAGCCGGACGTGTGCATTTTCGGAAACAGGATCTGCCGAGGACGAGAGCCATGAGATGTTCCTCCTCTGGGCAAGCCCGGGTCCCAGATCCTGTTGTGCCTGTGAATAGGCTGCAGGGAGACGGTGAAGACCAGCAACAGCTTCCAGGGCTGCCACCTTCCGTGTGGGACAAGGAGCCGGACGTGTGCCTTTTCGGAATCAGGCTCTGCCGAGGACGAGAGCCATGAGATGTTCCTCCTCTGGGCAAGCCCGGGTCCAAATCCTGTTGTGCCTGTGAATAGGCTGCAGGGGGACGGTGAAGACCAGCAACAGCTTTCAGGGCTGCCACCTTCCGTGTGGGACAATGAGCCGGACATGTCTTTCTGGATACAGGCCCTGCCGAGGACGAGAGCCATGAGATGTTCCTCCTCTGGGCAAGCCCGGGTCCCAGATCCTGTTGTGCCTGTGAATAGGCTGCAGGGGGACGGTGAAGACCAGCAACAGCTTCCAGGGCTGCCACCTTCCGTGTGGGACAAGGAGCCGGACGTGTGCCTTTTCGGAAACAAGCTCTGCCGAGGACGAGAGCCATGAGATGTTCCTCCTCTGGGCAAGCCCGGGTCCCAGATCCTGTTGTGCCTGTGAATAGGCTGCAGGGGGACGGTGAAGACCAGCAACAGCTTTCAGGGCTGCCACCTTCCGTGTGGGACAAGGAGCCGGACGTGTGCCTTTCTGGAAACAGGCCGTGCCGAGGACGAGAGCCATGAGATGTTCCTCCTCTGGGCAAGCCCGGGTCCCAGATCCTGTTGTGCCTGTGAATAGGCTGCAGGGGGACGGTGAAGACCAGCAACAGCTTTCAGGGCTGCCACCTTCTGTGTGGGACAAGGAGCCGGACGTGTGCCTTTTCGGAATCAGGCTCTGCAGAGGTCGAGAGCCATGAGATGTTCCTCCTCTGGCCAAGCCCGGGTCCAAATCCTGTTGTGCCTGTGAATAGGCTGCAGGGAGACGGTGAAGACCAGCAACAGCTTCCAGGGCTGCCACCTTCCGTGTGGGACAAGGAGCCTGACATGTGCCTTATCGGAAACAAGCTCTGCCGAGGACGAGAGCCATGAGATGTTCCTCCTCTGGGCAAGCCCGGGTCCCAGATCCTGTTGTGCCTGTGAATAGGCTGCAGGGGGACGGTGAAGACCAGCAACAGCTTTCACGGCTGCCACCTTCACTGTGGGACAAGGAGCCGGACGTGTGCCTTTCTGCAAACAGGCCGTGCCAAGGAGGAGAGCCATGAGATGTTCCTCCTCTGGGCAAGCCCGGGTCCCAGATCCTGTTGTGCCTGTGAATAGGCTGCAGGGGGACGGTGAAGACCAGCAACAGCTTTCAGGGCTGCCACCTTCCGTGTGGGACAAGGAGCCGGATGTGTGCCTTTTCGAATCAGGATCTGCCGAGGTCGAGAGCCATGAGATGTTCCTCCTCTGGCCAAGCCCGGGTCCAAATCCTGTTGTGCCTGTGAATAGGCTGCAGGGGGACGGTGAACACCAGCAACAGCTTTCAGGGCTGCCACCTTCCGTGTGGGACAATGAGCCGGATGTGTGCCTTTCTGGAAACAGGCCCTGCCGAGGACGAGAGCCATGAGATGTTCCTCCTCTGGGCAAGCCCCGCTCCTGAATCCTGTTGTGCCTGTGAATAGGCTGCAGGGGGATGGTGAAGACCAGCAACAGCTTTCAGGGCTGCCACCTTCCGTGTGGGACAAGGAGCCGGACGTGTGCCTTTTCGGAATCAGGCTCTGCCGAGGACGAGAGCCATGAGATGTTCCTCCTCTGGGCAAGCCCGGGTCCCAGATCCTGTTGTGCCTGTGAATAGGCTGCAGGGGGACGGTGAAGACCAGCAACAGCTTTCAGGGCTGCCACCTTCCGTGTGGGACAAGGAGCCGGACGTGTCTTTCTGGATACAGGCCCTGCCGAGGACGAGAGCCATGAGATGTTCCTCCTCTGGGCAAGCCCGGGTCCCAGATCCTGTTGTGCCTGTGAATAGGCTGCAGGGGGACGGTGAAGACCAGCAACAGCTTTCAGGGCTGCCTCCTTCTGTGTGGGACAAGGAGCCGGACGTGTGCCTTTTCGGAATCAGGCTCTGCTGAGGACGAGAGCCATGAGATGTTCCTCCTCTGGGCAAGCCCGGGTCCAAATCCTGTTGTGTCTGTGAATAGGCTGCAGGGGGACGGTGAAGACCAGCAACAGCTTCCAGGGCTGCCACCTTCCATGTGGGACAAGGAGCCGGATGTGTGCCTTTTCGGAAACAGGCTCTGCCGAGGACGAGAGCCATGAGATGTTCCTCCTCTGGGCAAGCCCGGGTCCTGAATCCTGTTGTGCCTGTGAATAGGCTGCAGGGGGACGGTGAAGACCAGCAACAGCTTTCAGGGCTGCCACCTTCCGTGTGGGACAATGAGCCGGTCTTGTGCCTTTTCGGAAACAGGCTCTGCCGAGGACGAGAGCCATTAGATGTTCCTCCTCTGGGCAAGCCCGGGTCCTGAATCCTGTTGTGCCTGTGAATAGGCTGCAGGGGGACGGTGAAGACCAGCAACAGCTTCCAGGGCTGCCACCTTCACTGTGGGACAAGGAGCCGGACGTGTGCATTTTCGGAAACAGGATCTGCCGAGGACGAGAGCCATGAGATGTTCCTCCTCTGGGCAAGCCCGGGTCCCAGATCCTGTTGTGCCTGTGAATAGGCTGCAGGGGGACGGTGAAGACCAGCAACAGCTTCCAGGGCTGCCACCTTCCGTGTGGGACAAGGAGCCGGACGTGTCTTTCTGGATACAGGCCCTGCCGAGGACGAGAGCCATGAGATGTTCCTCCTCTGGGCAAGCCCGGGTCCCAGATCCTGTTGTGCCTGTGAATAGGCTGCAGGGGGACGGTGAAGACCAGCAACAGCTTTCAGGGCTGCCACCTTCCGTGTGGGACAAGGAGCCGGATGAGTGCCTTTTCGGAAACAGGCTCTGCCGAGGACGAGAGCCATGAGATGTTCCTCCTCTGGGCAAGCCCGCGTCCAAATCCTGTTGTGCCTGTGAATAGGCTGCAGGGGGACGGTGAAGACCTGCAACAGCTTTCAGGGCTGCCTCCTTCCGTGTGGGACAAGGAGCCGGATGTGTGCCTTTTCGGAAACAGGCTCTGCCGAGGACGAGAGCCATGAGATGTTCCTCCTCTGGGCAAGCCCGGGTCCCAGATCCTGTTGTGCCTGTGAATAGGCTGCAGGGGGACGGTGAAGACCAGCAACAGCTTTCAGGGCTGCCACCTTCCGTGTGGGACAAGGAGCCGGATGTGTGCCTTTTCGGAAACAGGCTCTGCCGAGGACGAGAGCCATGAGATGTTCCTCCTCTGGGCAAGCCCGGGTCCCGAATCCTGTTGTGCCTGTGAATAGGCTGCAGGGGGACGGTGAAGACCAGCAACGGCTTTCAGGGCTGCCACCTTCCCTGTGGGACAAGGAGCCGGACATGTGCCTTATCGGAAACAAGCTCTGCCGAGGACGAGAGCCATGAGATGTTCCTCCTCTGGGCAAGCCCGGGTCCCAGATCCTGTTGTGCCTGTGAATAGGCTGCAGGGGGACGGTGAACACCAGCAACAGCTTTCACGGCTGCCACCTTCCGTGTGGGACAAGGAGCCGGACGTGTGCATTTTCGGAAACAGGATCTGCCGAGGACGAGAGCCATGAGATGTTCCTCCTCTGGGCAAGCCCGGGTCCCAGATCCTGTTGTGCCTGTGAATAGGCTGCAGGGAGACGGTGAAGACCAGCAACAGCTTCCAGGGCTGCCACCTTCCGTGTGGGACAAGGAGCCGGACGTGTGCCTTTTCGGAAACAGGCTCTGCCGAGGACGAGAGCCATGAGATGTTCCTCCTCTGGGCAAGCCCGGGTCCAAATCCTGTTGTGCCTGTGAATAGGCTGCAGGGGGACGGTGAAGACCAGCAACAGCTTTCAGGGCTGCCACCTTCCGTGTGGGACAATGAGCCGGACATGTCTTTCTGGATACAGGCCCTGCCGAGGACGAGAGCCATGAGATGTTCCTCCTCTGGGCAAGCCCGGGTCCCAGATCCTGTTGTGCCTGTGAATAGGCTGCAGGGGGACGGTGAAGACCAGCAACAGCTTCCAGGGCTGCCACCTTCCGTGTGGGACAAGGAGCCGGACGTGTGCCTTTTCGGAAACAAGCTCTGCCGAGGACGAGAGCCATGAGATGTTCCTCCTCTGGGCAAGCCCGGGTCCCAGATCCTGTTGTGCCTGTGAATAGGCTGCAGGGGGACGGTGAAGACCAGCAACAGCTTTCAGGGCTGCCACCTTCCGTGTGGGACAAGGAGCCGGACGTGTGCCTTTCTGGAAACAGGCCGTGCCGAGGACGAGAGCCATGAGATGTTCCTCCTCTGGGCAAGCCCGGGTCCCAGATCCTGTTGTGCCTGTGAATAGGCTGCAGGGGGACGGTGAAGACCAGCAACAGCTTTCAGGGCTG
The DNA here is from genome assembly GCF_929443795.1 of Astur gentilis. Lineage (NCBI taxonomy): Eukaryota > Metazoa > Chordata > Aves > Accipitriformes > Accipitridae > Astur > Astur gentilis. The sequence continues at coordinate 653,639 of NW_026060958.1, read as the reverse complement.
CCACCTTCTGTGTGGGACAAGGAGCCGGACGTGTGCCTTTTCGGAATCAGGCTCTGCAGAGGTCGAGAGCCATGAGATGTTCCTCCTCTGGCCAAGCCCGGGTCCAAATCCTGTTGTGCCTGTGAATAGGCTGCAGGGAGACGGTGAAGACCAGCAACAGCTTCCAGGGCTGCCACCTTCCGTGTGGGACAAGGAGCCTGACATGTGCCTTATCGGAAACAAGCTCTGCCGAGGACGAGAGCCATGAGATGTTCCTCCTCTGGGCAAGCCCGGGTCCCAGATCCTGTTGTGCCTGTGAATAGGCTGCAGGGGGACGGTGAAGACCAGCAACAGCTTTCACGGCTGCCACCTTCACTGTGGGACAAGGAGCCGGACGTGTGCCTTTCTGCAAACAGGCCGTGCCAAGGAGGAGAGCCATGAGATGTTCCTCCTCTGGGCAAGCCCGGGTCCCAGATCCTGTTGTGCCTGTGAATAGGCTGCAGGGGGACGGTGAAGACCAGCAACAGCTTTCAGGGCTGCCACCTTCCGTGTGGGACAAGGAGCCGGATGTGTGCCTTTTCGAATCAGGATCTGCCGAGGTCGAGAGCCATGAGATGTTCCTCCTCTGGCCAAGCCCGGGTCCAAATCCTGTTGTGCCTGTGAATAGGCTGCAGGGGGACGGTGAACACCAGCAACAGCTTTCAGGGCTGCCACCTTCCGTGTGGGACAATGAGCCGGATGTGTGCCTTTCTGGAAACAGGCCCTGCCGAGGACGAGAGCCATGAGATGTTCCTCCTCTGGGCAAGCCCCGCTCCTGAATCCTGTTGTGCCTGTGAATAGGCTGCAGGGGGATGGTGAAGACCAGCAACAGCTTTCAGGGCTGCCACCTTCCGTGTGGGACAAGGAGCCGGACGTGTGCCTTTTCGGAATCAGGCTCTGCCGAGGACGAGAGCCATGAGATGTTCCTCCTCTGGGCAAGCCCGGGTCCCAGATCCTGTTGTGCCTGTGAATAGGCTGCAGGGGGACGGTGAAGACCAGCAACAGCTTTCAGGGCTGCCACCTTCCGTGTGGGACAAGGAGCCGGACGTGTCTTTCTGGATACAGGCCCTGCCGAGGACGAGAGCCATGAGATGTTCCTCCTCTGGGCAAGCCCGGGTCCCAGATCCTGTTGTGCCTGTGAATAGGCTGCAGGGGGACGGTGAAGACCAGCAACAGCTTTCAGGGCTGCCACCTTCCGTGTGGGACAAGGAGCCGGATGAGTGCCTTTTCGGAAACAGGCTCTGCCGAGGACGAGAGCCATGAGATGTTCCTCCTCTGGGCAAGCCCGGGTCCCAGATCCTGTTGTGCCTGTGAATAGGCTGCAGGGGGACGGTGAAGACCAGCAACAGCTTTCAGGGCTGCCTCCTTCCGTGTGGGACAAGGAGCCGGACGTGTGCCTTTTCGGAAACAGGCTCTGCCGAGGACGAGAGCCATGAGATGTTCCTCCTCTGGGCAAGCCCGGGTCCCAGATCCTGTTGTGCCTGTGAATAGGCTGCAGGGGGACGGTGAAGACCAGCAACAGCTTTCAGGGCTGCCACCTTCCGTGTGGGACAAGGAGCCGGACGTGTGCCTTTTCGGAAACAAGCTCTGCCGAGGACGAGAGCCATGAGATGTTCCTCCTCTGGGCAAGCCTGGGTCCCAGATCCTGTTGTACCTGTGAATAGGCTGCAGGGGGACGGTGAAGACCAGCAACAGCTTTCACGGCTGCCACATTCCGTGTGGGACAAGGAGCGGACGTGTGCCTTTCTGGAAACAGGCCGTGCCGAGGACGAGAGCCATGAGATGTTCCTCCTCTGGGCAAGCCCGGGTCCCAGATCCTGTTGTGCCTGTGAATAGGCTGCAGGGGGACGGTGAAGACCAGCAACAGCTTTCAGGGCTGCCTCCTTCTGTGTGGGACAAGGAGCCGGACGTGTGCCTTTTCGGAATCAGGCTCTGCTGAGGACGAGAGCCATGAGATGTTCCTCCTCTGGGCAAGCCCGGGTCCAAATCCTGTTGTGCCTGTGAATAGGCTGCAGGGTGACGGTGAAGACCAGCAACAGCTTCCAGGGCTGCCACCTTCCATGTGGGACAAGGAGCCGGATGTGTGCCTTTTCGGAAACAGGCTCTGCCGAGGACGAGAGCCATGAGATGTTCCTCCTCTGGGCAAGCCCGGGTCCTGAATCCTGTTGTGCCTGTGAATAGGCTGCAGGGGGACGGTGAAGACCAGCAACAGCTTTCAGGGCTGCCACCTTCCGTGTGGGACAAGGAGCCGGTCTTGTGCCTTTTCGGAAACAGGCTCTGCCGAGGACGAGAGCCATTAGATGTTCCTCCTCTGGGCAAGCCCGGGTCCTGAATCCTGTTGTGCCTGTGAATAGGCTGCAGGGGGACGGTGAAGACCAGCAACAGCTTCCAGGGCTGCCACCTTCACTGTGGGACAAGGAGCCGGACGTGTGCATTTTCGGAAACAGGATCTGCCGAGGACGAGAGCCATGAGATGTTCCTCCTCTGGGCAAGCCCGGGTCCCAGATCCTGTTGTGCCTGTGAATAGGCTGCAGGGGGACGGTGAAGACCAGCAACAGCTTCCAGGGCTGCCACCTTCCGTGTGGGACAAGGAGCCGGACGTGTCTTTCTGCATACAGGCCCTGCCGAGGACGAGAGCCATGAGATGTTCCTCCTCTGGGCAAGCCCGGGTCCCAGATCCTGTTGTGCCTGTGAATAGGCTGCAGGGGGACGGTGAAGACCAGCAACAGCTTTCAGGGCTGCCTCCTTCTGTGTGGGACAAGGAGCCGGACGTGTGCCTTTTCGGAATCAGGCTCTGCTGAGGACGAGAGCCATGAGATGTTCCTCCTCTGGGCAAGCCCGGGTCCAAATCCTGTTGTGCCTGTGAATAGGCTGCAGGGGGACGGTGAAGACCAGCAACAGCTTCCAGGGCTGCCACCTTCCATGTGGGACAAGGAGCCGGATGTGTGCCTTTTCGGAAACAGGCTCTGCCGAGGACGAGAGCCATGAGATGTTCCTCCTCTGGGCAAGCCCGGGTCCTGAATCCTGTTGTGCCTGTGAATAGGCTGCAGGGGGACGGTGAAGACCAGCAACAGCTTTCAGGGCTGCCACCTTCCGTGTGGGACAATGAGCCGGTCTTGTGCCTTTTCGGAAACAGGCTCTGCCGAGGACGAGAGCCATTAGATGTTCCTCCTCTGGGCAAGCCCGGGTCCTGAATCCTGTTGTGCCTGTGAATAGGCTGCAGGGGGACGGTGAAGACCAGCAACAGCTTCCAGGGCTGCCACCTTCACTGTGGGACAAGGAGCCGGACGTGTGCATTTTCGGAAACAGGATCTGCCGAGGACGAGAGCCACGAGATGTTCCTCCTCTGGGCAAGCCCGGGTCCCAGATCCTGTTGTGCCTGTGAATAGGCTGCAGGGGGACGGTGAAGACCAGCAACAGCTTTCAGGTCTGCCACCTTCCGTGTGGGACAAGGAGCCGGATGAGTGCCTTTTCGGAAACAGGCTCTGCCGAGGACGAGAGCCATGAGATGTTCCTCCTCTGGGCAAGCCCGCGTCCAAATCCTGTTGTGCCTGTGAATAGGCTGCAGGGGGACGGTGAAGACCAGCAACAGCTTTCACGGCTGCCACATTCCGTGTGGGACAAGGAGCCGGATGTGTGCCTTTTCGGAAACAGGCTCTGCCGAGGACGAGAGCCATGAGATGTTCCTCCTCTGGGCAAGCCCGGGTCCCAGATCCTGTTGTGCCTGTGAATAGGCTGCAGGGGGACGGTGAAGACCAGCAACAGCTTTCAGGGCTGCCACCTTCCGTGTGGGACAAGGAGCCGGACGTGTGCCTTTTCGGAAACAGGCTCTGCCGAGGACGAGAGCCATGAGATGTTCCTCCTCTGGGCAAGCCCGGGTCCCGAATCCTGTTGTGCCTGTGAATAGGCTGCAGGGGGACGGTGAAGACCAGCAACGGCTTTCAGGGCTGCCACCTTCCGTGTGGGACAAGGAGCCGGACGTGTGCCTTTTCGGAATCAGGCTCTGCCGAGGACGAGAGCCATGAGATGTTCCTCCTCTGGGCAAGCCTGGGTCCCAGATCCTGTTGTGCCTGTGAATAGGCTGCAGGGGGACGGTGAACACCACCAACAGCTTTCACGGCTGTCACCTTCACTGTGGGACAAGGAGCCGGACGTGTGCCTTTCTGGAAACAGGCCGTGCCGAGGACGAGAGCCATGAGATGTTCGTCCTCTGGGCAAGCCCGGGTCCCAGATCCTGTTGTGCCTGTGAATAGGCTTCAGGGGGACGGTGAAGACCAGCAACAGCTTTCAGGGCTGCCACCTTCTGTGTGGGACAAGGAGCCGGACGTGTGCCTTTTCGGAATCAGGCTCTGCTGAGGACGAGAGCCATGAGATGTTCCTCCTCTGGGCAAGCCCGGGTCCAAATCCTGTTGTGCCTGTGAATAGGCTGCAGGGGGACGGTGAAGACCAGCAACAGCTTCCAGGGCTGCCTCCTTCCGTGTGGGACAAGGAGCCGGACGTGTCTTTCTGGATACAGGCCCTGCCGAGGACGAGAGCCATGAGATGTTCCTCCTCTGGCCAAGCCCGGGTCCCAGATCCTGTTGTGCCTGTGAATAGGCTGCAGGGGAACGGTGAAGACCAGCAACAGCTTTCAGGGCTGCCACCTTCCGTGTGGGACAAGGAGCCGGATGTGTGCCTTTTCGGAATCAGGCTCTGTCGAGGACGAGAGCCATGAGATGTTCCTCCTGTCAGAAAGCCCGGGTCCCAGATCCTGTTGTGCCTGTGAATAGGCTGCAGGGGGACGGTGAACACCAGCAACAGCTTTCACGGCTGCCACCTTCCGTGTGGGACAAGGAGCCGGACGTGTGCATTTTCGGAAACAGGCTCTGCCGAGGACGAGAGCCATGAGATGTTCCTCCTCTGGGCAAGCCCGCGTCCAAATCCTGTTGTGCCTGTGAATAGGCTGCAGGGGGACGGTGAAGACCAGCAACAGCTTTCAGGGCTGCCTCCTTCCGTGTGGGACAAGGAGCCGGATGTGTGCCTTTTCGGAAACAGGCTCTGCCGAGGACGAGAGCCATGAGATGTTCCTCCTCTGGGCAAGCCCGGGTCCCAGATCCTGTTGTGCCTGTGAATAGGCTGCAGGGGGACGGTGAAGACCAGCAACAGCTTTCAGGGCTGCCACCTTCCGTGTGGGACAAGGAGCCGGATGTGTGCCTTTTCGGAAACAGGCTCTGCCGAGGACGAGAGCCATGAGATGTTCCTCCTCTGGGCAAGCCCGGGTCCCGAATCCTGTTGTGCCTGTGAATAGGCTGCAGGGGGACGGTGAAGACCAGCAACGGCTTTCAGGGCTGCCACCTTCCGTGTGGGACAAGGAGCCGGACGTGTGCCTTTTCGGAAACAAGCTCTGCCGAGGACGAGAGCCATGAGATGTTCCTCCTCTGGGCAAGCCTGGGTCCCAGATCCTGTTGTGCCTGTGAATAGGCTGCAGGGGGACGGTGAAGACCAGCAACAGCTTTCACGGCTGCCACCTTCACTGTGGGACAAGGAGCCGGACGTGTGCCTTTCTGGAAACAGGCCGTGCCGAGGACGAGAGCCATGAGATGTTCCTCCTCTGGGCAAGCCCGGGTCCCAGATCCTGTTGTGCCTGTGAATAGGCTGCAGGGGGACGGTGAAGACCAGCAACAGCTTTCAGGGCTGCCTCCTTCTGTGTGGGACAAGGAGCCGGACGTGTGCCTTTTCGGAATCAGGCTCTGCTGAGGACGAGAGCCATGAGATGTTCCTCCTCTGGGCAAGCCCGGGTCCTGAATCCTGTTGTGCCTGTGAATAGGCTGCAGGGGGACGGTGAAGACCAGCAACAGCTTTCAGGGCTGCCACCTTCCGTGTGGGACAATGAGCCGGTCTTGTGCCTTTTCGGAAACAGGCTCTGCCGAGGACGAGAGCCATTAGATGTTCCTCCTCTGGGCAAGCCCGGGTCCTGAATCCTGTTGTGCCTGTGAATAGGCTGCAGGGGGACGGTGAAGACCAGCAACAGCTTCCAGGGCTGCCACCTTCACTGTGGGACAAGGAGCCGGACGTGTGCATTTTCGGAAACAGGATCTGCCGAGGACGAGAGCCATGAGATGTTCCTCCTCTGGGCAAGCCCGGGTCCCAGATCCTGTTGTGCCTGTGAATAGGCTGCAGGGGGACGGTGAAGACCAGCAACAGCTTCCAGGGCTGCCACCTTCCGTGTGGGACAAGGAGCCGGACGTGTCTTTCTGGATACAGGCCCTGCCGAGGACGAGAGCCATGAGATGTTCCTCCTCTGGGCAAGCCCGGGTCCCAGATCCTGTTGTGCCTGTGAATAGGCTGCAGGGGGACGGTGAAGACCAGCAACAGCTTTCAGGGCTGCCACCTTCCGTGTGGGACAAGGAGCCGGATGAGTGCCTTTTCGGAAACAGGCTCTGCCGAGGACGAGAGCCATGAGATGTTCCTCCTCTGGGCAAGCCCGCGTCCAAATCCTGTTGTGCCTGTGAATAGGCTGCAGGGGGACGGTGAAGACCAGCAACAGCTTTCAGGGCTGCCTCCTTCCGTGTGGGACAAGGAGCCGGATGTGTGCCTTTTCGGAAACAGGCTCTGCCGAGGACGAGAGCCATGAGATGTTCCTCCTCTGGGCAAGCCCGGGTCCCAGATCCTGTTGTGCCTGTGAATAGGCTGCAGGGGGACGGTGAAGACCAACAACAGCTTTCAGGGCTGCCACCTTCCGTGTGGGACAAGGAGCCGGATGTGTGCCTTTTCGGAAACAGGCTCTGCCGAGGACGAGAGCCATGAGATGTTCCTCCTCTGGGCAAGCCCGGGTCCCGAATCCTGTTGTGCCTGTGAATAGGCTGCAGGGGGACGGTGAAGACCAGCAACGGCTTTCAGGGCTGCCACCTTCCGTGTGGGACAAGGAGCCGGACGTGTGCCTTTTCGGAATCAGGCTCTGCCGAGGTCGAGAGCCATGAGATGTTCCTCCTCTGGGCAAGCCCGGGTCCAAATCCTGTTGTGCCTGTGAATAGGCTGCAGGGGGACGGTGAACACCAGCAACAGCTTTCAGGGCTGCCACCTTCCGTGTGGGACAAGGAGCCGGACGTGTGCCTTTTCGGAAACAGGCTCTGCCGAGGACGAGAGCCATGAGATGTTCCTCCTCTGGGCAAGCCCGGGTCCCAGATCCTGTTGTGCCTGTGAATAGGCTGCAGGGGGACGGTGAAGACCAGCAACAGCTTTCACGGCTGCCACCTTCCCTGTGGGACAAGGAGCCGGACATGTGCCTTATCGGAAACAAGCTCTGCCGAGGACGAGAGCCATGAGATGTTCCTTCTCTGGGCAAGCCCGGGTCCCAGATCCTGTTGTGCCTGTGAATAGGCTGCAGGGGGACGGTGAACACCAGCAACAGCTTTCACGGCTGCCACCTTCCGTGTGGGACAAGGAGCCGGACGTGTGCATTTTCGGAAACAGGATCTGCCGAGGACGAGAGCCATGAGATGTTCCTCCTCTGGGCAAGCCCGGGTCCCAGATCCTGTTGTGCCTGTGAATAGGCTGCAGGGAGACGGTGAAGACCAGCAACAGCTTCCAGGGCTGCCACCTTCCGTGTGGGACAAGGAGCCGGACGTGTGCCTTTTCGGAATCAGGCTCTGCCGAGGACGAGAGCCATGAGATGTTCCTCCTCTGGGCAAGCCAGGGTCCAAATCCTGTTGTGCCTGTGAATAGGCTGCAGGGGGACGGTGAAGACCAGCAACAGCTTTCAGGGCTGCCACCTTCCGTGTGGGACAATGAGCCGGACATGTCTTTCTGGATACAGGCCCTGCCGAGGACGAGAGCCATGAGATGTTCCTCCTCTGGGCAAGCCCGGGTCCCAGATCCTGTTGTGCCTGTGAATAGGCTGCAGGGGGACGGTGAAGACCAGCAACAGCTTCCAGGGCTGCCACCTTCCGTGTGGGACAAGGAGCCGGACGTGTGCCTTTTCGGAAACAAGCTCTGCCGAGGACGAGAGCCATGAGATGTTCCTCCTCTGGGCAAGCCCGGGTCCCAGATCCTGTTGTGCCTGTGAATAGGCTGCAGGGGGACGGTGAAGACCAGCAACAGCTTTCACGGCTGCCACCTTCACTGTGGGACAAGGAGCCGGACGTGTGCCTTTCTGGAAACAGGCCGTGCCGAGGACGAGAGCCATGAGATGTTCCTCCTCTGGGCAAGCCCGGGTCCCAGATCCTGTTGTGCCTGTGAATAGGCTGCAGGGGGACGGTGAAGACCAGCAACAGCTTTCAGGGCTGCCACCTTCCCTGTGGGACAAGGAGCCGGACGTGTGCCTTTTCGGAATCAGGCTCTGCAGAGGTCGAGAGCCATGAGATGTTCCTCCTCTGGCCAAGCCCGGGTCCAAATCCTGTTGTGCCTGTGAATAGGCTGCAGGGAGACGGTGAAGACCAGCAACAGCTTCCAGGGCTGCCACCTTCCGTGTGGGACAAGGAGCCTGACATGTGCCTTATCGGAAACAAGCTCTGCCGAGGACGAGAGCCATGAGATGTTCCTCCTCTGGGCAAGCCCGGGTCCCAGATCCTGTTGTGCCTGTGAATAGGCTGCAGGGGGACGGTGAAGACCAGCAACAGCTTTCACGGCTGCCACCTTCACTGTGGGACAAGGAGCCGGACGTGTGCCTTTCTGCAAACAGGCCGTGCCAAGGAGGAGAGCCATGAGATGTTCCTCCTCTGGGCAAGCCCGGGTCCCAGATCCTGTTGTGCCTGTGAATAGGCTGCAGGGGGACGGTGAAGACCAGCAACAGCTTTCAGGGCTGCCACCTTCCGTGTGGGACAAGGAGCCGGATGTGTGCCTTTTCGAATCAGGATCTGCCGAGGTCGAGAGCCATGAGATGTTCCTCCTCTGGGCAAGCCCGGGTCCAAATCCTGTTGTGCCTGTGAATAGGCTGCAGGGGGACGGTGAAGACCAGCAACAGCTTTCAGGGCTGCCACCTTCCGTGTGGGACAATGAGCCGGATGTGTGCCTTTCTGGAAACAGGCCCTGCCGAGGACGAGAGCCATGAGATGTTCCTCCTCTGGGCAAGCCCCGGTCCTGAATCCTGTTGTGCCTGTGAATAGGCTGCAGGGGGATGGTGAAGACCAGCAACAGCTTTCAGGGCTGCCACCTTCCGTGTGGGACAAGGAGCCGGACGTGTGCCTTTTCGGAATCAGGCTCTGCCGAGGACGAGAGCCATGAGATGTTCCTCCTCTGGGCAAGCCCGGGTCCCAGATCCTGTTGTGCCTGTGAATAGGCTGCAGGGGGACGGTGAAGACCAGCAACAGCTTTCAGGGCTGCCACCTTCCGTGTGGGACAAGGAGCCGGACGTGTCTTTCTGGATACAGGCCCTGCCGAGGACGAGAGCCATGAGATGTTCCTCCTCTGGGCAAGCCCGGGTCCCAGATCCTGTTGTGCCTGTGAATAGGCTGCAGGGGGACGGTGAAGACCAGCAACAGCTTTCAGGGCTGCCACCTTCCGTGTGGGACAAGGAGCCGGATGAGTGCCTTTTCGGAAACAGGCTCTGCCGAGGACGAGAGCCATGAGATGTTCCTCCTCTGGGCAAGCCCGGGTCCCAGATCCTGTTGTGCCTGTGAATAGGCTGCAGGGGGACGGTGAAGACCAGCAACAGCTTTCAGGGCTGCCTCCTTCCGTGTGGGACAAGGAGCCGGACGTGTGCCTTTTCGGAAACAGGCTCTGCCGAGGACGAGAGCCATGAGATGTTCCTCCTCTGGGCAAGCCCGGGTCCCAGATCCTGTTGTGCCTGTGAATAGGCTGCAGGGGGACGGTGAAGACCAGCAACAGCTTTCAGGGCTGCCACCTTCCGTGTGGGACAAGGAGCCGGACGTGTGCCTTTTCGGAAACAAGCTCTGCCGAGGACGAGAGCCATGAGATGTTCCTCCTCTGGGCAAGCCTGGGTCCCAGATCCTGTTGTGCCTGTGAATAGGCTGCAGGGGGACGGTGAAGACCAGCAACAGCTTTCACAGCTGCCACATTCCGTGTGGGACAAGGAGCGGACGTGTGCCTTTCTGGAAACAGGCCGTGCCGAGGACGAGAGCCATGAGATGTTCCTCCTCTGGGCAAGCCCGGGTCCCAGATCCTGTTGTGCCTGTGAATAGGCTGCAGGGGGACGGTGAAGACCAGCAACAGCTTTCAGGGCTGCCTCCTTCTGTGTGGGACAAGGAGCCGGACGTGTGCCTTTTCGGAATCAGGCTCTGCTGAGGACGAGAGCCATGAGATGTTCCTCCTCTGGGCAAGCCCGGGTCCAAATCCTGTTGTGCCTGTGAATAGGCTGCAGGGTGACGGTGAAGACCAGCAACAGCTTCCAGGGCTGCCACCTTCCATGTGGGACAAGGAGCCGGATGTGTGCCTTTTCGGAAACAGGCTCTGCCGAGGACGAGAGCCATGAGATGTTCCTCCTCTGGGCAAGCCCGGGTCCTGAATCCTGTTGTGCCTGTGAATAGGCTGCAGGGGGACGGTGAAGACCAGCAACAGCTTTCAGGGCTGCCACCTTCCGTGTGGGACAAGGAGCCGGTCTTGTGCCTTTTCGGAAACAGGCTCTGCCGAGGACGAGAGCCATTAGATGTTCCTCCTCTGGGCAAGCCCGGGTCCTGAATCCTGTTGTGCCTGTGAATAGGCTGCAGGGGGACGGTGAAGACCAGCAACAGCTTCCAGGGCTGCCACCTTCACTGTGGGACAAGGAGCCGGACGTGTGCATTTTCGGAAACAAGATCTGCCGAGGACGAGAGCCATGAGATGTTCCTCCTCTGGGCAAGCCCGGGTCCCAGATCCTGTTGTGCCTGTGAATAGGCTGCAGGGGGACGGTGAAGACCAGCAACAGCTTCCAGGGCTGCCACCTTCCGTGTGGGACAAGGAGCCGGACGTGTCTTTCTGCATACAGGCCCTGCCGAGGACGAGAGCCATGAGATGTTCCTCCTCTGGGCAAGCCCGGGTCCCAGATCCTGTTGTGCCTGTGAATAGGCTGCAGGGGGACGGTGAAGACCAGCAACAGCTTTCAGGGCTGCCTCCTTCTGTGTGGGACAAGGAGCCGGACGTGTGCCTTTTCGGAATCAGGCTCTGCTGAGGACGAGAGCCATGAGATGTTCCTCCTCTGGGCAAGCCCGGGTCCAAATCCTGTTGTGCCTGTGAATAGGCTGCAGGGGGACGGTGAAGACCAGCAACAGCTTCCAGGGCTGCCACCTTCCATGTGGGACAAGGAGCCGGATGTGTGCCTTTTCGGAAACAGGCTCTGCCGAGGACGAGAGCCATGAGATGTTCCTCCTCTGGGCAAGCCCGGGTCCTGAATCCTGTTGTGCCTGTGAATAGGCTGCAGGGGGACGGTGAAGACCAGCAACAGCTTTCAGGGCTGCCACCTTCCGTGTGGGACAATGAGCCGGTCTTGTGCCTTTTCGGAAACAGGCTCTGCCGAGGACGAGAGCCATTAGATGTTCCTCCTCTGGGCAAGCCCGGGTCCTGAATCCTGTTGTGCCTGTGAATAGGCTGCAGGGGGACGGTGAAGACCAGCAACAGCTTCCAGGGCTGCCACCTTCACTGTGAGACAAGGAGCCGGACGTGTGCATTTTCGGAAACAGGATCTGCCGAGGACGAGAGCCACGAGATGTTCCTCCTCTGGGCAAGCCCGGGTCCCAGATCCTGTTGTGCCTGTGAATAGGCTGCAGGGGGACGGTGAAGACCAGCAACAGCTTTCAGGGCTGCCACCTTCCGTGTGGGACAAGGAGCCGGATGAGTGCCTTTTCGGAAACAGGCTCTGCCGAGGACGAGAGCCATGAGATGTTCCTCCTCTGGGCAAGCCCGCGTCCAAATCCTGTTGTGCCTGTGAATAGGCTGCAGGGGGACGGTGAAGACCAGCAACAGCTTTCACGGCTGCCACATTCCGTGTGGGACAAGGAGCCGGATGTGTGCCTTTTCGGAAACAGGCTCTGCCGAGGACGAGAGCCATGAGATGTTCCTCCTCTGGGCAAGCCCGGGTCCCAGATCCTGTTGTGCCTGTGAATAGGCTGCAGGGGGACGGTGAAGACCAGCAACAGCTTTCAGGGCTGCCACCTTCCGTGTGGGACAAGGAGCCGGATGTGTGCCTTTTCGGAAACAGGCTCTGCCGAGGACGAGAGCCATGAGATGTTCCTCCTCTGGGCAAGCCCGGGTCCCGAATCCTGTTGTGCCTGTGAATAGGCTGCAGGGGGACGGTGAAGACCAGCAACGGCTTTCAGGGCTGCCACCTTCCGTGTGGGACAAGGAGCCGGACGTGTGCCTTTTCGGAATCAGGCTCTGCCGAGGTCGAGAGCCATGAGATGTTCCTCCTCTGGGCAAGCCCGGGTCCAAATCATGTTGTGCCTGTGAATAGGCTGCAGGGGGACGGTGAAGACCAGCAACAGCTTTCAGGGCTGCCACCTTCCGTGTGGGACAAGGAGCCGGACGTGTGCCTTTTCGGAAACAGGCTCTGCCGAGGACGAGAGCCATGAGATGTTCCTCCTCTGGGCAAGCCCGGGTCCCAGATCCTGTTGTGCCTGTGAATAGGCTGCAGGGGGACGGTGAAGACCAGCAACAGCTTTCACGTCTGCCACCTTCCCTGTGGGACAAGGAGCCGGACATGTGCCTTATCGGAAACAAGCTCTGCCGAGGACGAGAGCCATGAGATGTTCCTCCTCTGGGCAAGCCCGGGTCCCAGATCCTGTTGTGCCTGTGAATAGGCTGCAGGGGGACGGTGAACACCAGCAACAGCTTTCACGGCTGCCACCTTCCGTGTGGGACAAGGAGCCGGACGTGTGCATTTTCGGAAACAGGATCTGCCGAGGACGAGAGCCATGAGATGTTCCTCCTCTGGGCAAGCCCGGGTCCCAGATCCTGTTGTGCCTGTGAATAGGCTGCAGGGAGACGGTGAAGACCAGCAACATCTTCCAGGGCTGCCACCTTCCGTGTGGGACAAGGAGCCGGACGTGTGCCTTTTCGGAATCAGGCTCTGCCGAGGACGAGAGCCATGAGATGTTCCTCCTCTGGGCAAGCCCGGGTCCAAATCCTGTTGTGCCTGTGAATAGGCTGCAGGGGGACGGTGAAGACCAGCAACAGCTTTCAGGGCTGCCACCTTCCGTGTGGGATAATGAGCCGGACATGTCTTTCTGGATACAGGCCCTGCCGAGGACGAGAGCCATGAGATGTTCCTCCTCTGGGCAAGCCCGGGTCCCAGATCCTGTTGTGCCTGTGAATAGGCTGCAGGGGGACGGTGAAGACCAGCAACAGCTTCCAGGGCTGCCACCTTCCGTGTGGGACATGGAGCCGGACGTGTGCCTTTTCGGAAACAAGCTCTGCCGAGGACGAGAGCCATGAGATGTTCCTCCTCTGGGCAAGCCCGGGTCCCAGATCCTGTTGTGCCTGTGAATAGGCTGCAGGGGGACGGTGAAGACCAGCAACAGCTTTCACGGCTGCCACCTTCACTGTGGGACAAGGAGCCGGACGTGTGCCTTTCTGGAAACAGGCCGTGCCGAGGACGAGAGCCATGAGATGTTCCTCCTCTGGGCAAGCCCGGGTCCCAGATCCTGTTGTGCCTGTGAATAGGCTGCAGGGGGACGGTGAAGACCAGCAACAGCTTTCACGGCTGCCACCTTCCCTGTGGGACAAGGAGCCGGACATGTGCCTTATCGGAAACAAGCTCTGCCGAGGACGAGAGCCATGAGATGTTCCTCCTCTGGGCAAGCCCGGGTCCCAGATCCTGTTGTGCCTGTGAATAGGCTGCAGGGGGACGGTGAAGACCAGCAACAGCTTTCAGGGCTGCCACCTTCCGTGTGGGACAAGGAGCCGGTCTTGTGCCTTTTCGAATCAGGATCTGCCGAGGTCGAGAGCCATGAGATGTTCCTCCTCTGGGCAAGCCCGGGTCCAAATCCTGTTGTGCCTGTGAATAGGCTGCAGGGGGACGGTGAAGACCAGCAACAGCTTTCAGGGCTGCCACCTTCCGTGTGGGACAATGAGCCGGATGTGTGCCTTTCTGGAAACAGGCCCTGCCGAGGACGAGAGCCATGAGATGTTCCTCCTCTGGGCAAGCCCCGGTCCTGAATCCTGTTGTGCCTGTGAATAGGCTGCAGGGGGACGGTGAAGACCAGCAACAGCTTTCAGGGCTGCCACCTTCCGTGTGGGACAAGGAGCCGGACGTGTGCCTTTTCGGAATCAGGCTCTGCCGAGGACGAGAGCCATGAGATGTTCCTCCTCTGGGCAAGCCCGGGTCCCAGATCCTGTTGTGCCTGTGAATAGGCTGCAGGGGGACGGTGAAGACCAGCAACAGCTTTCAGGGCTGCCACCTTCCGTGTGGGACAAGGAGCCGGACGTGTCTTTCTGGATACAGGCCCTGCCGAGGACGAGAGCCATGAGATGTTCCTCCTCTGGGCAAGCCCGGGTCCCAGATCCTGTTGTGCCTGTGAATAGGCTGCAGGGGGACGGTGAAGACCAGCAACAGCTTTCAGGGCTGCCACCTTCCGTGTGGGACAAGGAGCCGGATGAGTGCCTTTTCGGAAACAGGCTCTGCCGAGGACGAGAGCCATGAGATGTTCCTCCTCTGGGCAAGCCCGGGTCCCAGATCCTGTTGTGCCTGTGAATAGGCTGCAGGGGGACGGTGAAGACCAGCAACAGCTTTCAGGGCTGCCTCCTTCCGTGTGGGAAAAGGAGCCGGACGTGTGCCTTTTCGGAAACAGGCTCTGCCGAGGACGAGAGCCATGAGATGTTCCTCCTCTGGGCAAGCCCGGGTCCCAGATCCTGTTGTGCCTGTGAATAGGCTGCAGGGGGACGGTGAAGACCAGCAACAGCTTTCAGGGCTGCCACCTTCCGTGTGGGACAAGGAGCCGGACGTGTGCCTTTTCGGAAACAAGCTCTGCCGAGGACGAGAGCCATGAGATGTTCCTCCTCTGGGCAAGCCTGGGTCCCAGATCCTGTTGTGCCTGTGAATAGGCTGCAGGGGGACGGTGAAGACCAGCAACAGCTTTCACAGCTGCCACATTCCGTGTGGGACAAGGAGCGGACGTGTGCCTTTCTGGAAACAGGCCGTGCCGAGGACGAGAGCCATGAGATGTTCCTCCTCTGGGCAAGCCCGGGTCCCAGATCCTGTTGTGCCTGTGAATAGGCTGCAGGGGGACGGTGAAGACCAGCAACAGCTTTCAGGGCTGCCTCCTTCTGTGTGGGACAAGGAGCCGGACGTGTGCCTTTTCGGAATCAGGCTCTGCTGAGGACGAGAGCCATGAGATGTTCCTCCTCTGGGCAAGCCCGGGTCCAAATCCTGTTGTGCCTGTGAATAGGCTGCAGGGTGACGGTGAAGACCAGCAACAGCTTCCAGGGCTGCCACCTTCCATGTGGGACAAGGAGCCGGATGTGTGCCTTTTCGGAAACAGGCTCTGCCGAGGACGAGAGCCATGAGATGTTCCTCCTCTGGGCAAGCCCGGGTCCTGAATCCTGTTGTGCCTGTGAATAGGCTGCAGGGGGACGGTGAAGACCAGCAACAGCTTTCAGGGCTGCCACCTTCCGTGTGGGACAAGGAGCCGGTCTTGTGCCTTTTCGGAAACAGGCTCTGCCGAGGACGAGAGCCATTAGATGTTCCTCCTCTGGGCAAGCCCGGGTCCTGAATCCTGTTGTGCCTGTGAATAGGCTGCAGGGGGACGGTGAAGACCAGCAACAGCTTCCAGGGCTGCAACCTTCACTGTGGGACAAGGAGCCGGACGTGTGCATTTTCGGAAACAAGATCTGCCGAGGACGAGAGCCATGAGATGTTCCTCCTCTGGGCAAGCCCGGGTCCCAGATCCTGTTGTGCCTGTGAATAGGCTGCAGGGGGACGGTGAAGACCAGCAACAGCTTCCAGGGCTGCCACCTTCCGTGTGGGACAAGGAGCCGGACGTGTCTTTCTGCATACAGGCCCTGCCGAGGACGAGAGCCATGAGATGTTCCTCCTCTGGGCAAGCCCGGGTCCCAGATCCTGTTGTGCCTGTGAATAGGCTGCAGGGGGACGGTGAAGACCAGCAACAGCTTTCAGGGCTGCCTCCTTCTGTGTGGGACAAGGAGCCGGACGTGTGCCTTTTCGGAATCAGGCTCTGCTGAGGACGAGAGCCATGAGATGTTCCTCCTCTGGGCAAGCCCGGGTCCAAATCCTGTTGTGCCTGTGAATAGGCTGCAGGGGGACGGTGAAGACCAGCAACAGCTTCCAGGGCTGCCACCTTCCATGTGGGACAAGGAGCCGGATGTGTGCCTTTTCGGAAACAGGCTCTGCCGAGGACGAGAGCCATGAGATGTTCCTCCTCTGGGCAAGCCCGGGTCCTGAATCCTGTTGTGCCTGTGAATAGGCTGCAGGGGGACGGTGAAGACCAGCAACAGCTTTCAGGGCTGCCACCTTCCGTGTGGGACAATGAGCCGGTCTTGTGCCTTTTCGGAAACAGGCTCTGCCGAGGACGAGAGCCATTAGATGTTCCTCCTCTGGGCAAGCCCGGGTCCTGAATCCTGTTGTGCCTGTGAATAGGCTGCAGGGGGACGGTGAAGACCAGCAACAGCTTCCAGGGCTGCCACCTTCACTGTGGGACAAGGAGCCGGACGTGTGCATTTTCGGAAACAGGATCTGCCGAGGACGAGAGCAACGAGATGTTCCTCCTCTGGGCAAGCCCGGGTCCCAGATCCTGTTGTGCCTGTGAATAGGCTGCAGGGGGACGGTGAAGACCAGCAACAGCTTTCAGGGCTGCCACCTTCCGTGTGGGACAAGGAGCCGGATGAGTGCCTTTTCGGAAACAGGCTCTGCCGAGGACGAGAGCCATGAGATGTTCCTCCTCTGGGCAAGCCCGCGTCCAAATCCTGTTGTGCCTGTGAATAGGCTGCAGGGGGACGGTGAAGACCAGCAACAGCTTTCACGGCTGCCACATTCCGTGTGGGACAAGGAGCCGGATGTGTGCCTTTTCGGAAACAGGCTCTGCCGAGGACGAGAGCCATGAGATGTTCCTCCTCTGGGCAAGCCCGGGTCCCAGATCCTGTTGTGCCTGTGAATAGGCTGCAGGGGGACGGTGAAGACCAGCAACAGCTTTCAGGGCTGCCACCTTCCGTGTGGGACAAGGAGCCGGATGTGTGCCTTTTCGGAAACAGGCTCTGCCGAGGACGAGAGCCATGAGATGTTCCTCCTCTGGGCAAGCCCGGGTCCCGAATCCTGTTGTGCCTGTGAATAGGCTGCAGGGGGACGGTGAAGACCAGCAACGGCTTTCAGGGCTGCCACCTTCCGTGTGGGACAAGGAGCCGGACGTGTGCCTTTTCGGAATCAGGCTCTGCCGAGGTCGAGAGCCATGAGATGTTCCTCCTCTGGGCAAGCCCGGGTCCAAATCCTGTTGTGCCTGTGAATAGGCTGCAGGGGGACGGTGAAGACCAGCAACAGCTTTCAGGGCTGCCACCTTCCGTGTGGGACAAGGAGCCGGACGTGTGCCTTTTCGGAAACAGGCTCTGCCGAGGACGAGAGCCATGAGATGTTCCTCCTCTGGGCAAGCCCGGGTCCCAGATCCTGTTGTGCCTGTGAATAGGCTGCAGGGGGACGGTGAAGACCAGCAACAGCTTTCACGTCTGCCACCTTCCCTGTGGGACAAGGAGCCGGACATGTGCCTTATCGGAAACAAGCTCTGCCGAGGACGAGAGCCATGAGATGTTCCTCCTCTGGGCAAGCCCGGGTCCCAGATCCTGTTGTGCCTGTGAATAGGCTGCAGGGGGACGGTGAACACCAGCAACAGCTTTCACGGCTGCCACCTTCCGTGTGGGACAAGGAGCCGGACGTGTGCATTTTCGGAAACAGGATCTGCCGAGGACGAGAGCCATGAGATGTTCCTCCTCTGGGCAAGCCCGGGTCCCAGATCCTGTTGTGCCTGTGAATAGGCTGCAGGGAGACGGTGAAGACCAGCAACAGCTTCCAGGGCTGCCACCTTCCGTGTGGGACAAGGAGCCGGACGTGTGCCTTTTCGGAATCAGGCTCTGCCGAGGACGAGAGCCATGAGATGTTCCTCCTCTGGGCAAGCCCGGGTCCAAATCCTGTTGTGCCTGTGAATAGGCTGCAGGGGGACGGTGAAGACCAGCAACAGCTTTCAGGGCTGCCACCTTCCGTGTGGGACAATGAGCCGGACATGTCTTTCTGGATACAGGCCCTGCCGAGGACGAGAGCCATGAGATGTTCCTCCTCTGGGCAAGCCCGGGTCCCAGATCCTGTTGTGCCTGTGAATAGGCTGCAGGGGGACGGTGAAGACCAGCAACAGCTTCCAGGGCTGCCACCTTCCGTGTGGGACATGGAGCCGGACGTGTGCCTTTTCGGAAACAAGCTCTGCCGAGGACGAGAGCCATGAGATGTTCCTCCTCTGGGCAAGCCCGGGTCCCAGATCCTGTTGTGCCTGTGAATAGGCTGCAGGGGGACGGTGAAGACCAGCAACAGCTTTCACGGCTGCCACCTTCACTGTGGGACAAGGAGCCGGACGTGTGCCTTTCTGGAAACAGGTCGTGCCGAGGACGAGAGCCATGAGATGTTCCTCCTCTGGGCAAGCCCGGGTCCCAGATCCTGTTGTGCCTGTGAATAGGCTGCAGGGGGACGGTGAAGACCAGCAACAGCTTTCACGGCTGCCACCTTCCCTGTGGGACAAGGAGCCGGACATGTGCCTTATCGGAAACAAGCTCTGCCGAGGACGAGAGCCATGAGATGTTCCTCCTCTGGGCAAGCCCGGGTCCCAGATCCTGTTGTGCCTGTGAATAGGCTGCAGGGGGACGGTGAAGACCAGCAACAGCTTTCAGGGCTGCCACCTTCCGTGTGGGACAAGGAGTCGGATGTGTGCCTTTTCGGAAACAGGCACTGCCGAGGACGAGAACCATGAGATGTTCCTCCTCTGGGCAAGCCCGGGTCCCAGATCCTGTTGTGCCTGTGAATAGGCTGCAGGGAGACGGTGAAGACCAGCAACAGCTTCCAGGGCTGCCACCTTCCGTGTGGGACAAGGAGCCGGACGTGTGCCTTTTCGGAATCAGGCTCTGCCGAGGACGAGAGCCATGAGATGTTCCTCCTCTGGGCAAGCCCGGGTCCAAATCCTGTTGTGCCTGTGAATAGGCTGCAGGGGGACGGTGAAGACCAGCAACAGCTTTCAGGGCTGCCACCTTCCGTGTGGGACAATGAGACGGACATGTCTTTCTGGATACAGGCCCTGCCGAGGACGAGAGCCATGAGATGTTCCTCCTCTGGGCAAGCCCGGGTCCCAGATCCTGTTGTGCCTGTGAATAGGCTGCAGGGGGACGGTGAAGACCAGCAACAGCTTTCAGGGCTGCCACCTTCCCTGTGGGACAAGGAGCCGGACGTGTGCCTTTTCGGAATCAGGCTCTGCAGAGGTCGAGAGCCATGAGATGTTCCTCCTCTGGCCAAGCCCGGGTCCAAATCCTGTTGTGCCTGTGAATAGGCTGCAGGGAGACGGTGAAGACCAGCAACAGCTTCCAGGGCTGCCACCTTCCGTGTGGGACAAGGACCCTGACATGTGCCTTATCGGAAACAAGCTCTGCCGAGGACGAGAGCCATGAGATGTTCCTCCTCTGGGCAAGCCCGGGTCCCAGATCCTGTTGTGCCTGTGAATAGGCTGCAGGGGGACGGTGAACACCAGCAACAGCTTTCACGGCTGCCACCTTCACTGTGGGACAAGGAGCCGGACGTGTGCCTTTCTGCAAACAGGCCGTGCCAAGGAGGAGAGCCATGAGATGTTCCTCCTCTGGGCAAGCCCGGGTCCCAGATCCTGTTGTGCCTGTGAATAGGCTGCAGGGGGACGGTGAAGACCAGCAACAGCTTTCAGGGCTGCCACCTTCCGTGTGGGACAAGGAGCCGGATGTGTGCCTTTTCGAATCAGGCTCTGCCGAGGTCGAGAGCCATGAGATGTTCCTCCTCTGGGCAAGCCCGGGTCCAAATCCTGTTGTGCCTGTGAATAGGCTGCAGGGGGACGGTGAAGACCAGCAACAGCTTTCAGGGCTGCCACCTTCCGTGTGGGACAATGAGCCGGACATGTCTTTCTGGATACAGGCCCTGCCGAGGACGAGAGCCATGAGATGTTCCTCCTCTGGGCAAGCCCGGGTCCCAGATCCTGTTGTGCCTGTGAATAGGCTGCAGGGGGACGGTGAAGACCAGCAACAGCTTTCACGGCTGCCACCTTCACTGTGGGACAAGGAGCCGGACGTGTGCCTTTCTGGAAACAGGCCGTGCCGAGGACGAGAGCCATGAGATGTTCCTCCTCTGGGCAAGCCCGGGTCCCAGATCCTGTTGTGCCTGTGAATAGGCTGCAGGGGGACGGTGAAGACCAGCAACAGCTTTCAGGGCTGCCACCTTCCCTGTGGGACAAGGAGCCGGACGTGTGCCTTTTCGGAATCAGGCTCTGCAGAGGTCGAGAGCCATGAGATGTTCCTCCTCTGGGCAAGCCCGGGTCCCAGATCCTGTTGTGCCTGTGAATAGGCTGCAGGGGGACGGTGAACACCAGCAACAGCTTTCAGGGCTGCCACCTTCCGTGTGGGACAATGAGCCGGACATGTCTTTCTGGATACAGGCCCTGCCGAGGACGAGAGCCATGAGATGTTCCTCCTCTGGGCAAGCCCGGGTCCCAGATCCTGTTGTGCCTGTGAATAGGCTGCAGGGGGACGGTGAAGACCAGCAACAGCTTCCAGGGCTGCCACCTTCCGTGTGGGACAAGGAGCCGGACGTGTGCCTTTTCGGAAACAAGCTCTGCCGAGGACGAGAGCCATGAGATGTTCCTCCTCTGGGCAAGCCCGGGTCCCAGATCCTGTTGTGCCTGTGAATAGGCTGCAGGGGGACGGTGAAGACCAGCAACAGCTTTCACGGCTGCCACCTTCCGTGTGGGACAAGGAGCCGGACGTGTGCCTTTCTGGAAACAGGCCGTGCCGAGGACGAGAGCCATGAGATGTTCCTCCTCTGGGCAAGCCCGGGTCCCAGATCCTGTTGTGCCTGTGAATAGGCTGCAGGGGGACGGTGAAGACCAGCAACAGCTTTCAGGGCTGCCACCTTCCCTGTGGGACAAGGAGCCGGACGTGTGCCTTTTCGGAATCAGGCTCTGCAGAGGTCGAGAGCCATGAGATGTTCCTCCTCTGGCCAAGCCCGGGTCCAAATCCTGTTGTGCCTGTGAATAGGCTGCAGGGAGACGGTGAAGACCAGCAACAGCTTCCAGGGCTGCCACCTTCCGTGTGGGACAAGGAGCCTGACATGTGCCTTATCGGAAACAAGCTCTGCCGAGGACGAGAGCCATGAGATGTTCCTCCTCTGGGCAAGCCCGGGTCCCAGATCCTGTTGTGCCTGTGAATAGGCTGCAGGGGGACGGTGAAGACCAGCAACAGCTTTCACGGCTGCCACCTTCACTGTGGGACAAGGAGCCGGACGTGTGCCTTTCTGCAAACAGGCCGTGCCAAGGAGGAGAGCCATGAGATGTTCCTCCTCTGGGCAAGCCCGGGTCCCAGATCCTGTTGTGCCTGTGAATAGGCTGCAGGGGGACGGTGAAGACCAGCAACAGCTTTCAGGGCTGCCACCTTCCGTGTGGGACAAGGAGCCGGATGTGTGCCTTTTCGAATCAGGATCTGCCGAGGTCGAGAGCCATGAGATGTTCCTCCTCTGGGCAAGCCCGGGTCCAAATCCTGTTGTGCCTGTGAATAGGCTGCAGGGGGACGGTGAAGACCAGCAACAGCTTTCAGGGCTGCCACCTTCCGTGTGGGACAAGGAGCCGGATGTGTGCCTTTTCGGAAACAGGCTCTGCCGAGGACGAGAGCCATGAGATGTTCCTCCTCTGGGCAAGCCCGGGTCCTGAATCCTGTTGTGCCTGTGAATAGGCTGCAGGGGGACGGTGAAGACCAGCAACAGCTTTCAGGGCTGCCACCTTCCGTGTGGGACAATGAGCCGGTCTTGTGCCTTTTCGGAAACAGGCTCTGCCGAGGACGAGAGCCATTAGATGTTCCTCCTCTGGGCAAGCCCGGGTCCTGAATCCTGTTGTGCCTGTGAATAGGCTGCAGGGGGACGGTGAAGACCAGCAACAGCTTCCAGGGCTGCCACCTTCACTGTGGGACAAGGAGCCGGACGTGTGCATTTTCGGAAACAGGATCTGCCGAGGACGAGAGCCATGAGATGTTCCTCCTCTGGGCAAGCCCGGGTCCCAGATCCTGTTGTGCCTGTGAATAGGCTGCAGGGGGACGGTGAAGACCATCAACAGCTTCCAGGGCTGCCACCTTCCGTGTGGGACAAGGAGCCGGACGTGTCTTTCTGCATACAGGCCCTGCCGAGGACGAGAGCCATGAGATGTTCCTCCTCTGGGCAAGCCCGGGTCCCAGATCCTGTTGTGCCTGTGAATAGGCTGCAGGGGGACGGTGAAGACCAGCAACAGCTTTCAGGGCTGCCTCCTTCTGTGTGGGACAAGAAGCCGGACGTGTGCCTTTTCGGAATCAGGCTCTGCTGAGGACGAGAGCCATGAGATGTTCCTCCTCTGGGCAAGCCCGGGTCCAAATCCTGTTGTGCCTGTGAATAGGCTGCAGGGGGACGGTGAAGACCAGCAACAGCTTCCAGGGCTGCCACCTTCCATGTGGGACAAGGAGCCGGATGTGTGCCTTTTCGGAAACAGGCTCTGCCGAGGACGAGAGCCATGAGATGTTCCTCCTCTGGGCAAGCCCGGGTCCTGAATCCTGTTGTGCCTGTGAATAGGCTGCAGGGGGACGGTGAAGACCAGCAACAGCTTTCAGGGCTGCCACCTTCCGTGTGGGACAATGAGCCGGTCTTGTGCCTTTTCGGAAACAGGCTCTGCCGAGGACGAGAGCCATTAGATGTTCCTCCTCTGGGCAAGCCCGGGTCCTGAATCCTGTTGTGCCTGTGAATAGGCTGCAGGGGGACGGTGAAGACCAGCAACAGCTTCCAGGGCTGCCACCTTCACTGTGGGACAAGGAGCCGGACGTGTGCATTTTCGGAAACAAGATCTGCCGAGGACGAGAGCCATGAGATGTTCCTCCTCTGGGCAAGCCCGGGTCCCAGATCCTGTTGTGCCTGTGAATAGGCTGCAGGGGGACGGTGAAGACCAGCAACAGCTTTCAGGGCTGCCACCTTCCGTGTGGGACAAGGAGCCGGATGAGTGCCTTTTCGGAAACAGGCTCTGCCGAGGACGAGAGCCATGAGATGTTCCTCCTCTGGGCAAGCCCGCGTCCAAATCCTGTTGTGCCTGTGAATAGGCTGCAGGGGGACGGTGAAGACCAGCAACAGCTTTCACGGCTGCCACATTCCGTGTGGGACAAGGAGCCGGATGTGTGCCTTTTCGGAAACAGGCTCTGCCGAGGACGAGAGCCATGAGATGTTCCTCCTCTGGGCAAGCCCGGGTCCCAGATCCTGTTGTGCCTGTGAATAGGCTGCAGGGGGACGGTGAAGACCAGCAACAGCTTTCAGGGCTGCCACCTTCCGTGTGGGACAAGGAGCCGGATGTGTGCCTTTTCGGAAACAGGCTCTGCCGAGGACGAGAGCCATGAGATGTTCCTCCTCTGGGCAAGCCCGGGTCCCGAATCCTGTTGTGCCTGTGAATAGGCTGCAGGGGGACGGTGAAGACCAGCAACGGCTTTCAGGGCTGCCACCTTCCGTGTGGGACAAGGAGCCGGACGTGTGCCTTTTCGGAATCAGGCTCTGCCGAGGTCGAGAGCCATGAGATGTTCCTCCTCTGGGCAAGCCCGGGTCCAAATCCTGTTGTGCCTGTGAATAGGCTGCAGGGGGACGGTGAAGACCAGCAACAGCTTTCAGGGCTGCCACCTTCCGTGTGGGACAAGGAGCCGGACGTGTGCCTTTTCGGAAACAGGCTCTGCCGAGGACGAGAGCCATGAGATGTTCCTCCTCTGGGCAAGCCCGGGTCCCAGATCCTGTTGTGCCTGTGAATAGGCTGCAGGGGGACGGTGAACACCAGCAACAGCTTTCACGGCTGCCACCTTCCGTGTGGGACAAGGAGCCGGACGTGTGCATTTTCGGAAACAGGATCTGCCGAGGACGAGAGCCATGAGATGTTCCTCCTCTGGGCAAGCCCGGGTCCCAGATCCTGTTGTGCCTGTGAATAGGCTGCAGGGAGACGGTGAAGACCAGCAACAGCTTCCAGGGCTGCCACCTTCCGTGTGGGACAAGGAGCCGGACGTGTGCCTTTTCGGAATCAGGCTCTGCCGAGGACGAGAGCCATGAGATGTTCCTCCTCTGGGCAAGCCCGGGTCCAAATCCTGTTGTGCCTGTGAATAGGCTGCAGGGGGACGGTGAAGACCAGCAACAGATTTCAGGGCTGCCACGTTCCGTGTGGGACAATGAGCCGGACATGTCTTTCTGGATACAGGCCCTGCCGAGGACGAGAGCCATGAGATGTTCCTCCTCTGGGCAAGCCCGGGTCCCAGATCCTGTTGTGCCTGTGAATAGGCTGCAGGGGGACGGTGAAGACCAGCAACAGCTTTCACGGCTGCCACATTCCGTGTGGGACAAGGAGCGGACGTGTGCCTTTCTGGAAACAGGCCGTGCCGAGGACGAGAGCCATGAGATGTTCCTCCTCTGGGCAAGCCCGGGTCCCAGATCCTGTTGTGCCTGTGAATAGGCTGCAGGGGGACGGTGAAGACCAGCAACAGCTTTCAGGGCTGCCTCCTTCTGTGTGGGACAAGGAGCCGGACGTGTGCCTTTTCGGAATCAGGCTCTGCTGAGGACGAGAGCCATGAGATGTTCCTCCTCTGGGCAAGCCCGGGTCCAAATCCTGTTGTGCCTGTGAATAGGCTGCAGGGGGACGGTGAAGACCAGCAACAGCTTCCAGGGCTGCCACCTTCCATGTGGGACAAGGAGCCGGATGTGTGCCTTTTCGGAAACAGGCTCTGCCGAGGACGAGAGCCATGAGATGTTCCTCCTCTGGGCAAGCCCGGGTCCTGAATCCTGTTGTGCCTGTGAATAGGCTGCAGGGGGACGGTGAAGACCAGCAACAGCTTTCAGGGCTGCCACCTTCCGTGTGGGACAATGAGCCGGTCTTGTGCCTTTTCGGAAACAGGCTCTGCCGAGGACGAGAGCCATTAGATGTTCCTCCTCTGGGCAAGCCCGGGTCCTGAATCCTGTTGTGCCTGTGAATAGGCTGCAGGGGGACGGTGAAGACCAGCAACAGCTTCCAGGGCTGCCACCT
Organism: Astur gentilis; assembly: GCF_929443795.1. Classification (NCBI taxonomy): domain Eukaryota; kingdom Metazoa; phylum Chordata; class Aves; order Accipitriformes; family Accipitridae; genus Astur; species Astur gentilis. The sequence continues at coordinate 628,449 of NW_026060958.1, read as the reverse complement.
TCACTGTGGGACAAGGAGCCGGACGTGTGCATTTTCGGAAACAGGATCTGCCGAGGACGAGAGCCATGAGATGTTCCTCCTCTGGGCAAGCCCGGGTCCCAGATCCTGTTGTGCCTGTGAATAGGCTGCAGGGGGACGGTGAAGACCATCAACAGCTTCCAGGGCTGCCACCTTCCGTGTGGGACAAGGAGCCGGACGTGTCTTTCTGCATACAGGCCCTGCCGAGGACGAGAGCCATGAGATGTTCCTCCTCTGGGCAAGCCCGGGTCCCGAATCCTGTTGTGCCTGTGAATAGGCTGCAGGGGGACGGTGAAGACCAGCAACGGCTTTCAGGGCTGCCACCTTCCGTGTGGGACAAGGAGCCGGACGTGTGCCTTTTCGGAATCAGGCTCTGCCGAGGTCGAGAGCCATGAGATGTTCCTCCTCTGGGCAAGCCCGGGTCCAAATCCTGTTGTGCCTGTGAATAGGCTGCAGGGGGACGGTGAAGACCAGCAACAGCTTTCAGGGCTGCCACCTTCCGTGTGGGACAAGTAGCCGGACGTGTGCCTTTTCGGAAACAGGCTCTGCCGAGGACGAGAGCCATGAGATGTTCCTCCTCTGGGCAAGCCCGGGTCCCAGATCCTGTTGTGCCTGTGAATAGGCTGCAGGGGGACGGTGAAGACCAGCAACAGCTTTCACGGCTGCCACCTTCCGTGTGGGACAAGGAGCCGGACATGTGCCTTATCGGAAACAAGCTCTGCCGAGGACGAGAGCCATGAGATGTTCCTCCTCTGGGCAAGCCCAGGTCCCAGATCCTGTTGTGCCTGTGAATAGGCTGCAGGGGGACGGTGAACACCAGCAACAGCTTTCACGGCTGCCACCTTCCGTGTGGGACAAGGAGCCGGACGTGTGCATTTTCGGAAACAGGATCTGCCGAGGACGAGAGCCATGAGATGTTCCTCCTCTGGGCAAGCCCGGGTCCCAGATCCTGTTGTGCCTGTGAATAGGCTGCAGGGAGACGGTGAAGACCAGCAACAGCTTCCAGAGCTGCCACCTTCCGTGTGGGACAAGGAGCCGGACGTGTGCCTTTTCGGAATCAGGCTCTGCCGAGGACGAGAGCCATGAGATGTTCCTCCTCTGGGCAAGCCCGGGTCCAAATCCTGTTGTGCCTGTGAATAGGCTGCAGGGGGACGGTGAAGACCAGCAACAGCTTTCAGGGCTGCCACCTTCCGTGTGGGACAATGAGCCGGACATGTCTTTCTGGATACAGGCCCTGCCGAGGACGAGAGCCATGAGATGTTCCTCCTCTGGGCAAGCCCGGGTCCCAGATCCTGTTGTGCCTGTGAATAGGCTGCAGGGGGACGGTGAAGACCAGCAACAGCTTCCAGGGCTGCCACCTTCCGTGTGGGACATGGAGCCGGACGTGTGCCTTTTCGGAAACAAGCTCTGCCGAGGACGAGAGCCATGAGATGTTCCTCCTCTGGGCAAGCCCGGGTCCCAGATCCTGTTGTGCCTGTGAATAGGCTGCAGGGGGACGGTGAAGACCAGCAACAGCTTTCACGGCTGCCACCTTCACTGTGGGACAAGGAGCCGGACGTGTGCCTTTCTGGAAACAGGCCGTGCCGAGGACGAGAGCCATGAGATGTTCCTCCTCTGGGCAAGCCCGGGTCCCAGATCCTGTTGTGCCTGTGAATAGGCTGCAGGGGGACGGTGAAGACCAGCAACAGCTTTCACGGCTGCCACCTTCCCTGTGGGACAAGGAGCCGGACATGTGCCTTATCGGAAACAAGCTCTGCCGAGGACGAGAGCCATGAGATGTTCCTCCTCTGGGCAAGCCCGGGTCCCAGATCCTGTTGTGCCTGTGAATAGGCTGCAGGGGGACGGTGAAGACCAGCAACAGCTTTCAGGGCTGCCACCTTCCGTGTGGGACAAGGAGTCGGATGTATGCCTTTTCGGAAACAGGCACTGCCGAGGACGAGAACCATGAGATGTTCCTCCTCTGGGCAAGCCCGGGTCCCAGATCCTGTTGTGCCTGTGAATAGGCTGCAGGGAGACGGTGAAGACCAGCAACAGCTTCCAGGGCTGCCACCTTCCGTGTGGGACAAGGAGCCGGACGTGTGCCTTTTCGGAATCAGGCTCTGCCGAGGACGAGAGCCATGAGATGTTCCTCCTCTGGGCAAGCCCGGGTCCAAATCCTGTTGTGCCTGTGAATAGGCTGCAGGGGGACGGTGAAGACCAGCAACAGCTTTCAGGGCTGCCACCTTCCGTGTGGGACAATGAGACGGACATGTCTTTCTGGATACAGGCCCTGCCGAGGACGAGAGCCATGAGATGTTCCTCCTCTGGGCAAGCCCGGGTCCCAGATCCTGTTGTGCCTGTGAATAGGCTGCAGGGGGACGGTGAAGACCAGCAACAGCTTCCAGGGCTGCCACCTTCCGTGTGGGACAAGGAGCCGGACGTGTGCCTTTTCGGAAACAAGCTCTGCCGAGGACGAGAGCCATGAGATGTTCCTCCTCTGGGCAAGCCCGGGTCCCAGATCCTGTTGTGCCTGTGAATAGGCTGCAGGGGGACGGTGAAGACCAGCAACAGCTTTCACGGCTGCCACCTTCACTGTGGGACAAGGAGCAGGACGTGTGCCTTTCTGGAAACAGGCCGTGCCGAGGACGAGAGCCATGAGATGTTCCTCCTCTGGGCAAGCCCGGGTCCCAGATCCTGTTGTGCCTGTGACTAGGCTGCAGGGGGACGGTGAAGACCAGCAACAGCTTTCAGGGCTGCCACCTTCCCTGTGGGACAAGGAGCCGGACGTGTGCCTTTTCGGAATCAGGCTCTGCAGAGGTCGAGAGCCATGAGATGTTCCTCCTCTGGCCAAGCCCGGGTCCAAATCCTGTTGTGCCTGTGAATAGGCTGCAGGGAGACGGTGAAGACCAGCAACAGCTTCCAGGGCTGCCACCTTCCGTGTGGGACAAGGACCCTGACATGTGCCTTATCGGAAACAAGCTCTGCCGAGGACGAGAGCCATGAGATGTTCCTCCTCTGGGCAAGCCCGGGTCCCAGATCCTGTTGTGCCTGTGAATAGGCTGCAGGGGGACGGTGAACACCAGCAACAGCTTTCACGGCTGCCACCTTCACTGTGGGACAAGGAGCCGGACGTGTGCCTTTCTGCAAACAGGCCGTGCCAAGGAGGAGAGCCATGAGATGTTCCTCCTCTGGGCAAGCCCGGGTCCCAGATCCTGTTGTGCCTGTGAATAGGCTGCAGGGGGACGGTGAAGACCAGCAACAGCTTTCAGGGCTGCCACCTTCCGTGTGGGACAAGGAGCCGGATGTGTGCCTTTTCGAATCAGGCTCTGCCGAGGTCGAGAGCCATGAGATGTTCCTCCTCTGGGCAAGCCCGGGTCCAAATCCTGTTGTGCCTGTGAATAGGCTGCAGGGGGACGGTGAAGACCAGCAACAGCTTTCAGGGCTGCCACCTTCCGTGTGGGACAATGAGCCGGATGTGTGCCTTTCTGGAAACAGGCCCTGCCGAGGACGAGAGCCATGAGATGTTCCTCCTCTGGGCAAGCCCGGGTCCCAGATCCTGTTGTGCCTGTGAATAGGCTGCAGGGGGACGGTGAAGACCAGCAACAGCTTTCACGGCTGCCACCTTCACTGTGGGACAAGGAGCCGGACGTGTGCCTTTCTGGAAACAGGCCGTGCCGAGGACGAGAGCCATGAGATGTTCCTCCTCTGGGCAAGCCCGGGTCCCAGATCCTGTTGTGCCTGTGAATAGGCTGCAGGGGGACGGTGAAGACCAGCAACAGCTTTCAGGGCTGCCACCTTCCCTGTGGGACAAGGAGCCTGACATGTGCCTTATCGGAAACAAGCTCTGCCGAGGACGAGAGCCATGAGATGTTCCTCCTCTGGGCAAGCCCGGGTCCCAGATCCTGTTGTGCCTGTGAATAGGCTGCAGGGGGACGGTGAAGACCAGCAACAGCTTTCACGGCTGCCACCTTCACTGTGGGACAAGGAGCCGGACGTGTGCCTTTCTGCAAACAGGCCGTGCCAAGGAGGAGAGCCATGAGATGTTCCTCCTCTGGGCAAGCCCGGGTCCCAGATCCTGTTGTGCCTGTGAATAGGCTGCAGGGGGACGGTGAAGACCAGCAACAGCTTTCAGGGCTGCCACCTTCCGTGTGGGACAAGGAGCCGGATGTGTGCCTTTTCGAATCAGGATCTGCCGAGGTCGAGAGCCATGAGATGTTCCTCCTCTGGGCAAGCCCGGGTCCAAATCCTGTTGTGCCTGTGAATAGGCTGCAGGGGGACGGTGAAGACCAGCAACAGCTTTCAGGGCTGCCACCTTCCGTGTGGGACAATGAGCCGGAAGTGTGCCTTTCTGGAAACAGGCCCTGCCGAGGACGAGAGCCATGAGATGTTCCTCCTCTGGGCAAGCCCCGGTCCTGAATCCTGTTGTGCCTGTGAATAGGCTGCAGGGGGATGGTGAAGACCAGCAACAGCTTTCAGGGCTGCCACCTTCCGTGTGGGACAAGGAGCCGGACGTGTGCCTTTTCGGAATCAGGCTCTGCCGAGGACGAGAGCCATGAGATGTTCCTCCTCTGGGCAAGCCCGGGTCCCAGATCCTGTTGTGCCTGTGAATAGGCTGCAGGGGGACGGTGAAGACCAGCAACAGCTTTCAGGGCTGCCACCTTCCGTGTGGGACAAGGAGCCGGACGTGTCTTTCTGGATACAGGCCCTGCCGAGGACGAGAGCCATGAGATGTTCCTCCTCTGGGCAAGCCCGGGTCCCAGATCCTGTTGTGCCTGTGAATAGGCTGCAGGGGGACGGTGAAGACCAGCAACAGCTTCCAGGGCTGCCACCTTCCGTGTGGGACATGGAGCCGGACGTGTGCCTTTTCGGAAACAAGCTCTGCCGAGGACGAGAGCCATGAGATGTTCCTCCTCTGGGCAAGCCCGGGTCCCAGATCCTGTTGTGCCTGTGAATAGGCTGCAGGGGGACGGTGAAGACCAGCAACAGCTTTCACGGCTGCCACCTTCACTGTGGGACAAGGAGCCGGACGTGTGCCTTTCTGGAAACAGGCCGTGCCGAGGACGAGAGCCATGAGATGTTCCTCCTCTGGGCAAGCCCGGGTCCCAGATCCTGTTGTGCCTGTGAATAGGCTGCAGGGGGACGGTGAAGACCAGCAACAGCTTTCACGGCTGCCACCTTCCCTGTGGGACAAGGAGCCGGACATGTGCCTTATCGGAAACAAGCTCTGCCGAGGACGAGAGCCATGAGATGTTCCTCCTCTGGGCAAGCCCGGGTCCCAGATCCTGTTGTGCCTGTGAATAGGCTGCAGGGGGACGGTGAACACCAGCAACAGCTTTCACGGCTGCCACCTTCCGTGTGGGACAAGGAGCCGGACGTGTGCATTTTCGGAAACAGGATCTGCCGAGGACGAGAGCCATGAGATGTTCCTCCTCTGGGCAAGGCCGGGTCCCAGATCCTGTTGTGCCTGTGAATAGGCTGCAGGGAGACGGTGAAGACCAGCAACAGCTTCCAGGGCTGCCACCTTCCGTGTGGGACAAGGAGCCGGACGTGTGCCTTTTCGGAATCAGGCTCTGCCGAGGACGAGAGCCATGAGATGTTCCTCCTCTGGGCAAGCCCGGGTCCAAATCCTGTTGTGCCTGTGAATAGGCTGCAGGGGGACGGTGAAGACCAGCAACAGCTTTCAGGGCTGCCACCTTCCGTGTGGGACAATGAGACGGACATGTCTTTCTGGATACAGGCCCTGCCGAGGACGAGAGCCATGAGATGTTCCTCCTCTGGGCAAGCCCGGGTCCCAGATCCTGTTGTGCCTGTGAATAGGCTGCAGGGGGACGGTGAAGACCAGCAACAGCTTCCAGGGCTGCCACCTTCCGTGTGGGACAAGGAGCCGGACGTGTGCCTTTTCGGAAACAAGCTCTGCCGAGGACGAGAGCCATGAGATGTTCCTCCTCTGGGCAAGCCCGGGTCCCAGATCCTGTTGTGCCTGTGAATAGGCTGCAGGGGGACGGTGAAGACCAGCAACAGCTTTCACGGCTGCCACCTTCACTGTGGGACAAGGAGCCGGACGTGTGCCTTTCTGGAAACAGGCCGTGCCGAGGACGAGAGCCATGAGATGTTCCTCCTCTGGGCAAGCCCGGGTCCCAGATCCTGTTGTGCCTGTGAATAGGCTGCAGGGGGACGGTGAAGACCAGCAACAGCTTTCAGGGCTGCCACCTTCCCTGTGGGACAAGGAGCCGGACGTGTGCCTTTTCGGAATCAGGCTCTGCAGAGGTCGAGAGCCATGAGATGTTCCTCCTCTGGCCAAGCCCGGGTCCAAATCCTGTTTTGCCTGTGAATAGGCTGCAGGGAGACGGTGAAGACCAGCAACAGCTTCCAGGGCTGCCACCTTCCGTGTGGGACAAGGACCCTGACATGTGCCTTATCGGAAACAAGCTCTGCCGAGGACGAGAGCCATGAGATGTTCCTCCTCTGGGCAAGCCCGGGTCCCAGATCCTGTTGTGCCTGTGAATAGGCTGCAGGGGGACGGTGAACACCAGCAACAGCTTTCACGGCTGCCACCTTCACTGTGGGACAAGGAGCCGGACGTGTGCCTTTCTGCAAACAGGCCGTGCCAAGGAGGAGAGCCATGAGATGTTCCTCCTCTGGGCAAGCCCGGGTCCCAGATCCTGTTGTGCCTGTGAATAGGCTGCAGGGGGACGGTGAAGACCAGCAACAGCTTTCAGGGCTGCCACCTTCCGTGTGGGACAAGGAGCCGGATGTGTGCCTTTTCGAATCAGGCTCTGCCGAGGTCGAGAGCCATGAGATGTTCCTCCTCTGGGCAAGCCCGGGTCCAAATCCTGTTGTGCCTGTGAATAGGCTGCAGGGGGACGGTGAAGACCAGCAACAGCTTTCAGGGCTGCCACCTTCCGTGTGGGACAATGAGCCGGATGTGTGCCTTTCTGGAAACAGGCCCTGCCGAGGACGAGAGCCATGAGATGTTCCTCCTCTGGGCAAGCCCAGGTCCCAGATCCTGTTGTGCCTGTGAATAGGCTGCAGGGGGACGGTGAAGACCAGCAACAGCTTTCACGGCTGCCACCTTCACTGTGGGACAAGGAGCCGGACGTGTGCCTTTCTGGAAACAGGCCGTGCCGAGGACGAGAGCCATGAGATGTTCCTCCTCTGGGCAAGCCCGGGTCCCAGATCCTGTTGTGCCTGTGAATAGGCTGCAGGGGGACGGTGAAGACCAGCAACAGCTTTCAGGGCTGCCACCTTCCCTGTGGGACAAGGAGCCGGACGTGTGCCTTTTCGGAATCAGGCTCTGCAGAGGTCGAGAGCCATGAGATGTTCCTCCTCTGGCCAAGCCCGGGTCCAAATCCTGTTGTGCCTGTGAATAGGCTGCAGGGAGACGGTGAAGACCAGCAACAGCTTCCAGGGCTGCCACCTTCCGTGTGGGACAAGGAGCCTGACATGTGCCTTATCGGAAACAAGCTCTGCCGAGGACGAGAGCCATGAGATGTTCCTCCTCTGGGCAAGCCCGGGTCCCAGATCCTGTTGTGCCTGTGAATAGGCTGCAGGGGGACGGTGAAGACCAGCAACAGCTTTCACGGCTGCCACCTTCACTGTGGGACAAGGAGCCGGACGTGTGCCTTTCTGCAAACAGGCCGTGCCAAGGAGGAGAGCCATGAGATGTTCCTCCTCTGGGCAAGCCCGGGTCCCAGATCCTGTTGTGCCTGTGAATAGGCTGCAGGGGGACGGTGAAGACCAGCAACAGCTTTCAGGGCTGCCACCTTCCGTGTGGGACAAGGAGCCGGATGTGTGCCTTTGCGAATCAGGATCTGCCGAGGTCGAGAGCCATGAGATGTTCCTCCTCTGGGCAAGCCCGGGTCCAAATCCTGTTGTGCCTGTGAATAGGCTGCAGGGGGACGGTGAAGACCAGCAACAGCTTTCAGGGCTGCCACCTTCCGTGTGGGACAATGAGCCGGATGTGTGCCTTTCTGGAAACAGGCCCTGCCGAGGACGAGAGCCATGAGATGTTCCTCCTCTGGGCAAGCCCCGGTCCTGAATCCTGTTGTGCCTGTGAATAGGCTGCAGGGGGATGGTGAAGACCAGCAACAGCTTTCAGGGCTGCCACCTTCCGTGTGGGACAAGGAGCCGGACGTGTGCCTTTTCGGAATCAGGCTCTGCCGAGGACGAGAGCCATGAGATGTTCCTCCTCTGGGCAAGCCCGGGTCCCAGATCCTGTTGTGCCTGTGAATAGGCTGCAGGGGGACGGTGAAGACCAGCAACAGCTTTCAGGGCTGCCACCTTCCGTGTGGGACAAGGAGCCGGACGTGTCTTTCTGGATACAGGCCCTGCCGAGGACGAGAGCCATGAGATGTTCCTCCTCTGGGCAAGCCCGGGTCCCAGATCCTGTTGTGCCTGTGAATAGGCTGCAGGGGGACGGTGAATACCAGCAACAGCTTTCAGGGCTGCCACCTTCCGTGTGGGACAAGGAGCCGGATGAGTGCCTTTTCGGAAACAGGCTCTGCCGAGGACGAGAGCCATGAGATGTTCCTCCTCTGGGCAAGCCCGGGTCCCAGATCCTGTTGTGCCTGTGAATAGGCTGCAGGGGGACGGTGAAGACCAGCAACAGCTTTCAGGGCTGCCTCCTTCCGTGTGGGACAAGGAGCCGGACGTGTGCCTTTTCGGAAACAGGCTCTGCCGAGGACGAGAGCCATGAGATGTTCCTCCTCTGGGCAAGCCCGGGTCCCAGATCCTGTTGTGCCTGTGAATAGGCTGCAGGGGGACGGTGAAGACCAGCAACAGCTTTCAGGGCTGCCACCTTCCGTGTGGGACAAGGAGCCGGACGTGTGCCTTTTCGGAAACAAGCTCTGCCGAGGACGAGAGCCATGAGATGTTCCTCCTCTGGGCAAGCCTGGGTCCCAGATCCTGTTGTGCCTGTGAATAGGCTGCAGGGGGACGGTGAAGACCAGCAACAGCTTTCACGGCTGCCACATTCCGTGTGGGACAAGGAGCGGACGTGTGCCTTTATGGAAACAGGCCCTGCCGAGGACGAGAGCCATGAGATGTTCCTCCTCTGGGCAAGCCCGGGTCCCAGATCCTGTTGTGCCTGTGAATAGGCTGCAGGGGGACGGTGAAGACCAGCAACAGCTTTCAGGGCTGCCTCCTTCTGTGTGGGACAAGGAGCCGGACGTGTGCCTTTTCGGAATCAGGCTCTGCTGAGGACGAGAGCCATGAGATGTTCCTCCTCTGGGCAAGCCCGGGTCCAAATCCTGTTGTGCCTGTGAATAGGCTGCAGGGGGACGGTGAAGACCAGCAACAGCTTTCACGGCTGCCACCTTCACTGTGGGACAAGGAGCCGGATGTGTGCCTTTTCGGAAACAGGCTCTGCCGAGGACGAGAGCCATGAGATGTTCCTCCTCTGGGCAAGCCCGGGTCCTGAATCCTGTTGTGCCTGTGAATAGGCTGCAGGGGGACGGTGAAGACCAGCAACAGCTTTCAGGGCTGCCACCTTCCGTGTGGGACAATGAGCCGGTCTTGTGCCTTTTCGGAAACAGGCTCTGCCGAGGACGAGAGCCATTAGATGTTCCTCCTCTGGGCAAGCCCGGGTCCTGAATCCTGTTGTGCCTGTGAATAGGCTGCAGGGGGACGGTGAAGACCAGCAACAGCTTCCAGGGCTGCCACCTTCACTGTGGGACAAGGAGCCGGACGTGTGCATTTTCGGAAACAGGATCTGCCGAGGACGAGAGCCATGAGATGTTCCTCCTCTGGGCAAGCCCGGGTCCCAGATCCTGTTGTGCCTGTGAATAGGCTGCAGGGGGACGGTGAAGACCAGCAACAGCTTCCAGGGCTGCCACCTTCCGTGTGGGACAAGGAGCCGGACGTGTCTTTCTGGATACAGGCCCTGCCGAGGACGAGAGCCATGAGATGTTCCTCCTCTGGGCAAGCCCGGGTCCCAGATCCTGTTGTGCCTGTGAATAGGCTGCAGGGGGACGGTGAAGACCAGCAACAGCTTTCAGGGCTGCCTCCTTCTGTGTGGGACAAGGAGCCGGACGTGTGCCTTTTCGGAATCAGGCTCTGCTGAGGACGAGAGCCATGAGATGTTCCTCCTCTGGGCAAGCCCGGGTCCAAATCCTGTTGTGCCTGTGAATAGGCTGCAGGGGGACGGTGAAGACCAGCAACAGCTTCCAGGGCTGCCACCTTCCATGTGGGACAAGGAGCCGGATGTGTGCCTTTTCGGAAACAGGCTCTGCCGAGGACGAGAGCCATGAGATGTTCCTCCTCTGGGCAAGCCCGGGTCCTGAATCCTGTTGTGCCTGTGAATAGGCTGCAGGGGGACGGTGAAGACCAGCAACAGCTTTCAGGGCTGCCACCTTCCGTGTGGGACAATGAGCCGGTCTTGTGCCTTTTCGGAAACAGGCTCTGCCGAGGACGAGAGCCATTAGATGTTCCTCCTCTGGGCAAGCCCGGGTCCTGAATCCTGTTGTGCCTGTGAATAGGCTGCAGGGGGACGGTGAAGACCAGCAACAGCTTTCACGGCTGCCACCTTCACTGTGGGACAAGGAGCCGGACGTGTGCCTTTCTGGAAACAGGCCGTGCCGAGGACGAGAGCCATGAGATGTTCCTCCTCTGGGCAAGCCCGGGTCCAAATCCTGTTGTGCCTGTGAATAGGCTGCAGGGGGACGGTGAAGACCAGCAACAGCTTTCACGGCTGCCACCTTCACTGTGGGACAAGGAGCCGGACGTGTGCCTTTCTGGAAACAGGCCGTGCCGAGGACGAGAGCCATGAGATGTTCCTCCTCTGGGCAAGCCCGGGTCCCAGATCCTGTTGTGCCTGTGAATAGGCTGCAGGGGGACGGTGAAGACCAGCAACAGCTTTCAGGGCTGCCACCTTCCCTGTGGGACAAGGAGCCGGACGTGTGCCTTTTCGGAATCAGGCTCTGCAGAGGTCGAGAGCCATGAGATGTTCCTCCTCTGGCCAAGCCCGGGTCCAAATCCTGTTGTGCCTGTGAATAGGCTGCAGGGAGACGGTGAAGACCAGCAACAGCTTCCAGGGCTGCCACCTTCCGTGTGGGACAAGGAGCCTGACATGTGCCTTATCGGAAACAAGCTCTGCCGAGGACGAGAGCCATGAGATGTTCCTCCTCTGGGCAAGCCCGGGTCCCAGATCCTGTTGTGCCTGTGAATAGGCTGCAGGGGGACGGTGAAGACCAGCAACAGCTTTCACGGCTGCCACCTTCACTGTGGGACAAGGAGCCGGACGTGTGCCTTTCTGCAAACAGGCCGTGCCAAGGAGGAGAGCCATGAGATGTTCCTCCTCTGGGCAAGCCCGGGTCCCAGATCCTGTTGTGCCTGTGAATAGGCTGCAGGGGGACGGTGAAGACCAGCAACAGCTTTCAGGGCTGCCACCTTCCGTGTGGGACAAGGAGCCGGATGTGTGCCTTTTCGAATCAGGATCTGCCGAGGTCGAGAGCCATGAGATGTTCCTCCTCTGGGCAAGCCCGGGTCCAAATCCTGTTGTGCCTGTGAATAGGCTGCAGGGGGACGGTGAAGACCAGCAACAGCTTTCAGGGCTGCCACCTTCCGTGTGGGACAATGAGCCGGATGTGTGCCTTTCTGGAAACAGGCCCTGCCGAGGACGAGAGCCATGAGATGTTCCTCCTCTGGGCAAGCCCCGGTCCTGAATCCTGTTGTGCCTGTGAATAGGCTGCAGGGGGATGGTGAAGACCAGCAACAGCTTTCAGGGCTGCCACCTTCCGTGTGGGACAAGGAGCCGGACGTGTGCCTTTTCGGAATCAGGCTCTGCCGAGGACGAGAGCCATGAGATGTTCCTCCTCTGGGCAAGCCCGGGTCCCAGATCCTGTTGTGCCTGTGAATAGGCTGCAGGGGGACGGTGAAGACCAGCAACAGCTTTCAGGGCTGCCACCTTCCGTGTGGGACAAGGAGCCGGACGTGTCTTTCTGGATACAGGCCCTGCCGAGGACGAGAGCCATGAGATGTTCCTCCTCTGGGCAAGCCCGGGTCCCAGATCCTGTTGTGCCTGTGAATAGGCTGCAGGGGGACGGTGAAGACCAGCAACAGCTTTCAGGGCTGCCACCTTCCGTGTGGGACAAGGAGCCGGATGAGTGCCTTTTCGGAAACAGGCTCTGCCGAGGACGAGAGCCATGAGATGTTCCTCCTCTGGGCAAGCCCGGGTCCCAGATCCTGTTGTGCCTGTGAATAGGCTGCAGGGGGACGGTGAAGACCAGCAACAGCTTTCAGGGCTGCCTCCTTCCGTGTGGGACAAGGAGCCGGACGTGTGCCTTTTCGGAAACAGGCTCTGCCGAGGACGAGAGCCATGAGATGTTCCTCCTCTGGGCAAGCCCGGGTCCCAGATCCTGTTGTGCCTGTGAATAGGCTGCAGGGGGACGGTGAAGACCAGCAACAGCTTTCAGGGCTGCCACCTTCCGTGTGGGACAAGGAGCCGGACGTGTGCCTTTTCGGAAACAAGCTCTGCCGAGGACGAGAGCCATGAGATGTTCCTCCTCTGGGCAAGCCTGGGTCCCAGATCCTGTTGTGCCTGTGAATAGGCTGCAGGGGGACGGTGAAGACCAGCAACAGCTTTCACGGCTGCCACATTCCGTGTGGGACAAGGAGCGGACGTGTGCCTTTCTGGAAACAGGCCGTGCCGAGGACGAGAGCCATGAGATGTTCCTCCTCTGGGCAAGCCCGGGTCCCAGATCCTGTTGTGCCTGTGAATAGGCTGCAGGGGGACGGTGAAGACCAGCAACAGCTTTCAGGGCTGCCTCCTTCTGTGTGGGACAAGGAGCCGGACGTGTGCCTTTTCGGAATCAGGCTCTGCTGAGGACGAGAGCCATGAGATGTTCCTCCTCTGGGCAAGCCCGGGTCCAAATCCTGTTGTGCCTGTGAATAGGCTGCAGGGGGACGGTGAAGACCAGCAACAGCTTTCACGGCTGCCACCTTCACTGTGGGACAAGGAGCCGGATGTGTGCCTTTTCGGAAACAGGCTCTGCCGAGGACGAGAGCCATGAGATGTTCCTCCTCTGGGCAAGCCCGGGTCCTGAATCCTGTTGTGCCTGTGAATAGGCTGCAGGGGGACGGTGAAGACCAGCAACAGCTTTCAGGGCTGCCACCTTCCGTGTGGGACAATGAGCCGGTCTTGTGCCTTTTCGGAAACAGGCTCTGCCGAGGACGAGAGCCATTAGATGTTCCTCCTCTGGGCAAGCCCGGGTCCTGAATCCTGTTGTGCCTGTGAATAGGCTGCAGGGGGACGGTGAAGACCAGCAACAGCTTCCAGGGCTGCCACCTTCACTGTGGGACAAGGAGCCGGACGTGTGCATTTTCGGAAACAGGATCTGCCGAGGACGAGAGCCATGAGATGTTCCTCCTCTGGGCAAGCCCGGGTCCCAGATCCTGTTGTGCCTGTGAATAGGCTGCAGGGGGACGGTGAAGACCAGCAACAGCTTCCAGGGCTGCCACCTTCCGTGTGGGACAAGGAGCCGGACGTGTCTTTCTGGATACAGGCCCTGCCGAGGACGAGAGCCATGAGATGTTCCTCCTCTGGGCAAGCCCGGGTCCCAGATCCTGTTGTGCCTGTGAATAGGCTGCAGGGGGACGGTGAAGACCAGCAACAGCTTTCAGGGCTGCCTCCTTCTGTGTGGGACAAGGAGCCGGACGTGTGCCTTTTCGGAATCAGGCTCTGCTGAGGACGAGAGCCATGAGATGTTCCTCCTCTGGGCAAGCCCGGGTCCAAATCCTGTTGTGCCTGTGAATAGGCTGCAGGGGGACGGTGAAGACCAGCAACAGCTTCCAGGGCTGCCACCTTCCATGTGGGACAAGGAGCCGGATGTGTGCCTTTTCGGAAACAGGCTCTGCCGAGGACGAGAGCCATGAGATGTTCCTCCTCTGGGCAAGCCCGGGTCCTGAATCCTGTTGTGCCTGTGAATAGGCTGCAGGGGGACGGTGAAGACCAGCAACAGCTTTCAGGGCTGCCACCTTCCGTGTGGGACAATGAGCCGGTCTTGTGCCTTTTCGGAAACAGGCTCTGCCGAGGACGAGAGCCATTAGATGTTCCTCCTCTGGGCAAGCCCGGGTCCTGAATCCTGTTGTGCCTGTGAATAGGCTGCAGGGGGACGGTGAAGACCAGCAACAGCTTCCAGGGCTGCCACCTTCACTGTGGGACAAGGAGCCGGACGTGTGCATTTTCGGAAACAGGATCTGCCGAGGACGAGAGCCATGAGATGTTCCTCCTCTGGGCAAGCCCGGGTCCCAGATCCTGTTGTGCCTGTGAATAGGCTGCAGGGGGACGGTGAAGACCAGCAACAGCTTTCAGGGCTGCCACCTTCCGTGTGGGACAAGGAGCCGGATGAGTGCCTTTTCGGAAACAGGCTCTGCCGAGGACGAGAGCCATGAGATGTTCCTCCTCTGGGCAAGCCCGCGTCCAAATCCTGTTGTGCCTGTGAATAGGCTGCAGGGGGACGGTGAAGACCAGCAACAGCTTTCACGGCTGCCACATTCCGTGTGGGACAAGGAGCCGGATGTGTGCCTTTTCGGAAACAGGCTCTGCCGAGGACGAGAGCCATGAGATGTTCCTCCTCTGGGCAAGCCCGGGTCCCAGATCCTGTTGTGCCTGTGAATAGGCTGCAGGGGGACGGTGAAGACCAGCAACAGCTTTCAGGGCTGCCACCTTCCGTGTGGGACAAGGAGCCGGATGTGTGCCTTTTCGGAAACAGGCTCTGCCGAGGACGAGAGCCATGAGATGTTCCTCCTCTGGGCAAGCCCGGGTCCCGAATCCTGTTGTGCCTGTGAATAGGCTGCAGGGGGACGGTGAAGACCAGCAACGGCTTTCAGGGCTGCCACCTTCCGTGTGGGACAAGGAGCCGGACGTGTGCCTTTTCGGAATCAGGCTCTGCCGAGGTCGAGAGCCATGAGATGTTCCTCCTCTGGGCAAGCCCGGGTCCAAATCCTGTTGTGCCTGTGAATAGGCTGCAGGGGGACGGTGAAGACCAGCAACAGCTTTCAGGGCTGCCACCTTCCGTGTGGGACAAGGAGCCGGACGTGTGCCTTTTCGGAAACAGGCTCTGCCGAGGACGAGAGCCATGAGATGTTCCTCCTCTGGGCAAGCCCGGGTCCCAGATCCTGTTGTGCCTGTGAATAGGCTGCAGGGGGACGGTGAAGACCAGCAACAGCTTTCACGGCTGCCACCTTCCCTGTGGGACAAGGAGCCGGACATGTGCCTTATCGGAAACAAGCTCTGCCGAGGACGAGAGCCATGAGATGTTCCTCCTCTGGGCAAGCCCGGGTCCCAGATCCTGTTGTGCCTGTGAATAGGCTGCAGGGGGACGGTGAACACCAGCAACAGCTTTCACAGCTGCCACCTTCCGTGTGGGACAAGGAGCCGGACGTGTGCATTTTCGGAAACAGGATCTGCCGAGGACGAGAGCCATGAGATGTTCCTCCTCTGGGCAAGCCCGGGTCCCAGATCCTGTTGTGCCTGTGAATAGGCTGCAGGGAGACGGTGAAGACCAGCAACAGCTTCCAGGGCTGCCACCTTCCGTGTGGGACAAGGAGCCGGACGTGTGCCTTTTCGGAATCAGGCTCTGCCGAGGACGAGAGCCATGAGATGTTCCTCCTCTGGGCAAGCCCGGGTCCAAATCCTGTTGTGCCTGTGAATAGGCTGCAGGGGGACGGTGAAGACCAGCAACAGCTTTCAGGGCTGCCACCTTCCGTGTGGGACAATGAGCCGGACATGTCTTTCTGGATACAGGCCCTGCCGAGGACGAGAGCCATGAGATGTTCCTCCTCTGGGCAAGCCCGGGTCCCAGATCCTGTTGTGCCTGTGAATAGGCTGCAGGGGGACGGTGAAGACCAGCAACAGCTTCCAGGGCTGCCACCTTCCGTGTGGGACATGGAGCCGGACGTGTGCCTTTTCGGAAACAAGCTCTGCCGAGGACGAGAGCCATGAGATGTTCCTCCTCTGGGCAAGCCCGGGTCCCAGATCCTGTTGTGCCTGTGAATAGGCTGCAGGGGGACGGTGAAGACCAGCAACAGCTTTCACGGCTGCCACCTTCCCTGTGGGACAAGGAGCCGGACATGTGCCTTATCGGAAACAAGCTCTGCCGAGGACGAGAGCCATGAGATGTTCCTCCTCTGGGCAAGCCCGGGTCCCAGATCCTGTTGTGCCTGTGAATAGGCTGCAGGGGGACGGTGAACACCAGCAACAGCTTTCACGGCTGCCACATTCCGTGTGGGACAAGGAGCCGGACGTGTGCATTTTCGGAAACAGGATCTGCCGAGGACGAGAGCCATGAGATGTTCCTCCTCTGGGCAAGCCCGGGTCCCAGATCCTGTTGTGCCTGTGAATAGGCTGCAGGGAGACGGTGAAGACCAGCAACAGCTTCCAGGGCTGCCACCTTCCGTGTGGGACAAGGAGCCGGACGTGTGCCTTTTCGGAATCAGGCTCTGCCGAGGACGAGAGCCATGAGATGTTCCTCCTCTGGGCAAGCCCGGGTCCCAGATCCTGTTGTGCCTGTGAATAGGCTGCAGGGGGACGGTGAACACCAGCAACAGCTTTCACGGCTGCCACCTTCCGTGTGGGACAAGGAGCCGGACGTGTGCATTTTCGGAAACAGGATCTGCCGAGGACGAGAGCCATGAGATGTTCCTCCTCTGGGCAAGCCCGGGTCCCAGATCCTGTTGTGCCTGTGAATAGGCTGCAGGGAGACGGTGAAGACCAGCAACAGCTTCCAGGGCTGCCACCTTCCGTGTGGGACAAGGAGCCGGACGTGTGCCTTTTCGGAATCAGGCTCTGCCGAGGACGAGAGCCATGAGATGTTCCTCCTCTGGGCAAGCCCGGGTCCAAATCCTGTTGTGCCTGTGAATAGGCTGCAGGGGGACGGTGAAGACCAGCAACAGCTTTCAGGGCTGCCACCTTCCGTGTGGGACAATGAGCCGGACATGTCTTTCTGGATACAGGCCCTGCCGAGGACGAGAGCCATGAGATGTTCCTCCTCTGGGCAAGCCCGGGTCCCAGATCCTGTTGTGCCTGTGAATAGGCTGCAGGGGGACGGTGAAGACCAGCAACAGCTTCCAGGGCTGCCACCTTCCGTGTGGGACATGGAGCCGGACGTGTGCCTTTTCGGAAACAAGCTCTGCCGAGGACGAGAGCCATGAGATGTTCCTCCTCTGGGCAAGCCCGGGTCCCAGATCCTGTTGTGCCTGTGAATAGGCTGCAGGGGGACGGTGAAGACCAGCAACAGCTTTCACGGCTGCCACCTTCCCTGTGGGACAAGGAGCCGGACATGTGCCTTATCGGAAACAAGCTCTGCCGAGGACGAGAGCCATGAGATGTTCCTCCTCTGGGCAAGCCCGGGTCCCAGATCCTGTTGTGCCTGTGAATAGGCTGCAGGGGGACGGTGAACACCAGCAACAGCTTTCACGGCTGCCACATTCCGTGTGGGACAAGGAGCCGGACGTGTGCATTTTCGGAAACAGGATCTGCCGAGGACGAGAGCCATGAGATGTTCCTCCTCTGGGCAAGCCCGGGTCCCAGATCCTGTTGTGCCTGTGAATAGGCTGCAGGGAGACGGTGAAGACCAGCAACAGCTTCCAGGGCTGCCACCTTCCGTGTGGGACAAGGAGCCGGACGTGTGCCTTTTCGGAATCAGGCTCTGCCGAGGACGAGAGCCATGAGATGTTCCTCCTCTGGGCAAGCCCGGGTCCAAATCCTGTTGTGCCTGTGAATAGGCTGCAGGGGGACGGTGAAGACCAGCAACAGCTTTCAGGGCTGCCACCTTCCGTGTGGGACAATGAGACGGACATGTCTTTCTGGATACAGGCCCTGCCGAGGACGAGAGCCATGAGATGTTCCTCCTCTGGGCAAGCCCGGGTCCCAGATCCTGTTGTGCCTGTGAATAGGCTGCAGGGGGACGGTGAAGACCAGCAACAGCTTCCAGGGCTGCCACCTTCCGTGTGGGACAAGGAGCCGGACGTGTGCCTTTTCGGAAACAAGCTCTGCCGAGGACGAGAGCCATGAGATGTTCCTCCTCTGGGCAAGCCCGGGTCCCAGATCCTGTTGTGCCTGTGAATAGGCTGCAGGGGGACGGTGAAGACCAGCAACAGCTTTCACGGCTGCCACCTTCACTGTGGGACAAGGAGCCGGACGTGTGCCTTTCTGGAAACAGGCCGTGCCGAGGACGAGAGCCATGAGATGTTCCTCCTCTGGGCAAGCCCGGGTCCCAGATCCTGTTGTGCCTGTGAATAGGCTGCAGGGGGACGGTGAAGACCAGCAACAGCTTTCAGGGCTGCCACCTTCCCTGTGGGACAAGGAGCCGGACGTGTGCCTTTTCGGAATCAGGCTCTGCAGAGGTCGAGAGCCATGAGATGTTCCTCCTCTGGCCAAGCCCGGGTCCAAATCCTGTTGTGCCTGTGAATAGGCTGCAGGGAGACGGTGAAGACCAGCAACAGCTTCCAGGGCTGCCACCTTCCGTGTGGGACAAGGACCCTGACATGTGCCTTATCGGAAACAAGCTCTGCCGAGGACGAGAGCCATGAGATGTTCCTCCTCTGGGCAAGCCCGGGTCCCAGATCCTGTTGTGCCTGTGAATAGGCTGCAGGGGGACGGTGAACACCAGCAACAGCTTTCACGGCTGCCACCTTCACTGTGGGACAAGGAGCCGGACGTGTGCCTTTCTGCAAACAGGCCGTGCCAAGGAGGAGAGCCATGAGATGTTCCTCCTCTGGGCAAGCCCGGGTCCCAGATCCTGTTGTGCCTGTGAATAGGCTGCAGGGGGACGGTGAAGACCAGCAACAGCTTTCAGGGCTGCCACCTTCCGTGTGGGACAAGGAGCCGGATGTGTGCCTTTTCGAATCAGGCTC